>NC_140412.1:25693333-26297500 GCF_965140295.1 Lepidochelys olivacea | reverse complement strand
TGATGGTGGAGTGTGTGGTAAGACAAATATTTTTCCACAACTCACAAAATGTATTAGTGGGACTTAACCTATCAGAACTTTCACTCTACTGGACAGGCACAGCTATGAGATTTTGTATGCTCTAAGGAAGGGTTTAGGGTTCAGCAACAGATTTGATAAACCGAACTGCAATATTGTGAAGAGGCAAGCAAGTCTGCTTTCTAGTTATCTAAGTAAACAATACAGGAGTCACTTTTACTAATTTCTGACCTCGGAGACATTTTTATTTTGCTAGGACTTTTCAAGGACACATGTTCACATTTCTAAGCTTTACCCCGAGAAATGAACTTAAACTTAAAACTATTTCAGTGAAGAAGAAGAAACTGATTGCTCATGTGTTACCCTTGATGCCGCAGTATATACAAGGGCCTAAGTCAAATCTGTTAGGACAATAGCACGTACTGTTTTGTCTCATTTTTGCAGAGATCTTGATTGATGCAGTCCTCCCTATGCTGTTTGGCACCCTCCCTTAAGCGCACACAGAGCTGCTGCCTCCAGAGAATACAACACCCCCTCTGCAACATGGAGTCAATAATCAGATAGAAGGATAATGGACTCACACTTTCTTCTGGCAAATTAAAAGGAGGATTCGGGTTCACAGAAAGGTTTTAAATGGAGGGTGGGAAGAAAAACAAGTGGTAAAATATACCTCAAGAATCCCAAAGCAGATGCAGTAAGTATACAGATTCTCTCCTCAAACACAGTTACTGCATCAAACAGAGATCTCTAAATATCTACCACTAGGAGCTCTGAATGAAAACCTAGTTAATATACTGTAGTCATTTGAACATAAACAGATGGATACAGATGGCACTTGTTCACCCACTGCCAACAAAAAAGAAACCTGACATTCCACACATGTGGTGGCTAGCAAACCCCCAAAGGCAATATCTGTCTTGAAAAGAGACTAGCTCCTCCTGCAGAACAGAAGGGGCTAATTTGTAGAAATAGGGTTTGGTCACCCTTAGAGATACATTAGACAAACAAAACCACAGTCCCTTCTGAGGTAGGTTCAACAAGGTGCTAATTGAGTCATCCCAGACCTTGCTCGGTAAAGAAGTTGAAAGTCTGAACATACCCTTAGTAGTGAATTAACTGAAGGTCTGAAGTCCCATTAATGAGGGACATTTACTAGCTAGTTACAGCTCCTAGGGGGCAGCAGACTGAGAAGGAAAAAATAAACCACACACAATACCCTTTTCTGCCTTGTGTGAACAAGGCTGCCAGTCCCACAGCCTGGACGTAATCAGGCTGCATACGTAATCGGGCTCACCAGGGCTGACTCCTGGTGCACGTTCTCAAGACAAACTGACAACCCAGCAGGCACTGACTCCCATCTGTCTCACACACACACACACACACACACACACACACACACACACACACACACACACACACACACACACACACACGCTAACAGACCTCTCCCCTTTGGATACTGCAGGGCCACAGGCGAAACAGCCAGCTAGGCACTGGAGCTCCTTGCAAGAGCTTCTTTAGCACCTTCTTCCTCTTCTTCCTGTCCCAACTCACCTGCTCGAATGGAACTCTCCAGGCCCATGGAATCATCTGGGCCCCATCATCCCCTCCAGCAGCTCTCCAAACTATCTCTCTCTTTAAAACTCCTTTGCTTCCAAGAGGCCGGCAGAGGAGCTCTTTTGCCAGCTTGCTTCTCTTACGCACATGCTGGACGCCGGTGAGGGAAGAAAGGGTGTATGGTACACACATTACTTCAACTCCAGAAAGGAGCTTAAGCAGCCATCCTCTTTCAGGGGCAAAGGTTGGATTAGGCGAGTCACTATGGGAAAGCAGTACAGAGCACCATCCAGATTTTTGCCACTCTCTGGCCTTCTGGACTGCATTTGGCTCCCCCGGGCTTTTCTATAGGATTTCCTTTGGGGTTTTATTTTTGCCTAAAATCTTTGATAATGTAGGCAGCTTCACTCCTTCCCTCTCCACAGTCAGCTCGGGGATGTCCTCCCCCTTTTGCCACCACCCAAACCTTGATTACCTCCCCAGAGCAGCCTACATCTCCCTACTTTTATTTGCCAAGTGAAGGCCCTGGGGTGGCTACACTTTATGACTTCACGTAAACAATTAGTGCAAATTGTTTCAGTGTATGCGTCTAGTGGTTCCTCCAGTTCCTTCAGCTATTGTTTTCATTGGCTATCCCTTTCATGCCATTAGATATGTTATTAAGAAAAGACTATTGTGCTCTCAGTGGTTTCTAAAATCGTCAGAAGCCTTCAGTGGACATGCATGTTACTCTGCATTTTCCTTTCCTTTTCCATTTCATCTGCTGTAATTAACATTCACTAAGGCAGACAGATAAGTGAGAGAGAGGAAAAGAACTGTGAAGAGGTTTTGGCCTTGCTGCCCTAAATGAGGGAGTCCTTTGCAGGAAGAGAGCTTTGCGGGTTAGAGGTTGGCCATTACAATCCTAGTGAGCAAAGAGTTAGACAGGCTATAATCTTTAAATCTAGGATTTAATAATTTCTAAAAAGCACCATGAGCGACTTCAGGAAGGATTTGATAATGTCTTTCCAAGCATCTGTTCTGATGAACCAGATAGATAAGGAGGTATTTACTTATTCAGAATGGAGACCTGAACGGTTTCAGAGTAAGTTAGTCTGTATTCGCAAAAAGAAAAGGAGTACTTGTGGCACCTTAGAAACTAACCAATTTATTTGAGCATAAGCTTTCGTGAGCTACAGCTCACTTCATCGGATGCATGCTGTGGAAAGTGTAGAAGATCTTTTTAGACACAAAAAGCATGAAAAAATACCTCCTCCCACCCCACTCTCCTGCTGGTAATAGCTTATCTAAAGTGATCACTCTCCTTACAATGTGTATGATAATCAAGGTGGGCCATTTCCAGCACAAATCCAGGGTTTAACAAGAACGTCTGGGGGGGCGGGGTTGGAAAAAACAAGGGGAAAAAGGTTACCTTGCATAATGACTTAGCCACTCCCAGTCTCTATTCAAGCCTAAATTAATTGTATCCAATTTGCAAATGAATTCCAATTCAACAGTCTCTCACTGGAGTCTGGATTTGAAGTTTTTTTGTTGTAATATAGCAACTTTCATGTCTGTAATCGTGTGACCAGAGAGATTGAAGTGTTCTCCGACTGGTTTATGAATGTTGTAATTCTTGACATCTGATTTGTGTCCATTTATTCTTTTACGTAGAGACTGTCCAGTTTGACCAATGTACATGGCAGAGGGGCATTGCTGGCACATGATGGCATATATACATTGGTGGATGTGCAGGTGAACAAGCCTCTGATAGTGTGGCTGATGTTATTAGGCCCTGTGATGGTGTCCCCTGAATAGATATGTGGGCACAGTTGGCAACGGGCTTTGTTGCAAGGATAGGTTCCTGGGTTAGTGGTTCTGTTGTGTGGTATTTGCTTCAGGTTGGGGGGCTGTCTGTAGGCAAGGACTGGCCTGTCTCCCAAGATTTGTGAGAGTGTTGGGTCATCCTTCAGGATAGGTTGTAGATCCTTGATAATGCATTGGAGGGGTTTTAGTTGGGGGCTGAAGGTGACGGCTAGTGGCGTTCTGTTATTTTCTTTGTTAGGCCTGTCCTGTAGTAGGTGACTTCTGGGAACTCTTCTGGCTCTATCAATCTGTTTCTTCACTTCCGCAGGTCTGTACTGTAGTTGTAAGAATGCTTGATAGAGATCTTGTAGGTGTTTGTCTCTGTCTGAGGGGTTGGAGCAAATGCGGTTGTATCGTAGAGCTTGGCTATAGACAATGGATCGTGTGGTGTGATCAGGGTGAAAGCTGGAGGCATGTAGGTAGGAATAGCGGTCAGTAGGTTTCCAGTATAGGGTGGTGTTTATGTGACATCATTTATTAGCACTCTAGTGTCCAGGAAGTGGATCTCATGTGTGGACTGGACCAGGCTGAGGTTTGATGGTGGGATGGATATTGTTGAAATCATGGTGGAATTCCTCAAGGGCTTCTTTTCCATGGGTCCAGATGATGAAGATGTCATCAATATAGCGCAAGTAGAGTAGAGGCATTAGAGGATGAGAGCTGAGGAAGCTTTGTTCTAAGTCAGCCATAAAAATGTTGGCATAGTGTGGGGCCATGCGGGTACCCATAGCAGTGCCGCTGATCTGAAGGTATACATTGTCCCCAAATGTGAAATAGTTATGGGTAAGGACAAAGTCACAAAGTTCAGCCACCAGGTTAGCAGTGACATTATCGGGGATAGTGTTCTTGACGGCTTGTAGTCCATCTTTGTGTGGAATGTTGGTGAAGAGGGCTTCTACATCCATAGTGGCCAGGATGGTGTTATCAGGAAGATCACCGATGGATTGTAGTTTCCTCAGGAAGTCAGTGGTGTCTCGAAGGTAGCTGGGAGTGCTGGTAGCGTAGGGCCTGAGGAGGGAGTCTACGTAGCCAGAAAATCCTGCTGTCAGGGTGCCAATGCCTGAGATGATGATTTCCAGGTTTATGGATCTTGGGTAGTAGATAGAATATCCCAGGTCAGGATTCCAGGGGTGTGTCTGTGCAGATTTGATCTTGTGCTTTTTCAGGGAGTTTCTTGAGCAAATGCTGTAGTTTCTTTTGGTAACTCTCAGTGGGATCAGAGGGTAATGGCTTGTAGAAAGTGGTGTTGGAGAGCTGCCGAGCAGTCTCTTTTTCATATTCCGACCTATTCATGATGACAACAGCACCTCCTTTGTCAGCCTTTTTGATTATGATGTCAGAGTTGTTTCTGAGGCTGTGGATGGCATTGTGTTCCGCACGGCTGAGGTTAAGTTTCTGATCATTTTAAAACATCATACACATATAATCCAGTAAAGTGAAGCATTAGTACCATTTGTCTCGGAAATCCGAATGACAAAGGACCAGATTGTGCTACCCTTACTCATGTACTTTCTTCCCAACCAGTCCCTTTAATTTAAATGAGATTACTCATGTAATGACGTACTAGTCAGGTTCAATAAGAGTGGCACAACTGTACCCCCTCAAAAAATTAAATAGGGATGGTTAGGTCAAGCAAAACGAGTGTAAGATTTGCAAAAAGCCATTCAATATGGCTAACATGATGGGTATATAGAAGGGCAGAAATCATGCAAAATAAGTGCCTGTGCAGAAAAAGAGGGGAGTAGAAGTTTTCCCTTCTCAACAATTCTTCAGAAATACCATCTCAATCAAAGTTTTGACAATTACTAAGCATGTCAACTGATCATGAAAATTCATCAAGTATGTCATAAATGACAAGAAATAAGTAAGTACTTGACTGCTGAAATTGGCTGGGCTACAAAAGTTACTGACAATCACTTCCATAAATTATGCGAACACATCCATCTTTTGACACAGAAGGGGTTTCCAGAGAGTGATGTTTTCAGGCAAAGAACACCACAGTTTGTATACCTGTTTAGGAATCACACCATATTTTTAATCACTGTTATGCCAAAGCATTTCAGAAAAAGGCTCATCTGTGCTTCTACAGATGAAAAACATTTGCCTCTGAAGTAGATGGACTTTCACAGGACTTTTCCCACATATAGAAAATTTAATCCAATCAATTTCGAACACCTATATTTCTTCTCCAGGTTACAAAAAGTCATGTGTAGGTAACAAAGAATAATGTAACCCAAGGTGTACATATATATTGTAATGCAGCTGCACTTCCATCAAGGGATTAGAGAAAGATATTATAAGTCAAATCCTGTGTGATTTGTTCAGGTCACTTGAATTCTGGTGACAGGCTTGCTGAATTTGCAATTCAGGAATTGTTCTCAGGGCATTACTACACAAGCCAAGTAAAGGGTGACCTTAACTGTGATTTTCTCTGTTTTAGATATTTTAAACATTAAACATAATTTAAACAAAAATTAAAGCTGAAAACTATGTTTTTGTCAGTTTTGTGTAACTTTAACTCAGAATTTTCTAGTTTTCTTTTTCTTTCAATGGATCTCCAAAGTGTTTGCAGAACTTTAATGCTCATTTTTTATGAGAGTTTACAACCTTCAACACATGCCATTGACCTGGAGTTTCATTAGCTCCATCTGAAATTTCATTTGGGAATTTCACTGTGTCCATCTAAAAAAACTAAGGTCAACTAGAGGGGAACACTACCTCTGTAGACCTTACAGCAGTCTATAGGAAGGAAGCCCTGATCTAGCAGACTTAAGTGGATTCCCTAAGGCCTACAAGAGAGGAGCTCCAATGTGACCGACCTGTTAAGGACCTCCACCTGGTCTGAGGCCCCTGTCCCTTCCCAACTTAGATACATGAAGTTTCCCCTCAATGAGAACTTTAAACACATAAAGTGTTCAACTTGGAAAACTTCTTGCATTTATAGTGGTAATGCTTCAGGCTTCTGAGCAAGCAGTATCTCCCCCAATCTATCCTGCAGAGCAAAGGATATCCATAGGAACGTCTGGAGCTGCTGTGAGGCCCTCTACCCCAGCCTCCTCTTTCTATAATCCTTCTGAGGTTCAGAGGAAGGGAATCCAGAGATTCACAGGTATTAAGGGGCAGCAGCAGTTACAATACACTTAAATTTGACTTTCACTTTCCATTTTAAACCCATTGTATCAAAACCAAAACCTCTCTAGCTTTGTATAGGTTGGTGAGTATATTTAAAATATAAATAACTTATTCTGAACCCAGAGTGATTCTTTTAGCTGTCAGTGGCACTGGCCAAGTATTTCCAGATGTGCCCCTAGGAAACTCAAGTTCCGATGCCCACAATTCAAGAAGGATGTTGATAAATTGGTGAGGGTTCAGAGAAGAGCCACAAGAATGATTAAAGGATTAGAAAACATGCCTTATAGTGGTTAAGCTCTCACTCTATCTATTTAGCTTAAAGTGAATCATAGGGTTAGATGGGACCACAAGGGTCATCTAGTCTAATCCCAGTGACTAGAAGGTTAAGAGGTGACTTGACTATAGTCTATAAGTATCTACATAGGGAACAAATATTTAACAACGATCTAGCAGAGAAAGGTATATCATGATCCAATGGCTAAAAGCTGAAACTAGACACATTCAAACTTGAAATGAGGTGTTAATTTTTTAACAGTGAGACTAATTAACCACTGGAACAATTTACCAAGGATTGTGGTGGATTCTCTATCACTGGCCATTTTTAAATCGATTGGATGTTTTTCTGAAAGGTCTGCTCTAGGAATTATGTTGGGGACGTTCTATGGCCTGTGTTATACAGGAGGTCAGACTAGATGATCACAATGGTCCTCCTCTGGCTTGCAATCTATGAATTAAGAGTATGGTTCAAACCCATATGATCTTCTGACCTATCTAGTGGGCCCACTGGTCTGTTTCTTAGGTCTTGTCTATACGAACAGGTAGTGCACAGCAAGCTGGGGTATAAATATAACTCCTGCTGGCCTGGCATGTGTGGACCCTGCTGCCATGCTTTAAAAGTTCCCTAGTGCACTTTGATCTACTCACATTTGAAAGCAGCATAGATCAAAGCACACTAGAGAGCTTTTAGTACATGACAGCAAAGTCCACATGAATAGTTAGCGCATGGCAGGGTGGTGCAAGGTAGATTCACACCCCAGCTTGCCATGCACTAACTGTATAGTCAAGCCCTTGGACGTTAGGTTGAGTATCTATTCTGTTTTCATTCTAATAACAGCCTCTCTTTTTCCACAGCCTTTATCCTTATTCTGAACTCATATACTCTTACTGGTGGTACAAGTTATTCTTTTGACCCATTTCCAGGCCTGCTGCAAGCATATAAAAAGCCATGCCAAACAAAAAGCAGAGTTTCACACCCAAATTCTTGCAAGACCCAAGCAGTACAAACAGCAGCAGAAAAAGTACCACATGGACAAAGGTGGATCAATGTGCAGTCATGGCAGCTCGAGGGCCTACCTAGAAAAGTGGCTTTTGAAGAAAGATTTCAAAGGGGATGGAAAAGAATGACAAAGTGAGGGGCTGCATCAGAGCACAGATCATATATGGTCTTTTCATGCTGGAATAATGTCCCATGCTCTGTAATGACCCATCACCCAAGGCTTCCTCATTTCTTCCTCTTCTTCCTCCTAATTAAAATATAAAATACATTCCAGGATTTTTTTTTCCATGTTAAAGATTGGATAAACCAAATTTGACAGCACTGAAGAAAACATTAGGCAATTTTACATTACATGATGTTTTGCTAATGGGCCAGGGGACATCTCTGATGGCTTACAAATGAAAACACTTGTTTTGTTTCCTTCCACTCTCAAAATGCTGTCAAAAGGACTGGCAATCAAATCACTTATGTGGATGTGTGTCAAAAACATGCCTGAGCCAGGTACAATATATAGACTTCAGCAGCAAGATTCATCTGAAATGACATACTATATTTTCTGAACAAGGTCAAAAGAGAGGAGATACAGATGAAGTGCTATTTCCCAACCATGTATGCTGTGTGTATGTGTGTGTGTGTTAAATTCAAATCTTGTTATACTAGAACAAATGTGTGTGCACACGCACACATTTGGTTTCGTAAGACAAGGTTTAGAATTAACACACACACTTTCCAGTCCATACAGCAAAAGCCTGAACGTCTTAAAAGAGGACTGAAAAACTGTATTCTATATGCACCATATCACAACGTTTAATAATTCCTTAACAGTTCTCTTCAGCTCTGTAAACAATTTCAGCATGGTCACCTACTTGATGATAAAATAAAAATCGGGTTGGCCCAGTAAAATTAGGAGATCTCCAAAAGCTGCAGTTTTTATAACAGGAAAGCAGATAATTTCATGTGTAAGTTTCCTTGGTTACCAGAATCACTAGCAGATGGATGGTTTATAAACTTCCTTTCAACTATTTAAAAAAACATTTTCCAGCAAATGTGTGAAATTAACTATCCCTTTTATTTTTACTTTTTAAAATAAAGCAGATATCACTTTTCAACACATGGGAATATTGGTTATTTAAAGCTAGTGTTGTTGGCATAACAGAGAAACAAAGACACAATTATGAAAAAGCAAAAAAGCATTTACATTTTAAACACGTTGTCTGACTTTATTTTACCAATCTACATAAATCTGAAATCACAGTTCTTTGGATGACCTGGAGGGTGTGTAATATTGTACAGCTCAATAATCTCACTGCTTTCCTTTCCATATAAGGAGAATTATTTTTCTGTATACATGCTGTGCTTTATAATGTGCAATCTTGTGTGTGTGTGTAATCATATATCCCCATTAAGCCCATTAAATCATATAGCCATTAAGGGACCTCAATTAGCATTGAAAACACATACATATGCATAATGAAGAAAAGCTTTGTTAAAAATGTTAATTGACAAGAAAGAGACCTACTTTAATCCAAGTTTTCCCAAACAACAAAACAAATAACCTGAAACGAATTATAATGGGAAGCTAGTTTCAATCCTCACTATGGAGGGAAACCACATCAATTCATAATTGTCGCTGGATTGTCACTCACGGGGAGGCTCGAAATAACACATTGTACATGGCTCTGTTGGTTCTTTGTTTGGATTCCCATGATTGTTTGTGAGCACATTAAATCCAATTAACAGTTTAAGAGCAAAAAGAAAAGGAGTACTTGTGGCACCTTAGAGACTAACCAATTTATTTGAGCATAAGCTTTCGTGAGCTACAGCTCACTTCATCGGAAGCGTCAGAGCTGTAGCTCACGAAAGCTCATGCTCAAATAAATTGGTTAGTCGCTAAGGTGCCACAAGTACTCCTTTTCTTTTTGCGAATACAGACTAACACGGCTGTTACTCTGAAACCAGTTTAAGAGCAAGTATTTAGTCTTCCCTATGAAACTGAACTAACAGTTTGGATCAATGTTAGGATATAGATATTCAGGTCTGTCTGTAAAGGCCTATACTCTAAGAATTTAGGTGTATTCTTATCACTTGGCTAGTTATAGAAGTATAAAAGAAAGAATCAAAATCACTGTCTGCTGGTGTAAGGGCCTTCTCTAACTGTGACAGTCTCAGGCCCTGCACTTAGCCCTAAGCAGCAGAGGCGGCCATAAGCTGGGAAGTGAATGGTCACATCCTTACATTCCAAACTAGTCCCACTGAAAGAAGGTGCTATTGGGCTGTTAGGAATACAATCCTGTCCTGATAGTGCCTATCACCTCCAGAGAAAGGGAAGTGCCTAGAAAATGTAAAAGGAAACTTGATAGCATCCTGTCTAGCAAGAACTCACTTATCAATAGCTGGGATGTGAAATCCTCACTTCTGTATTGTTTTGTCATTATAGTTCCCACTTTGCTATTGTTTGTCTGTATAATCTCTGTCTGGTTCTGTGACTGTTCCTGTCTGCTGTATAATTAATTTTTCTGGGTGTAAACTAATTAAGGTGGTGGGATATAATTGGTTACATAATCATGTTACAATATGTTAGGATTGGTTAGTTAAATTTTAGGAAAATGATTGGTTAAGGCATAGCTAAGCAGAACTCACGTTTTACTATATAGTCTGCAGTCAATCAGGAAGTGAGGGGGTGGGTGGGTGTGTGGGGGAGATGGGAACTGGGAATGGGGATGGGGAAACTGGAATCATGTTTGGCTAAGGGCAGGAATGGGAACAGGGACACAGGTGTAAGGCTCTGTGGTGTCAGAGCTGGGAAGGGGGACACTAAGGAAGGAAACTGGAATCATGCTTGCTGGAAGTTCACCTCAATAAACATCGAATTGTTTGCACCTTTGGACTTCGGGTATTGTTGCTCTCTGTTCATGCGAGAAGGACCAGGGAAGGAAGTGGGTGAAGGAATAAACCCCCTAACAATCGAAACCTTATCCCATCCCATTGATTTGGGAGCCAACCCTGTAGCCTGGACTTGAAGATGATCTGCCTCTGAGGGTAGAGCTCCAAGGAGAGGGCTCAAATTACAGACCCAGAAGAACCCTCTGCTCCAAAAGCCAGGTGTTTTGTTTTATGTTGTTTGGTAACTTGCTTTGTTCTATCTGTTATTACTTGGAACCACTTAAATCCTATTTTTTATACTTAATAAAATCACTTTTGTTTATTAATTAACCCAGAGTAAGTGATTAATACCTGAGGGAGCAAACAGCTGTGCATATCTCTCTATCACTGTTATAGAGGGCGGACAATTTATGAGTTTACCCTGTATAAGCTTTATAGTGGGCAGAGTTTGGATTCAAATCAAACTGTGGGCCAAACTCACAGGTGGCAAGAATCTGAAATCTCCATGGACTTTATGCTCAGCCCTTCTGCTTTATGCTGAAAACAGAACCCAGATTCACGTAGTGTGTAAACAGGAAAACCTGTATGGTCAACAATAAATGGTTCCGTATGGTTTTCTCTTTGGCAAGCCACTGCTCCAGCCTACTACCCTCCTACATTTAAAAAAAAAAAACCCACAATAAAATTAAACTAGAATATACCTTAAATTTACTAACTCAAGAAAAGGAATTAATGGTAAAATTACTGTACAACCTTAACCCATTTCTCTACTTCATCAGTTCTCAACCGGGGTACACATACCCCTAAGGGTTCGCAGAGGTCTCCTACGGGGTACATCAACTCATCAAGATATTTGCCTATACAACAGGCTACATAAAAAGCACTAGTGAAGTCAGTACAAACTAAAATTTCATACAGACAATGACTTGTTTATACTGTTGTATATACTATACACTGAAATATAATATTTATATTCCAAATTGATTTATTTGATAATTATATGGTAAAAATGAGAAAGTAAGCAATTTTTCAATAATAGTGTGGTGAGACACTTTTGTATATTTATGTCTGATTTTGGTAATCAAGTCATTTTAAAGTGAGATGAAACTTGGGGGTATGCAAGTGAAATCAGACTCCTGAAAGGGGCACAGTAGTCTGGAAAGTCTGAGAGCCACTGCTCTAGGTTAAGGTATTAATTCACTGGAATCCAGTGCAACCCACATTAAAGTCTAATGAAAGTACATCTCTTTGCCCCTCTCCTCTCTCCCACCACATCCCTCCCTCCTGGGAATATGTGAAATTAGATTACATACCTCTGAAACGTCCCAAAACACAGTAGTTCACCCAGACATCTTCTGCACCTAACTATGGAGGAAAAACCTTGTTATGCTCAGTAATACTTACTTGGTTACTCTTAAATAGACACCTAGCAACTAAATTCAATCTCCATCCTATTGTACAAATCTTCAGTTTTCTATATACAAAGTTATAAGAAAGAGAGGCACATGACTGGAGTGTTCTTTTGTACAGATGGCCTTTTTGGCAAATACGCTGATAATCATTAAAAACTTTGTTTTTTAGAGTCATCTAGTCATAGAGTTTAAGGCCTGAAGGGATCACTAGATCATCTAGTCTGACATCCTGTATTTCACAGGCCACCAACACCCCTCAACTCACACACACTAAACCCAACAATCAAAATGAGACCAAAACATTCCAGCCCACAGGAGACTAGAATATTATGTGCCACAGGCAGAGAATGGGAGGGAAATGATTAAATGAAATATACTCAGTTAATCCTGGCAAGTGACCTGCACTCACATGCTATAGAGGAAGGCACAAAATCCTCAAGGTCACTGCCAATCTGACCTGGTGGAGTGGTGGTGGGGAAATTTGCCGTATGTGAGATCGGGAAGGAATCAGTTAGACCCTGAGCACGTGAGCAAGAACCAGCCAGCCAAGCATCAGAGAGACAGAATATTCAGTGCCACCTCAGAGCAGTGGCCCACCCTGCCCAATGTCACATCTCCAGCTGTGGCAGGAGAAAGAGACAAAAAAGGAGTCTGTGTCTTAGACTCAAAATGAATATTTGTAAAAATATATTGCCTGTAAAGAATTTAAACACCATTTTTCATGAATTTTGAAGAGAAATCTGAAAATTCACATAGTAAATGAGCATGTGTGGCAGAAGGCATGGTGAAAATGTAAAATTCCTTCCATTTTAACAACATAGAACCAATCCTGCAAACATTTACTCCTGAGCATAGTGCTTCCTGCACTGAGGACGGAGTCCCACCAATTTTTGCATTTAAATCAATTAAAGTAGTAAGCAATGAGTCCAGGAGGCATGTGTTTGCAAGACTGGGCTCTAATGGAGACAATGGGGCATTAGTCACACAGGTAAGGACCTTTAATGCCAAGCAACTCTCATGATTTCTTAATACCCTGAGAAAAGAGAGGAGTCTTTTGGGATGCCAGGGAACTGAACATGACAATTTTCCTTTTAAAGTAGAGGTGCAAATAAAAAAGGAAAGAAAGGGAATAGTCAGACACTGAAAACCCAACTTAAAAAGCCTGTCCAATTACTGTAATTTGCTTTGTTTCTATCTAGAATGACAACTTGTATATCAAGTTTAAACTCCTGAAAAATGAGGGTTTACATGAAAATGCTGACAAATTCTTAACTACACAAGCACTACCAGGCACCGGTGATCCATGCAAATTATAACTGGGAGTGAGCTGCTTTGAACGAATAAAGATAAAAATTCCTTATGTTGCACTAGTCACAAGGCGCACTTATAAAACAGGCTCCACAAATGTCCATTATAAATATTTTTATTTTCATTTTCTTTTTAAGTTAAAAGATTTTTTTAAATTGCAGTTTTATTTTACTAATTAAATTCCCAGTCCTGCTGTCATTGAAATCAGTAGCAAACTGCCATCAACAAGTAGCTGCAGGTTTGTGTGGGCATTTTACTTCCATTTTCATTACAGCGCCTGAGTTTGAGTGTTTCTGAAAAGCAATGCTGAAATGTCTAAAATAGTAGCAAACGAAGAGTCACACTAGCTCATAAAAATACAAGTGGGAAGCAGAAAGACAGTGTTTGACCTTTGAAACCTACCTTCTTGTTCCTGAGAGAAGCCTCCAACTTCTCTTCGTTCAGCCTGAATTTTAAAGAAATCACTGAACAGTTCAAATAAACCAACTGATCTAATTAGCAGACCACAAGCCATAGGACAGAATTATCTCCCTTGAAAGTGTGTCCCCCTCTCCGCTGGCATCTAGGAGCACTGAAAGCCCACTTTCAAACCTGCTACAGAGCTCAAGAAGGTACTTTGATTCGAAAGCTAAACACAATTAGATTTCCTTTCTGTCTATTTTAACCAATTTTTTAAAAGGGTAATACAAATACTTTTGGCATCAATTTTTTGAAGGGAAAATGAATTGGACACCATCTCACACCTTCCCTAGTATTTCAGCACATCCCCATTATCGGATGGAAACTTGGCAAAGCTTTATTTGTTAACAAACACTTCCCAAGTCTGCAGCACACTGCTGACCTCTCCATCTGGGAAGAGCAACCCATTTTGAGTGGCACACCAAATGCTTCTGTCAACATACAATGGGAGTGCTGCCATTCACCATCTCTCTTCACAGAGCACAACCTCTCCCTTTTGTGGTTTGTGAAATTAGACCAGAGGTCTCTGTAGAACAAAGGAAACACCTAAAAATCTTCTGCCCCAACAAGCTTTGGGCAGGACCAGTAACTTTCCCTAGGTTACTCTTACCCAGGGCACCTGAAAGCTAAATCAAGAGTTCCCAAGCATTTAAAAATGCAGATTGCAGTCTCAGATAAGTGAATGATGTCCCAAGAATAACTGCAGACTCTCCAATAAATATATGCTAAAATTAAGACAAACTCGTCTGAACTTGAATGTTTGAAATCCGAACCTGAACTTGAATTTTGCAATTTGAGTTGATCTCTGACCAACTACTATATCTTCTTGAGCCAGCTGTATCTCTCAGTTAAGAATAAGACTGTCATACCATTTAGCTGATCCAATAAAATCATCCAGACTGGAAAGAGCCTCTCTCAAATGTCTTCTCATCTTAGTTAGTAGATAACATTTTTAGGCTACTAGGAGGCAGGGAAAACCTGACCCATTTAAATGACTTTATGGTCAAAGTTCAACTAACTTTCTAACACCTGCACCTGATTTAACTTGATTATTTTTCGTCCTTGGTTACTTATATCAGCAACAGTTTGAGGATCTGCAATTTATTCAAAAATGTGGCAAGATTCCATATCCCCAAGGTCTGTCTCACTTCCTGAAAATTTCCCTCTGGGAAAGGACTTTATTTTCAACAAACTTGTAATTCAAGCCAAATAAAAGCGGCTGTACACACTAACCTGCCAAGAAAGAAAAAAGGCCCAAATGATTTGGGACAGAAAGTCTGACGAGATTACAAAAAGTTTCCAAAAACTAAAAACTTCCATGGAATAAGCTTTGTCCTACATTAGCTGAATGATTTGTTTTCCATAATCTCCTTCTGGTCTTTTTAAACCTCTTAAAAGCAGTACATTTCAGAATGTAATTTGCTGTAGGTCTGTTAATTTTTGCTGAGTTATTCACAGAATTCACTAGTCAGAAAACTCTCCCTCTTCTTTCTCCCTGAAATCTATTCTTTTTATTAATTTTCTGTGGCTCTCCAGATTTACACTGAACTGCCATGGGAAAAAGCTACCCAGAATATCCTTTTAACAGAGCCAGGAAAAAAGAGCTGGTATTTATAAAGCAAAAAGTCTAGGCTTTAGGGAAGACACAAATTATTTCAACATTGTACATGGTAAAAGCAGAGGACAAATAAAGCAAGAATTATACTGCATAAAAATAATTCTTATCAGAGGCAATACGGTATGAATAGAGTCCGGCAAGTGAGGAATCATAGATTCTATCCTACAACTGTTAATGACTTGTTGTGATAGGCAAGTCATTTAATGACTAGATGAGACTAGAAGGTGCCTCAATTTATCCATCTTTCAAATGGTTATGGTACCCACCTGTTATACCTCCCAGAGGTGTTGTAAGACTTCACTAATTGTTTGTAAAACATTCTGAAATCCTCAAGTGAGAGAAGTGTTAGGATATAGATATTCAGGTCTGTCTGTAAAGGCCTATACTCTAAGAATTTAGGTGTATTCTTATCACTTGGCTAGTTATAGAGATACAAAATAAAGAATCAAAATCACTGTCTGCTGGTGTAAGGGCCTTCTCTTACTGTGACAGTTTGAGGCCCTGTGCTTAGGCTAAGGCCTTTGGCTAAGCAGCAGAGGCAGCCATAAGCTGGGAAGCGAATGGTCACATCCTCACATTCCAAACTAGTCCCATTGAAAGAAGGTGCTATTGGGCTGTTAGGAATACAATCCTGTCCTGATAGTGCCTATCACCTCCAGAGAAAGGGAAGTGCCTAGAAAATATAAAAGGAAACTTAGTTTGATAGCATCCTGTCTGGCAAGAACTCACTTATCAATAGCTGGGATGTGAAATCCTCACTTCTGTATTGTTTTGTCATTATAGTTCCCACTTTGCTATTGTTTGTCTGTATAATCTCTGTCTGGTTCTGTGATTGTTCCTGTCTGCTGTATAATTAATTTTGCTGGGTGTAAACTAATTAAAGTGGTGGGATATAATTGGTTACATAATCATGTTACAATATGTTAGGTTTGGTTAGTTAAATTTCAAGAAAATGATTGGTTAAGGTATAGCTAAGCAGAACTCACATTTTACTATATAGTCTGCAGTCAATCAGGAAGTGAGGGGGTAGGTGGGTGTGTGGGTGGGTGGGGGAAATGGGAACAGGGAATGGGGGTGGGGAAATTGGAATCATGTTTTGCTAAAGGGGGAAATGGGAACAGGGAAAGGGGGTAAGGAAATTGGAATCATGTTTGGCTAAGGGCAGGAATGGGTCACAGATGTAAGGCTCTGTGGTGTCAGAGCTGGGAAGGAGGATACTAAGGAAGGAAACTGGAATCATGCTTGCTGGAAGTTCACCCCAATAAATATTGAATTGTTTGCACCTTTGGACTTCGGGTATTGTTGCTCTCTGTTCATATGAGAAGGACCAGGGAAGTAAGTGGGTGAAGGAATAAGCCCCCTAACAAGAAGCACTAAGTGGAAATGAAAAGCGGCATTCACCAGCTAGGGTTACCACCTTTGAAATGCAAAAAAACCAGCACCCCCCCCCCCCACACACAAAGCAACCCCTCCTCAACCTCAACCACAAAGCAACTCTGCAACCCTCCACCTTCAACAGCCACTTATAGTATCTAGAGCAGTGGTGGGCAACCTGCAGCCCACGCCGCTTCCCGCAGCTCCCATTGGCCGGGAACAGCAAACTGCGGCCACTGGGAGCCGCGGGCAGCCGGGCAAATGTAAACAAACTGTCTGGCGGCCCGCCAGCGGATTACCCTGATGGCTTACATGCGGCCCGTGGGCCGCAGGTTGCCCACCCTCATCTAGAGAGATAAGAAATATAGATTAGAATGATAACATCATTGATAACAAACAGGTTTTTGTATTATCAGTACATTTTGCTAGCCAGTCTTTGTAGTCTGTTTCATTTAGCCAGTTATCACTGACTGTGCAGTTTCTGATGCGAGCTTTTTTTTTCCTCCGGAGTGTAGTAGGATCACTCGCACCATCACCCTGATCTTTCATTATTTAATATGCCTGGCAGGTCTCCTCACTTCCACGTGACTCAAACACACACGGTGCGCTTGCATGTTGGTGGGTAACAGTTTTGATCTGTTATCGCTTAAACTGCGTAAGTGGGAACACTGCAGCATCCTTAGCTGGACACAGACACTTTTAACATTAGATATCCCAGTGTTTGGTGATAATAATGCAAATCTTTAGACCCATATTTAAAAAAATGGTAGATTAAATTATTTTTCTGACAACTGGCAAATCCATTTTAAAAAAAAAAAAACCCGGCCAGGCCAGTCAAATACCAGCTAGATAGTAACCCTATCACCAGCACACTCCCGCTTCTTTGTGCCACTACAGTGAAGCAAAGCATAAACTTGTATTAACTGGCTAATTAAACCAGGTTTCTGGCTACTTTGCATTGCCACAGCACATAGGTGAATTGCCCTAAGTGTATTATATAAACCATCACACCCCTATTAGGAACATCTGAAAAGGAAGCTGTATCACCAGTACAGTAGCTGGCTTGGTGACAGAACAGCAGTAGCATGAAATAGGACTACTGAGTGAGGGACCAAACTCAAAGGGCCTAACTGTGCTCTCCTACAACAGTGTAAATCAATAAATCAATTTAGGTGAATGAGAGCTACATCAATTACACCAATGGTATTACACACCCTAGGCATGAGATCAGAATTCAGCTCTTGAACTAGCTCACGCTGTGTCCATGCTCAACATATTCCAGCCAGGGAAAAGGCACGTATGTGTTGGGGAAGGCACTGGCATCCACTTCCTTGTGAGGACAACAGCACTTCTCACCCTCTGCTAAGGGGACGGTGAGTTGCATCCTAAAAGAAAGCTTATGCTCAAATAAATTGGTTTGTCTCTAAGGTGCCACTAGTCCTCCTTTTCTTTTTGCGAATACAGACGAACACGGCTGCTACTCTGAAACCTAAAAGATGTTGTATGGCAGCTTCAAGCGAGTGAAGTGGGTGAGGGAATAAGAAGGCAAGAAACAAAGAATGGCACTGAACTCAAACAAAAGCCATTGCACAAGCCCCAACCTTGCACATGAACGCTACCTGTGAGAACAGCTCGCACCACACGGAGAGGCAGCACTCTTCTTGTTTTAGAGCATAATTCACCATCCCACAGCACCAGGGCTCTGCAGTAAGTTACTTAGGAATGATTTGATGCACAAAAAAACAACACACAACATCCCGTTCCAATTGCTGCACAATAAACATAGCAGTAAAAGAAGTAGAAAAGTTAATTTACTTAGACTGTCATCTCTCATTTCAGTTATCTGTACAGGGCCATGCAAATCTACGGCACTGTATGAACAGCACGTAACAACTATTCATGACTGTCAATGGCTGTTTTAATCCACATTCAAAACCTAGCTATTCGCTTCCTCCCAAGTGGAACAAAAACACATGAAACTCCAATGAGACTACTGAAGTACTAAAGTATGAACATTATATGTATGGCTTTACACCTGGAGGCCACAGCTTTGCTGAGCTAGGCACTGTGCAAAGTATATCACTGTATCAAAGAGGTAGTATCAGAACCGAAAAGCTTACAACTGAAGTTGAAGAGGAGCGACAACAGAGGGACACAACCAAAGGGGTGGGAGGAGGGAGAAACAGAGGAGGAAGGGAATGAGAAAAGCTGGTCCTGTGATTCAGATCCTAATCTCAAACTAGGGTTCAGATCCCTTCTTTGCCACAGACTCCCTGTGTGACCTTGGGCGGATCACTGAGTCCCGCAATGCCTCAGTTTCCCCTCTGTAAAATGGGGATAATACCACTGCCCTACTTCCCAGAATGAGGATAAATGCATTAAAGATTGTGAGGGACTCAGACACTATGGTAATGGCAGGGGGCTTAAGTATCTGAGACAGACAGAGAGATAGGAATCACAAAGTAACAACAAGATGATGATACTGTGATCACAGCACATTAGCTGCCTAAGCATTGCTGAGTTTTTTGTAGCCCTCACAGCAGAAGAGAGTTTTAAGGAGAGATCTGGAAGAGGACAATAAGGGGACTTGGAGAATGGTTACACAAAAGTGCTTGTGGGAAAACTTGACAAGTGAAGTAAATACACATACTGGACTTCTGCAACTTCACAGAGTAGCTCAGATGAATTAATCTGAAAAAGGGCCTCTTTCATATATACCCACATAGTAAAAAAAACCTGTTGTGTAACAGTTATGGTTGCTCAAATGCACTTCACAAAGGAGCGCATCCCAGGGAAAAAGAAAGAGTTGGGCTCTTCAGCTTTATGGTACCTCACTCAGTTATTTCTAATATAGCAACCCAATATACTTGCCTTAAAAGATCTGCTTGCCGAACACCGCACGCCCAGTTGTGCTAATGCTGTTTAAATGGTGAGCCAAAGGTCAAATATTGATTTCCCACTGGCAATTTGCAGGGGCACTATGCTAGTCTCCACTGTGGCAGCCAGCTGAAAACTGGAAAATATTAATAAGGTGCTCAAGAGAGATGCAGCCATTCTGAAATATTCTGTTAACTAAGATGATTGGAAAGATGACTGTAAGCTCTTTGGGGAAGGCACCATCCCTTGAAACTCCTGTGTGCTGCTGCAACAACCACCACCACCACAGGAGGGTGTGTAGGGCAGGACAGAACACCAGTCTTTTGATAAAATACTTTACCGTGCAGTGGGAGCTAAAGCCAAACCTACCCCAAAAACTCTGAGTAGAGTGACATCACTTTTGTTTACACCTTACAGTCATAAACTTGCTTCATTTTAGCTTCCCACAAAAGTTCCCACCATTAAGACCCAAACTTGCATGGTTTCAAATGCCCTTAAAACGCCAGCTGCCCAACATACAGTTTTCTAACTAGCACGCAATTCGCCTAGAAGCCCACAATCTCTGGGCCTAACCCAGTTTTTGTGGCTAGAAGCACTGACCAAAGTCCACACAATACGTCCAAAACTTGTATGTGGAAAGTTAGGTGCCTCAATCCATAATGGGGCATCCAAACAAGTGACCTAATTTCCAGAGTGAATGTGTGTACCCTTCAGATCAAGTTTAGTTAAGGGGAAATACAGCTAACCTCCAGCAAAAGAGGGGAGGAGGATTTGGAAGAGGAATGGGTAGTGGCCACCAAGCTTTACATGGCAACTGATCACATAACCTTACAGCAGCGTTCTACAAAAAACATGGAAACAGATTTTTAAATCTCCTGTTTGAAGCTGTGACTGAGGTTGTGTTTGTTTTACAGCCAAAAAAGAGAGTAAACTGGAAAAAACACAAGACAATTTCAAAGATTATTTATTATCTGTTTCATACCCCTCAAGGCTGTCTGTTCCTCTGCGTGCCTGCACTACAAAGGGACACCATCAAAGAGGGTCTGAAGAAGAGAATGCATCATTCAAGGCCACCCCATCTATTTTAACACTACCCTTATGATCACCGTCATTGTTCAAAAGCTCTGTTCTTTATTGTAAAAGAAAGGTCAAGGAGAGAAGGGAAATCTTGCTCACCCAGCGCCAGGAAGGTTTGACAGTTTCCATATTCAAATTTCCGCAGGGTAACAGGTTTCATCTCAAAACCTTTCCTTCATCTCATCTCATCAGACAGAGGAAGAGGTTTTGCTTGAAGTGCACAGCTCAGAATGCAACCACATGTGCTTACCAGGAAGCATGACTAGCTCAAAAATACAACCCAAATATCCCACAGAGCCCACGTGACCACAAGCTTCCAGTTCAGTTCCCCCATTTGGTGCTGTCATAGCCACATATGGTAACAACATGACAAGTCTTCCTCGCTGCATCATGCCTAAGGTTTGCTCATCTAGGTGGTTTGTCTTCTGTGTAAGACAGAAAGATGCTGCTGCATTTGCAGGAGGTGGAGCCGACTGGTTCCGTACCCACCCCAGGCAAAAAATGCCACATCATCTCTTCAGCTGCCCTAAATTAAAATAATAGAGAAGTTTGTCAAAGACGCTAGGAAGGGGAAAAGCAGAGAGAGTAAATTCACAAGAAATCAAATCCCACACACACCCACAGAGACTGAATCTCACATTCTGATTTACTGCATCTGAAATCATTGTATCCAGCTATAAGGTGTTACTTCTAAACACAACAGACACCAATAAACCAGGACAAGCAGCCACAGAAGAAAGCCAAGAGGGGGAGAAAACAAACCCTCAGGGGGAAAAAATAAAAAACAGAGCAATAGTGTCATGGGAATTAGCTCTCATAAAATGTTCAGCATGGTGTAGTTTAATGCAAATGTAAATTTTACTTAAAATCTAATCAATTTATTTTGCTTGCATTCTTCTTAAACACACACAACAAACAAGTTTTTGCTGGTGGGCTCGCTCAGCTATGGACATTATACTAACTGTATCAGTAAGATCAATCATGCGCTAAATTGCTATGGAAAATATACTCTCTCTTCTGGCTTTATTTCTCCACATGGCTGACCTTCTATTTTCTGCTATACATTCCTTATGTAAAGTGTAACTGCATTTCGAAACTGTATATGGCCTTGCTACTGGCCTTTGCAAAGGGGTCAGCATAGAACATATTTTCTGTACTCTGACGGTATTTGCCTGTGATACTATGGTGAATAAATATCTAAGTTAAAAACAAGAAACCCCAACCAATAAGATGATTGGCTAGATAGCTAGATATTGGTTGGTGTGTTGTTGTTTTTTAAACTTAGAAACTAACATACAATTATGTGACTGAGTACTGTGCAGGAATTCATTACCAGTGCTAGAGGCTGGGAGCTGCATTGTTACCTACGATTCACTCTTTGGTCATCCCTGCATTAAAAGTAATAGAGTGTCATGATAGCCTTACATCATCAGGCCCCCGGCACGTCTCAGAATGGAGAGGGGAGAAAATGAATTGGGTAATTAGAGCCCAGGACAGGCAGCTCCTACTTGAAGTTAAGATTGTAAAACAGTTTCCAACATCACATAATTTTATTCCACTTACAATTTTCCAAAGCTTTAACCTTCTGCTTAGGTTTCTGCCTGAAGGTGAATGAGCAAGATCCCACTCAGCTGTTTTGGAGATCAGCTAAAGTTGAAATAAATGATAAGCACACTTTTAAAAGGCCTGGCTACCAACAAAATATGGCTACCATTTGTAACTTGAAACACTTGAAGCCTGGACTTACTCCTCACAAAGGGATAGTGCCTCCTGCTTGGCTATGATTCAATAGTTATGACTATTTGAGATCAGCCATACACACTCAAAAAAAACATACACACAGTGGACGGTTTTGTTACAATCGACAGGGCAAAGACGGATGCCCTGCAACAGTGTGCAGCTAGATAAGTGCACCCTTTTCAAAATCTGTTCTCTGTAAGTGGCGCTGACAATAAAGCTACTGAACCAATTTTGGACTGCTGTGGTGCAACCTTGAATTGCCATTAAAGGTTTCCAGCTGTGCTGGGGGAAGAAGTATGGAATGAACATGGGTTTCAAGTGATTGGAAGAGAATTCTGCCGCAAGGAGTTTTGAAGCTGTGAGAGCACTTAAAATTGGCAGACCCTGAAACTACCTTAAAAGTGACCTGGAAATTATTTTGTTTTATTGGACTTGTGTACTTTTTGCTTCTTTATGATGTTTAAAGTAGATCTGAAAGTTTGTTGTTGGTTTTTCTTTGTATGTTTGGTTTTGGTTGGTTGTTTCTTTACTTTAGAACCATAAGGAATGTCTTATGTTTGGTTTTCCCTGGATTTTCTGGAAGCTTTCTTGGGATCTCAGAGTATATGTATTGTGAGTTTTCTCACTTTAATTAAAAGAATTGGGGTGTTTAATCTTTTACAAAGACATCCCCTCTCCAGAACGTTTATTAGCCATTGAAGTAAAATAAGTGTTAACAAACAAGTTGTCAACATTTTAAAAATCTCTTCTCTCAACAGCTCAATTCTCTTGACACTTCTAGTAATATTTGTGATAATTTACTAGGCCTCGGGTCATCCTGGGCCCTGCCTAACAGTTTCCCACCATTGCTAACACTGGTGTTCTCACTATGTCTCCCAACATTGTTAGTGGCTTCCACTACTAAAGGCATTTCTTAAAACTGTTTCACAAACTATCTGTGAGGCAGTTAAGAATAAATGCAGGGATCACATCATCCACCAAAGAACTGCAATCATCATTGGGTTGGAATACAGCAGCTTACAACAGCATACAAGGAAGTATTACATCCAACTGAATCTTGAGAGGTAACTTTATATAGGTATCACGTAAGTATCGGTTTGAATTTGCGCTGGTCACAGGGTTAGCAACCCTGCTCTCATAACAAAAGATATCATAACATCTTTCATAACTCTAAGCACTCAGGACCTCACCACTGTGTTCTTTAACCTCATGCTTGAGAATTTTTTCACTACTGATTCAGAGGGCACAATACTAAAATAATTTCTGCAACTGACAGGTTGCAAAGAATTTTGCAGTCCCTTGATGGTCTCCCACCCTAGTACTAATCCAGCCTCAACATGTTTACCTTATCAAGTCTGCTGGGATCACAACACAAGGTAGGATGAAATAAGTGGATGACTCCATCTTCACAAAGGAAGTGTTCAGAGCAAGAGACTGAGTCAGGAGTTTTGTGTTCTACTCCTGACTCTGCAGATGGTGTAATCCACATGCTTCATTCACCCATCTGAAATATCAGGACAATTCTTATCCACTTCAAAGGGTTCCTGAAAGGGTTATTTAATTAACATCTGCAAAGTGCTTTGAGATTTCTTGTGTGAAAGGCACTATAAGTGATTAGAACAAAACAGGAAACTAGGATTACCATTAATGTGTCAAGGAGGAGAAATCTATCATTTTATAACAGTTCAGATAGTATTGCCACCTATAGAGAACAATATTTTCCTACCGGGGCGGGGGGGGGGGGGGGGGGGGGAACAGGACATGTTGTAACACCTAATTATGCATCTCAAATCTACATGCCTATGCAGGCATATATATGGCCCCTATTATCATACTATCTGAGCACCTCCATCATTAACAGAGTTTACTCAGATAACACCTCTGTGGGACAGGGAAGTATTACCCTATTTTACAGAGAGGAACTGAGGCACAGAGTAGATTAAATGATGGGCCCAAAGTCACAAAATATTGTGCCTGAGTAGGATTTGAACCCAGGGCTCTGAAGCCCAGGCCATGCCCCTGTCTACTCTAGATAATTCTTCCTAAAAGATAATCTCCTGACTCCATCTCCTCATTGAAGAGCTTCTCCATTTTGATGTCTTTCCAAAATTACTTAAATCTCTCTCCTTTTCACAATAGCCTATATTCTTGGAAACATCACAGTATGCTATTGTGAATCTATTTGCATTTACACGGCTATTCGTGGGTCCCCTCTGCAATTCTCATCAGATCTCATAAGCCAAAATTACATAGATATGTATGTTTAAAACACACATTTTTAAGGAAGAAAATAATATCCCAAGCATTTTTCCCTCAAGCCTTCATCACAGAGAAAAAGGAACAGTAGAACCAACAACCAGCTTTGTATTATGGATTCAGAATACTAGGAAATCCTGGTAAATCCTAAAGCAGTGATTTTCAGTGTTCTCTGAAGAACACTGGTAGGTGACAGAACACTTACGGATAGTCCATGGATGGTCCGGCTAGTAGGTTGGGTAGATGAATATTACAAGAAATTGGACTTTTTTTTTTATAATCAGATTTTTGTTTTAAATTGGATTTCTTTTATTTAAATTAAATACAGGCTTACTTTTTAAAAAATAAACCTATTTAAAATAAAATTTGAAATTATGACAACCTATATTAAGCCCTAATCTATTAATGCCATTTAAATTAATTAAAAATAATATTAAACAGTTCATGTTTGTTGCCAAGTTTTAAAGAAAACTAAATCATCGAACCGGTGGAAGTCACTAGCTAAGCACCAGGAACTGGAGTTTCAAGTGCATATCCAGCATTTGACAGCAGTTACCTCTTCTGCAGGTGCAGAGAGAATATTTGGATTTCAGTTTATTCAACTAGTTCAGTTCAATGATTAGTTCATTCAAACTTAAGAAACCAACTGGGAGTTGAAAATCCAGGAAAGATTGTTTTCCTCTCCCAAACTATGAATACAAATGGGGTGTCAGAGGATGAGAGCTACTAGTTCTAAAACCTTGAAGGACAGAATGACCTAGAACAATCAGTTCAATTCACTAGCTACAGATAATATTTCCTTTGTTTAATAACTAAGTTAGTTTATATGCAAAACATGTTTTTGAGAAAACTTTTTTTCTTACATACTGAGTCCATCAAAGATAGTTATATTTAACTAATAAAAACTAAAAATGTTTTTGTGCATTTAATTGACTTTTAATTGCCATCCAAATAGAACTGGACACAAACCACACATCAAAATTAATCATAATCTGGTAAATAAGAAATGTATCATTCACCATTTTCTAACAATGTAAAAAACTAAGAATCTGAACAAATGTAAATTAAGTATATAGTTGCTTAAATAAACATACATAAATATAGTCTATCCTCCCGGTTAGCAAAAACGAGGACCAATTTTAGTGTAAAGAGTATGTTGATTTGCAAATCAACATGTTTTAATGCCTATCAACTAGTAAGACTTGTCTAGGATAATAACTAAAAAATACAAATTCAAAACAAGATTAAAATAGACGATTTAAACAAACTTTTTCTGGATGCTGAATTAACCATTTTAACTTAAATCAATCCGCCCTGTGGTCAGGTGGTGCTGCAAAGTCACATTAGAAGACACTCATTATTTCCCTAATGTTTCATTTCCATGTAAACAATTACTGTAAGAATATGATTGATCATGAATGGGTGAGGAGTTAAATCCAGATGTACACTAGAAACCTTTGCCAGTATGGTAATGTCTATATGGACATTTATTTATTTATTTATTTATTGCAATATTTTTATAGTGGCAAAAGCCTTAGTGTAGGCAGACACAGTTATATCAGCATAAGAGTCCTTTGGCTGGTATAGCTTATTTTGTTTGGGGAACAACTATCAGCTACAAAGCCAACTACAAAACTCAGAAGAAGCCATTACTTGCCTTTTCAATTTTCTTATTTAAAAGAACAGCAGAACAGAATAATTGTGCCAACTAATTTCTCTTGTGTCAAGAGACCCTGCTCAATGGCACGCACATGCTTATTATTCACTTGATCATGTGTGTACAAAAGTTATCATTCTATACTGTATACATAGACTGGAATCTCAACATAACCAAGTTTGTATATGATAATAGATCTAGTGAGGATTGGAGAAGGTTGTGTCAGATGTATTTCAAGAGAGAACATAAAGAAATGTTTCAGGTGATCTTCTCCTACATTTCCCCGGCCTTGAGTCTGTGCTCAAGCACCTGAAGATCACACCGAAACGCACAGATGTAAATATGAACAAATGCTTCAGCTAAATTGCACAGAAGAGGACAAGTACTTTGAAGTCTCCAGGTCTCTAGTCCTGATGAACTGCTTGTTGTTCAAAATGTCCCTAAATAGCTAAGCTAAGAAGCCAAACGACTCACTCGCTCTATCATACTTTCCCCTCCTCTCTCTGCAGGCGGGGAGGAGGGAGAGTGAACCTGTTCAAGGGAAGGGTTGGAAAGATGCACATATCTAAGCTCTAAAAAATCCTTTTAAGTGATGTACTGCCAGGAAATTCCCTTCAACATAACATTAAAGAATTGTTAGAATTAGAATCTCCTCATAAAGAGGATTGAAACGTTCCCATCTTCTGCCTAGTGCCAAAACCTTTTAACTCTGGACGCACAGAAATGCCATAAAATTCCTTCATTCAAAAGCATAAGCATGATGCCAGACTTTCTTCTGCATATTAAGGAGGCTTGGATACTAAAGCATGCATTGCTTTAATCCTGTACAAACATCACATCTTCTGTGTCCTGTTCAGTCCTGAACATGCACCCCCATCCCAGATAAACACGCTGGCATCCTCTCTCACATTATGCACTTGCAGGCTGCTAGTTAAAACTTCTTCCCAGCCCTGCTTCACAAAACATACACACACACACCTCTTGTTTTACACTGGGATCTTTTTTTAAAAAATGAACAGAACAAACAACCCCCACCCCACTCCCTCCTCTTTCAGGTCAGAGGACAGCTCAGACCTTGTTTAAAACAGGAATGACTGAGAGGAGGTGCGTACCTCTGACAGCGCACTTGTTGCTCCAACACGTCCAGAAACAAGCTACATCATCATCCGTTTGGATGCCTGATAGGAAAACTGCACAGTCCCCTGCCTGGGTGAACAGAAGGTCTGGTGTCTTCACCAGACAGTATCTGTTCATCTGGGAGACTCAGATTTTCTTCTTCCGAAATAGTTCAAGTCAAGGAGGCCATTTTACCGCTCCTTTATCTGGGCAGGAGGCAGCAAGCTGCACAGAGAAATCAGTCTGTTCAGCCGCGAGACACTTATTTCAACTGTACATTTCCTGCTTTATTCTTTATTCTTGGGAAGTCCACGAGACTTGGGAAGTAACACAAGGGTGTTACAGAAACACAAGTGACTGAGCAACTGAAATGAGGACACTTAACATTTCAACTCCTTCAGATTTTCACAGCTACGGTCCCAGGGTAAAACTCACCCCAGTGCAGATGGCCAGCACAAGGCCCAGATGCCACTATGTGCCACTTCTGCAATACTTTAAGGCTTTAAGTGGGATTTAAGCCTTGTCCTTGTGCTGCACAGGGGCAAATTTCACCTCCTGTGAAGAAAACCTCTATTCCAGAAGTTCCCCATTTCCTTGTGTAGCCTAGAACTGCTGCTCTTCAGAACAGGGAGTTTTATCTGTTTGGCAGAGCTGACAGTACAGCACCAGGCACATTTATGGTGCTCTACCATAATATATCATTACTATCAAACAAACAACAGCACTCTTCCAAGCAATAGCCAATTAATGAGAAACTGCAGCTTCCTGCAGCTGTGCCAGAGAGGCTCTTTTTAAAACTCTAACCTTGCTGTAATGGGAACTGTAATAAGGCTCCCAAATTCAGTCTTTTTAATCAAAATTAGAAATCTGAAGGAGCCCTGCAGAGCTGTGTTGGAGAGAGGAAGAGAGCTAATAGGCTTTGGCTACTTTTGCAAGGAAATGGGAGAAAGATACAAATAATCTCCCCCCCCCCCCCCATCTTGGGGATGCGATTCCAGCTTTGCACCATTTGGAGTCAGTTCTCAGGCAATCATCCAATCAAATCATGGCTTTGAACAATGACAGAATCTTGGTCCAAACACTCCCCTGCTCCTCCCCCCAACCCTCCAGCAACCTCCTGGAGGAAAATAATGAAATGTACAATATACAAGCTGTCAGTTAAAACCACAGCTCTGTTTGTGGGAAAATCTGCACAGAAAATTGTTTTAACTCGCTTGTTTGCTTTTCTTTCACTGGGGGGAGGGAGGGGAGTAGGTTGCTGTAATCTCATATGCCAACTAATCACCAAAATATAACAGCTACAAATGAGGTTCAAATTTATATTTTAGCAGGTGAAATAATGAAGAATTAAGCAAAAGGCAGATGGAAAAATTCTAACTTCTAAAGACAGTAGGCCAAATTCTGTTCTCATTCACAATGGGATGGACCTGGAGCACTCATCGATTTCAAAGGAATTCACTCTGGTGTACTCATGGAACGGAATCTGTATATTTATACTGGTGATGTGCACAATGGTTAACATTTTCAAAAGCGCTTAAATGAGTTAGGAGCACAAGTCCCATAGAAAGTCAATGGGATTTGGGTTCCTAAATCGCTTGGGCACATTTGAAAATTGTATTTTACTCAATGTAATCACTAAACTCCATTCGGAGTTACCAACCTTTAAATGGTTTCTGTCTGAAAGATGAAGAGGCTTACAACTGGGGAGGGAGGAAGGACAAGCCAACCATCTCCTTTCCCTCTTGCTACCCCTCCTTCCAAGGTGTTAATGGGTTATAGCATTCTTGGTGCTCCTCAAGTCAAAAACAGCTACATTTTTCAAAAGCTCAGCTTTGCATATAACATCAACAACATCCATTTTAAATGATCCACCTGGGCAATCTCTCTTTTGATCTCTACATCTGAATAACCATTACAAGGGCTTCCCAAATCAGACGCATATGCAAAAGCAAAATCTCCATCCTGCAGAGGCAGAGGAAGCTCTGCTAGACATTTTAGCATTAAGGCAGGCCAGTCAACTTGCTATTGGCCCTAATTAGCACTGCTGCAAACTGTTCAGAGAGTCATAGAGTCATGGATTTTATGGCCAGAAGGGACCACTACATTTTCTAGTCTGACCTCCTGTATAACATAGGCCATTAAATATCACCCACTTACCCCTATATTGAGCGCCAAAACTTGTGTTTGGTTAAAGCATAACTTCCAGGAAGTCATCCAATCTTAATTTGAATGCATCAAGACATGGAAAATCTACTCTTCTCTTAGGAGTTGTTCCAATGGATAATAACTCTGATTGTTAAAAATTTGTGCCTTATTTCCAATTTTAACTAGTCTGGCTTCAGCTTCCAGCCATTGGTTCTTGTTTTGCCTTTCTCTGCTAGATTAGAGTCCTTTGGTAGCCAGTATCTTCTCCCCATGATATTCTTTACTGGTAGGCAAGCAAAATTCAAAAGGGTGAAATTCTCTCCTACTTTCAAAAATAAGAAAATGAAAATCCATCTTAAACCCAAATGCCCCACTGATAGGACAGCAAAGGCTACAGCAAAAATAGGAATTTGCTTTAGGAAAAAAAAATTGCTCCTTTTACCTGAACATTTTGCTCCTTTTTTTACTCAGGCCCTAACCCTGTATCAGCATCTGCTAGCACAGTTCCTCATGCACATTCAGTTACCACCCAAGACTTATTAGGAAAAGCCCAATTGATTTCCTGAGGTGTAATTTTGGTTTCTTCTGAATTGGATTCACCAACTGGGACTAATGTCATAACTCATGGCAAATAGCAAGCAACAGTCATCGGCAGTTTCCCTCCTGTTCCTGAACTTCTCTACAGGCTTTGTGGATCGATACAGGTTCAGGGCTCTGCTCTGGTCCCTACAACCAATTTGCCAGTGAAGTGCTGGGCAGCCTCCTAGTGGAGAGGAAAAGCTAATCCTGAAGGGGAAGACAGGTTGGAGTTGGGTGTTGAACTGCCTGGCACAGCAATCATTGGCTACCAGAGTAGGTGAGAAGTCTCTGAACTGAACACTGCTACTGGGCAATGGAAACACTGTGGAGAATCTCTGGTGCTAAGGGAATCTGAAATTTACCGCCAGCTGCAAACTCCATTCCAAAAGCAAAATTCCTGGGTGGAGAAGAGGGAGGGAAGCTCATTTCACACAAGAACATAATCCCTTGCAAAAGTCTCTTTCACAGGTAGCAGAAGTGGAAACATCTGCTCTCCTTCATGGGGAAAAAGATTGGGAAGGGTGCAATCAGTGTGAACAAGGCAGCAGGGAGAGTATGCCATTCCCATAACAAAACCCTCTGCCTCCATTCTGCTGGACTGGAAGAGAGATACATGCACAAGTTGTAACCTCTAACACAAAATAAATCTTTTCTTCACCCATCTAAATGTTGCTTAGCCACAGATACAAGAATATGGAATCAGTGAGACTTTGCATAGGTGTAGGGCCAGCACTGATGGATCCTAGGGCAGAAATGAAGCCTCAAAACTGAAGCCTTCTGGACATCTAAAATGCTGACTTCCATCTTTTACTATTTTTCTTTTCTGTTTAATTGATCTAAGCATTTTGGTAGTGATAAGATGATAGCACTCCCTTGGCATGCTAATGTGTTACTTGTTATTGTTTGTATTCTAATAGCTTGTATGGCACCTCTAGAACCTAAGCAGGAGCATGAGAGTTATTTTATTATATGTTCTGGTTGGGAACTTGCAATATACAAGAAATAGAGAGGATATAAATATGGCAGAGGACAAGCTGCCACAATAATTAGAGTATGCCCAAATATGCATGCTAAGCCCCACAAGTGACATGACAATGGGAAGGAATGGGTATGGAAAGGAAAGTAGATCTGTAACTGGGGGGGGAGGGTTGTTTGCCATCAGCACATGCACAAGGATTCTCAGCACACATATTTCCGAGCCCCAATGGCTCATTATTACCAGCTATTGATCCACTAATTAAAAAATTCCGCAGGAAATGACTACCTATTTGTAGGTCTACACTGACCCAGCTAGTGCAGTTTTAACAGGTCACACACACACTGCAAGCATCTCTTATCACTTTCATCAAGTTCATTCCTTACAATACTTTATTACCTACCATTCACATTCGCTATTTGATCCACTGCTGGGATCTCATCCTCTCTTTGTTTGAGGATACTCTTTGAGGGGGGAGGGAGGGACTAGTAACATAAAGGTTTTGCTGAAAATACACAAAAGCCAGGAAACTCAGAGTTAAGGCTGAAAATTTGTGCTGACACTGCAGCATTATCTCCCACCACTAAGCCTTTTCTGGATCTTTTGGCACAACTGCCAGAGTTAAGGCCAGGGTGTCAGCAGAGATTTTCAGGCTTCTTGATGAATTTCTTTGCTTAAATCAAACACTTAATGTCACTTAGACATACTATTCATTAACACCACATCAAACTTTAATGAAAATTGTGCACACATACACACACACTTTTATATATGCCATTAGCTATATTCTTCCCAATGGCCGTGAACTCCGTATGAGCAAACTTGTAAAGTCCCAGCTAGCCAAAGTGGACACAGAGGCGGATTAAGCAAGTGGCTGAATGGTACTGACAAACAGACCAGAGTAACCGTAGCAATCAAAATTTCACAGAGTCGTGTCCTATGGCAAGTATCGGTCTCTCCCCTCCAGCCTGAAATCAGGAGAAAAAAGGTAGTGTTTTTTTTTAAAATGGACTCTGAAGGACACAAATCAGATGTCAAGAATTATAACATTCATAAACCAGTCGGAGAACACTTCAATCTCTCTGGTCATGCAATCACAGACATGAAGGTCGCTATCTTAAAACAAAAAAACTTCAAATCCAGACTCCAGCGAGAAACTGCTGAATTGGAATTCATTTGCAAATTGGATACTATTAATTTAGGCTTAAATAGAGACTGGGAGTGGCTAAGTCATTATGCAAGGTAGCCTGTTTCCTCTTGTTTTTTCCTACCCCCCCCCCCAGATGTTCTGGTTTAACTTGGATTTAAAGTTGGAGAGTGGTCAGTTTGAATGAGCTATTACCAGCAGGAGAGTGAATTTGTGTGTGTATGGGGGTGGGGGGGATGTGAGAAAACCTGAATTTGTGCAGGAAATAGCCCAACTTGATTATCATGCACATTGTGTGGAGAGTTGTCACTTTGGATGGGCTATCACCAGCAGGAGAGTGAATCTGTGTGGGGGGGTGGAGGGTGAGAAAACCTGGATTTGTGCAGGAAATAGCCCAACTTGATTATCATGCACATTGTGTGGAGAGTTCTCACTTTGGATGGGCTATCACCAGCAGGAGAGTGAATTTGTGGGGGGGGGGGGTGGAGGGTGAGAAAACCTGGATTTGTGCTGGAAATGGCCCACCTGATGATCACTTTAGATAAGCTATTACCAGCAGGACAGTGGGGTGGGAGGAGATATTGTTTCATATTCTCTGTGTATATATAAAGTCTGCTGCAGTTTTCAAGGTATGCACCCGATGAAGTGAGCTGTAGCTCACGAAAGCTCATGCTCAAATAAATTGGTTAGTCTCTAAGGTGCCACAAGTACTCCTTTTCTTTTTGCGAATACAGACTAACACGGCTGTTACTCTGAAAACTGTAGAGCAGTTCCACAGGAAGTTGACTACTACAAGCCAGCATTGGAGGTCTCAGACTGTACTGAATTCTATGGTATTGTAGAAAACAAGAAAGCATACACACACATTCTCTCTCTTCAATCTCATGGTCCTTTAGTTATGGAACCTGGGCTCATGGAAGTTCTGCTGATTTTATTCCATGAAACAAAAATGCTTTACCAAACTCACAAAACATATCTTACACAGATAACAATATTTGGGCTAGATCACAGCAACCCTCACTGAAATGGATGATGACTTACTCAGGTGAGTAAATCCATTTCATTTTTCCAGAGCTCATAAACAAGGTGAGCATGGCTGGTGTATTTTCCTCCATTATGTTTTGCATATTTGAGTTTATCAACTAATAATTTGAAGGAAGGTTCAGTAAAACAGTTCAATATTCTCAAGTTCTAATTGTCACAGGGTGATGATCAAGAGCAAATTCTGATTAACCACCTAATGAAAATGAGAACCTGGCTCAACTGTGAGTACTGATTAACTAGTGGGAGCCACCAGTTTTAAAGGGCAAGATTGTTACAGTGTAATACTTACTGTGTTACACTATATAACGGGGACACCTTTTACTGAATTGGATTAAATAGATTTTTAAAAGGCCCAAACAAAGCAACCGCTGGTAACTCCATAGGCTTAGCAACCCAGAGCTGAAACAACTCCTTTCTACAGAATTAAATATGCCATCAAATAAGGGAAACTGCAGTTGATTTTTATGGCTGACATCATGCGAGTAGCAGAACACATATGTATTTAGTCTGTCCCCTTTAAAATTCAGACCAAGACCGGTTGCAAATTACAAAAATTACTGAAATTACAAAGTGAACTATCAAGAGATCTTAACTCAGCCAGAACAAAACTAGCTAATCGCTGGTTAGGAACTTCGGAAATTACAAACTAATCTAATTAGAGACTTTATCTTGTCAGTTACAGTCCACATGTTAAATATTTATCACTACATCAAAAAAATTGAAGGTTAGTTACACTGGCACGTGAATTACTAGTTTCATGCTAGAACACTCACCAGCTTGGATCAACATCAAACAGAATGACTGATTTGGCTTTTATAGTTTTAAAGACAAGTAATTAAGTATCCATAAATAAATAAAGTTGTACTGAAAGCGAAGGAGGCCACAGATATAACGAAGGCCATCAAAACGGGATGGAACATACACTAAGGTGATATGAATTAAACTAATTTAAATTAGAGCCACCTTAATTCTGAATCAGAGTGTCCACACAGGGATTTAGTGAAGTTTAACTGATACATTTTAAATTCACAACTTTAGTTAATTTGGATTAACTTTCTAGAGTGTCCCCATGTAGGTACACCCTAAGTATTTAAAAAAAAAAAAAAAAAAGGTACTTGTATGTGTCTAAGTATTTTGGGGTCCATTAATTTGTACGCTGGAAGTGCAAGAGACAAAGGACTTCATTTTTTCACTTGTCTATAAAGGGACATGCACGCTAAAGGCACTAACATAATAAAGTAATAGCAACAACTGCAGGAAGATGGAAAGAAAAGAGATATTGGTAGGAGTTACATAAATTTCATTTTAATGTTATAAAGGTGACTAAAGTCCTCTTGGGATAAACCAGGTTGTTAGTTGCCCAGAATTTTTAGCCAGATCCCAGAAATCTTGGGCAATAACATCAGGATAAACTCCTTCTCTCTGAAAGTGCCAGCCCATGCAGGGCACACAAGACCTCAGGAGTTTTAAGTGCTTAGCTAAAAGACCTTCTACGTATACCCATCAACATGCCCCAGAACTTGGTGGGCCAGATTCTGCTCTCAGCTGCAGCAACATAAAACACATAGCAAATCCATTTACATGAATGGAGTTCCTCTGGATTGACAACCATATAAAATAAAGAGAACACAATTTGGCCCAATCAGTCTATCCTAGAAGGTTGAGCGACTGATGTTAACCCTGCTGGGAATTGAACCTGTGCTTCCAAAGAGTCCAGGGATTGCAAACCCAAGGCCAAAGCCACATTCACACAATGACTTGAAACAATAGAGATTGAAATTGGGGAGTGGGGAGGTATAGAAGTGGTTTTAAAAGGCAAAATTAAAAGCACTTAAAAAAAAATGTTTCAGCCTACAAATGATGGAGGAGTCAGTCAGTTGAAATCTGCAAATTGGTAGGTTGTACATTCTGCGCTGTCGGTCAGCAAGGCACATCTTAAAGGGCTGAATAAATAATTGAAGAATAAATAATTGCACCAGAGCTCTGTCTCATGGGCCATTTTTATAGATTGCTGTCTAATGATAGCCCCATCTGTGACACTTTGCATTAATATGAGATAAAATTACATAGTGCCTTGTTTGCTCTGACACTGGGATGTTATGATGTCTCTTAATATTATCGTGAATAAAGGACTAGAGCAATGAGGGAAGCGTCTTGATTGCTAGTAAACACTCAGCTGGAAAAAATCAATTTTTAACAGTCAGAGAGGTTTTGCCTCCAAAGGGGGATGGGGGAAGGAGAAAATACTATTTCCAGTGTACTTACCATCAGTATAACAAAAGAAAGGAGGAGCTAGTGAGTGTTCTTGGGTGCAGAAGGAGCATGAGTCCAATTCAAAGACTCTGGTTTAGAACGTACCATTTTGGGACTAATAGCAGGGGCACAACTCAGCACCAAGGAAATAGCACCCAGGAGCCAACCATTCTTTCAACCTCTCTGAAAGGAGGGAGGGAGGAAGACAGAGAGAGAAGCTGTAGGTTCTCCAGTGATGACTCTTGAGTAAAATCAGATGCCTCAGTGGCTACCAGGAAGGGATACAGATGGATAGGACAGGAAGATCATAGATGTATTTTAGAATCACATAATAGCAACACTGTATTTCTATAGCATTTTCCATCCTAGAATCACAAAGCACCTTGACATTAAATTCAATAAGGTTTCAGAGTAACAGCCGTGTTAGTCTGTATTCGCAAAAAGAAAAGGAGTACTTGTGGCACCTTAGAGACTAACCAATTTATTTGAGCATGAGCTTTCGTGAGCTACAGCTCACTTCATCGGATGCATACCGTGGAAACTGCAGAAGACATTATATACACAGAGACCATGAAACAATACCTCCTCCCACCCCACTCTCCTGCTGGTAATAGCTTATCTAAAGTGATCATCAAGTTGGGCCATTAAATCATCAAATGGCCATCAAATGGCCCAACTTGATGATCACTTTAGATAAGCTATTACCAGCAGAAGAGTAGGGTGGGAGGAGGTATTGTTTCATCGTCTCTGTGTATATAATGTCTTCTGCAGTTTCAACGATATGCATCCGATGAAGTGAGCTGTAGCTCACAAAAGCTCATGCTCAAATAAATTGGTTAGTCTCTAAGATGCCACAAGTACTCCTTTTCTTTTTGTAAATTCAATAAGTCTCACACTATATTCTTTGAGGTAGGGAAACATTTTCATCTTCCTTTTGCAGATGATTGGGAAACAGAGGCACATGCAGGTAAAGTGACTTACCCATGGTTGCACAGCAAGTCTAGATACAGGCCTCCTGACTTCAGGTCCTGCTCTTTAATCACAAGGCCATTCTGCCTTCCACTTCAATCTGAAGCATCCTGCAGGTGAGCAGATCCTGCTATGGATCTGGACTGACATTTCTGATGAGTGGTCATTACTCTCACCAGACTAGAATTGCAAGGACTTTAATAAATGTCTCAAATGGTTGTCTGTTAAGCTCTTTACTTTGTACAACCACTATCCGTACCCACTGCTGGGCTAATACAAGCGGGGGTTGCAGAAGAGGAGGTGGAGTGTAGAGCACTGATGTCTGAGATGTAGCCAGTGACATTTCCTTCCCATTCAAAAAAGTCAGGAGCTGCATGGGATGTCTTTCCCTTACCCTCTCCAACGAGTGACAGGTAGGTGGGGTGGACTGCAAGGTCAGGAAGCTGGCCCAGTACAACAGTGCTGTGCAAACACACTCTCTCTCACACACACACACACACACTCTCCTGCAGCAGCAACAAGGAGTAGCTGCTACCAGGGTAGATCCATGAAAACAGATATGAGCAGCTAGCAGGCAATTTGGATCTCCGAGATTTAGAGAGACTGTATTTGCACAGTTTGTTCTATAGAAAGATATAGCTACGGTTTTATATTATATTTAATTAGATTTACAGGATACCGCCACAACCCTGTCACATTCTAGTGATCTAAAGCAGGGTGACTTCTGAGAGACAAGCTACTGTCTCTCTGAAGCCTCAAAGCACAAACTGACCAAAACCTTGGTGCAGCTAGTTCGCTGAACCACAACTGAATACTTTGTTTTCACTTGCACATACAGCCTGAGTGAGTTCCTCCCAAAAATAGCACAGGAGGCTATGACACTGGTGGTCAAGGCTCCCAAACCTACAGCATCCCTAATGACGTGACTGGACTCATAAGTGCGAGGAATCAATTTGCAAAACCAAGCAGGTTTTCAGCCCTCCACAGGCCGAGATAAAAAGCTAGACTCTAAGACTAAAAAAGAAATGCAGGAAGAGGGTTTATAGGGCCATGAATGCAAGACACTCCCACTGCACAAAGCCAATATGTTGACATATGTGGTTTTATTCCATCCAGCTCCCCGCAACACACATCCCACAAATCACACACACACACAAAAAAAACCATCATGGGTCACCTACTCTCAGGTCAGGTCTAAAAAAAATTGTTGTACCGGTATAATTATGACAGAGGTATAAATGTTTTTACCAATATAGTTATACTGTACAACAATATAAAGACAGGCTTCAGAGTAGCAGCTGTGTTAGTCTGTATCCACAAAAAAAAAGGAGTACTTGTGGCACCTTAGAGACTAACAAATTAATTTGAGCATAAGCTTTCATGAGCTACAGCTTATGATCAAATTAATTTGTCAGTCTCTAAGGTGCAACAAGTACTCCTTTTCTTTTAACAATATAAAAGGTGGCTTAGGCACCTTCCAAATTTGGGAATAGTTACACAGTTATAAAGGCACTTTTATATCAATGTAAGTGCATCCACACTAGGGTGGCTTAACCACTTTAGTGACTTGTAACTCTGCACTGACCAGGTACTGCTCATTTATGATACAAACAGTTCAAAGTTCACAAACCCCTAACACTCTAACGTGCAGCACAGATCTTTAAAACATGTAACAAGGAGGCCAAAGGAAGTATACAACAAGAGCCAAAAGCATGATGCTGGAAACTTAAAAGTATATTAAGCTCACTTCTTTAATCTGTTTCTGATGATCTCCATTACAGAATTGTGATATCAATAAACTTATAGTTATAAACAGACCACCTGATTAGTGTGGGATAGAGGTATATTTGGATCTAAAATAAAGTAAAACCACCTCAAAATTGGGTACAATCAAGAGGTGTGTTCCAGATTTGGTTTAGTGCAGTTTTCCACCTTCAATATTTTTAGAACTGTACTCTAGACAATAGAGGATGAAACAAGATGAACCTTCTGGGCTTGCTTTTCCTCTTGGGTGGTGGCAATTTAAAACAGCACGAATGCCATTCAGTTGGATACAGGTGAGTTGCAAAATACGCGCATTTAACTTACACAAATTCAACTATACACGCTCCGCAAAAAAAAAAAGAGAAATAACAAGATACCTGTAAATAGTGCAGGCGATTCCGCCCACCATTCCACTCAATGAGCATATGCCCTGGAGTGAGCGTGAGATGGGAGACATGAAACTGCTGTTCCCTCAGTCGGTCTCAGTTCCCGCATGCCTCTCATAGTGTGAGCATCTCGCTGCGCTAAGCGTGATTTTAGTGTTTAAAGATACTGTCCGTACTTTTCGTACGGAATGGCCCCTAAACGCAAGCCAACTACTTCATCTGGTGCTCAACCAAAGAAACAGCGATCTGTTCCAATGCTGGAGGAAAAACTGGCTGTGCTGGACTTATTGAGAGATGGTATGTCGGTCTCCAATGTGGCGTGTAAATATGGCCGCAAGGAAACTAGCATCCATGCCATCAAGATTCAAGAGACAGAAATTCGTCAAGCCATGGCATCAAATGCTCCAATAACTGCTAAGGTGACAAGCCAGGTGTGTGATAAGATTTTAGTGAAGACTGAAAAGGCATTAAACTTATGGCTGGAAGACATGAACCGTAAACGTGTGCCTATCGATGGCAATGCGTTGCGAGAAAAGGCTCTTAGCCTCTACACGCTGTTCAAACCTCCTGCCGAAGAGGGACAGCCTCCTGATGAGAAGGAATTCAAAGCCAGCCAAGGTTGGTTTAACAGTTTTAGGAACCTCTTCAACCTCAAAAACGTGCAGACTACTGGTGAAGCTGCATCTGCCAATGAAAAGGCAGCAAAAGCCTACCCCGAACAACTAAAGAAAATCATAGAGGAAAAGGGCTATATTCTGGAACAAGGTTTTAATGCTGATGAGACTGGGCTCTTCTGGAGAAAAATGCCCAACCGCGCTTACACTTCGAAATCAGAAAGACAAGTTCCTGGCTTCAAAGAAGGTAAAGACCATGTGACTGTGTTGTTCTATGGCAATGCGGTTGGGCATTTAATAAAGCCGGGCTTGCTCTACAGGGCTGCAAATCCACGTGCCCTAAAAGGCAAGAACAAAAATCTCCCGCCTGTGTTCTGGCAATCAAATAAAAAGGCTTGGGTGACGGCAGCATTATTTCTGGATTGGTTCCACAAGTGTTTCACTCCAGAGGTCAAAGAGAAAGGACTTGACTTTAAAGTGTTGCTGATCATAGACAATGCTCCTGGCCACCCTGCGGCACTCCAGTTTGCACATAACCTTGTTGAAGTCATCTTTCTCTCCCCCCAATACCACCTCCATCCTCCAATCTCTCGACCAAGTCGTGATTCGCTGTTTCAAGGCCACATACACAAGGCTTACGTTCTCATGGATATGTAGCACTATGGATGCTGATCCCAATCTTAATGTGATGGAGTGTTGGAAGTCCTTCACCATTGCAGATTGCATCACTTATATTAAACAGGCAACGGATTCAATCAAGCCTGAAACAGTCAATGCATGTTGGCAAAACCTATGGGAAGAATGTGTGAATGGTTTTAAGGGTTTCCTGACCATTGACAAAGAAGTGAAACACACTGTTCAGGTGGCCAGGCAAGTGGGTGGTGATGGCTTTGTCGACATCCTTGAGGAAGAAATTGAAGAATTAGTTGAGGGCCATAGAGAAACATTGACTATTGAAGAGTTAGAGGAACTGGCAAAATCATCTACAGAAGACGAAGATGACGATGACGAACAGGAAGAGCCGGCAAGTTGGAATCTTCATAAATTTGCTGAAGTGTTCCAAGCAGCGAAACACTTGAATGATTTAATTTCTGAATATGATCCCTCTATGGAACGAAGCCTCAAAAATCACACATAGTATTACAGACTATTTGAGACCGTATCAAGAAATGTTTGAGCAGCTCAAGAGACAACAGCAACAGTTGCCGATCACTATGTTTTTCAAGGAAAAACAACCAGCAGCAGATGAGCCTATGCAATCAACTTCTCGAGCTGAACCAGAGCCAACCACTTGGTCTACGACTCGCTCTCTGTCACCCAAACTCTCTGTCACCTCCAGCTCCTGGATCGACATCAAGCCCTGACAATCCCCTGTAATTATTCCCTGTAATTAAAAATACAGTACTGTAAAATTATATTTTGCATATGTACTCTTTCTTATATACTGTACATTACTGTATACATTATACATTTATACATATTACTGTACAGGGTTGTATACACAAAACCATGTACAGTATACTGTACTTTATGGGCGATTTAAGGGATTTTCAAGGGTAATTTTGACAATATGCGATTTTCGCCTTATGCGCTGACTTTAGAACCTAACCCCCATGTAAGATGCGACTCCACTGTAGTTACTGTTGAACATGCCACAAAAACTGAAACTTGATGTGTTAGAGGAAAGGTACCATGGAGTAGTCATTCAATGGCCCTGACGCTGCAAAGACCTATTCCCGCACTTAGCTTCACACAGTGTGAGTAGACCCATTGACTTCAATATCTGCATTGGGATAGTGATGAACTCCTCTCCAATGAACACAAGTACCCTTATCAGATGGTACGTACTGCTCAGCACACCCTGCTCAATCAAGACACCCTCTTCACATCCAGAATGAATACATTCCAACAGTATGAAAGGCAAATGCTTACACCAAAAGTCAGTCAAGGAATGATGGCACCAAGCAGCAGGAAGGATGGTTTAGTGGATTGGGCACTGTCTTGGAACTCTGGAGACCTGGATTAAATTCTCAGATCAGCCACAGATTTCCTGCATGACCTTGGGCAATTCGCTTAATCTACCTGTGCCTCTATTTTCCATCAAATAGGAAGCATAACACCCTACTTCACATGGATATTATCCAATAATGATTGTGAGGTGCTCAGATGCACATACAGGGAGTGTTCAGGAAAACTTTAATTCTGATAGAAAATCTCCATCCTCTTTGGCCTTCATTGTTATATTGTCAGGAATATTTATTAAGCCTGTCTTTGTTATGTACCCATATTATAACCTTTAACCACAGTGCAAAGGTATATTCTAGTAATCCCTGGCCTGACTTTCAAAGGTGCTGAGCTCCCACAGCAACCTTTGAAGCCAATGGGAGTTGAGCACCTTTGAAAGACGGACAATCAGACATCCAACTTTCTTTATTAGACATATTTAAGGATCAGAGAAAGAAACTGAGAACAGGAACACCAACTGAAACCAGGGTTAAAAAGTAAGCCAAATAAATTACCTACTGGGAGGGAGAGGCGTGGGCTACAAATAGGAAAAAAACATTTTCTATGGCAAAAAATAAAAAGTTCAGAGGTTGCCCCAGACACGGTAAATCTTTTAGTGCCCTCAAAAGTCATTCTGTCTTCCAGACATTCCCCTGTTTTCTGTTGTGCACAAAAAGGGGCCAGCGACCCATGAAGTGTCAGGAATTCATCTAACAGAGACCAGGCGAAGTTGCTGGACAGCTATTGTGCTCAAGTGAAGTTCAAACGCAAATCCTGTCAAGAAATGGCACTGCTCATTGGTTCAGCTGGTAGCGAAGGGGGTTGAGAAGGAAAGGGAGGGGGAGGGGGGAAAGTTTAGGCCTTTGCCAAGTAGCAGATAAAAAAGAAAAAGCAAGGCCACAATGGTATTAGGGTAACTTTCTCACAGCTACTGCTGAAAAAGGGGGCGGGGGGAGGAAAAGGAAAACGCAGACAGCTTGATGGTCAGGCCTTTGTACAAAGCAGGCCTACTGTTGCTTTTTCAGGGGGTTGCAGGGTAAAGGGGTTTATATATTTACATTTATCAAAGCACATTGACAAAAAGGAATTTTGAAAAGTACTGTTCTCGACATTAAATATTCATGCCAGCAGCTATGGCAGGGCTAATGGAAAGCGTTCAACAAAACCCTTAACAACTTTGTTAATGCATGGAGACCAACAGGGGTCATGCCACATTTTGAAGAAATCACGTGCAGTTTCCATGTGAATATAACAAAAATAGTTTTCTCCTTTTGAAAACAGACTTAATAGGTGTCCATTTACTGAACTAAAAACCAAACAGAATTGCAGGCATCAAATTAGGGTTTTAAACACCCATCAAGTGCATGCTTTTAGTGATTCACTCTGTGTCAGTCACTAAAACCTACTGCTATGATCTTACCTCTGGACTTCGGTCATCAGCAGAAATGAAGCTGCTAGTGTGATGCACTTACATACTCAAGACTTCTTTGTCCAGATTAAGGAGGATTTTGGCAGTTACTGCATGGCCCGCTATTTAACTTCCATGGTGCAAACAGACTCAAATTTTGTTTGGCACGTAAAAAGGGGCTGGAGGGGATGTTATAGTTTTATAGGATGCTGCAATTACAGTTGCCATCTCAATTTCACAAGAGGGACACAAAGCAAAGCTCAGATACCAACACCTCCTAACTTTTGGGGAAGATGGCAGAGTATTTGAAATGTGAACCTAGATCAGGATCCGCATTTTGGAAAAAAAAAAAAAAAAAGCCACCCACCTCTCACCTACCCCAATCTTCATGATGGGCCAAACCCTCAGGTGCAAAAAACCCAAACTTCCTGAAACTGAATCTGAATTTTGCTGCTTTCCTCCTTATTTCCTTCATCGAAAAGAAGGAGGTGAAGCTTGCTCTCCCCTCCATAAAAACACTTTTCTCATTGTGAGGAATATACTGAGTCATATCCTGTGGTACAGAATGGCTGCTTTGTAGCACACACTGAACAAAACCTAAAGGTATGTCTACACTACGAAATTAGGTCGAATTTATAGAAGTTGGTTTTGTAGAAATCGGTTTTATATATTCGAGTGTGTGTGTCTTCACAGAAAATGCTCTAAGTGCATTAAGTGCATTAACTCGGCGGAGTGCTTCCACAGTACCGAGGCTAGAGTCGACTTCCGGAGTGTTGCACTGTGGGTAGCTATCCCACAGTTCCCGCAGTCTCCGCTGCCCGTTGGAATTCTGGGTTGAGATCCCAATGCCTGAGGGGGCTAAAACATTGTCGCGGGTGGTTCTGGGTACATATCGTCAGGCCCCCGTTCCCTCCAGCCCTCCGTGAAAGCAGCAGCAGACAATCGTTTCGCGCCTTTTTTCTTGAGTTACCTGTGCAGAGGCCATACCACGGCAAGCATGGAGCCCGCTCAGGTAACTGTCACCGTATGTCTCCTGGGTGCTGGCAGACGCAGTACTGCATTGCTACACAGAAGCAGCAACCCATTGCCTTGTGGCAGCAGACGGTACAATAGGACTGGTAGCCGTCATCGTCATGTCCGAGGAGCGCCTGGCAGACATGGGTGAAGGGACTACATTAGAAGTGACTTGACCAGGTCATTCTCTTTAGTCCTGCAGTCAGTCCTATTGAACCATCTTATGGTGAGCAGGCAGGCGATACGGATTGCTAGCAGTCCTATTGTACCATCTTCTGCCGGGCAGGCAAGAGATGAGGATGGCTAGCAGTCCTTGTACACCGTCTGCTGCCAGCCAAAGATGTAAAAGATAGATGGAGTGGATCAAAACAAGAAACAGACCAGCTTTGTTTTGTACTCATTTGCTTTCCCCCCCCTCCCCTGTCTAGGGGACTCCTTCCTCCAGGTCACACTGCAGTCACTCACAGAGAAGGTGCAGCGAGGTAAATCTAGCCATGTATCAATCAGAGGCCAGACCAACCTGCTTGTTCCAATAAGAACAATTACTTAGGTGCACCATTTCTTATTGGAACCCTCCGTGAAGTCCTGCCTGAAATACTCCTTGATGTACAGACATCCCCTTTGTTGATTTTAGCTCCCTGAAGCCAACCCTGTAAGCCGTGTCGTCAGTCGCCCCTCCCTCCGTCAGAGCAATGGCAGACAATCGTTCCGCGCTTTTTTTCTGTGCGGACGCCATACCAAGGCAAGCATGGAGGCCACTCAGCTCACTTTGGAAATTAGGAGCACATTAAACACCACACGCATTATCCAGCAGTATACGCAGCACCAGAACCTGGCAGAGCGATACCGGGCGAGGAGGCGACATCAGCGCGGTCACGTGAGTGATCAGGACATGGACACAGATTTCTCTGAAAGCATGGGCCCTGACAATGCCTGCATCATGGTGCTAATGGGGCAGGTTCATGCTGCGGAACGCTGATTCTGGGCTCAGGAAACAAGCACAGACTGGTGGGACCGCATAGTGTTGCAGGTCTGGGACGATTCCCAGTGGCTACGAAACTTTTGCATGCGTAAGGGCACATTCATGGAACTTTGTGACTTGCTTTCCCCTGCCCTGAGGCGCATGAATACCAAGATGAGAGCAGCCCTCACAGTTGAGAAGCGAGTGGCGATAGCCCTGTGGAAGCTTGCAACGCCAGAGCTACCAGTCAGTTGGGAATCAATTTGGAGTGGGCAAATCTACTGTGGGGGCTGCTGTGATCCAAGTAGCCAACGCAATCAAAGATCTACTGATACCAAAGGTAGCAACTCTGGGAAATGTGCAGGTCATGGTGGATGGCTTTGCTGCAATGGGATTCCCTAGCTGTGGTGGGGCCATAGACGGAACCCATATCCCTATCTTGGCACCGGAGCACCAAGCCGGCGAGTACATAAACCGCAAGGGGTACTTTTCAATAGTGCTGCAAGCTCTGGTGGATCACAAGGGACATTTCACCAACATCAACGTGAGATGGCTGGGAAAGGTACATGACACTCGCATCTTCAGGAACTCTGGTCTGTTTCAAAAGCTGCAGGAAGGGACTTTATTCCCAGACCAGAAAATAACTGTTGGGGATGTTGAAATGCCTATAGTTATCCTTGGACACCCAGCCTACCCCTTAATGCCATGGCTCATGAAGCCATACACAGGCAGCCTGGACAGTAGTCAGGAGCTGTTCAACTACAGACTGAGCAAGTGCAGAATGGTGGTAGAATGTGCATTTGGATGTTTAAAGGTGCGTTGGCGCAGTTTACTGACTCGCTTAGACCTCAGCGAAACCAATATTCCCACTGTTATTACAGCTTGCTGAGCGCTCCACAATATCTGTGAGAGTAAGGGGGAGACATTTATGGTGGGGTGGGAGGTTGAGGCAAATCGCCTGGATGCTGGTTACACACAGCCAGACACCAGGGCGCTTAGAAGAGCACAGGAGGGTGCAGTACGCATCAGAGAAGCTTTGAAAACCAGTTTCATGACTGGCCAGGCTACAGTGTGAAAGTTCTGTTTGTTTCTCCTTGATGAAACCCCCCGCCCCTTGGTTCACTCTACTTCCCTGTAAGCTAACCACCCTCCCCTCCACCCTTCGATCACCGCTTGCAGAGACAATAAAGTCATTGTTGCTTCACATTCATGCATTCTTTATTCATTCATCAGACAAATAGGGGGATGACTACCAAGGTAGCCCAGGAAGGGTGGTGGTGGAGAGAAGGAAAATGCCACACACAGCACTTTAAAAGTTTACAACTTTAAAATTTATTGAATGCCAGCCTTCTGTTTTTGGGCAATCTTTTTGGGCAAATTTTTGGGTGGAGTGGCTGGTTGGCCGGAGGCCCCCCCACCACGTTCTTGGGCGTCTGGGTGAGGAGGCTATGGAACTTGGGGAGGAGGGCGGTTGGTTACACAGGGGCTGTAGTGGCAGTCTGTGCTCCAGCTGCCTTTGCTGCAACTCAGCCATACACTGGAGCATACTGGTTTGATCCTCCAGCAGCCTCAGCATTGAATCCTGCCTCCTCTCATCACGCTGCCACCACATTTGAGCTTCAGCCCTGTCTTGAGCCCGCCACTTTCTCTCTTCAGCCCGCCACCTCTCCTTCAGGTCATTTTGTGCTTTCCTGCACTCTGACATTATTTGCCTCCACACATTCGTCTGTGCTCTGTCAGTGTGGGAGGACAGCATGAGCTCAAAGAACATTTCATCACGAGTGCGTTTTTTTTTTCTTTCTAATCTTCACTAGCCTCTGGGAAGGAGAAGATCCTGTGATCATTGAAACACATGCAGTTGGTGGAGAAAAAAAAAGGGACAGCGGTATTTAAAAAGACACATTTTATAAAACAGTGGCTACACTCTTTCAGGGTAAACCTTCCTGTTAACATTACATACATAGCACATGTGCTTTCGTTACAAGGTCACATTTTGCCTCCCCCCACTGTATGGCTACCCCTTCAACCCTCCCCCGTCCCCGTGGCTAACAGCGGGGAACATTTCTGTTCAGCCACAGGCAAACAGCCCAGCAGGAACGGGCACCTCTGAGTGTCCCCTGAAGAAAAGCACCCTATTTCAACCAGGTGACCATGAATGATATCTCACTCTCCTGAGGAGAACACAGAGAGATAAAGAATGGATGTTGTTTGAACGCCAGCAAACATACACTGCAATGCTTTGTTGTACAATGATTCCCGAGTACGTGTTACTGGCCTGGAGTGGTAAAGTGTCCTACCATGGAGGACGCAATAAGGCTGCCCTCCACAGAAGCCTTTTGCAAAGGCTTTGGGAGTACATCCAGGAGAGCCGCGAATGCCAGGGCAAAGTAATCCTTTCACATGCTTGCTTTTAAACCATGTATAGTATTTTAAAAGGTACACTCACCGGAGGTCCCTTCTCCACCTGCCGGGTCCAGGAGGCAGCCTTGGGTGGGTTCGGGGGGTACTGGCTCCAGGTCCAGGGTGAGAAACAGTTCCTGGCTTTCAGGAAAACCAGTTTCTCCGCTTTCTTGCTGTGAGCCATCTACAACCTCATCATTATCATCTTCATCCCCAAAACCTGCTTCCGTGTTGCCTCCATCTCCATTGAAGGAGTCAAACAACACGGCTGGGGTAGTGGTGGCTGAACCCCCTAAAATGGCTTGCAGCTCATCATAGAAGCGGCATGTTTTGGGCTCTGACCCGGAGCGGCCGTTCGCCTCTCTGGTTTTCTGGTAGGCTTGCCTAGGCTCCTTAAGTTTCACGCGGCACTGCTTCGGGTCCCTGTTATGGCCTGTGTCCTGCATGCCCTGGGAGATTTTGACAAAGGTTTTGGCATATCGAAAACTGGAACGGAGTTCTGATAGCACAGATTCCTCTCCCCAAACAGCGATCAGATCCCGTACCTCCCATTCAGTCCATGCTGGAGCTCTTTTGCGATTCTGGGACTCCATCATGGTCACCTCTGCTGATGAGCTCTGCATGGTCACCTGCAGCTTGCCATGCTGGCCAAACAGAAAATTGACATTCAAAAGTTTGCAGGAACTTTTCCTGTCTACCTGGCCAGTGCATCTGAGTTGAGAGTGCTGTCCAGAGCAGTCACAATGGAGCACTCTGGGATAGCTCCCGGAGGCCAATACCGTCGAATTGTGTCCACAGTACCCCAAATTCGACCCGACAAGGCCGATTTAAGCGCTAATCCACTTGTCAGGGGTGGAGTAAGGAAATCGATTTTAAGAGCCCTTTAAGTCAAAATAAAGGGCTTCATCGTGTGGACAGGTGCAGGTTTACATCGATTTAACGCTGCTAAATTCGACCTAAAGTCCTAGTGTAGACCAGGGCTAAGTGAGTGGCCTTGGGAGGATTACCAAGCGTAGAAGTGATCAAGCAGCAGCGTACCATTGATGAAGGGCTTGTATACCACACTCAGTAATCACTGCAAGCATAGCGGATAACAGGAGCGCAATTACTGAAAAGGGAAGGTTATCAGGATGACTTATGCTAGGCAGAGCTTGGGCTAACTGTTTACCCCATTGGAGCCAATCTGGAGGAGCATCATTTAAACCACCTTCAGGTGGTTCTATGCGTATAGTGGGAAAATGCCCACAATCAGAGCAGTGCAGGTAGAGTACCCAAGGATCTGTCCTGTCAGAGCTTTTTATGCCCCTTCTCTTCAGATCATCAGTTTAGGACAAGAACCTCATCATTACAGGCCCTATCACACTGGGAATTCAGTCCTGATTTGAGCCTATGAGCACTACAACAATAATATCAGGATGACAGAACACAAAGCACAGCCACCAACCCAGATTCAAAAGCAATTAGAGTCATAACAACCACATGCTGGATTCTGACCACACAGGCAAAATTAAGAGTTTAAGGAAAGTACTGCCTGCAGACGATCGCTATACAAATCACTACTTGCAGTCTCAAAGATCACACCGACACATGTGCTTAGCTGCTCTTAAATATATAGGATATGGCTTCAAGGTTCAAAAGCTGCTGTCTCTATTAAACTTTTTTCCCCTAGGTCAGCAAGTTAAATCAGTGTGTGATTCCTGCTACATCAACTCTGCAAGTTAGACATTTTGCTTTGAGAGCAGAAGTGAAATCAAGAGGCCAATTAACTTGGTTTGTTCTGAATTCACAACAATTTATTGCCCAAGTAAAATGATCTGCAATGCAAGAAAAGATCAGGTCAGGGAATCACTTTAGGAAACCAATATAGTCATATCAATCCATTTCTATCAAGGACTTTAGGATATATGATTGACTCAGATTCTGTAATTTCTACTAGTTGGTGCAATTAAATTATATTGGCTTAGAACCTCTTATGACTCATCAAGCTTTCAAAATAGCTTTTACAAAAACAGCACCAAGGTCTGTCTTCATTTTCTATTCCAGTGGTTCGCAGCCAGGGGCCCGGGGCCCTCTAGGGGACCACAAGCAGGTTTCATGGGGGCTGCCAAGCAAGGCCAGTGTTAGACCTCCTGGGGCCCAGGGCAGAAAGCTGAAGCCCAGGGCTCCCAGCCCTGCCACCTGGGGCTGAAGCCAAAGCCTAAGCAACTTAGTTTTGTGGGAGCCCCTGTGGCATGGGGCCATGGGCAACTGCCTACCTCCTAATGCCAGCCCTGGCTTTTATATGCAGAAAAAAAACAGTTGATGTGACACTGGTGGGCCAAGAGTTTTTAACAGTCTGTTGGAGGGGCCTCAAAAAGAATCCCGGCTCTACTCCCTTTAGTTAAAAAAACAAAAAAACACGCACACACGGAGAAGAGAAAACCACCATGATTCAGTCTCAGGACACAGATTCATTGTTAATCTGAAAAATGCATTTCTGATTGGAAAAAATAGAAACAAATACATGTGACCATCTCCTAGAAATCCAACAAGTGTTAGTGGACAATAAGACTGCCTTTTTATGTTCATAGGCACGGCATTCCTTAGATTCTATTTTATCTAGAAACGGTACCACTGCATTTTCTACTTTAGGCATCATTAACCCTCTGCATTCTGGACATGGAATACTGTGGTCATCAGACATTTAGCCTACACAAAGCAAGCAAGAGCCTTTGCAGAGCTTCCCGAAGTTAAAATAGCCTCACAGTCCTAACTGAGGCATGTCTACACTGAAATTACACACCTGCAGCTGGCCTGAGCCCAAAGGTCTACACCGCAATTAAACGGTCCCCTAAGCCTGAGCCCCACAAGCCCAAATCAGCTGACATGGGCCAGCCGCTGGTGTTTAACTGCAGTGTAGATGTACTCACACACTCTACACAGAGCATTAGCTGAGGTTTGTTGAACAATTAAGATTAAGTAGCTTCACTCTTCCTACTGGCATTAGCATGATCATATCAGTTCATGAAATGGTCATGTATATAGACTGCAAAACCTAGCAAGAGTCTAACATTTTTGTGCTTTTATTCATTATGACAGGGTCTTTTGTGAACACCTTGATTCCATCACCATTTCCATTAGTTTTTAGGGCTATCCTATCAGCCCTGCCGGACTTCAAAGAATTTTTGGTGGCTTAATTACCGTTAAACAAGAGTATTTAAAACTAAAAGAAGGAAAAAGGAAGTCAGAGTTGATGCAAAGCCATTTTAAGCAATATATATGAACACTAAAACATAGCTGACACTTACTGCTTTTGAACCAAACTAAATGCATCAGTTTGGAACAAAGGCACACAATACAACTCCACACCACACCACAAGCCAGATCCAGAACCCCAGCTGGCATAACACAGTATAGCACCCTTTGAGTTAATGCAAGTATGTCTGTTTATGCCCCCTGATGCCATTAAAACTCACTTTTAGCACATAAAGACTAAATCCAGGATAAAGGGGGCTATTATTTTTTTAAATCTCCATTTGGTCATCAGGAGTTAAAGCAATGCCCCAAGCATATTTGAGTGTGTCAGGTTTGTACTTTTCTGTTCTGTAACACGTAATATCACAGATCACTTATTTTTATGCGCATCAAGAGCTGTTACATTCATCACTTGACGTCTGATTTCCTTCTTTGTTTGTTTTTAAAATACTTCCTAATAAAAATCTCAAACTATTATCAATGCATATATTTTTCACAAACTGCACTTTTCATATTCTGATATTAAACAGATGTTAACTACCTATACCCTCTGTTATGCAAGCATTAGCCCTATTTTTAGGTGAGAGAGCAAAGGCAAAGAGGGTAGGTGAGTTGTCTGAGACCACAGAAACAGTTAGTGTCAGCGAGGAATTCACACTGGAGAAGTTTCTAGACATAATCCTGGGTTCAGGCCATTAGATTAACACATTCCTGTAATATCCAGCCTTTGTCACAACAACAAATCAAATTCATACAGAGCTAGAAAGCATCAAAGAGATGTAACTCCACTGAAGAATTTGACTTGCGGTACCTAGAGGGAACAGAAAAAAAGCACTGAAACTAATATTCATATGCCAGCAATGACTATAACGCTACGTGTTTAACAGTTTCTTTAACAAGTCTTTGTTTAAATCAAACTGATTCTATTAATCTCCTACTGAACAAATATGATACATTTCTATCTGAACTATCCTCCGGTGAGCAACGTTAAATACTAGCAATATTCTTTAAGTGATCCATTATTTTAATCTGCTATGAGCAACTCCAGGTATTTCATATGCATAGATATGAATAATCTTCAATCTGATAATCAGGTGTAACACAATTTGGTGCTGTGAGGTTTGGACAGAACATGGAAACAGTCAAACCTTTAGTAACAGATCAAGCAACTCAGAAACCTCATCTCAGCGGAGTTCACATTGTAACAATACAGAACATAATTTACAAGCTACCATGAAATGCTAGAGGTCAAAATTTTCAGGGCATAATTTAAACAGGAAAAACGTGCATAGGATATTGTATTAGGCTTTGAGATCTTTAAAAAAACGTTGGCTGTGGTAAAAATGCAGACACTCCTTTGTGGTTAGAAAGGTAAAGGTAATTATTTTTCAGATGTAACATCCAAATGCTCTTCTCTATTCTTTTTATTAGCAAGCTCATCTATCTGCCCGCATGGACACGTATACAACATCTGACTCTAAAAAGAAAGATCCGAAGAAGTGAGCTGTAGCTCACGAAAGCTCATGCTCAAATAAATTGGTTAGTCTCTAAGGTGCCACAAGTCCTCCTTTTCTTTTTGCAAATACAGACTAACACGGCTGTGACTCTGAAACCTAAAAAGAAAGTGTAAAGCAATACATTGTTTGGAACATGTTCACAAATCATCCTTTTTGTGTCCCATTGCATAAAAGGTACATGGAGTGGCAGCTCCACGTCTTCCAATGTTCCCATGCTGCTTACCAGTGGCCCTTAATAATTTGGGTTGTTGAGCTACTTGGATGAACTGCATTTTCAACACTATCAAAGATCAAATCCTTTTGATGTTTTAAGTCCCAGGAAGTTCAAAGGTCATCCTGCTCACCTAATTTGCTGTTTATGCAGAGTCAAAGCAGGAAATGCCTCATTTCTAAACTTTTCAGTTGAATGTATCATTTATTGTGACGTTTGAAGCACTGTTAATTGTTTAACATATTGGTGTTTAGTACCATGCTGAACAGTTCATTCAAATGGGTGACAAACGCTTTCTGATCACCTAGAGGAAGCACTTCGATTGTGCAAAGTATCTCCCCTTCCTAGGTTACACTTGCAAAAAGGGGGGGATGGTTTCTACCTTTCCTGGGTATATCTGAATGCATTGCACATTTTGCATAGCAGCAAAACCAATGAAAAAGTATTGAAAAACCTGTTTTTAAAGTGAGCTGTGGTAAATTCTCTGAGAAAAAGCACACACAAAAGAATGAAAATAGAATATAAAAGTTAGCATAATAGTAGGAAGGAGACAGTAAAATGGGACAGTTTGAGCAAAATGGCTTAAGTTAACAAGTTACATACATATGTGTGTGGGGGGGTGGAGGGTGAGAAAACCTGGATTTGTGCTGGAAATGGCCCAACTTGATGATCACTTTAGATAAGCTATTACCAGCAGGAGAGTGGGGTGGGAGGAGGTATTGTTTCATGATCTCTGTGTGTATATTAAGTCTGCTGCAGTTTCCACGGTATGCATCTGATGAAGTGAGCTGTAGCTCACGAAAGCTCATGCTCAAATAAATTGGTTAGTCTCTAAGGTGCCACAAGTACTCCTTTTCTTTTTGCGAATACAGACTAACACGGCTGTTACTCTGAAACCTGTCATATGGATATAGGTTTCAATGAAGGAACCTGTGAAAGCAAATGTACTTTGTTTAAAAACACATCCAGTTGCATTTGCCTTTAATATGCATAAAGCATGGGGAGAGAGAGAAAGAGAGAAAAGGCTGATTGGGCTCAATGGCTTTTTCCTTGTTCTAGGACAAGTCCCCACAGGATTACCTTAGCCATTTCCAAATTTTTAACAAAAATTATGAAGTCTTGTATGCATTGCATTCCAGCAAAACAAAACAGAGAGACAGAATCATGGGGGGGAGGGATAGCTCAGTGGTTTGAGTATTGGCCTGCTAAACCCAGGGTTGTAAATTCAATCCTTGAGGCGGCCATTTAGGGATCTGGGCTGAAAATTGGGGATTGGCCCTGCTTTGAGCAGGGGGCTGGATTAGATGACCTCCTGAGGTCCCTTCCAACCTGATGTTCTATGAGTCTATGAATCATTGCCTCAGGTCTTGGGCTGTACAGTGGCTGATTTGCACCACACTACTGGCAGCAAGCGGCCCTAAAACATCCTATATCCATCCATGGGACAAATGCACCACTCAGTATAGATGCATAGAGTCAGAATAAAGAACAGGAGGACTTGTGGCACCTTAGAGACTAACAAATTTATTTCAGCATAAGTTTTCGCCCTAGGCCTTTACCTCCCTACCCCCATTTTTCTTGTCCTGCCGAGAGGGAGGTCAGGGCATTACTGTGCCCCACTGATCATCAGTTATACCTTCTTGGAGCCATAGGCAGCCAGTACTAGTTACAGCAGCTTGAGGTCTGCTTTAACTTATGCAGAGGAACCAGCCCGGCACACAGTCAGCCTTGGATCAGAACCACCTATTTAGGGTAAAGGCCACCTTTGCACACCTTTTACTGAGCTGCACCATGCACTTTCTGCCTACAGTCAAGAACCTGGATCCTTATGCCCTGTCTGGGAGACCACACCTTGCCCATGATGGAAAACAGATGTCTAGAAGGACTTCTAAAGCTGTAAAAAGAAAAGGAGTACTTGTGGCACCTTAGAGACTAACCAATTTATTAGAGCATAAGCTTTCGTGAGCTACAGCTCACTTCCTCAGATGCATATCGTGGAAATTGCAGCAGGCTTTATATATACACAGAGAATATGAAACAATACCTCCTCCCACCCCACTGTCCTGCTGGTAATAGCTTATCTAAAGTGATCATCAGGTGAAAGCTTATGCTCAAATAAATTGGTTAGTCTCTAAGGTGCCACTAGTCCTCCTGTTCTTTTTACTGTAATCCTATATTCTTTTGCTTAAAATGTAAAATTATTTAGCGGCTACTGCAATTTTCCTCCTGAAGATTCTCGGGTTTTCATTATTATCTCTGCTTCATTTCCAGTAAACTGGATCCAGCTTTCAGCAATATACTGTCATTCCAGCTAAAATAATTTGAGATTCACAGAAAAGTATATTGGTCGAAGAGCAACTTCATATATATATATATATATATATATATATATATATATAAAAATTAATTACAGTGCCTGTTTTACATTCCATTCTTTAGTCTTATTTTGAAAACTCCAAGGTAAGCATTTTTTTAAACTCATCTTTATATCCTCAAGAGTCCTTCAGTATTGTTTTCTACTGCTTACATGGCAGCTATTAAAAAAACAACAATAATGAAAAGACCTGTGAAATTGTGTAGCTAGGCAATGTCCATACTTCTAGTATGGTTATCCCTTGAACACCAAACATCCTCACACCCAGCATAAATAAAATAAAAGACAAGCCTTTACGCGAAAAAGCTTCCCCAAGACTATATTGGCTTCCTACCTCTATTAAAATGTACACTGGTTTCACTACAAACGTTTTTCCTGGAAAGCATTCAGCCATAGAAGGAACACAAGCCTAAAGAAATTGACCAGATTTGCTCATGAGCTTAAATTCCACCCCTGCCCAACTCCCTGTATCTCTCTTCCCATTTGTCTTTCTTCCATGTGTATCCTCACCCAGGAGTTGTAAGAGAAAGCAGATACAAGAACACTCCATTGTTATTAATGAATTGACTCAGTCATGCTGTTAACAGCCCCATTTAATTGTACAGTAGTGTTTGCTTGGCAGCTCCTCCCATTATAATGTAATAACAATCCTCTACACTGTCCCAAATGAATTACCAAGGCTCAGTTTACCATGTCGCTTAGCTCTTCACAGCTACTATCCAAAATAGTAGCCACTTAACTCTTTGTGCACTATGATTAAACATACAGTCAAGACTAGCCCAGTCAATATCCATCACAGCTTTCACATGCAACCCACAGACATGAGTGCAAATAAAGAAATACTGGAGCACCAAGATGTTAACTAACAATGCTCTCATTACAGGCAAATCTGCCATTAATCACAAGCTGATGGGTTTCGGCTGGTGTTTTCAGCTTTCTCATATTAGAGAAATGAAGTAGTGTTTAGCCTAGTGAATTGTAATGCAGGCATCTCTTGCCTAGCATTAATAAACCAGACTTGCAAGTCATTCCCTTTTTTTCTGTGCACCCTTGTATTACTGTAGCTAACCATTCATTTTGAAATACCTAGGCTCCCTGGAACCACAGGTATAAACCCCAGCAAGGTCAACCTAGAGACATTCATTGCTAAATAAAATGAATTCCATGTAATTTACTGTGTGAATAGCTTCCAGATCTGACCTTAATAAACAAGACATTAAAAAAATCCCATGACACATTTTTTCCCCTCAAGACAAGCAGTATGACCCAGTATCTCTGAACCAAATTCCCTTCCCACAGTTCGTCAGTGCATTCAGGATGTATCAATGTGTTACCACTCTCCACCCCAGAGGTTGCTGTGTTTTGATGAAGCTATGTGCTATAGAGTTGGAAGAGCACTTCAGGAAAAAAGCTCTGTATGGCTGTCAAAGAGGGTACATCTACACGGCAATAAAAGACCCAGGGCACAACCACAGCAAGCCCCGCATCAGCTGACTCGGGCTCACAGGGCTCAGAATAAGAGGCAAAAAACTGCAATGTAGACATTTGGGTCCAGGTTGGAACCCAGGCTCCAAGACCCACCCAAGGTTTCAGAGTCCAGGGCCTCAAACACCTTTACTGCAATTTTTAGCTCCTCTGCCTGATCCCCGGGAGCCCGAGTCAGCTGTCCCAGACTCTAAGCCCTGGTGCTGGGGTTTTCAGTGCTAGCTTAATGAACTGAGACTCAGAAGTAAATCAATATATTCATGTCTGAATATTAGTGACATCATAGCAGAATTTTTGAAAGCCTGACTACTCAGCAATTGACCTTCCAGTGATCTACCAAACACCATCCATCTTCTCTCTGGTCGCCCCCCTACTACGCTGACCCTCCACCATTCCTTCCATAATAATTTTCTCAAGCTTACTTTCCATCTCTGCACCTAATGTGACCAAAGTACATAAGTATGCATCTGTTGATCTCCAACATGAGGGCCTACTTCTCCCCAATAATATTTCTAACTTAGGCATTGGCCTTTTTGTTCATAGAGGAGAATCACAGTCTTCACCAGCACAACGTTTCAAAATCTTCAATTTTCTTTTTGTCAGCAGCATTAACTTCCCACAAATCAGACCCATAAATCAATGTGGAAAACATTAGGCTTTTTCCCCAGTCGCACCAATGCACAATTTGAGACGACACATTTTTTCCACACTTTCTTAAGGGAGGCCATAGCTGCGTAAGCCATCCCTCGTCGCCTTCTGATTTCTTTGGAATTGCCTCCTTGGTTGGCTATATATGATCCCATATAACTAAATTCATTTACTGCCTCTACAGCTTATCTATTACTTGCAATGATCGTTTAAATCCTGGTTTTGTTAGTCCCATCAAGGTACATGCATTTCGTTTTTGTCACATTCAGGAACAGTCCGTAGTCCTCATTAATTGCTTTTGGTTTGATTTGTTTTACAGACTACAACATTTGTTGCATTTCATCAGTAGTTGTAGCCAAGAGTGTTGTGTCATCAGCATATCTGAGGTAAGTTAAGAGGTGTCCACCAACAGAAATCCCGGCTCCTTCCACTTTGTCAAAACCATCCAAGACTTCTCATATAAATTCTGTGCATATGTCAAAGAGGCTTGGGGACAAAAAACACCCTTGTCTCGTGCCCTGCTCAGTGAAAACCATTCACTGTCTCCTAGTGCTCCTTGTACTGTGATCTGATGGTGGTGGTAGTAGAGACTTGCAATGAGTTCAATGAGATGCTTTGGAATCCCCATGTCTCCCAGTATCCACCAAAGATGGTTGTGTGTGTCGGATGGTATCCAATGCTTCTGAGTAGTCCGTGAAGTACATGCTCAATGGGCGTGTATGCTTTCCATTTTTTAATCAGGTAACAGATATTTGCAACTTGGTCATGTGTGCCTTGTCCCTCTCTGAAGCCAGCTTGTAGGGGGTGGGGGGGGGAGGAGTGGAAGAAGGGTAGTTCTGCTTCTATTCTTCACTACTTGGAATCTTAGGGAGATGGTACGACAGTTACTATGCTCTGTTATGTGTCCCTTCTTTGGTAAGGGCAGAAAACTTCCCTTATTCCAGTCCCCCAGCCTGTTTCTAGACATCCACAACCTAAGTCATATTCTCAGCTCTGCCACTGGTTTGCTGTGAAACCCTGACAACTCATTTCACCACTCTGTGCCTCCCTTTCCCTTGGAATGGGCATAATGACTCTCCACTGTAAAATAATTTGAAATCTAATGATGTAAAAGTGCTATGTAAGAGCTGGGTATTATTATTATTATTACAGAAGTCTGACCTGAACCCCAAGTTATTAGCTATATTTAAATGGTACCTTTCATCGGAGGATCTCAAAGTGCTTTTAAAAGTCAGTCTCCTCCCAGTTTTGCAGACAAGGAAACTGACATGCTTATAGTATAAGTTGTAACTTATATTTATGCAGCAGTGTTGTAGCCATGTGGATCCCAGGATACTAGAGAGACAAGATGGCTGAGGTAATATCTTCTATTGGATCAACTTCTACTGGTGAACAAGACAAGCTTTCGAGCTACACAGAGCTCTTCTTCAGGATAAAGTACTCAAAGTGTCACAGCTAAATACAAGATGGAGCAGATTGTTCAACATAAGGGTATGTCTACACTTACAGTGCTACTGTGACACAGTTACCGCTGCGCTGCTGTAGCACTTCAGTGTAGACACTACCTGTGCCAATAGGAAGGGTACACCCATCTGCCCAGGTAATCCACCTCCCTGAGAGGCGGCAGCTAGGTTGACAAAATTTCAGTGTGGCCAGCTCTAGTGATTTTGTCATGAGTCTCATGATAATTGTTGTTCTCCTTAAAGCCCCAGCTCCAGGATTCAAGTGAATGTGTGGTGATTTCAACCTTCATTCTTACAGAAAAAGTATGTTTCTAGCCCTCATGGCTGTTGAGAAAGCTTCATTATATGACCCAGGTTGTCAAAATAGGTCAAGGTTCAAAAAGCAGAAGGCAAATAAAAAACACCAAATCTATTATTTTTTACATAATATAATGATTTTTGAACATTTGGGGTTAGCAATATTGTAATTCTTCCATTGACCTAGCACTGTCTACACCTGGTTAGGTCAGCATAACTACATTTCTCAGGGATGTGGATTTTTCAGCTTCTTGAAAAACATAACTATTATAAATTCCCAGTGTAGACTGCCCCTAAGTAAAAAGAAAAGGAGTACTTGTGGCACCTTACAGACTAACCAATTTATTTGAGCATAAGCTTTCGTGAGCTACAGCTCACTTCATCAGATGCATTCAGTGGAAAATACAGTGAGGAGATTTATATACACACAGAACATGAAAAAATGGGTGTTATCATACACACTGTAAGGAGAGTGATCACTTAAAATGAGCTATCACCAGCAGGAGAGCGCCGGGGGGGGGGGGGGGGGGGGACCTTTTGTAGTGATAATCAAGGTGGGCCATTTCCATCTCCAGAACATCTGAGGAACAGTGGGGGTGGGGTGGGGAATAAACATGGGGAAATAGTTTTACTTTGTGTAATGACACATCCACTCCCAGTCTCTATTCAAGCCTAAGTTAATTGTATCCAGTTTGCAAATTAATTCCAATTCAGCAGTCTCTCCTTGGAGTCTGTTTCTGAAGTCTTTTTGTTGTAATATTGCGACTTTTAGGTCTGTAATTGAGTGACCAGAGAGACTGAAGTGTTCTCCGACTGGTTTATGAATGTTATAATTCTTGACATCTGATTTGTGTCCATTTATTCTTTTACACAGAGACTGTCCAGTTTGACCAATGCACGTATTCTAAAAGACCATTCAAGGTGACAAAAAAGTGGGGTTAGTAGGTTACAGATTGTTGTAGTGAGCCATAAATCCAATGTCTTTATTAAGACCATGATTTTTACTGTCTAGCAAAGTTATGAATATAAGCTCCCAGGCTCGTCTTTTAAAGGTGTTATGCAGGTTTCCTTTGAGGATGAGGACGAGGACTGAAAGGTCAGATACAGAATGATCGCTTTGTGAAGAGTGTGCACCCACAGATGATAGTGTGGGGTTGGTTTTTTTTTTCCAGTTTTCTGTGTGCCTTCACCAAACAAGGACACTCCTCCAGAGAAGCACATCATGAAACAGGCCACCCAAATACTCTGAGAGAACCTGCTTCAATACAGAAGGGAAAAAAAATCCCTCCGACCGCATACCCCTAATTGTCACCTGCCACCCCACACTAGAACCCTTAAGGGGTATCACTAAACAGTTACAACTCACCCTCAATGGGGACCACATCCTGAAATAATTTTTTCCCAAACCCCATTCTACTGGCCTTCAAACAACCTTGCCAAGCTCATCATCAGAAGCTCCCCCACACACCAAGACGTATCAACTAAAAGTGGCACTGACCCTGCCAGAAAAACAGATGCAAAACCTGTAGACATATCTCCACTGCTAACCTTTCAACATCCATGAGACCTACATATGCTTATATATGTGGTGTACCTCATCCAGTGTGCTAAATGCTCCAACAACAACTATGTGGGTGTGACCAGACAATCACTATGCTGTCGAATTAATTCACATAGAAAAGTGATAGAAGACAAAAAACACCATATCACCTGTGGATGAACTCTCTTCACAAACTGATCATTCTAAATCTGCCCTCTCAGTCCTCATCCTCAAAGGAAACCTGCACAAAGCCTTCAAAAGACAAGCCTAGGAGGATAAATTCATATCTTTGCTAGATACTAAAAATTATGGACTGAACAGAGACACTGGATGTATGGCTTAGTACAACAATCTGTAACTCACTAACCCCCGCTTTTTTGTCCTATGACTGCAGAGGTGTTAATAGTCCACTTCACCCCGAATGGTCTCAAATCAGCAGCACTGCTTGGGTACCCGCATGGCCCCACAGTATGCCAACATTTTTATGGCTGACTTAGAACAACGCTTCCTCAGATCTCGTCCCCTAATGCCCCCACTCTACTTGTGCTACACTGATGATATATTCATCATCTGGACCCACGGAAAAGAAGCCCTTGAGGAATTCCACCAGGATTTCCACAATTTCCATCCCACCATCAACCTCAGCCTGGACCAGTCCACACAAAAGATCCACTTCCTGGACACTGTGGTGCTAATAAGCAATGGTCACATAAACACCACCCTATACCGGAAACCTACTGACCGCTATACTTACCTACATGCCTCCAGCTTTTATCCAGACCACACCACACGATCCATTGTCTATAGCCAAGCTCTGCGATACAACCACATTTGCTCCAACCCCTCAGACAGAGACAAACACCTACAAGATCTCTATCAAGCGTACTTACAATACCCACCTGATGAAGTGAAGAAACAGACTGACAGAGCCAGCAGAGTACCCAGAAGTTACCTACTACAGGACAGGCCCAACAAAGAAAATTACAGAACACCACTAGCCATCACCTTCAGCCCCCAACTAAAATCTCTCCAACGCATCATCAAGGATCTACAACCATCCTGAAGGACGACCCATCACTCTCACAGATCTTGGGAGACAGGCCAGTCCTTGCTTACAGACAGCCCCCCAAACTGAAGCAAATACACACCAGCAACCACACACCACACAACAAAAACACTAACCCAGGAACATATCCTTGCAACAAAGCCCGTTGCCAACTGTGTCCACATATCTATTCAGGGGACACCATCATAGGGCCTAATCACATCAGCCACACTATCAGAGGCTCGTTCACCTGCACATCTACCAATGTGATATATGCCATCATGTGCCAGCAATGCCCCTCTGCCATGTACATTGGCCAAACTGGACAGTCTCTACGTAAAAGAATAAATGCACACAAATCAGACGTCAAGAATTAGAACATTCAAAAATCAGTCGGAGAACACTTCAATCTCTTTGGTGACTCGATTACAGACCTAAAAATGGCAATTCTTCAACAAAAAAACTTCAGAAACAGACTCCAGCGAGAGACTGCTGAATTGGAATTAATTTGCAAACTGGATACAATTAACTTAGGCTTGAATAAAGACTGGGAGTGGATGTGACACTACACAAAGTAAAACTATTTCCCCTAGTTTATTTCCCCCCTACTGTTCCTCAGCCGTTCTTGTCAACTGCTGGAAATGGCCCACCTTGATTATCACTACAAAAGGTACCCCCCCCGTCCTCCCCACCCCCGCTCTCCTGCTGGTAATAGCTCACCTTACCTGATCACTCTTATTACAGTCTGTATGGTAACACCCATTGTTTCATGTACTCTGTGTGTATAAAATCTCCCCACTTTATTTTCCACTGCATGCATCCAATGAAGTGAGCTGTAGCTCACGAAAGCTCATGCTCAAATAAATTGGTTAGTCTCTAAGGTGCCACAAATCCTCCTTTTCTTTTTGCGGATACAGACTAACATGGTTGCTACTCTGAAACTGGTCTCTTAGAATGTGTGTTAACTATTTATGCTAAACAATCTGTTCCACCTTTTATTCAGCTGTGACACTGAATACCTTTCCAGACCTGAAGAAGAACTCCATGTAGCTCCAAGGCTTGTCCCTTTAACCAACAGATGTTGTCCAACAGAAGATATTACCTGTCCCACCTTGTCTCTCACTTATGTAGCAATCATAGTGTCCGGAAAACAAACCATATCTCCAGACTCCTAGCTCTACCCGCTACGTCACACTGCACAGCACTGAAGCAAAAAGCAAAAGATTTGTTACATGCTACAAATTGTTTTCCCTTTTTTTACTAGAAACACAACATTTAAAAGCAAATATTTTAAAAATTACAGTATTCTAAGTGTTTCTTAAGACTCCTTGGCCCCTGTAGCATAGACACTTACTACAGAGTCAGAAGGGGTTCTTCCATCACTGTAGTAAATCCACTTCTCTGAACCCTGGTCTGCACTATAGAGTTAGGTTGATCCAAGGCAACTTACGTCAACCTAACAATGTAAGTATCTACACTAAAATTTCGCTCCCACCAACATAACTCACCCGCTATGCTGATTTAATAACTTCACCTCCTCGAATGGCAGAGAGTCAATGTCAATGTAGTTAGATCAATGCAGAGTCAGTGTAAATACTGCATTGATTACATCTACTGTCGCTGGCTTCCACAAGCCATCCCATGGCAATGCCCTGTTCAACTGGTGCAAGCACTCCTAGTGAGGACATGCACCGCCAACACAAGGAGCAAAGTGTAGACATGCACAAGCGATGTAATTACTGTGGTGGCTGTATGCCAACACAGATTAGGTCGACTTAATTTTGTCGTGTAGACATGCCCTGAAAGGCAGTAGCTAAGTCAAAGGAAGAAATCTTCTGTTGTCCTAGCACTGTCTACACAGACCTTATTCCCCACTCTCTTACACCAGCGTAATTAAAGAGTAACTCCTCTGAAAACCAATGAAGCTATACTGGTGAGTTGAGAATCTAGCGAATTGCTTCTAATAATTAGACTTTATCATTCACTTTAGGCCTGATCCAACTCCCATTGAAATCAATAGGACTGTTTCTATTGCCTGTAAGATCGTTATCCAATTCCCATTAGAGCAGAGAGAGAGGAAAATGATCCTATAAAAAGAGATGTGATAAACAGTATAAACTGACAGACATGTGTTTCCAAGGTCTTGTAGACCAGAAATACTAATAATTTGCAGCTATTTACATACCATGATGTGTCTGAGTACAGAGGTCTGGTACAGTTGATCCCAGAACAAGGCACAGAAATTGTTTAGAACCAATATGGGTTGGGTTGGGTCCCCCCCCAACACAATGTAACATGATCTGCTACAAAAATAGCAAAAACTGATAAAAATAGAAGACTTATCCTGAAATGAAGAGCAGAGTTCTGGAGTCTCTGTTTATTTAGAGACACTATTGGCAACCTCCTGCACAACATCATGTTACAATCGGAGTATTACTATTAGCATATGCAATTTCTCCCACCCTCCCCCCATCAGTATCACAAAGGATTTCATTGTTCTGCACATCTGAAAATTTTGGCTCCAAACTTGGATGTCTTGCCTTACTGGGGGGAAGCTTTAGACTACAGCTTGAAATATTCGACATGAGTATCTGGGAAACATTGATTTCTTCTTCCTAACCCCCTAAATATTGGTCATTCCCCACCTTTTCCTTCCAATTTTTCAGCTAAAAGTTCAACCATCATGAGGATACTATTAAAAAAAAAATCAGACTTTGTTAAGAAATGTAAACTGGCACGAATACTTACTCAGAGAAAAAGTGCATTCTAGTCGTTAAGGTGCTAGCTTGGGACCTGAGTTTTGTTCTCTACTTGGCCGCAGGCTTCCTTCATGACCTTAATAACTCACTCAGGGATTGTTTCCACGAAGGTGTTAGTTCACAGCATAACTTGAGTTTTGCTTCTAAACGTAACTCCCATCCACGCACAAAAATCCCTAGCTCAAGTTAAATGATGCTTTAATCTCTAGCAAAGCTGGCCCATCAGGGGGAGTGGTTTGAAGTTCAACTGCTGATGATGCTTGAGCGAGTAATGCAGTGGGGACTTGGCTGCTCCATGCTGCTAATACAATCACTCTGGGCAGCAGCAGCATGCTGGTTTTCAGTGCAACTGCTCTCACTCCAGCTAGGCTATCTCCAGAGGCGTTAACTTGAGCATAGATAACTGACTACAGTAAAGGCAAGCCCCAAGTCTCTCTGTGCCTCAGTTTCCCATCTGTAAAATGGGGATAATAGCTTGCCTACCTCCCAGGGGCATTGTGAAGATAAATGCATTGAAGATTATGAGGCACTCAGATACATTACAAAGAAGTATGATAGATAGATATCTAAGTGCCTTGGGTTTCTTTTAGTAAGAAAGTGATAGGCTAATTAAAGAAAATGCAGGATTTCAATATTGGGTGTAACAAAAATCAGTCATGCTCCATGTAGATTACAAGCCCAAGGCACTTGAGGCAGAGTAATCAGAGTCAGCAGGAAATTTGCAGTCATGTGATGATCAGTGCAGTTAAATGAAAACTCTAGTATTGACAAAAGGGTCAATCCTCTCCCACTTAAATCAGTAGCAACCCCCCACCCCTACCCCCCATCACCATATTCCATGGGAGCAGGGTCAGGCCCAAACTTCATACAAATAAATAGGACTTAAAATAAAAAAGATTAAATTAAGAGATGCCAAGATTAGCTAAAATAGACCTACGAACGTCCCAGTTACACTAGATGTGGACAGCTTGACCGTATCATGGAGGCAAACACACTGGTCTTGTCTAAACCAGGGAGACTGCTTAAAATAGTTCCACATTTTTGTAGCACTGATGTAGCTCCACCAGTGTTAGCTCTAGTGTAGATGCACAGCCAACCACCACAGGAGTTTGACACTGTCAATTAACAGGGTTACACAGGAAACCATTAAAAACACAGGCAACAGCCAGCAGCTTATCTATCCCAAGACTATCAATGTTGCTAACGCTGGCAGAGCTGAACCAGTATCAGCACAGGGGAGAAGTTTTAGAGCAGTGGTTCTCAGAGCCGGTCCGCCGCTTGTTCAGGGAAAGCCCCTGGTGGGCCAGGCTGGTTTGTTTACCTGCCGCGTCCGCAGGTTCGGCCGATCGTGGCTCCCACCGGCCGCGGTTCGCAACTCCAGGCCAATGGGGGCAGCAGGAAGGGCAGCCAGCACATCCCTCGGCCTGCGCCACTTCCCGTAGCCTCCATTGGCCTGGAGCGGCGAACCACGGCCGGTGGGAGCCGCGATCGGCCGAACCTGTGGATGCGGCAGGTAAACAAACTGGCCCGGCCCGCCAGGGGCTTTCCCTGAACAAGCAGTGTACCGGCTTTGAGAACCACTGTTTTAGAGTTTCCTCAGCACAGACAAGGTCCTTAAATCATGCATGCTTTTGGACCTCCCTTCCCCATCATTTTCCCCAGTGGTTCCTGGCAAAGAATAGCCCTGTCCCCCTCCTCACCACTCTTTCTCACACTCATAGTTGAGCCTTGCCTTCTCTTTTCTAGATGTAGTGGTGGAGTCACAAGCATTTGCAAATACGTCATCTTCCCCTACTCTGTATGAAGAGCCACATCTATTGTTGTTTCAACTTCCATACCATTTTCCAGCACCTTATCCCCTCACTGAGTCCAGAACTAGATTATCCTAGCAAAGAAATCTGAACCCTCTGGAAGTCTATGGGAGTTTTGCCATTGATTTCAGTGAACTCAAGACTTCACCTAGGTGCCTGAGCTAAATTTAAATCATTTAATATTAAATAACCTTAAAGTAGAGAAGTAGAGGGTATGGGTGTATTGGAGTAGAGCAATCCACTGTATTCTACTGTTCAAACTGTTCTAAATCTCTCAAAGGAGTTGGCATGCAAGGCTAAGGTTCAGGTCAGCCCTTATTTTCAAATCAAACCTGTTTTCCAATCCCTAAATGGCAGCACGATCCGCGAGAAGTTTTCCTTTAAGTTTCCACCCAGGTAAACATTGACACAGAAAATCCACACAAATTGGCCATAAATCTCAAACTCAGAACATCACAGGGTCAGATCCACAAAGGAAAAAGCGACTGAGTGCAAAGAGTCATTTACAAAAAGGGTGCCCAAGTGTTTTGGTGATGGATGCCTTAAAAATAATGACAGGTTTCAGAGTAGCAGCCGTGTTAGTCTGTATTGGCAAAAAGAAAAGGAGTACCTGTGGCACCTTAGAGATAATATTATTTCAATTTATTGCAAGCTTCAAAAAAAGGGAAAAATGTACTCTGTTTTACCACCTTACAGACAATAAAAAGAACCCCGTAAAATAAATTTAAAAGAACTGATGTCATACTGATGACATAACTTCAGCTAATGACTATATCTTTTCACATTTACACTAGCAAAGTAAATCCCTTTCACTCCAGTGACACAAGGTTAAAAGCTTTCTTGTGCAAAATCAGAAGCCAGCCTGAGTTTTAAATATAATGCTGCTTTGCATTTACACTGCAACAAGGATCACAAAATGTTTTACAGACATGAATTAAATAAGTCTTCCAGGTAGATACCATCTCTGATTTACAAATGGGGAAAGTGGAACCACTGAGAAAAGGGACATGGAGAGGCTCACTTGGGATCCTTCATGGAAAACCTAAAAGGAACAATAAACTGCGTGAGAAGAGAATTCATCTTTAAAACTTGGATCATTTGACTTTTAAATGAGAGCTGCGGGGTTCCATGATCTCTGAAATATACAGCATATTTAGTTTATATGTGACATGAGACTATGCTGAAAGAAGACACATTTACAAACCAGCACACTGTCCGGCACTCAACCCCATTTTTGCAGGTGATGGGCGGGGGCGGCGGGGGGCGGGGGGGGGTCCTGTCTCAATAGATCAAAGGCTCCTGGCCATGGGAACTGAAACAGCTCACATAACAAGGCAAGATACCTTCCATCACACTATCTGCTGCTGATGATAATCAGCTGACTAAAGGCACAGAAGAGCCACAACAATTCTGTCAGGAACTAAAGCTGGCAGCCTGCACGTTACACAAATATCTTCCAGGGAGCTGGGGGAGGAAAAGAGAAGAGGAATATTTCTTTCAAGTAAACCATTCGAGACATAGCAGCAGCCGATTAGACCATAAACGTGAACAGGAACTGCCTTCAACCTAGGCAAGAATGCCTTGTCCTGGAAGTGCAGTCTGGCCTCAGCAGTGGACAGCTTCTGTTGTTTTGTCTGTGGCTGTTCTACTGCATTTTCCTCTCTGCAAAGGCGCTTGCATTAGGAGAGTGATTCCGAGAGGGGAATTCTCTCTGCCAGAGTATCATTTAGCAATTTGTTACATGCCCTCAACCCCATTGTTTCCAAGCCTAGAAGAAGAACAAAAGCAGCTGTTAATCAATATTCAAAATTATACAGCTTGCCTTGCAGACAGGAAGCAGCACCAAAGGCAGATCTGCCTTTGAGAAGGTTACAATTCATGCAAGGGGGCAAAAAAGGAATTGAGGCTTCTGTATCGGTTTAATTAATTGTGCAAACAAGAATAGGGCCTGAATCTGTGAGGTGCAAAGTGTCATTGAGTTGAAGGTGCCCAGCACTCCACAGGATTGAACCTGTAGTTCTTGTGAACAAGTTCAATAACATTATTATTCAAACTAGTGATTAATAAAAACAGGACATGTAGTGCAAATTTTTCATCAACACTGATTCCCTGCAAGGAATTTTCTGATACTTTGCCATTGTAATTCACATGAATCGTTGGGACACCTAGCTTTAATATCTAGCTGTATTAAGTGTTCTTGTTCCACCTCTTCCTAGTAAAGAACTGGACTTTAATGCAAAGGATTGGGTCGATATCACATACAAGGATCTGCAGCATCCTGGAAGCACATAAAACTGTCATTAGTGAAATAATACACTGTGTGATTGCTACCAACTCTAGCTTTTTTAATCTTGCAGTAGGGGGACACAACCATGGGAGGATGTGATCTTCACTTGACACAGGGTGCTGGATGGAAGCAATGAAGACATTCTGAAGAGATGTAGCCCCTACAGGCACAGACTCTGCTGCAGAAACTGTAGCAAAACCCCACGGCACAGCTACTTTTTGATACTGATAAATGGATTTTGCCTGGTTGCAGCAATGCAAAGCAAACCATCAATGTTGTCTGCTTTAAAAATAAAATCTAAGGGACAGCACAGTGTAACCTGATTGAAAGCTTCTTCAAGTCAATGATAAGTCTCCTATTGACTTGAATGGGCTATGGATCAGGCCCACAATGCTCCAGTGAGGACCAAAATCAAACAAATTCAGCAGCTGAGAAAATTCCATCAAGGGTTGGAACCAAATCTGTGGTGCCAAACCCACATCCAGACTGTATGCTGGATTTACACTGAAGTTAGTGGCAACTACAGGCTCCCACATACTCTGGAAAAAATAATCAGACCCCTTTTACTGAAGTGCCTAACTTTAGGGACCCAAGCCTGAAAATGTTGGCCTTTGTTCCTTATACTTATAAACTAAGGATTCCCCCCTTTCTATTCTGGATCCTTTAAATAAAAACAAAAACAAAAAATGGAGGGAAATGTTAAAGGATGGTACCAACTATTTCTCCTACTCTCACCCTTATGGCTGCCCCATTAAAAGTAGGGATGTAAAAGTTTAATCTGTTAACCAAGAAGCTTAATGCTTATTGGTTTCTGTTAACGATTAAACTCCACCCAGGGATCCCCGCTGCCGGCCCCGCACCTGGGGATATCCGCTGCTGGCCCATGCAGAGCCCCAAGGATGGGCCAGCAGCCAGGACCCATGGTGTGGGGCCAGCAGCAGGGAGTCCTGAATGTGGGGCTGTCAGGGAGGAGCACCGCCTAGAACTGGGGGTGCTGCAGTACCCCCCCACACCTATAGTTCCCCTGTTAAATGTTTAACCATGTAACCTATAGAATTTCAATTGGTCACAAGGCTATTGTTTTTACATGTTATTTACATCCCTAATTAAAAGGGTTCATTTTAGACAAATAAGAAGCACCCACCCATCATTTTATGAAAGGAATGGTTTCAAATGTTTTAATCACGGACTCTTCACTAATTGGGAGAGGGGTTAAAAAAAAAAGGAAAAAAGTACAAAGGGATCCTTTATCCTGTGGGTAGAATTAAAACAAAGTAGAAACGAGCTCATTCTTAGGCTTATAAACCAAGCCTTTACAGATAATTATGTTTTATTACTCTTCATTTTATGAGCATTGTGTTATACAAAACAAATACCAGATGCCTATTTGTTTTATTCATTTTAGGGGGACGGGGGGGGGGGAATCTCTACCAGCACTGTTATGAGCAGCGCTGCTTTTAATTAAACTCAATGCACAATGAAGGCATAAAAATTAATACTGTTTGAAACCAGCAGGTAGGAAGCAAATATATCCAACTGTAACTGCTGAATACCCTCTCCCTTGGCGCCTGCACTGCAAGGGGGAACATTCACAAGCCTATTACTTAGGAGCTGGAATCCGCAGAGCGGGTGCTCTTGCACAAGGTCATTTATAGATTTCATTTTTGTGAAAAATTAATGCCAGTCTTCCCAAAAATCAAAAAGCTGGTGGGAAAAAATCAATGGGAATTTAATGCCACCTGTGTTAAAATGGCATGCCAAGGCCAACGCAGAAACACACTCATAATAAGTGAGAGCTGACTCTCTTAAGCCACATTAGTCGACCTGCTGAAATGGAACAAGTAGGATAAGCTGCTGCCACCTTAGAGAAAAGGCAACGGATGTGCAAAGTGATTTCTGGCTAGCCTGGAGTGAATCACACGTGTTCTGAAAAAAACAATTAACGTGCTGATACCTTTCAAAGCAGGGGTCTAATTCTTCAACCATTTATTCACTGGAATCAGTTGAATTACTCACCGGAGTAATCCTTGATCACATGAGTAAGGCATGCAGGATGAGGCCCCTCATTTGAAAGGAGGGACCTGTATCTGTAGAGCCCCAAAAATCTGCGGATCGGATGCAGATACACATGTTTGTATCCATGCAGGGCTCTATGTATCTGTAATTTGAAGAGTACCACTGCCCTTTTCATATGGAGGCAAACAAATCCAATATAACAAAAGCAAAAATTTGACACATTTTCTCCAGAAAATAAATTAAATCTGACTTTTCAGCAGTCCGATATAAATGATGATTTGCCTGGAGGCACTACGGGAAAACTATTTCCCATTTACAATACTGGTTTCCTTTTTAATTTTAATCACATTCAGATGTGATTCTGGCAGACCCAATAGTGACTCTTTAGTTCAGGCTAATGTTAACTCCACATTGTAAATCCAGTTTTCAACAGCATATCTAGTATTTGTTTAATGTTACCTTCCCCAAAGAGGAGCGGATCTTCCTGAAATTTTGCATACAGCATCTCATCTCAGAGTAGAGTTTTTCTGGGAAGTTTGGGTGTTTAAAATTATGTATTACACACACACACACACACACTTTCAGTTATGGAGCAACTGTAAATGAAGAGTGAAGTGGCTACATCCTTTTGTTGTTCATTTTTAAAGACTTTCATATTTTACTTTTAATGAAATTTGTTTACAAATACATGCTAGATTCTATACATCGGTAATTCAGTCAGTTAATTAATTATAGTCCTTGCCTGTAACAAGAACACAAAATGCCATTATACTGATCAGTGCATTGACTGTGAAACTACTCGTAGTAAACTAAGTTAAACTGAATAAAATAATAAACAAATAAAATAATAAATAATAATAATAATATACAATCACACCAATAGAACAATTCAGGATTAAAGACCCAATAGCAAATGTCTTAAAATTTCTAGCCCCCTAATTTTAGACAGACACATGACACAGCAGAACTCACCTGCAATCATTTCATTATAGCCCAAGTTACAAACATTTTGGCTAAATTAAATAAATCCTTTAGATACAAGGAATAATCACAATCCACTAAAACTGGAAACAATAAAAAATAAAAAAAAGTCTGTGCTCACTGAAGTTCAACAATGTTCTTTTGCATTAACCAAAACAGAGTTATCTGCATTAGTTACTTCATTTCTTACTTTTATCCCTCTAGTATCTCGAGACGTCAGTCAAGATTGGAGCACCACTATAAAACCGCATAATAAGAATTGGTGGTCCCTACTGACAAGGTGCTTACAATCTCAATAGAGATGACAGACAACAGAGAAGCAAGGTGTGGGAGTATACACGTATAAGTATACAAGTAAAAGGCTATATAAGCAGAAGTATATAAGTGTATATATATATAGGATATAGAAGTATAAGTATACAAGTAAAAGGATATACTATACAAGTATAGTATACAAGTTAAAGGGTCAGGGCGGAAGGTGGGAAACATCATGTTACTTCCACTTCATGGCAGGTTGCAGCCTTGATCTAGAAAGGCTCTCACCGTCTCCTTGTTATTAGGAAAGTTGGTCCTTTCTTCTCAAACATGGACTTCAGCTTCCCTTCCTTTAATCTAGATGGTCATTGTTCATTGAAGTTGATCTGGAAGCTGCAGCACTTGCAGAAGCTCCTCCATTCCAAGATGCATGGGAGCAGTGAGCCCAGCCTTCCATAGCTGCAATGGCTACTCATAAACCGACAGATATATTTCAAGGCATTATTATTATAGTATGTGAAGTTCTTTAACAGAGGTGCAAGGTATTGAAGCAGGATCTTTAATCATATGTCTCAGCAACAAAACCAATACCAGCTGGGTTCTTTACTTAGCTTCTCAAGATTCTGTCTGATTTGTGCCCAAGGCAGGACGCTCTCAGAGATAAGACCTTGCTCTTTGAAGTCTCTCCCTGAGAATGTCTTCTCTAGCTCTTAGTACAGCTCTCAAATCCTTCCCATTTGTATTGGTTCATATAGGACCATCCTATTCACCTTTACTATCTGTCCTTCTGCACATATGTGGGTGAAGGAGAAGATTAAGATTTAAGAAGATAAACCAGATCGGGTTTATGATTGTGTTTTTCTCATGTAATATGTGAACAATGTGCATATGATCAAGTGAATAAACCAACAGGAAAGCAAGGATAAAGCACCAGAGTGTACTTGATCATTTGTGTTAACAATTGTAGCTCAGCTTTAATTATGTATATAACTTTGCAACATACCAGAGCATCTACAAAAGTACATTTTGTAAATAAAGAATAATGAATAATAAATAAAAATAAAATAAATAATAAAATAATAATAATGAAGAGTAGACCTTACTAAACTACTCTGCCATTACTATTAGGGGGACAGTGGTAGAAAAGTGATCACATTGTTTGTGTGTGTAAATTATCCAGTTACTATGAAAAAAGAAAAGGAGTACTTGTGGCATCTTAGAGACTAACCAATTTGAGCATAAGCTTTCGTGAGCTACAGCTCACTTTAGCTCACGAAAGCTTATGCTCAAATAAATTGGTTAGTCTCTAAGGTGCCACAAGTACTCCTTTTTTTTTTGCGAATACAGACTAACACGGCTGTTACTCTGAAACCAGTTACTATGGTATTTTTGCATTTATTTTGGGCAGGGAATAATCTACAGGAAAACATGCCTGGGAGCCTTGCACCCATGATCTTTGAAGTGTCATCCATGTAACTTCACAGAGCCCTAACAACTCTCATGCTTTGATTATTCTCCCTTCCCACTCCACCACCTCATTTAATCACTTTATTCTTGCCACAACAGCAGCCGGACAAACATAGTTGAGAGTTCATGGCTGAACAAGTCACCCTGACTGACAGGAGGATTTGGAGAATTTTGATATTCCGGAGGCAGCAAAAGAAATTACCAAGAGGAACTGGTTGGGAGGGAAGTGAGAGGGGGAGAGAAGCAGGGACTACAAGGACATTTATTAAAATGATGGCATGTTCTCCAGAAAGAAAACACATCTTGACACACACATATCTTTGCTTTACGTCTAGCAATCAATGACTGCCCAATTTAGTAATGCATATATGATTTATCATATACTGACAACATGTAAAAGCTACTTGAGATTTGTGTCAGGTTCAAAAATAAAATACAATATAATAAAAATATATTTTAAAAGCACCTTTTATAACTCCTCTGTATTTCCAAAACAATATTTGAGTCTAAGAACAAGGCAGGCAGGAAGTTAACAATGGGCTTGCACTAAGAGATACAGAACTGCAATATTGTATTTAAAGGAAGAGCAGGGGACAGAAATAAGGTATTTGATTGCTTGAAATAGTTCCCTGTCTTCCAAAAAGTTGGCTTAAAATTCCTATCTATAACACTTACCTTGCTGTTATAATTTTATTACCACTACTTTTGGGAATTTCTCTGGTAGTTAATATGCTGAAATGGTACACAGGACTAGGTCCTGCTGCCATAGATAATTTGGTTCTAAGGGAAATCCATCAATTGTTAATGGCCATGCAAATTGTTGAAACTAGAGAGTTATTCACAGTTATCTCACTGTGATTTGGTAAGTGTCCATGCCTGATGTGATCACTCACTTGATATTTTATTCCATTATAATTAAAGTAGTATGCTTACCTTCCAGATGTTAAAATAAAAAGGGGGTGGGAAAAGGTTTTAGTTTTCGTTTTAGTTATTTTAGGTATACTTGTACTTACCTGAAGTTTTTACATTAGAAGAAACCTTTAAGAATAAAATCACTGCCAGCTGAAATGTTTAAATCCATCTGATCAGACATTAAAGTAGTTAATCTGCACTTAATTTTAGGCCCAGATCTTGCATGTGCAGAACTTTATCCACGGAATACCTTTGTCGGACTGGGGCCAAAAACTGCGGATTAAGCACTTTTAAAACTTCTAATCTGAGGGTTTAAACATTTCTATTGTTGAGGCTAGAACAATTTGATGTTTAATAAGTTATATACAGATTTCCTCAAACTCATAACGAGTTCAGCGTCTTGCATAACCAACTCACTGATTATTAATTTTCAGCTTTACTGCAATTCTTGCATCTCAGATGCAGTTTTCTTGTGAGATGCCTTATTTTTACTAAAATGTGGCTTGGGGTTTGATTTTGTTTTTAACAGCCCTCAAAGGGGAAAAAGTTACTTTTCAGAAGTACTTCAAAAAGGAAGTCATATTACACAAAATAAGCCTTATTATTATATTTCCAGTTTGGATTAGATAAATTATATTTAATTTTAAAAATTCCATCTGCTGGCACCCAGCACAATGGTCAATGGCAAATCAAGGAGATAAAACATTTATATGTTTATCTTCCGGAAATAGCTCATCGAGTGTCTGTGCAGAGAAACCCAAACCAAGCCTTTCGAAATATAAACCCAGACACTATGAACCAAGAATTGTCCTTCCCTTCATCTCCAGGTAACAGGCTTGATTTCCAGAAGCAGCCTCTGATTCCGCACCTGCAGACAATAGTGGATGCAATCTTGATAGCACACTTCAGAGCAGTTCAACATTAAACTACCCAATTGCACCTGTAAATCAGGTACTGGTACAAAATGTGCCTGCAATTATTTGCAGGTGCAAAGATCAGAAGAGTTGAAGCTCCTCTGAAAAGAATCAATGCCTCCAACCAAACGGGTTACGTAGCTACATGAATGCGAGAAAGAGACACAAACTGATACCCCAAGGACTCAAAATGGGCCAAGCAAACTAAATTACAGAGTACTGCTACCAGTACTTGCTCCCGTATGAAGCCCGTACGCAATGGTGGCAGTATGTTCTGTGCTCGTTTGTGCTCTGCTCACTCAGCTAGACCAAAGGCAGGTCTACCTGCCACCTGCGCACTCCAGTGCCATGGGGGAATGTAGCAAGTTAATCTGGTGGCCAGAGCAGATGAAGACACCCATTCAGACCCACTTCCATCTGCTGCAAAAGGGGTGGAGGTGTTTATGGAGGAGCTGCATAGGAAGACAAAGCATCACGGGTAACCCTTCCTTTGAAGGGCTGAGAAAAGGGAGCTGCTATCCCAAATGGGTAGGAGGGTAGGAGCACAAGCACTTGCCCCACCCAGGAGCTAAGACATAAAATGAAGAGCACTCCAGGAGTGAGAACCCCCTGCCTCCCAGCAGTGGAGAGGAGAGTGGGCATGGCACTGCGGAGGGAGGACAGATTGCTGAGACCCTAACACCACTTCCACCCTTGCAATCTGCACCACACACTGCAAGATAGCCACTAAACAAGGCCTGAGCTACACCTACAGATAACCGAGTCTGTTCACACACAGTCGACCCCCTTTTTCATTTACAGAGAACATGAGCTGTATCCTGCAGGAGGTGCAGCTCAAACACCTACACACACAAATCTGTAGGGGAGAGGGTTGTTCCACCGGTGCATGCGACTCCCCTTAACAAGGGAGCATCCAAACTTATCGAGGAAAGCAACAACACCTCCCCTTCAAATTCCTCCACGTGTTTCCCAGCCAGCCCACAACAAATCTAAGATCCTGCAAGTTTCAGAGTAACAGCCGTGTTAGTCTGTATTTGCAAAAAGAAAAGGAGGACTTGTGGCACCTTAGAGACTAACCAATTTATTTGAGCATAAGCTTTCGTGAGCTACACTCTGCTGAAGTGAGCTGTAGCTCGCGAAAGCTTATGCTTCAATAAATTGGTTAGTCTCTAAGGTGCCATAAGATCCTGCAAGGATCCTTCAAGGCTCAACACAATCTCAGCCCAACCCGCGGCTCATTTCTGCTCTCCCGAGCTCTGCTCACTCCCTAATTTCCTCCCGGTCCTCCTTTCACCAACCCCTCCCAGCCTCACACTTTCACTCAAGCTTTCCTCCTCCTTTCTCCTATTAACACAAGACATTCCATCTTCTCCCTCCTTCCGGGAACCTTTCCCACTTTGTTCTCTCTAACACGCCCTCCTTTCCCTGAACTGCTATCTAAGATTGTAAGCTTTGGGTGGCATCTTATTCTACATCTGTAGAGTATCATGTACCTTTTTTACAGCCCCAAATAACTGATTAATAACAAACCGGGACCCCCCAAAGGAAGTGAAGATTCAGTTTAATGTAACATGTCCTGCTGTGGGAGAAGGAAATGTTATTATAATAAATGGTATCATAGGTGCCGAGGCACACATCCCCAGAACTAAGATTGGGCTTAAATTGGTGAAAGTGAACAATAACACATATCATGTGACTATGTTTACAGCAAATCCAATGTTTTCAAAAAACCTCAAGTATATAATTACAGTCTATTACAATTATGCAAAGAAATAACATTACAAAGAGGCCTTCTCATTTCCCATTCTTAGCACTGAATACTTTTGTTTTTGAGCCAATCAACTAAATTAGCCCTAATTCTGTTTCATTCAGACACACAAAAAGTATATTAGAGAAAAAAGTGAACAAACAGGAAATTCACTTAGGAACCGGCTTTTAGCTTTCGTGTGTTTCTGGACTAGAAATTGTCATGGGGAAAAAAAGTTAACTTAAAGAAGAACAGCTTTACTGAATTTATTAATGGCATTGCAAGGTCACACGGAACATTTACCAGTTATGGAGATGCCGATAGCAGCTGCAAATGTGACAATGATTTAGTTGGGGATTGGTCCTGCTTTGAGCAGGGGGTTGGATTAGATGACCTCCTGAGGTCCCTTCCAACCCTGATATTCTATGATTCTATGAACATCTGGTACAGTTTGAGTTATGTGGGGTGAATTAAAAATTGTATATACTTAAAAGCAACAAAGTCATCCCTTCCAACACCGTGACCCAAGACAACTCTGTCACAGATGAAGCAAGCAAGGGAATCTAAGTTTGGAGAACATCAGTTACTAGAAGCTGAATAAAACATCAATTATCTATCCTTGCTTCATTAAATATTCGTTGACACAGTTGATGCAATAATTAAGACTTGACCCTGAGGTAGCACTTTACAGATCTCAAAGTGTTTTAAAAAGGAAAGCAAGTGGCATTCTCCACTATTTTGAAGACTTGCAAACTAAGCCACAGTGTTGCGAAGCAACTCATTCAAGGTCACGCAGCAGGTGAATGACAAAGCTGGGAACAGAATCCCAAATCAGGTCTGCTGACTCTTATCCTTTGGACCACAGTGATATGGAAGGAATAAGTTGGAAACTCATGACATACCATGTGACAGCATTACCAATGCAGTGCAGTATGGAGGGAAGCTGGAAAAAATCTAATGTACTTTAATATGAAAAGGGAGCATGATGAATCCAACATTAAAGCCTCCACTGTACAAGTTAACACAGCTCAAAAAGCCACACTAGATCCATCCCATGACTCTTTGGAAAGGACACGATTAGGGAGTTAAAGAGGTATCTCATTACAACACCAGAGCAAAAGAAACTTTGATCGAAACCTGACAGCCAATGTTAATATTTAAAAGTATCCAAACAAGATACATTGGGAGAGATAAGTGGCGAATACACTACATTTAAAATGAACGAAGAAAGACGTGCCACCTTCCTTCTGTTATTGTACCATTCTAGGCTTCTTTGGCTGCTTTTAATAATATGTTTTGTTGTTCAGCAAAACCACACTAACCAAAATTCAGATCTCAATCAAAAAAAGTCTGCTTACTGAGAACACACATATAGGCTCCTGTCGAGAAAAGCAGTGAGACACGTACTTTCCTGAATCAGGGCCATACACATTCAAATATTGCTCCCTTTTTCGCTATGTCCTTCAAACCCTTCCTTAAAGCCAGTTTCTTTCATGACTTTTCAACATATGGATCTCCTCTTCTCGGATATTGACACCTAAATTTATTGCCCATATAATATGGCATCTAAGTTAGATTATAAGGCTTTCAGGGAAGAGACTGTTACCATAAGTGCTTTATAAGTTTTGTATAAATCTACAGCCCCACATTAAAATAAAATGAATACTGACGTTTTTAAAAACCCATTAGACAACAATAAAAAACAAAGACAAATATTAAATAAGTGTTTTCATCCCAGCCAGCAAGATGAAGGGGTGAGGAGAAAGAAAGACTTCAGAATACAGTGTAAACTATAACAGGGTTTTGTTTTAAAATGAAAATATCCTAAAGTATTTGCTAATGTGGAAAGCTGTGGAACCTTAAATATAACCTAAAGTTATACTCATGCATTCTTCAGTGCTAATGTAATCTGCATAGGATATGCAACAGACACACACGTATTGCATCATCACATTTAAATATAGCCAAGTCCTGTGGAAGAGAAATCAGTCATCTTAATGGTACAGAGCATGCTATTTAACTTATTTTTTAAAGTCTCTAAATACTTGCTTGGGTGCCTATTGATTAATTTCTCTGGTTAACAGAATGGTTTGTTTATCAATGACCACAAAACTCCTTGGATATTCAGAGAGAAACTTTGTAGACAGAAAGAAGAGGCGACAGTGAATACAGTTAATGCTCCAGAAATCATCATATTAACAGCCAGTCCTCTCCACACCCAGCCTTTGAGTAAATAAGTCTTTCATTCTCTTGCTATGCAAAGTATTTTCCTTTAAAACAAAATGAATGGTGAGGGGAGAGGGTTGGAGAGTGGGTGGTGTTTTTAAAACATTAACTACAAATATCTGACACAGATGCTTAATTATCCTAAGCATGGAATGTAGGAGTAACCTCACACTGGGGTTCAGAATGATTTACCTACACAGGAGCAGCCATACTTAATCAGACTGATGGTCCCCCTTCTAGTTAACTACCTTGTGACAGCCAGTGGTTGCTACTAGATACTTTCGAGGAAGGGGCAAGAAACCTTCCAGCAGATGACTAGGGGATAACCTTCACACAGGGAAAGTTTCCTCCTAACCCAGGTAACTAAGAGTTTGGTTTCAGGCCTGAAGCATGATGGTAATATGTATGTATACACCCATTCACACATGGAATCTTTTTCAGAAAAGGCCTCCCATGTCTGTTAATGGCTACAAATGGAATGCATGTATAAAATCTCCCCTCCCTAGGAAGAAATAATCAGAGAATACAGTGCCTTCCATAATGACAGGTTTCAGAGTAGCAGCCGTGTTCGTCTGTATCCGCAAAAAGAAAAGGAGTACTTGTGGCACCGTAGAGACTCACCAATTTATTTGAGCATAAGCTTTTGTGAGCTATAGCTCACTTCATCGGATGCATTCAGTGGAAAATACAGTGGGGAGATTTTATATACACAGAGTACATGAAACAATGGGTGTTACCATACAGACTGTAACAAGAGTGATCAGGTAAGGTGAGCTATTTCCAGCAGGAGAGCGGGGGGGTGGGGGGAAGAAAGGGGAGAGAGACACTTTTTGTAGTGGTAAGCAAGGTGGGCCATTTCCAGCAGATGACAAGAATGTCTGAGGAACGGGGCAGGGGGAATAGTTTTACTTTGTGTAAATGACACATCCACTCCCAGTCTCTATTCAAGCCTAAGTTAATTGTATCCAGTTTGCAAATTAATTCCAATTCAGCAGTCTCTCATTGGAGTCTGTTTTTGAAGTTTTTCTGTTGAAGAATTGCCACTTTTAGGTCTGTAATCGAGTCACCAGAGAGATTGAAGTGTTCTCCGACTGGTTTTGGAATGTTCAAATTCTTGACATCTGATTTGTGTCCATTTATTCTTTTATGTAGACTGTCTGGTTTGGCCAATGTACATGGCAGAGGGGCATTGCTGGCACATGATGGCATATATCACATTGGTAGATGTGCAGGTGAATGAGCCTCTGATAGTGTGGCTGATGTGTATAGGCCCTATGATGGTATCCCCGGATAGATATGTGGACACAGTTGGCAACGGGCTTTGTTGCAAGGATAGGTTCCTGGGTTAGTGTTTTTGTTGTGTGATGCGTGGTTGCTTGTGAGTATTTGCTTCAGGTTGGGAGACTGTCTGTAGACAAGGACTGGCCTGTCTCCCAAGATCTGTGAGAGTGATGGGTCGTCCTTCAAGATAGGTTGTAGATCTTTGATGATGCGTTGGAGAGGTTTTAGTTGGGGGCTGAAGGTGATGGCTAGTGGCGTTCTGTTATTTTCTTTGTTGGGCGTGTCCTGTAGTAGGTAACTTCTGGGTACTCTTCTGGCTCTGTCCATCTTTTTCTTCACTTCAACAGGTGGGTATTGTAGTTGTAAGAATGCTTGATAGAGTTCTTGTAGGTGTTTGTCTCTGTCTGAGGGGTTGGAGCAAATGCGGTTGTACCGTAGAGCTTGGCTGTAGACAATGGATCATGTGGTGTGGTCTGGATGAAAGTTGGAGGCATGTGCTATGCTTACCTACATGCCTCCAGCTTTCATCCAGACCACACCGCCCCTCACTGTTCCTCACAAGTTCTTGTCAACTGCTGGAGATGGCCCACCTTGATTACCACTACAAAAGGTACCCCCTCTCCACCCTGCTGGTAATAGCTCACCTTACCTGATCTCTCTTGTTACAGTCTGTATGGTAACACCCATTGTTTCATGTTCTGTGTATATAAAATCTCCCCACTGTATTTTCCACTACATGCATCCGATGAAGTGAGCTGTAGTTCACGAAAGCTTATGCTCAAATAAATTTGTTAGTCTCTAAGGTGCCACAAGTCCTCCTTTTCTTTTTTCAGAGAATCCAGAGATTTCCTGTCTCCTAACACAAGATTAAACTGTGAATGCTTATTAGTAGTAGTAGTATGCCAGGACCAGTCAGGATCAGTAGCCTGCCCCAAGGAGCTCACTATATACATAAATGAGACCTCTAAAGTATGGGCAGGGGAGAAGGAAGAACAATACAAGCCAAGCAATCAAGGTGAAGAGCATTAATTTTATGTTTTTCTTGTTTTCCTTGTTCTTAAAAAAATAGCTATAGTAAGGGATGGGATGGGTGTGTATAAGGGGGAATGGTTAATAGGAACAAGAAAGGGAGAGGCAATATTGAGGGTCGCATGAAGGAAAGGACAGAAGGGATGGGGAGGTGGACTGTGAAGCAGGTGTAGAGGCAAACAACCGAACAGCCGTGAGAAATAAGCATCCAGAACCAAAATATAAGGAAAGAGTTTCACGGCATCACCATTGTCTGAAAGTTCAGAAGGTGCCATTGCTGCAACTGTCACCTCAGCTCCCAGCGCCTACCTGTGATCCCAGGGACTGACTCCAGCTGGAAGTTTCGTTTTCCCACCTGGCAGAAGAGGCCCTGGTGTCCTGGGAGGAGGCCTCAGAGGGAGACAGTCTGGCCCCAATTCTACATGTACATTTCTACATGCACCATTTTCAGCACAAACATAACACAGAAGAAAGAGTGTATTAAAACAACATCTTCAAATGTCTCCGTTTTGTGGGAAACCTGGTAAATGCCAACACCCACCTATATGCTGCATTTTAAAGAAAAGCATTTTCAATCAGCAGTATGAAGATCAGGTAACTGGAAGTTGATAGGACAGCAGTTTGATGGGGATAGCAGCTGAGCAGCTGTGATGCTCCGAGAAAATGCCCAGGATCCTTCAGTGGCTCTTGAACTTCTCCAAATCCACAGTTTGGAGAAGCAGCCTACTGGTTAATCAAATCTATAGGCCAACTCTGGTCCTATTGAGGTCAGTGGCTTCAAACAGGAACAGAATTTGGCCCCACATGACCACTCAGCCTTTCATAAGTATCTACACGGAACTAGAGGATTTCTTACTCATTCCTAAATAGCAGCTTAAAGGGTGAACTGAAAAAACTTTTAAAAACAAATCTTATTTACAAGATGCCAAATCAGTAACAGAATTTATGCAGAGACTTAAAGGGGACAGATATGTTGACAATTTAATACAACATATTTGAAGCTCAGCTCCTCTATTTGCCTGCCAAGATCCAACTTTACAGTTTTGTGTCTCCCTTGTGAGAGATAAAGATATCGCAATTGCGTAACAAGACAGGAGTTCAGAAAAGGACTTAGGGGTTTGTACTGCTAATTCTAACAGAGGACACGCAGAACCCCAGACTCCATTCTTGGCAGGTAAGAAAAGATGGTAATGAGTTAAACATTTCATTTTTTCCCATTTTGTTCTTTATTATGCTTCATTATAACCTTCACGTACATAACCATAAAAATGTTTAGGAGTTCCAGCAGGGATTTGACAATGGTTCTTTCAGCATAATATACATCTATCTGTAAATTACATATTGTATACTAAAAATGAATGGAAATTTGTATAGATACATTCAGCTATCCTAAACATGCAGTAGGTTGGTGCTATCTAGAGAGATGCCACATACTTATAGGTGCATATACAGAAATCTAGTTAGATTTTAGCTATCTAGTCTGTTGAGCCTATATCCCATGTATTGATAAGGAGAGTGCTCGGCTGAGTGTTTACAGGCCTCTAAAATGTCCCTCATTTCAGGCTCAAAGTAGTCTACATTCCACACCAATTTGGTGGAACTGATCCTACATCACTTTCTGTTCCCTGCATGAAACATTTCTCTGTGTCCCTTATTTTGGGTTTTGGCCACACAATATAGCCTGTATTTGGGTGTTGGCTGATTGACAGGTATAGCAGGCGAAGGTTTGAATAATGTCTCCCTTTGCTTATGCTCTGATCAGTTCATAGAGGCTACAAGATCCAAAATCGCTCTACATGTATTCTGTCTCATAGCTAATCTATGGATTTTTCCACTGTTGAAGTTTCCATCACTGATTCCACATAGGAGGATCTAATACTTTTTACCATTGGTGGAAGATGAAGGGCCTGATCCAAAGTCCAATGAAGTCAGTGAAAAGCCTTCTATTGACTTCAGTCACCTTTGGATCAGGTGCTAAACATGAGACTCCCATCACGTCACTTTCTCCATTTTCTGAAAGATGTTAGGTCAGGGCTATCTAGAGTCAAAAAGGCATAGATAGGTTGGGTTACATACATTGCTATCTTCCACCTTAGAAAGATTTCAGTTTCTGGAAAATGTCTTGAAAGCTTCTGGCTACATGAGGACAGACATATAGCTTACATTTGTATCCTCTGTTACCTTTCTGACCACATCAATGGTAATCTGTAATATTACCTTCCAAAAAGTAACTTGACATTAATTAAACCTACCCATGAATTTTGCTTTTGTTAAAAGATAGTGTTTAGTCCACCTTTAAATGGCCTCTCTTTAACCTTCAATAAACATGGCACCTGTTTCCTTCAATGTATGCACCTAACCATTTCCAAAAGTGGAAATTATCAAGCTAAAATTAAAAAACAAATCATATTGAAAAGGAATTTAAAAAAAAAAAAAAGAATGGTTCTAATGATAGGCTATAGAAGTCAACCCTAATGAAGAGATTCAGGGAAAGAATACCGAAAGTATTTTTAAAAACCCTGTTTGCAATAGTCTAATCACGATAATGCAATTCATTTGAGCCTGCATCAGCTTTATCTGCCGAGATGCACAACTTTGATGAAAATTAATTAGCTCTCACATACAGATGGCTCTCTTAATAGAATTTATGAAGACTGAGCCAAATATGTCCCCCTTCTCAAAGGAATAAGGTGCACTTTCCACTTTACATAAACAGAGAAATCATCAGTTGATTTTTCTCATTTCTTGGAGGAAAGGGTAGGGGGAGAAAAGAGAGAAGCTCTATTCTGTAGAGATGTAGATCTTGCTTTTACCGGGCACTAAACATTTTGCTCCAGGAATAATTTCATTGCAAGTAATATCAATATTACCTTTTCTACAAAGTGACATTTTACACTGGAAATAAATGTAAATCATAACCTTACTCTGTTGATATGACATCATCGAGATTTTAAGTCCAATCATCTAGTTTAGCTGGCTTGACAAAGATTCTCCTTACAAAGATTACAGCCAATCTCAAATCATTCATGATGCACCTTGCATGGATCAATACTTCTGGGCAGTGCACTATATGATGGGGATCATGTAATAAATATGAGCACAGAAACAAGACAGTATAAATGCCACAGCAAATTAAAAAAGAGTGGCACAGAAGCTGACACAGAGAATGAAATATTTGACTTGGCCAACTCCTCACGGACAAGCTAATCCGTTTCTAATACACAATTCTTGGAGAATACACATCATTTTAAAACCATGAGGACATGTTGCTTAATCCAATCCAAAAATTGCAGAACAAAAGCAGCTCAGTCTGACCTGCGAGTCATGTGAATATGAATTTAGATCTAGCGTAGGCCTAGTTTTAAAATCATTATAACAAATTCTTCTTTAACTGGCATAGCCTTGTGCAATGTTATCTTTCTCAGGTGCAGTTTCAGTTACAGCTAATAGAGGACTACCTGTTACAACATTTACATATACATATGTTATATATTCACATGTAAGAAATACTACTGACTGCCTGTACTCATAATTGCTTAAGGATGTGACCTTGTCAGATTTCATACACTGAACAGAGTCAGCTATGATCAGTATTTGAATGGGAGAAAAGCAAAACTCAGGATGCTACAGGAAGTGGTATTCAGTAGGTGGCACACTTTGCCATAAATCAGTACTGAATCAATGCTTCAGCATTGTACTAAGGGACAGCAATATGCTCTTGCAGGTCTTGCAGATAAGATATAAAGTTAAAAGGCCTTAACCATTTATGGTAATTCACTGGGGTATTAGCCCCAGTATCCTGACCACAATTCCAATTCAACAACTAAATTCAGCCGACCTAAATTTCCTCTGAATGCATCCGATGAAGTGAGCTGTAGCTCACGAAAGCTTATGCTCAAATAAATTTGTTAGTCTCTAAGGTGCCACAAGTACTCCTTTTCTTTTTGTAAATTTCCTCCTGCAATCTTAAATAACTATGATTATCTCCACATCTTGTCTTAAATTATTGCGTAGCATTTCTGTGCAATGTTAAACAGTTACTGCACACGACCCCAGACAGAGTTGCACTTTCCACTGAAGTGGACTAGCAGGGATCCCTATACTTCTTAGATATGAAAGACTACACATCAGGTGTAGTTTTTATTAATGTTAATGTGTACTATAAGGTGTGTGTTGTACACTCCTTAATGAAATTGACCTGCATAGACACTGTAAATAACACAAACTCAGGTTCCCACGTAATTCAAGTTCCCAATAGTCAAACCTTTGACTGGTATTTTTTTGTGTTTAAAGAATCTAGTAAAACTTGAAACCATTGTGAATTCTGCAGAATTCAGCAAGGTGGCTAAAAGACATGAAAAGTGTAGACTCTCTCAGATTAAACAAGCATATGCCAGAAATCTCTGAAGGCTATAGGCATTTACTCTCTCTCTCACTCAATGTCTTATGAACAAGACATCAGTTACTATCCACAATTTAAAGGAAATCCCAGTTCATGAGTCAAATGTGTAAACACTTTGATTTGAGCTACACAATCTGGATTTACACCAGTAAGTTATTCATACTAAAAATGTATCAATTTTCTATGCTCAGAAAGTGAACAAAATAAAAAGCCAATAAGTATTTGTGAAGCTTCAGGTGGCTCTAAAATAAGCAGTAAGTGGATGACATTCATATCAAAGAAAGCACAGAGCTTTCCTGGGTTTCAGCATTAGCTAATTAATTTATTTCAAACTTTGTGACTAATGGCTGCAAGAGAAATTGGCAGCCAGTTGGAAATTTTGGTCAGCATTAACATCATTGTAACTTTCTCATTACCTTCTTCCAGGATTATTTTTCTTCTACACAATATTTCACAATCCATTGCAAACTCTTCCAGCCTTTAGCAGTTCCTGATGCAGCTCTAGATTGTACTAACTCAGCAATATAAAGATGCTCTGTTTTTTAAAAACTTTTGTTACATGGAAACAGACTATGCAGTTTTTGCATGGGAATATTTGCTCTGGAGCACACACAGCAGTGATCAGCATTTAAATTAACAGTTTCAAATTGACTAGTTAGTATTGCCATTCTACAGAGGTCATTCCTGTACAGTGATTTTTCAGCAGCTACATATACAAGTTACATAATTGCAAGGGATATTTGGGGAGAACAGTAACACAGTACCCACCTAAACCACCTGCTTAAACTTGCCCACAGCAGCAGTATGCAAAGCACCAAAAGAAGAAAAGTAATCAAGGTGTTACACAGAGTATACAGAAAATGTTCCTAACCACTAGAAAGAGTTATCAAGATGGGAAAAAATACCAAGGGACTTTAGAATCAATGGGGTTTTCCTCCTTTACCCATTTGTAGCTGTCTGATGCAAGAGAAATAAGATTGTGAGCTACCTTACTACACCCCCCTCCACAGATCACAGACTCAGTCCTGTCATTGGACTTGAGAAAGACAAGACTGGGTGCACACACACACACACACACAAACACACACACACTCTCCACAAGTCATCAGCTCTCTTCGAGCTTTGTCCTAGGTGGTTAACTTCAGGGCTGGGAAGGAAGAGGACGTTTGACCTGAAGAGACAAAATGATGAATGAATGGTGGAGCCAGATACCAGAGTAGCCTTGAGCAGCATTTCTGTTGCAAAGCCAATGAGCGAGCATACAGGTCATCAGCTCCTGGTCTAGCTAAACCCAGGAGAACCTATAGGACTTTGCATTCCATTGCAAATATTTTCCACAATGAGGTGCTTCCACCCGTCTACTGCCCCTATATCTAAGTAACTTACTAACAGCTGGAAAGAATTTCGGGGCAGGAAAAGAAAAATCATGGCTTTCCTTTGGCCTGAAAGTATGTAGCACATTTAAAAATGCATATAGTTGACAGCTGCCTAGAACACGAGAGGCCAGAAAAAGCTGGCCTAACCTTAGACACGCAAACACAAAAGGGGAACTGGTCACTTACTTTTCATATTCGGTGTTGTCTCTATCGCAACGCGAATCCTTGTGCTTTTGCCAGTCTTTGCCATGCTTGCAGGTGGTCAAGAGGACAACATCCTCCCCGTTATGGACGTGATATAAGGCATTCCTGGTGTCTGACCCTATCCCTGTCAGGTACCTTTTCCCCTTGAATACCAACATGTACTTCCTGAGAGGAGGGATGGTGTTAAACCTTAGAAATCCCTTCTCCCCTCCTGTCCTAGGATGATCCTTAGAAAAGAGCGGAATAGAAACATCGAAATTCGGTCTGAAGTTTTCAGTACTGATGCTAGCTTTAGCCAGCATCGCCTGGCCAATATCAAACCCGACGTCTTCAGTGTAATCGGGCCAGGTGCCGGAATATAAATTAAAAATTAAATGATTTCTACCATTGTTCCACAAGTGGAGGCTTTGCACTTTCGATCGCAGGTTGTGCACGTACTGGGGTGACAACTGGTCTCTGTCTAAGGTATCCAAGCTCAGGACAAACAGGCAAGCTTGGCTCGGATCGGAAGTGTAAAACCTGGATCCCTCGATGGCTGCTAGAATGTTTTGGTAACTTTCGGCGATCTTCTCCCCTTTCTGCTGCGGGTACACGTAGACTTTGAAGCCGTTTTTCTTGCAAAGGGTGAAATCGAAGCAGGACTCCATGCGGCACTTCTTGCCTTTGTAGACGCTGGAGTTGGCGTCTCTCTTCTGCCTAGGGGAAATGTGCACATTGTAATCCTCGTTTTCCAACTGATCCCAAGGAATGAAGGGGCGCAAAGCGTCCGGGAATCGGGGCCAATAATGATCCGGGCTGGTGTGGTGCAAGCCATTCCTGCTACTGTGCTCCTCTCTCCTGCTTTGGTTTCTCGCTGCCCTGAACTGCAAGCCTCCGAAGTAAAACAAAAGGACGAGACAAGTGCCAGCTGAGAGCAGGATGAAATAGCGTTTTTTGGCCTGCATGTGTCCTATCTGGGTCAAGATGATTGTAAATAAACACAAGGATCACCCAAGTTTGCCAATCAACACTTTCAGCTCCAGTCCGCCATCTTCCCGCCTGCAAAGACTTCAAACTCTCTTCTACCACCTTCTCTTTATTCCTTTCCCAAAGCCTTGGACTGATGCAGCGCATGTGGGCGATTTCTTTAACTTTCTCCCCTTCTGTCTTTCATCTTTGGGTCGCACAATAGAGAGAGAGAGAGAGAGAAACAGCGAAGGCGAATAATTCACGCCCAGCACGAGTTTGCAGGGCAAAGGGCTGGGAATTCTCTTGCATGCACACACATACAAACACAAATGAACTAAGCACCAAACCCAGTTCCCTTCACCTCTCAATCAGTTGCAAGACTGAGTGTGTTTCCCCTCCCCCACTCTCTCTCTCTCTCTCTCTCTAAGCGTTGCAAACGATCAAGGTACAGCAGCAACTTCAACTCATCCAAAACACTCCCGCAATAACCAAGCCCCCCGGTTCCAGAGCAAGTCAGCAGCAGCAGCTCACAGCCAGCGCCGGTTCACACAGCTATCATGATCACATCTTCCAGCTTGAGCGCCGTAACCTTACAAATCCCTGCATTTCTCTTTATTCTTTTCTGCAGAGGAGCTCCTAGACTCGGGTGCTGTTTACCCCTCTCTCCGCGATCTCTGTGAATGGCCCCCGGGATGGAACCAGCCGAAGCAGCGAAGATCCTCCTCCTTCTTCCTCCTCCTCTTTGCCCCCGCCCCCCAGTCAGTCAATGAGGTGCGAGCTGCCGAAGCACAGAGGAGGCTGCCTGCCCCTGTTCGAACGTCGCCGATCGCAGAGTTCGATCTCCGAACGTTACCCGGTTCTGAATGTTACACTTACACATTCCATTCCCCGACACCACAGCGCTGACCTCATCCATCCACGCAGCCCGCTCCCCCATTGGCTGAGCGTCACGTCCGGGGTGGGCGGTGCTTCCGCTGCACCCATTCATAACCCCCCAGCCGGAGGGTACAGTGTTGCAGTAGTATGTTAAATGGAAACGCTTCAGGGACGGGGTTTGTGAGAGCGTTGCTGGGGTGCCCCTCAGGAAGATGCCTATTTAAGAGATCGCCCACAAACTAGGGCAGCTTGCAGGCATCTTTGGGGCACAGTCACCCCTCCTGCCCTTTCCCTGGCACAGCACTGATGAGCGATCGTCTAGGGGGGACTCTCTAGGCTTATGTTAAGCAGCTTCCTTGGGTGGGAGACTGAAATCTGAATGCAACAACATACAAGTACTTGTCAGTCTCCCCACCCCCAAGTACAGGCAGTAACAGGACTGGCTCCCGCCCACAGGCCAGAGAGGCAGTTGTCTAGGACGGCAGTCACAGGTGCTGGAACTAAGGGTGCTGCTGCACCCCCTGGCTTGAAGTGGTTCCCATCATATACAAGGTTTACAGTTTTAATCTCAGCAGCCCTACTATACACATTGTTCCAGAACCCCTGGCGTCAATGTTCAATGTTTAGTGATTGTTTTGGTGGGAGTGTCTGTTGAGGGACAGAGGCTTTCTAGTTTGCCCAAGGCTAGGAGCTGAGCCAAGGGAGGGCATATCTGAAACAATGCATGACAGTGTTAAGGGCGAGCCACCTTTGCAGGAGAAATCCTCAAGGCTATGTCTGTTGAGCAGCACAGGAGGGATCTTATCAGCAACAGCTGGCTCAAGATCCTCTCTGGCAGGCTCATTAAACCCAGGAAGAGAGCGCGCCTACCCTTTCATCTTTTAACAGCCCCTCACAAATCCATGCTAACTGCAAGCCAGTAATGCAGGAGCTGAGCCAAACACATACAAGAGAAAGTTCTCCCTGAGTAGTTTGCTGAGGAAATGCAACAGAGAGGACCTATTGCTAGAGGGAAAGGGAGCAGAGGTCTGGGGAGCGCTGGTGCCAAGGGGAGGAAGAGAGTTGCTCAGCTTAATCTGGAATCAGGATTTCAACTGGAAAACTAGGGAAGGGAGAATATCTTTCTCCTTTCACATGGGCTGGTTTCCATGTCTCTACTACTGTCCTCTACTGGATGGAATACTGTATTACCTCACAGGTATCTCTTGCCTCTGGTTGTAGTGTTTGTTCCTACAGCTAAAATAGAAAGAGCTCCTGCACTTTGAATCTCAAAACCATGAACTATAATTCCATCTGGTAAAAATATGATGTTATCTATTGATCTTAATGCATTTAAGATGTGTTCTTGTAATTAAAGCGGGGGATTGTCAGTCAGCATGACTGGGATCCTGTTCTCTGTGTGGCCCCAGGCAACTCATATGACGGATTTACGCCTTGCACGCCCCTAGGTACAGCATCTTCAGCGCTTCTTCCCCCCCCCCCCCGCCGCCTACAGCTGACCTTCGTGTTTTCCATAGAAAATGAAACTTTTAACTCATTTTTAACTTTTAGGTGCCCTTAGAACGCCAGGGTCCCTAGGCACATGCCTACTGTGCCTAATTGGAAATATGGCCCTTGCCCTCCCTGTGCCTCAGTTTCCCCATTTTCAAATTATGCATAACCTGTTTACCTCACAGGGATTATTACTACAAAATGCATGTCTGTAGTGTACAGGACACTTTACAGGCAAAGATAACACCACTTGTCCTGAAGCACCTATCTTAATTTTTATATAAAGTTTTGAAATTTCCAGATGAAACATACCAAGTGCAAAATATTGTTATATTTCTCAGTGACTCTCAGACATAACTGGCAAATATTTAAGAAGAAGAATCTCATTAGACACCTACATAAAAATCTGGCCTTAAGCAACTTTCCTATGGATTCACTGGTATAACTAGGAGCCCAATTTATTGATCAGAATGGTGTGCTTTACACCTACTTTGCACTGGTGTAAGGGACTACACAAGTGCAGGGCCATGGTGAATCAGGCCCCAGGAATGCAATCAAGAGTCCTGATTTCCACCCCCTTTCTGTAACTTAGGGCTTAGTCTACACTGGCAACGCTAAAGCACTTTAACCTGGGCTCTTTTCCCCTCCCTCATCCTCACTGAGGGCTTGTCTACACTGGCACTTTACACCACTGCAACTTTCTCGCTCAGGGGTGTGAAAAAAACACCCCCCTGGGAGATGCTGGGAGCCACACTCCCAGCACTGGTAGCTACTCCCCTCGTGGAGGGGGTTTTTATATAGCACTGGGGGAGTGCTTTAACGTTGCTAGTGAAGACATGCCCTGAGCTCCTTGAGTCTGCCATTCATGCTTCTAGAGGTACCTCAACAATCCAGATCTGAGACTGTAATGAAACACATACCCCAGCAAGCATTGCATGGCTTGAGTTTCACTGGGAATACACTGCACAGCATTCACTGCTCCCTCCCTCCCACAGATGCAATATAGTCCGTGAGAGGCCCATAGCTGAGAAGAAAAGGGAAATTTAAAACAAAGTGTGCATTCACAAAGATGAAAGATCCTGCCACTACTAAAGAGGACAGTTGAGGGCCTGCCAGACCTATGATAATGAAGAGCTCATCAGTGACAGTCAAGCTGATTTGGGCAGGAAGCTGATCTGAGGACTCTACTGCCTACAGTCTGAGCAAAAAGAAGATGATTCCTTTCCAAAATCAATTAGATTTGGGGGAGGGCTGCTAAAGGAAAAGGGACAGGGTCCAATGTAGAAGCTAAGTGCTGCAACTCTACTGAAGAAAGGATTTAGAATAGTAAGAGAGAAAGGATCCCACAGGAAAAGGAAGTAGCATTTGTGACCAGCATAAATAGAGGTGGGGCTGGAAGTTAGAATTTGGTTGAGCACCTGATAACACAGGAGTAAGAATAGAATAGATAATAAATCCAATAGTAGAATAGATAGTAAACCCTCCAATCATCCCCTGAAAAGAGGTCAGCTGCTTAGAAAGATGAACCAAGGCTGAGGATAGCAGCTCCTTCTGTCAAGAATATGAAGAATCCCATTATTATCTGCAAATTAAGTCTCCAGTGACCAATTTAAGACAGAAAGGGAAGCCAAGTGCCCATGAGTCTTGCCATTTGTGCCAAGGACAGTAGCTGTTAAAACTAAGTTTTGAGGATCTGGTACCAGTGAGTCCAAGAAAGAAATTCTGCTCATGACAGAGAATAATTGAGAGGAAAGGGACATGATCGGACCTGAAGCAAAACTGCATTGCATTTGAAGTTCTGAGGCTATCACAAGGATCACAGTACCAATAAACGATGAAGCCTAGAGAGGATTAGCCCTAGGCAAAGATAATTTGCCCTAGGCAACATCACTTTGAAACCTGTTCTAATTACCCTAAATATCACTGCAACTGACCCTTACAGTTATTGCTTATTATTTGTACTGTGATAGCCCCCAAAAATCCCAGTCAGATCTGGGATCCATTGTACTAGGGACAGTAGGAAGACATGTCTGTGCCCCTCAGATATTGCTAAGACATTGCTATCATTCACATTTTGAAGGAAATCTTTGTGAGTCAGAAAACACCTCCAGTTCATTGCTACTTTCTGAAGCAGCACCAGAATGAAATTAATGAGACTCTAGTCAACTTCATAATTAATATTCAGAACCCTGTGGGCAACGGTGAAACTGACAAGAATCATGTAAAGTTCACTCAGCTGCTTCATGGGAACCACCTGCAGCCTATGCAGAGGAACCTGGTAATGGAAACTTAATAGTAGTAAAGTAGTAGTTATGCTTGCCACTAGCAGCAGGTAGGAAGCTTAGGAAGGACAGAGTAGCCGACTTCCACCGCCACATAGGACACACTGCATACACACAGCGAGAAAGCCAGGAAGGGAGTAGGATCTTAAAATGCTAGATTCCTATCTGCCAGAGACTGATGAGTGAAAGACAGAACCCCCAGCAGACTTTGAATACTGTTTGTTAATAAGAATCTGCCAGCTTGAGGGTGAGCCTTTGAAGCTGGTCCTCACAGACTGGACTCTTTCAAATCTTTTACATCTTCATCTGGCTGGCAGTTGTCTGGGAAACTTTCCAAGCCCTTAGATAAAAGGACAGATTTTTATTTCCAGCTTTGCCACAGATCACATGTGTGATATGAGGCGAGTCACTTAGGGCCAGATTTTTAAAGGTATTTAGGCACCTAAAGATGCAGTGAGGCATCTCATGGGATTTTAAAAAGTGCCTAGAGCCCACATCCTCAAAAATGTTTACGCACATAACTTGCATTGATTTCAATGGAATTTAGAAGCCTAAATACCTTTGAAGATCTGGGCCTCAGTGCCCAACTTCCACTGATATAGACATCTTTAAAAATCTGGTTTTTAGAACCTGATTTTCAGACCTGCTCAGCTCCATTTGTAGTTTATAGGAGCTGTGGATGCTCAGCACTGATGAGAACCAGGACATTAACTTCTCTGGGCCTCAGTGTTCCAATCTGTAAAATGGGGGTGATACTTCCCTACCTAATAGAATATTGTCAGATTTGATTTGTACATGTTGTGACGTGTTCTGAGATCCTAAGATGTCAGACACCATATAAATGCAAAATGTTGTGTTCAAATTCTTGGAAAGACTGTAAGTGAAGAGCTCACGTGAAGCTAAACATCCCACTTGCCACCTAGTCCTGCCACAGCTTATGCCACAAAAACACAATTACTTGGCTAACTGAAGATGCCAGAAGAATTAGGCTAACATTTTCAAAGTCAGGTACCTAAAGTTCCACTCTTCAATCCATATTTAGGCACCTGAATAAAAGTGACTTGATATTTACTTTGATTTGTGTGTCTTAATCCTGACTGAAGCACAAATCTTGGGCTGAAAATCCTAACTTTTGAGACCATGTTAGTGATATTGACTGCCTTGTGATTCTCACCAACTTCTCAGTGAAGTAGCACATATTTCAGGGTTAAACTGTAGTGTAATTTTTGAAGTCCAAGGGAAAAAAATGGAAAAGTCTGACTGACGAAGTCCTTAATTCTGCTGGATTGCACCTTCAAATAGCTTGTTGCCTGAAGTTGTTATTGCTTACCATTAAAAAAAAAAAAAGACAAAGCATACTTTCAAATATGAATTTATGGAATGAGAACATGCTATAAAAAATTATTCTCCAGCTTGGAGCAAATTAAAGTGGTCTCTCTTCTACAAATTAATGCAATTAATACTAAAGCCATGGCTGTTTATCATGTCTTGATAACATCACATGGGAATGAAAATATTGGCTCTTTTATCCCTTTAAATAGCTGAGATGAAATGTTTGCGCTTCAGTGTTGCAACAGCTGTTTCTCATGTCCTCATACATAATTGGTTAGTTTAGAGGCTATTTAATTGTCAGGAAATTATTTGGGTTTTGTATTGGTTTACTTTTAGGGTAAAATGCAAATGTCCTCCTAATAATAAGGTGACACTTTCAAGGGGAATAATAGTTTAGGAGTCTGATTTACTGTCTCACTGAACAGAGAATGAAATTAGAGGCTTTAGATATTAAGATCTCAGTTTTACACTGCTCTCCAAGTGGGTGAGCCCTGATGTCAATGGCGCTTTGCATGGATGCAGAGATCAATCTGCATGAAGCTCATTGCAGAACCAGGGTGCCAATATTTTTGTTGTTGTGAATCAGGCTGTGTTTTCAATCCAGGCATCAGACCCAGTCCTACTCCTTTTGAATTCAGCAGGAGCTTTGGCCTAGATCAACAAAGGTATTTTAGTTGCATAACTCCCATTTATTTCAATGGGGGTTAGGCACCTAAATACCTTTGAGGATCTGAGTTTTTTCCATTAACTTTAATGGGAGTAGGAGCCAGCATTAATGATCTCCTCAGGAATGGCATACTGCATCTCCCTCCTGTGGCGTGGTCTCTTTGCAGGCTATCCTGCTATTCACTGGGGCATCTACAACAGCCGTGACTCACTCCATTGGAGAAGTTTCAGAGTAACAGCCGTGTTAGTCTGTATTCGCAAAAAGAAAAGGAGTACTTGTGGCACCTTAGAGACTAACCAATTTATTTGAGCATGAAGATGCTCTTACTCTAGTGATACCCCTGAGGGCTCAGACAATGTTACCCACAACCTACGGATTGGTTCTTCTTCCCCTGGAGGAGTGTAACTACTCAATCCAGATTTACTCCCCTGCTGACTGAGCTATTTCCAAAGTGGGTGGAATACTATGTAAATAACTTATCTGAGGGTGGGAGGAGAAACTGCTCTGACTCTGTAATCGGAAATCAAAACTAGAAAAGCACTTTCCTTCACTGCACACATGAACTGCCAGACACCTGAACTTTCTCGGCCTGATTCTCCTCTCCTGCTGGTGTTGTTGGATCATATTAAAGAAGTTCTGTATTAAAAATCACAAATGAGTTTGATTCCCCATAGTTTAAATTCCAGGGTATTACTAATTAAGAGGTCTCTTGGTTTTTGGTACTGTTTCTCTCCCTCTGTGTGTGAAACTTGCAAGCTGCTAATTGCGTTAGTACATTCTAAGACAGAGTCTGTTCTCAAAGCAATTCACACACAGAGAGACTCAAAGCAATACTCTGTAACAACAGAAACAGCACCCAGAGACTCCCCGCCCTTTTTTTGTATTAACAATTGAGATTAAAATTGAGATAGAGGATGTATGTGGACAGATGCTTGGTGTGGATAATAACTGAATGATCAGGGAGGTGCCAGCCTAAGAATCCAGTGTCCATCGGCTGAAGAAGGCGTCAAGTGGAAATAACCAGAGGACCCCCGGAGGGCAGACTGGAATCCATCCAACAGCCTCAAAAATGGGAGAACCAAAGAACAAGATAACATCTAGCAGCACGGAGCAGTCAGGAATGTGCCATCTGCTGACTGATTCAGCAACAGCATGATGAAGCAATTCCCATAGACTGACATAGGAAGAAATTCCTATAAAAATGGACTCTAGAAAGTGAGAATTTTGGGGGCTGATTCTGCAAACCAACTTCCAGGAGCATCAGATGAGCATCTGACAAGGCCCTGCTCCCTCCTCAGGTCCAGGCCACCTGGCCAGTGGCTTGGCATGAGCAACTTTAAGGTGGGTAACTATGATAACAACCTTGCAGAACCTGTGTGTGTGTGTTTGTATGAATGAATGAATGTGTGAATAAATATGAGATTGAATGGAATGTTATAGCTATAACTAACTGCTTACTATGATTCTGTCTGTATTCACAATAAATGTGGTATTTTGCCTTTTCCCCTTTAATAAAATCCTGCTGGTTTTTATTTTATTGGTATAACAGTGTAAGTTACTGAAGTCAATGGAGTTATACCAGTGTAAACATCAGGATCAGGGCTCCTCTTTCTTTAGCCCAAAGAGACATTTGCAGGTGAACCCTGCCATGAGGCAGGATCACACTGCTTTTCAGTGAGGGTGTGCTCATAACATTTGCTACCACACCTCTCCAGTAACCTTTCCTCACTTTAGGACTGTGATGGGGGCTGTATAAGAAGCCAGCCAGTAGATTATATTGAAGTTCTCATTTCAATACAATCTCTCTAGGGCCATTTATAATGACAGGTTTCAGAGTAACAGCTGTGTTAGTCTGTATTCACAAAAAGAAAAGGAGTACTTGTGGCACCTTAGAGACTAACCAATTTATTTGAGCATAAGCTTTCGTGAGCTACAGCTCACTTCATCGGATGCATACTGTGGAAAGTGTAGAAGATCTTTATACACACAAAGCATGAAAAAATGGGTGTTTACCACTACAAAAGGTTTTCTCTCCCCCCACCCCACTCTCCTGCTGGTAATAGCTTATCTAAAGTGATCACTCACTCTCCTTACGATGTGTATGATAATCAAGTTGGGCCATTTCCAGCACAAATCCAGGTCCCCCCGGCCACAAACCCACTCTCCTGCTGGTAATAGCTTATCTAAAGTGATCACTCTCCTTACAATGTGTATAATAATCAAGGTGGGCCATTTCCAGCACAAATCCAGGGTTTAACAAGAACGTCTAAGGGGGGAGAGGGGGATAGGAAAAAACAAGGGGAAATAGGTTACCTTGCATAATGACTTAGCCACTCCCAGTCTCTATTCAAGCCTAAGTTAATTGTATCCAATTTGCAAATGAATTCCAATTCAACAATCTCTCACTGGAGTCTGGTTTTGAAGTTTTTTTGTTGTAATATAGCAACTTTCATGTCTGTAATCGTGTGACCAGACAGATTGAAGTGTTCTCTGACTGGTTTATGAATGTTATAATTCTTGACATCTGACTTGTGTCCATTTATTCTTTTACATAGAGACTGTCCAGTTTGACCAATGTACATGGCAGTGGGGAATTGCTGGCACATGATGGCATATATCACATTGGTGGATGTGCCGGTGAACGAGCCTCTGATAGTGTGGCTGGTGTTATTAGGCCCTGTGATGGTGTCTTGGGAGACAGGCCAGTCCTTGCCTACAGACAGTCCCCCAACCTGAAGCGAATACTCACTAGCAACCACATACCACACAACAGAACCACTAACCCAGGAACCTATCCTTGCAACAAAGCCCGTTGCCAACTGTGTCCACATATCTATTCAGGGGACACCATCACAGGGCCTAATCACATCAGCCACACTATCAGAGGCTCGTTCACCTGCACATCCACCAATGTGATATATGCCATCATGTGCCAGCAATGCCCCTCTGCCATGTACATTGGTCAAACTGGACAGTCTCTACGTAAAAGAATAAATGGACACAAATCAGATGTCAAGAATTATAACATTCATAAACCAGTCAGAGAACATTTGTGCTGGAAATGGCCCAACTTGATTATCATACACATTGTAAGGAAAGTGAGTGATCACTTTAGATAAGCTATTACCAGCAGGAGAGTGGGGTGGGGGGAGAGAAAACCTTTTGTAGTGATAAACACCCATTTTTTCATGCTTTGTGTGTATAAAAAGATCTTGTATACTTTCCACAGTATGCATCCAATGAAGTGAGCTGTAGCTCACGAAAGCTTATGCTCAAATAAATTTGTTAGTTTCTAAGGTGCCACAAGTACTCCTTTTCTTTTTAGAGCCATTTAGGGGCCTGGATCTGAAGTTAAGCCATTACCCATAAACAGAATCTGATCTAGGCCACCTAAACTGGATTTAATAAGTATATAGGACCAAAAACTCCCTCCTGTTCTTTTAGAAGGAGAAAGTGTTAGCATTTTAAGAGCCTTTGGATCACTTGATCTCTTCAGCCCCATGACAATCCACCACGACCTGTGATAAGGTGTGGGAATAGATCAGCTACTTGAAACTGTTGGGCCTCTGCCAATGAGCAGACCTCAGTGCGTTTCTCTATAGTTGTTTTACAGGGAGGGGCCCCACTGAGAGCACCTGGGGTGATATGTAATACATCTACAGCAGGAGTGTGCAAATCTGTGTGCATATCCAAACGCCTCAGGGGCGCTGTAAATGCTTGCAAAGGTTTGGGCTGCAGCAAGGCTGTTGGTGAGTCACCTCTGTAGGTGATGATGTGCATTCCTTCCATAAAGCACCTTTTTTGACACAAATATGGGTGGCAATCTGATTAACCTATGAGTCACAAATTGGCAAAGTCCTTATTTTTCCCAGTCCCCACCTCTTCAAATAACTACGACAGGAAAGCACACAGAAAGCAGTTACTCTAAAGCAACTTTTCTAGACCGTTTTGTAAAGCTAGCTGTGGCCTTGTCTGCTCACCCAAGTTGAATGGATCCGTTTTTAAACTGGTCCAAAACCCTATATAGACACTCCTATGTCAGTTTAAGAAGGGCTTATTTAGCTTCTTCCGAGTCGATTTAAGTTAAACCCACTAGCCAGGTTTAAATTGGTTAACGAGAATGCCCACATAGCCCTTTGCACCAGTTTTAAATCATATCTTTAGTTAAACCAGGGCAACTACATGAGCAGACAAGCCCTTAGGAAGAATTTACATTCCACCTATAAAAGCAATAAGATTCAGGCAAGAAGAGGAATTCTTGCATTAAGGCTCAACAAAAGGGATGATCTTACCCCATTCACCAAACCAAGTGGGCCTAAACATTGCACTTTAATTGTTAAATAGTTCTGAGGTTCCTGTGGTAGAGGATCATACCCACTGTAGTTCTCATGTGCACATCCTTCGATGCTAGGGAAGGACAGAGGTAAAATCCCACCCCTGTTCTGACACACACACCCTCCCCTTGTTAGTACTTATTGGTATATTTAGAATATTTGGAACCTTTGCCTTCTACCTTATGGGGGGAAAAGTCACCCTTCTCCATTCAACTCCTGAGTCACCAAGGTGATTGCAGGGGGCAGAGTTTACACCGAAACACCCTAGCCCAGAGGTGGGCAAACTTTTTGGCCCCAGGGCCACATCTGGGTGGGGAAATTGCATGCAGGGCCATGAATGTAGGGCTGAGGCAGGGGTTTGGGGTGCAGGAGGGAGTGCAGGGTGTGGGAGGGGGTGCGGCATGCAGAAAGGGGCTCAGGGCAAGGGGTTGGGTCAGAGGAAGGGTGCAGGATGTGCGAGGGGGCTCAGGGAAGGGGGTTGGGATGCAGGAGGGGTGCAGAGTGTGGGAGGGGGCTCAGGGCAGTGGTGCAGGGAGGGGTGCAGAGTGCAGGAGGGGGCTCAGGGCAGGGGGTTGGGGTGCGGGAAGGGTGCAGCAGAGGGCTGGGGTGTGGGGTGCAGGAGGGGTTTGGGGTGCGGGCTCCAGCCCGGTGCTGCTTACCTGGAGCGGCTCCAGGGTGGCAGTGGTGTGCACTGGGGACAGGGCAGGCTCCCTGTCTGCCTGCCTGCCCTGGCCCCGGCCCCACAGCTCTGGGAAGCAACCAGCACCATGTCCCTGCGGCCCCTGGGGGAGGGGGGTAGAGGACACCACGTGCTGCTCTTGCCTGTGTGTACCTCCACCAAAGCTCCCATTGGCCCAGGTTCCCCGCGGAGCCCTCTCCCTCCCACTCTCAGCAAGGGACCGCAGGGACGTGGTGCTGGCCTCTTCCTGGATTGGTGCAGGCCCCGCAGCGCCACAGGGGTGGCAATCCCACGGGCCAGATCCAAAGCCCTGAGGGGCTGGATCTGGCCCGTGGGCCATAGTTTGCCCACCCCTGTCCTAGCCCATGGAACTACAAAGGTCTAGTATTGTTCTTATCTCTACAGCAAGGTTGGAATTATAGCCACTTGAGTGCATTGGTCTATTCAGAAGCAGCAGGAAGCTTCCATGCCAGCATGCAGGGAACACACAAATTGCCATGGTTGGCAAAAGCAGTATTTCCACAGTGCGAGCACCTTTACACAGGCTCTCTGCAGGTGTGTTAATTTCACTCACAACAAATACAGCACGAATGTAATACAGCACATTTACATACTTTTAAATGCAAATTTCTTTTTCAAATCAAATTAAGACATAAGGAAATATAGTGAATACCAATACGTTAATAGATCCTAAAGGAATAAACCCCCAGGGTATTGAAAAGTACAGTACAATAGCAAAGTTAAAAAGTTTGCTAGGGTTTCTGATGATATTCTGCTATGTGGAATACTAAGGTATGGAGTTTCTAGTTCAATATATAAGCAGTAACTGGGAACAAGTATCAAGCGTCTCCCAACAGCAGCTGCTGCTTATTAAGAAGCATCTTGGACAACACTCCATTTACTGATTTTCTCTTCCTCTAGAGAGGGAATGGCCACAGCTGGGCTGGATGGAGCAGGGAAAATGAGTTGAATAATCAGGAAGATGAAGAATCTTAGGGTGGGGCAGATTTAGATCTGCCAGTTCAGACTGGAAACAAGGCAGGCATTTTTAACAGTGAGAGTAATTAACCATTGGAACAATTTACTAAGGATTGTGATGGATTCTTCATCACTGACCATTTAAAAATCAATGCTGGATGATTTTCTAAAAGAGCTGCACTAGGATTTATGTTGGGGATGTTCTTTGGCCTGTGTTATACAGGAGGTCAGACTAGATGATCACAATGGCCTTGGAATCTATGAATACATTTTCTGTGTGCTAAACCACACTTCACAAACAGGGTTCATGTCAGTGTGGGACTGTCAATGATTGCAGTTTTAGTTTTCCATCACTACCTTCCTGCAGATGAGCTGACTATCTTCAATGCACAAATTTAGCTTTTCTGAGGCTGTTGAGAAGCAATGGGCTCTACTAGACTAAGGCCATGTCTACACTACAGCTTATGTTGGCAGAACTTATGTCGCTCAAGGGTGTGAATAAACCACCCCCCTGAGCGACATAAATTACACTGACATAAGCACTGGTGTGGCCAGCACTATGTCAGAGGGAGAGCTTCTCCTGCAGACATAGCTTCTGCTGCTCACAGAGGTGGTTTTATTATGCTGAGAGGAGGCTGTCTCCGATTGGCATAGAGCATCTTCACCAGACGTGCTGCATTGGTGCAGCACTGTACATGTAGACATGCCCTGAGAAAAGGGCAGGAAATGCAGAACTATTGAGTTCTAAGCCCTGCTTTGTTACTGACTCCTGTGTAGCCATAAGCAGATCACTTAGGTCCTAATTTTCAAAAGGTCCCACCAATTTTGAAACACTTAGGGCCCAGCTCCTCAGAGGGACTTATATGTCTAAGTCCCACATTTACATACCACTGCGATCCACAAAACCCTTCTTCAGCTGCCGCCTAATCCTGTAGGCACCTACATTTTCTCTGTAAAAGTCTCCTAGACACCCAAGATTTCTGCCTCTAGGCAGGTGCCCAGATATCTATCTCAGACCTCAGCCAAGCATGAGTCTTGAACTAGGTGAAGCCTCACCTGTGTCTCCTGCAGGGCCTGAGCTGGTAGGCATGCTCAGAGCAAGCTTAACTCCACACAGGGAAGGAAGGAGGCCTTCCTCATAACTTTTCACCCAATAGTTAGGCTACTCACCTGGGATATGGAGCATCCCAGTTAATTCCTCTCCCTGTTGCTCTAAGGAGAAGCAATTTGAACAAGGGGTTCCCACCTCTCAGGTGAGCGCCCTAACCAGTCAGCCATGGGATGTTCTGATGTGGTACTCCCTCAATGTCTCCTGTTGAAGGTCTTCTATGTTGTACTAAAGAGTTGACTATGCATTGGTCCAGAGAGAGAAGGAGAATAACTCCATGGCCCAGGGTACTCACCTTAGGAACCTATAGGAGGGGTGGGGCTTAGGACAAATCCCTCTTGTCAGCATCTACTATTGGCTAGCTTAGGCAGCTCTCCCCACAGTGTGCTGGCTTTTGTAGATCTTTTTTGCAGGTGCCTAGCTCTCCCCATGCACTATACAGGGAGCCTAACCACCTAATTCGGGCGCTGTGGATTCTAGTGATTATCAAGGCACCTGAAAGATAGGCATTGCAATGCTGAGCATTGCAATACCTAAATCCCTTGGTGGATCCGGGCCTTAAAGCCTGATTTTCAGAGGTGCTAAGTACACATCACTCCAGTTGAATCAATGGCCGTAGCAGGCGCTCAATATCTCTGAAAAATCATCATCTCGTTGTCTCAAATGGGGCAACAAAATCCTTTGGAAATATTTTCACTTAATGCCTCTGAGCCTCAGTTTCCCGTCCCATATAGTGACAAACAAAAACAACATCTTGTGACTATTAAGGCTGCATCAAGACACATCCCATTGTCCCAATGCCTTAGGAAAATGGAAATAAGAAGTCATGGGGAAAGACTTTCCTCCTTCCTAGCTCCCACAATACTGTCAATAGGGTACTCCAAAGGGCTGTCACTTCTATTGCCAACTGATACCCAAAAGCAATGCATACCTCTGACTTCATCAAACTTGCATCTAATACAAAACCTTTACAGTGCTATTATATCAATTATATCAGCAGATCAGCACATCAGACCACCACATTCCATGCAGTTAGGACATTATTTTGCCTTAACACTGCTAAGGGTTGAAAGCTTCTTGTTAGAGGGAAACTCTGAAACACAATCCTACCTATATAGCAGCCACCAGCTCACTATAATACAATATATAGAGATCCCACACTATGATAGTAGCCAGTAGAATCAATGGATACTGACCCCTGCCTTGTGACTTTTCTACCCGGCCTCAAACCCTGTCAGAAAATAAAAACCTGTCTCTTCTGAGCACCATTGGGGGTCACATTTGTACAATCCTGCCAGCCTCAATGAGTCAACAATAGACTGCTCCTCCCTGCCCCCAAAATCACAAGATTATCTTTAAAATCATGGGTTTGTGGGTAGAAAAATCATATTGGGTTCTTTTTATTTGCCTTCTGGTTTTTGAGCCTCTTGGCTTCTTCACATTTACAGGCTTTTCTCTGCTATCGCAAAGGCCAGAAATGACCTCATCCTTAAAAATCCCATGACTCCCATACGCAGCCTTTGCATTTCTCCCCTCCCCCTGGGTTTCATTAGCATTACACACCCTGGGTTGAATCCTGGGAGGGTCCAGAGCCGTGCTTGGCATACCTGAATGGGGACAAAGGTGACTTTATATCAAATTCACCACCGCCACCCGTGAGTGAGTAGCACCATTTTTAATGTCCTTTAGGGATCACCGCATTTCAGCATGTCCTAGTTATGCCCTTTTCCACCCCATGTCCTCATGCTCAAGGGACTGGGCGGGGGTGGAACAAACTGGTTCCATACTACTGACAGATTCCTTTATGCCAGGGGTTCCCCCTCTGGCTCTTTATACCAGCATCAGGGCCCTTTTACCCTGCCATAGCAGCTCAAAGAGGCCACATTGCAGGGCAGGAGCTAGCCCAGCCCACCATGTGTAGTGCTATCAGTGATTTCTAAAGGAGTGGTTAGCTGTAGCTCACGAAAGCTCATGCTCAAATAAATTGGTTAGTCTCTAAGGTGCCACAAGTCCTCCTTTTCTTTTTGCAAAGACAGACTAACACGGCTGCTACTCTGAAACCTGGTATTCTACAATGTCCCTAGGAATAAAGAATGGGAACACCTAATTAGGAATGTGCTCCCTGGGGTTAATCCAGCAGGCTGCAGCCTGAGTAAAAGCTTTGCATCAAAGAGCAGAGTTTCCTTAACCAAATTCCTGCGAAAAGAATCATGGTTTGAGGCTTCCATATTTTTCCCCTCTTCTATTTTCTATGTGCTTATCATCTTCTCTTGGCACATTTACAAAATATGAGCCTATTCCAGTGACAGAAGCCATTTACATTTGCTGCAAAACTGACTCAGTGTTAATTTTTGTAAAGGACTTAATACACAATAAGGGTCTTTTTCTCCCCCTCTTCCCCAATCCAAAGAAAAGAAACTGAGAAAACCTGGATTTGTGCTGGAAATGGCCCACTTTGATTATTATGCACATTGTAGGGAGAGTGGTCACTTTGGATGAGCTATTACCAGCAGGATAGTGAATTTGTGTGTGTGTGTGTTTTTTGGAGGGGGGTGAGGGGGTGAGAGAACCTGGATTTGTGCAGGAAATAGCCCAACTTGATTATCATGCACATTGTGTAGAGAGTTGTCACTTTGGATGGGCTATTACCAGCAGGAGAGTGAGTTTGTGTGTGGGGGGGTGGAGGGTGAGAAAACCTGGATTTGTGCTGGAAATGGCCCAACTTGATGATCACTTTAGATAAGCTATTACCAGCAGAACAGTGGGGTGGGAGGAGGTATTGTTTCATGATCTCTGTGTGTATATAAAGTCTGCTGCAGTTTCCACGGTATGCATCCGATGAAGTGAGCTGTAGCTCACGAAAGCTCATGCTCAAATAAATTGGTTAGTCTCTAAGGTGCCACAAGTACTCCTTTTCTTTTTAAGCTCCTTTAAATACCCCCTCAGGGGAATGCCTCTGTAAACAGATGGTTGCTCCCTACAGCATACTCCAGGTCTGTGGCACTAGTGGGGAGTGAGTTCTAAGGCATTTAAGCTGCTGAGAAAGAGACTGCTTCTCACTCATTCTAAGGCAGCCAGGCTCCAGACAATGGATGGCTCCAAACCAGTACCTGGATTTGCTCCTGGAAATGAACTGGAGGCCAGTGCAGACTCGAGATCATAGGTCTCATGTGTTCCCTCTCAGAAACACCAAAAAGTAAACGGAGAGCCACATTCTGCGCTTGCTGGAATTTCTGAGTGATGTTTAAGTCGACTTTAAGTCTAAGTAGAGCACATTGCAGGAGAATGGTCACAACTTCCCTGTTGGTCACACACAAAATTGGCTTCCACTACTACTTCACCATCCAAAAAAAGCAGGTGGAGATCCAGCACAATGCCTATAGTTCATACTTTATTAACAAAGGTCTAGGGAAACCCCTTATTCCTGGGCGTTCACATCAACAGCTTCCTTCCTGGATGTTTCCCACACTTGACTGGCGTCCTCTTTCTTGTTTGGACTGAGAAGCAAGGGGCCAGTCCTCATCCAGATGCTGGTCTGAGCTTTCACTGTACAGATCAGAAAAAGAGATGTAGAGCCATATGTCAGGAGCACGCTGATAGGCCACGCCTCCTTGCATACATAGAAACAATTGTACCCATACAAGGAAACAGTTGGGCCTACAGGGCAATAGCTCAACCCTGATATCTAGCTCTTCTCAGAGAGAGAAGAACAGAGCCATTCAAGCACCAATTATTTTGGCCCTGATCCTAAGAAGTATTCAGGCTCCTAATTTCCATTGATTTGAGGACCTAGGCCTTTGTCCCAACTAGCATCCCCAGCTATTTCCATAATACCTTGGGTCAACAGTATCAAAGTCATCCAATAGATCAAAGAGAGTCAACATGGACACTTTGTCTATTGCCAAGAGGAGATCATTGGTCAGTAAGACAAGGGCTGTCTTCGGCATGTCTGAAAACCAGATTGAAAGGGCTCCAGGAACCTGGAGAGCCTCAGGTAATAGCAAAATAACAGAAGTCTCTAGAGTCCAACGAGAGCTGCCCATGATATCTGAAAAGTTCAATCCTATATAAATTATTATGGTTATTTACTCTCTATACTACAGTAGTGTTCATAGGCTCTGGTCAGGAGAAGAATCTTATTGTTCTGGATGTTGGATGAAAGTAAGTATAAATACAGTTGCTGCCTCTAGGAATTATGCTTTTCTTTTTAAAAAGCAAGACAAAAAGATTTGAATTATTACAAACGTATTGTTTACTGTAACTTGAAAATTGCTTGATTAATTCATATGTGAGAGTGGGCAGCAGGAAGAGGGTGAAACTTTGGCCACATTGACATCTAAGGGGAGTTTTGCAATTGACTTCAATGGGATCAGAACTTGACCCAGAGAGGATAAACATGACATGTGGGCTGACAACGTCTACACCAAGCTTCAATCCACTGTGACTATTAATCCCATTAAAATTGGGGTTCACAATAGAAACACTGGCAGCCTCTTATGGATTCAGGACTCAATCCCGTTCACATGAAAGTCAATGGGAGCAGGGGCGCTGGAACGGGGATGGCCAGGGGGCCATGGCCCCATCACTTTTCCCACTTTTTACTGGCTGTAAGGGTGAGCAACTGAGTGGGGAGGGGGCAGAAAGGAATGAGCAGGAGGTAGGGCCTTGGGGGAAGTGGCGGTGTGGAAACGGGGCCTTGAGGAGAAGTGGGGGTGAGGCCTCAGGGGGAATGGGCGGCACCGGGTCAGGGCCTCGGGGGAAGGGTGGGGCCATGATTTGGGCCAAGTGGCTCCTCCACTTTTAGGGAGCTTCTGTCACTCCTGGATGGGAGTTTTTCTAGTGGATGCATTAGCAGTAGGATTATAATCCATGGCCTGACCCTGGTCCCATTTAAGTCAATGGTAAAATGTAATTCACAGGGTGAAATCCCAGCCCTGTTGACTTCAGTGACAAAACTCCCATCCATTGATTTCAGCAGGACCAGGATTTACCCCACAATGTCATCAGCTGAAGCAGGATCAGTCTGGTACTCAAGCTGATAACCTTCCTGTTCATCGGCAATTTGTCCTTGAAATGTAACCTTGTGTAGCTTCTTTGCTCTTTATTGAGAGTTGGAACTCTCAACTTCTTCAAGTTTGCTTCCTATAATCAATGGCAGCCATTTTAGTTTACATTTCTGCTTAACAATGAATAGCTTCTCTTTTCCTAACTTCATCTGATATTAATTGCTTCAAATGACAGCTAGAAAGCCATTGCCTAGCGACTGGCATATTGCTCTCTTGTGGCCTAGTTACTCACAATGATTGAATATGGCTATCTGTTCACTTGCCTGTCCTGGTCAAAAAGGAGTGCACTAGTTTCTAGAAAGATAGTTATATTTACGGCTCCTTATTTATTACATTTCTAAAAAAGTCATGTTAATAAAGTTAAATAATGAATTTTATATCAGTTTGTTTCTTCCGTTTCTGGAGATATGTCACAGGCACACAAAACGTATTGTGTAGTGCTACTTAATAAAATCAATCTACAGCATCTCCAGGAGAGAGAATTAACAGATTCTCTCCGCTTCATCTTAGGTGTGGAACAGTGCTCAAACCTCCTGGTTTTGGGTTGGGGCTTGCTCTATGGTCAGTGGTACACAGGAACCTATTCATCCATGATCTTGACAGAAATTGGACTTATGAAAAGGACTGTGGTCCAGATCCTCAAAGGTATTTGGCTGTTTAACTGGGAGTTAGGTGCCTAAAAACCTTTGAGGATCTAGGCCTATTTGCTTCTTTCATAAACCAAGCCATATTGTAAGCCACAAGTGAGCTACAATGCCAGAGCTTGATAACAGCAATGAATAGTACTGCAGCAAATGTTAAGCACTTTATGGACCTTGTCTAATTAATCCTCACAACAGCCCTTGAAGATAGGTGTCATCCCCATTGTACAGATGAGGCACAGAGAAGATAAGGCCCATATTTTGAAAAGGAAATATTTATTTGGGGAGCCCAGCCTGAAATCCTGGGATCTGAATTTTGGAAGTGCTGAGTCCCTGCAGCTTTCATTTACATCCATTGCAAAAACTCAATACCACTGTAAACCAGAGCCCACATTTCAAGTTGGATGCCAAAACCTGAAGCGCCCACAATTAGTGGAGGCTTTTCCATCAATTTGACCTCTACAACTTGCTCCGGGAGACACAGGAAGTCAGTCAGTGTCAGAGTCAGAATTAGACCTCAGTGGTTGCTGGTTCTCAGTACTGTGATCAGACGACAACTGTCTTTCACTACAAACAATATTCGGTTCATCCGACGAAGTGGGTATTCACCCACGAAAGCTCATGCTCCAATACGTCTGTTAGTCTATAACGTGCCACAGGACTCTTTGCTGCTTTTACAGATCCAGACTAACAGAGCTACCCCTCTGAATATTAGTTGTGCTTTCCAATTTTGATGATTGTACATTGTATTTACTTGTAATGAAGCCTGCTGTACTTGAATATGAAGAACAATTAATAAAAGAAGACTTGCAATTATATAGTTTTTCAATATGCATATGTGGCAAGTGGAGAGTCATATCCTGGACTGGATGAGAAAGTATAGCTTCCATTGATGTCATTAGGCTTTGCATGTTGAGATTTAGACCTCACCAACTTGAGATGGATTTGACTGTTGTTTAACAGTCCAGAGCGATGCTACATAACTATTTAGGACAGATAATTTATTTTGCCAGGACACTGGGGTTATTCCCTTAATCTTGCAACTGGGACCTTTAGTGATCACAAATGCTGAGGTGTTGATTTTGCACCTCATTCATAAAAGAGCATGCCCAGCATTGAGGTGTGCTCTAACACTGTGCCTGAACATTGGCTCAGTGCTGGCTGAGAGAGAAAAAATCCCCTCCGTTTTATACCACCTGTGTTTTCCTTTTAGCTCTCCCATCCAAGTTGTGTGTCAGCCCAGCCCTGCTTAACATATGTGATTTGACAGATGATGTCCTGCATTACCCTAGCGGTAGAAATAATATAATACCTCCATAGGATCTGTCTGCATGATCTTAAGTTAGCTAACGCAATGGTAGCTATGATCTTATGGTACCTGATTAAAACTTGAATTTTGTCTGATCTTGCTGAGCTACTTTGGTCTTGTTCATTAAATTCTATATTCTTGTTAACATCCACTGATTCATGTTTTCTTCCTGGTTTGGCTGATGGTGCCTGCTCTTTGAAGGGTGCACTCCTAAAGAGTGGTAGCTAGAAAATCTTCTGCATGTAGTTATATAGTTTGGCTCAGGAAGGGCTGAACTCTGTTCATAGTGATAGTGAAGGTAACCATTATGAACTCAGCGGAGTGTCTATTGTGGAGTGACATGGATCAGAACTGGGTTTGTAATTAATAATTCAGAAGACTAAAACCAACAGACCCCGGTTGTCAGTGGGCAGGAGCTAACCTGAGACCTCTGAAGCTTAGGGCATGAGCCTCTACTGTATGAGCTAAAAGCCATATGGCTATTAGCTCCAGCTGTACAGCAGGCTCATTAATCTTTCTCGAAGTGGTCTCAAAGCCACTAGATGGGACAGAACACCACACTCAGGAGGTGTGTGGGTTACATACTTCCCCTAGCTAAGGAAGCATGTCCTGAGCTTCAGAGACTTCCCAGTTGAAATCCTGGACAAGCCCCTACTTGTAACACCAACAGACCCCAGTCGTCGGCCAGCAGGATCGAACCTAGGACCTCTGAAGCTTAGTGCATGAGCCTTTACTGCATTGAGCTAAAAGCCCTATGCCTGTTAGCTAAGCCTGTAGAGCAGACTCATTAATCTCTCTCTAAGTGGGCTCGGTGCCACTAGAGGGGACAGAGCACCACACCCAGGAGGGTTACATAAGGTTTATGTGTTTGTACAGTGGTCAGCATGAGGGGGTCCTGGCCAATAACTGGGGCTCCTAGGTGCTATGATAACATACATGATAGATAATAATAATGCTATTTTTAGAAGAGGCCATTATTTATATTGAACAGTGTAGACAAAATGGTTGTAGAATATTATTGATATTTCCCCACTCCCCTCACCTTCTTCCCATTGCCCATGAACCTTATTTAGAACCTTATCTCTTTGCACCAAAACAACAGGAATCAGGTAGTGTTGTCTAGAAGGCAGAGCCAGGAACCAGCAGTCAGGATACCTGGATTTTATTCCCAGATCTTCCATTGCCTGTTCTGTGTTCTTGGGGAACCAGGGAGCAGGTTCATGTCTGACTCACGAAAGAACCCCCACAACCCAGCCTCTGCTTGAACCAAATCTGCATCAGAAGACAGACTTACAAAAAGCAATGAATAGGCAGTGGGGGACACAGGATGACAGAATTAAGGAAACTCCCCTAGCCTCATTTGTATCGAAGATGGGACAAGGCAGCATCTACATTTGCATACAGAACAGAGATTTCAAGGCAATATCCACAAGGAACTCTGGGACCAGAGTAGCAAGGAAGCACTGCATGATGGGGGACCTCTGCTCCAGATGTTAATGAACCCACGCCTACATACACCCAGCTCAGTAGTTATCAGACCAGTTCTAGTAATAAATCTTTTATTGGTATCCAAATAGTGAAGCTCCCTAATTGCATTGTGAGCTCCCTCCAAGGAACACCACCCAAAGCCAGGAATGATCAGCTCCCATGTCTAGCCTGAACAAAACAACCTTGGTATTCTCCCTTGTTTACACATAAACAAATCTAGTGTACTCCCTTGAACCATTGTTGTTTCTCTACAAAAACCCCTATCCATGGTCAAGTAAGTGTTCTGATGCCTGGATCCAAAATCTGTATCAGTTCCATTGGGACTTCATCTTCTCCTGACTGATCGTGTTGGGGGCTCTGCCTGTCTCCAGCACTCCAGACCCTCAGCTACCACCACCATCTGGGACCCCCGATCAATTCAAGCTTCAGGGAGTGGTGAGAACCCAGCTTTCTCTCTCTCTCTAAGTATAGCCTTCTGACCCTGACTTGTGTGATCAGTTACAGTTTTCTAAACCTGACTTTTATAATCAAGTTTAAGTTAGATTTAATATTGTAATGGTTTTGTTTGTTTGGCTCCCCTATTGTTATTACCTGGCAATAAATAACTTTCATGATGAAGCTGGTTGCTTCTCTTTCTGTCTCTCTCTCCCCCTCATGGGTGTTTTTTTGGTTTCCTCATTCACTCTGCAGCAGCGCTCCTCATACCTAAGCTAAAAGATCCCTGCAGCGCCCAAAACTCCTGTGGGGTTTGCTCATCAAGTGGGTTACAATCAGAACAATTGTAATGTGAAAGTGGGGATAGACATGTGCTGAACCTGGGACATAGGAGGGTGGCAGCTTGTAAGTGCTGCTCGACCCAGTCTGCTGCATCCAGGGACATATAAGGGGTCAGCCTGGGACTGCTGATTAACCCGGGCCTCTCAGACGCGCTCTCTTAATGTGTGTGTTCATCTGATTTTGGGGCTGGAAGATCCCAGCCCTGGGGAACCTAGGTCCTGTGAGATAGCTTCGTTGGGAGGGAACTTGCATCAGGGAGAAGTAGAGCTCTGTATGAGAACACAAGTGACACAAGCAGTACATCGATAGAGTCCCCCCCCGGCCCCCCAAAAGAGTAACCCTAATAAATGAGCATACGCCAAAGTAACGGGAAAAGCTGGTAACACTGGTTGTGTGACCTTTGGTTGGGTGCCTCACTGTACCCATTTTTTCTGAATGGGTATTGTATCGTGCCAACCTCATAGGACTCTGGTGAGCCATAATTAATTAATTCTTATAAAGAGTTTGAGAGGCTTAGCTGAGAGGCCCTATTTCAGTTCAGCATTAGAGTTAGTCTGTGAAAGTGCGATATAATTATTTGTCTGCATTTAATATAGCTCTAGCTATCTGCATACCATGGGCCAGGTCTTCTGCTTGGATAAATTAGCGTAGTTCCTCTGATTTCCTGGAGCTATGGCAGTTTACATCAGCTGAGGATCTGGCCTCAGACAAATGGAGGTGATGTCCATGTGATAAATCGGAGAGGCATGAGATAAGTTTATCACAGGTCTATGGACACATCACTTCAATATTCTATTGCCGGAAGAATTATCCTAACATTAAGCAGCTTCAACCTGCTGCTTTTTTAAAGAACAATCAATCTGCCAGAGAAATGGTTCTCCCCAAAATGTATTTCTCCCACAAAATTTCCTTGCTCAAGGCTCAGGATGGGTAAGATCCAGTCCTGAAGCAGGAACTGCTTTTCTAGACATACAAATTTCACAATTTAAAGTCTGACAAAATGTGCTCCTGCAGGGTTAGAAGCAGGAGCCTTACACCATGAAAAGGATAGATTCCACTGTGCATCATACAGTACTCACTTCTAGCCCTTGCATGGGCTGAGATATTGGACACTAATACTTTGGTTTTTGGGGGTATAGGAAATCTATTTGAAGTTATTTTGAATGATTTTAAAGGGACCTGGCTTTGTAGGCATAGGCTTACAAAAATAGTCCCAATAAAATATTTAAAAACTCTCTAAAACATCCCTAAAATAGTTTTTCTGTAAAATATGTGGCATAAACAGAATAAATTATGATGTGTTGTGAAGACTTTATCAGCATTCACTTTCAGATTTATAGATTCCAAGGCCAGAAGGGGTCATTATGACCATCTAGTCTGACCACCTGCCTAACACAGGCCATAGAATTTCACCCTGTCATTCCTGCACTGAGATCAATAACTTGTGGTTGAACAACAACACATCTTGTAGAAAGACATCCAATCTTGATTTAAAAACTGCAAGTGATGGAGAATCTAGCACATCCCCTTGTAACCAATCCAATGGTTAATTGCCCTCACTATTAAAGGAAACAAATGTGCATTATTTCCAGTTTTATTTGGATCTTGTTATGCCTTTGTCTGCTTGATTAAATAATAGTATCAAATATCTTCTCTGTGTGTAGGAACTTGTGTGTAGATCTTGATCAAATCTTGTCCTTTGATCTTGTCTCTTTGATAAAATCAATACATGCTTTCCATTCATTCTTGTAGATATTTTCTAAACCTGCTTCATTTTTTCAACAAGTGTGGATGCCAAACTGGACAACAGCAGTCTCCTTGTGCCAGAGGAATTGGTTATATATCCTCCATACTGCTCAATATTCTCCTGTTTATGCATCCAACATTACCCCCTTGTAGCCATAGCATGGCATTGGGAGCTCACGTTCAGTCGGTTATCCACCAGGACCGTGGAATCCTTTTCAGAGTCACTGGTTTCTGGGATAAAATCACCCACTCTGGAAATATCATCTACCTTCTTTGTTCTTAGATGTATGACCTTGCATTTGGTTGAACGTATGTTGTTCCAGTGAGCCCCCCAGTGATCCAGATCATCAGTAAAACTGACCAGTCCCCATCATTATTTACTACTCCACCAATTTTTTTTTGTCACCTGCAAATTTGACCAGTAATATTATATTTTCTTCTAGGTCATTGAGAAAGGAATTGAATAGCATTGGGCCAAGAATAGATTTCTGCAGGACCCCACGATAAACGCTCTCACTGGATGCAGATTCCCAATTTACAATTGCTTTTTGAGATCTATTAGTTAACCAATTTTTAATCCACTTCAAATGTGCTAACCTTTTTTTTTTGTATCAGAGTGACATACAGCACTGAGTCAAATGCCTCCGAAAAGTCCAAGTATATTTACATCAACATCCTTTCCAATCAAATTTGTAATCACATCAAAGAGCGGTATCAAATCAAATTCCATGAAACCATTGAAAAGGCATTAACTATAACTTGAGAAGACCTGCACAAATGACTCATGCAGTAGCCACTTGTGAGTAATACACCCATCCCAAACCTACATTTGTGAGGATATGTGTACTGGTTCTTCACATCTGTAGCAGGATCAAAGGCAGGATGGGAGTTGGTGAAGATTCTAGACAGAAGCTCTACAGTGAAACAGAAAGGAGTTTGAAGGATAATACTGTTCTCCTTCTAATCAAGTTCCTTGCTCAGTACGAAAAGAAAGCAACACTTTTTGTGACCGATTATCATCATCACGACAATGTTCATAGAATATGCATGCAATGTTCTATACCATTCTATGCCACTATATAAGACACATACTTCCCTGAGTTCAGTTTTGGATTAGCAGAATGCCATTAGAAGGATCGCTCCAAATTTCAGCAGAAGGGATGATTTTACTCCAGTCACTGAATCAAGTGAGCCTAGGTATTAAATAATTAATTTATTAAATTATTTATCACAGGCCCCTGTGATAGCAGATCATATGCACTGCAGTCACCATAGGCCTATCTCTAGATGCTAGTGGAGGACAGAGGTAAATCCTACCTTTGTTCGGATTAGCAAAAGGACATCTCCAAATTTCAGGTTTGGAGGATGAAGAAAACAGCATCCCTGCTGCTAAATGAACAATTTTAATGTTGCTTAACTTAATAAAAGCAGCCTAAATAGAGTGCTGTCTGCCAGCTGTGTAAAACTCCTGGGGAAAAGAAGCCTTTTCCCCTCATAGCAGTAAAAATGAACAGCTGTTATCACCAGGTGGAGTTATAAATTTGGAGCCCATGTGCTTGCACAATTGCTCAAATTTCTGACAAAGTTTTATTTTCCTCAGAATTGCCAAAAACCCCCAAACCTAGGATGAGTCAAGAGTGATATGTACAAACATATTTTGCATAAGGAGCGCAGTATCCTTCATGCTGTGACCTAAAGCTAAGGCAGAAATAACTGTTTTGTTTTCCCCAAAGCACTGACATTTATGGCAGTCACAATGAGAGGCAGTAGCTTCTCTGGCCCTCCTGCATCGGGGGCAGAGATGTGCAAATACTAACAGCCGCGCTTTCCATATTGGCAAATCTTACAGTTAAATAGAAGTGTTTAAAGGAGGCAGTCAGCTTAGTACAGTGGTTCTCAACATTTTCCATACTGCCACCCGTGTAGCTAGAGCTGCCCTCCCAGTTAACAGTCTGTGGAGAGCTGCATGGCCTCAGCCCCCATGAAGCCTGTTTGCTGCCCCCAGCCCCAGAACCTAGTCTATACCACACTATTACCAGTCTCTCATTGGAACAAACCAGAGGAGGGTGATAAGCTGAGACTTATTACGTGCCCCGGAGGGTTTCACCTATTCGCGGCATTAAAAATTCCCACATGAAGTGAGAGTGATTTTTCTGATCAGGCTGCAACTTTGTAGCGGGGGGGGGGGGGGAAACTGCGGCTCTCACTTTTAAAATTAGTAGAAGGAATACCAGCCTTGATCCTTCCAGTCTTTGTGGAACTGGGTACAAAGTGTTGCTGCACTCTAGCATGTGGATTCAAACACGGTTAAGGACTAGTTCCTCCCTCCTCATATGCCTGCTCCATTAGTCACAAATACGTATGGCAAACAGGTGGTCAGGGAATGGGCATGTCTGACGAGAGACAGACGTGAGTGTCACCCTCACCATGCTAATGAGGTGCTTCACTATGCAAGCCTTCTAAGAACTTGTCTTAGTTCTTCCATCAGACCGGAATACCTTGGTACCACAAAGAGACGTGATGGGATCCCCATCAATCACCTCACCCTTACCTGGGTAACAACTGACCCTTCACCTTTCAGAGTCAGGCACTCAGCAGGACAGTGGTGGCTTTTCTCCTCTGGATGGGGAGCCAGGACCAAGTCCACTGTAAGTCACACAGGTGATAGCAATCAAAACACAAATCGCCACCCTTTCAGTTTCTTTTAATCTCAAGGATTTTCCAAGGATAGGTAAATATTATTCCCATTACAGATAGAAAGCTGAGGCATGGAGAGAGTAAATCAAAATAACTTGCCCGTTGTTATGCAGTAAGTTATTAGCAGAGCTGGGAATAGGACCCAAATCTCCCAGGCCTGTACCCCATTCACTAGACAACTAGCCCCGTAGGGACATAAGACACCCCACTCCAAATTTTGCAAATGTCACTCTCTGCTCAGTAGGGCCCTGATTCGTTTAAACGTGCTTCAATCCTTCTCTATTCAGCAAGCACTTAAACACATATTCAATGCTTTGCTTAATAGTTTTTCTGAGTTGGCGTCTAGAGGTCCCAGGAGGAATAAAACAGCCGGTAAAGATTAATATTCATCGGTGGTGATACATTGCCCTTGACCATAATACGCCTATTAGTATTAGATTAGTCTCTCACGTTAGATCAGTCTTTCATGAGCACCAGGAAGTCACAAAAATAATGTAAGGAAGCCTAGTTCACTTCAAGGACTAGTTGGTTACTTAATGTAAAATTAAAAGAAAGGGATAGGCACCAAAACAAACTCACTCCACCAACGACTTCCTACTAATCGCTGTATCAGCTGACACACAGGTGCAACCCCGCTGGTAAAATTTATAACACAAAATCCCTGTGAACTAACATGGAAGTTCCTTGTTCCAAAGCATCAGTGTCTATTTTTCTGTTTCTTCAGGGGCTAATATTTCAATCACACAATGACTGCTGTCTCGTTGTAAAGTGGATCTGAATAGAGTGACATATTTACTATGGAAAGAACAAGGGTGTGCTGCACCTACAGTGGTAATAAAATGGCGATGCTGTAGCCACAGTAGAGGCAGTGACTGTGATAACAACAGTGTGTAGTAAATGGTATTACTTAATCTTCTCAGTGGCTTTGATTTCTATTGGCCTGGGATACAATGGGGAGAGTTTTACAGCAGAACTGAGCTTTTCTGTGAACCCATTCTCCTCTCTAGTGAAGATTATGGCACAGAGGGACTTTTTAAAAGATGAAAAAAAGAACACAGCAAATTGCAGCCCAACAAAGACACATACCACAAACTACTAATGGACATAGATTTTTAGATGATCACTTGGTCTGACCTGTACAACACAGGCCATAGACTTCCACTCAGTAACCTCTGTATTAAGTCCCAAAACCTATGTTCGACTAACCTATTTCTTTAATTTAAAGCCTTACAAAAGCAAGGAAATTCAGAATTAAGGTTGAAAAATTTGAGCTGTCAAAATGACAATTTACTAAGAAATTGTAGGTATATTCGGCCATAATGTCACCCTAGAATTTCAGTGTTACTTTTCACTTCCCTAGATCAAGTGATTTAATACATTTTGGTTAAACTTCTTCCTTATACACAGTATGGTTAGTGCTTGTAAAATGTGCCAGATTACTTTTCAATATGGGCTGAATCCTCTGCCCTTTGTACAGAGGTGAATTTCACTCTTAATCCATAAAACAGGTACACTGCAGGCAGCAGAGTGTGCATGGGCATCCTAACAATTAATAGTTAGTGCTTAAAAACCACCCTGACAGTGTGCTTCTAATTTATTGACATACCAATAAATGACTTAACTCATAGCATAGAATAAATCGGGAGTAAAGGGTATGCATCATAAAACAATAAACAATCCAGCAAGTCTTTTCTCTGTGGCTTCATCCCTTTAGAAGAAACCTATAAACTCCTACAAGCATATACCATAACTCTAGAAAACAAATGCCTCTTGAAAAAAATTGTTCACTTCTCATCTTTAGCAGATTCTGCTGTCAGTTATGCTGCAGTAAATCCTGAGTCACTCTACTGAATTCAACAGAATTACTCTGGATTTACATCAGCGTCATTCTGGGCAGAATGTAGCCCATGGTGTTTATTGGTTCTCTTTATTATGTGTAAGAACACTTCACAGTTATACGGTGCCTTTATTTAAGGATCTCAAACCACTTTCCAGACATTCATTAAACTATGCTCCTGTCAGGCAGATAAATAATACATTGACCCATTTTACAGATGGGGAAACTGAAGTGGAGAGAGGTCCTCAAAATTGAATTGCAATGAATTGGGTGATTTGGGAATAGAACACAGGAGTTTCATGTCTTCCAATATGCAGTTCTAGCCACTGGCCAGCAGCACCTTTCTTAAGTAGCAAGTGGTGATTGTAATATTGTTGTCCGACAAATTATTTAGGATAATTTTATGTGACATCTGTCTCCTGGAGGATTGACAGACCCTGAGAACATAGTCAACTAACCACAGGACAGGTAAAGTATGGGACGTGGCATCGCAAGCTTCCTCTTCTCACCAAAAAATTCAACCCAAGAACTGTTTGCTGGAGTCAAAAAGTGAGTGTGGTTTAGTTTTCATGCCTTTGGCCTCTTGCCCTAAGCCAGAAGCGATGGTGGTTTTCATGATGTGAACACTTGTCCGAAGCAACTGCACCAAGCCTACCAACCCACTTCACAAGTGGTTTTAGGGATTCTTTGGGAAAGGTACATCATAAGTGTGAGCAATTTATCTCTGAGAATTGTTTGTTGCTGACTTTTGCATATAACTGACTAATGTAGATCAGTCAAATTTTGGCTTTTGATTTTGATTTTCCTTCTATAAAATTAATGATGGGGAGAAATCTAGATGAAAATACTTATTTTGCTGGGATTTATTGTTAAGTCGGAATCTGAATATTTTTTCCTGTTTTTAAATCAAGTTAGTGTGACAATTTTCATTAATAGGGTTTTGGTCCTGCTCACTTTTTTTTTCTTTTTTTTTGGTTCCTCGGCTTCAATGCAAGCAGTATCAAGCTTTGGATTTGTTTAAATCAAACAAAGCACTTTTACACTAGAGTAAAAATTCCATATTTTAATTACATTGCCATGCACAAATGAAGTCAAACAATGCAGAGTACAAAATTGTCCAATATACAAAATGATAAAGCAGATTTCCAAAGCTTCCAGATATCATGCCCAAAGATACCAAAAACTTGATAGTAATTTTAATTTCATAATTAAAACAATTCATCCCCCCAATTTTTTTATTTTTTGTTGACTTTGGAAAACAGAGGAAATATAAAAACAATCAAGTGGAATTAACATTGACAGCCACTCAGAATTGGATTGTACGATTCCTGTGTTTTGAGAAAAAATGAACTGCGCTACAGATTAACCCCTTGGGTGCCTGGGAAGAAACAGTGTACATCCAACAAAAAGGCACACTCTTGATTATGCCACCTTATTTGGCTCTGTCTTTAAAAAGTTTAGTGCTGGCAGGAACTGCTCTTCACTGAGACCTATGAGTAAAACAACTCATTGACCCTTAGTGTGCTAGCATTTTTCAGACTGTCAGCCATGTATATACTTAAGAGGAAATTAAGGGCCTGGAGCCAAATCCTCAACTGGTGCAAACTGGCACTGAAATCAATGGAGCGACAGCGATTCAGCTGAATCCAGCTGAGGATTCATAGATTTCAATGCTAGAAGGGACCACTATGATCATCTACTCTGACTTCCAGCAAAAACACTGAGCATAGAACCTCACCTCCCTCGCATCCCATTCCCCTGTTATAGATCTAGCCCATGATTTTCAAAGGAACTAACCTTGCCTACCTTTCTGTGTCTGAAATGTGCATTCACAAACAACTGACAGTGCCATTATTTGTGAATGCAAATGAGGCCAGGCCTGCAGCCAAATTCTGAAAAGGGCCATGGATTTTTTGGTTGCTCAGTTTAACACACCTTGGATATAATAAGCCATTGACTTAAATTTCTGCAGTGGGTGTTCGGCGTTTCTAAAAATCAGGGCCAAGGTCCCGAAGTTGAGCTGCTAAAAACAGAGGTACCCAAAATTAGAGGCTACTTTTAACATTTTGGCTTACCTTGCCTAGTTTGTAGGAGTGATCAAGTAGTTTCATGTCTACATGCTTTCATTTTTACCTGCAAACAACTGCCTTCACATTTATTTGTGAGTGCAAAAAAGAAAGTCAAGATTTAAAAATACCTAGAGTCTTCAAAAGATTAAATGGCCTGATGCCATGCTTTCCGAAGTTAACAAGCATCTTTCCATTGAATATAATGAGATCAGACCTAATATTTCATTATTGGAGGAAATGCTAGCATTATACCATGCTAATTACTGGGGTGTGTGAAATCTTAATGTTGAATGCTAGCTTGTTTTTTTTCCCGATTCTGAAATGCCATGAAAAGGTAGATAATTAATTATTTTACTCATAGCATTTTTCTTTCCTAGTGGCTTAATGCAAAATAAGAGAAGCCATCCTTAGCAGATTATGTCCCATCTTAAAGGGAGCACAGTCATTCATTTACTTCACATTGTCTGATATTGTGCTGTGCATTTCATCTTAATTTTGAGTTGAGCCCAATATACAGTAATAACTCATCAAAAGAGTGCAGCTAACTTGTTCTCTGTGGCCCTCAACTTGTCAGTTTCAAACTTTCAATGGCCTCTAGCAATCAGGGGATTTACACTGCTAGCGTCTGATTGGGCAAAGTGCTGAGTGCCCTTAACTTTCATTCAGGTCTTACAGGACTAAGATGTAAGCTTGTTCACAGCATGGCACAAGATTCTCCCTCTCTCTCTTATCTGGGTCAGTGGAGCTGAAGCCTATTTGCAGGAGGGAGAAGGGTTATAAATGAGTACCTCCTGTGACAGGATTTTTAGCAGTGGTTGGAAGATCACATACTTAAGGCATGGCATTGATCTTAGTGGAGGTCACTCAGATCTCTCTTCCACCCTTCTCAGAAGAATAACATAGAAATAGCGGCTACTGGATATAGCAAATGAGGATCAGGTGGTAAAATAAGAGGACTCTAAACATCCCTTCATCTGCACTAGTCTTGAGATCAGAGCCAGGCTCAATAAGGGAGATCCTCTGCACGGATGTATAAATGCATGCTCCAGACAAACAAAACCCCCAAGCATTCAACCTGGTGGATCAATATTTTTCTCTACACAGCTTTTTATTGCTCATATGCAGTTTTGCTACAGTATCGATCTCCCTTTGCTAAAAATTTGTGTATAGCTATTTAATGTCATTAGCCACCAAATTAAATAGATGAATTCACTGCAAGTGTTTAATAGAAATAATATGATTAGATGTGCAACAATAGCTGCACAGTGGAATTTTTTAGATGTATTCGGTGCATATTCTTCACTTAAAAATCAGAAAGAAGCTTTACTTCTCATTCTCAAGCTAAGCCTGGATGTTGTATAATAATGCTCAAAATCCTGCTTTTAGAGCAGAAGCTGTCATTATACAGCCATCTGCAACATCAGCTCCTTTCTTTGTCCAAACTATGACCTCAAACACACCTTTTAAGGACAGTTCTCCTTTGCGGGCTGCAAGGTTGTTCAGAATACTGAAGATGCTTATAAGCTATCACAAACGTAAGCTAGTGACTGCGTGAAATTCATTCCATGGCTGACTGATGTGGGCTAGCGTTCTTTAAGGAGTAAATCTAACCCAAACTAATTTCTTTTTATGTTGGATTACAGCAAGAATCCAAAAGATCTTTACCTTCTTGTCTAGGTTCTCGGTTTTAGCCCTGCTTTTTGGTGAAGGTTTTCAACACCAGTCTGCCTACATCACCTTCTGGTAGTTAAATGTAAATACTTTGCTTTTTTTCTTTGGCTGAGTTTAGTTATTGTCTATTCTAAACAACATATATCCTGTTTTCCTCCCAGAATACTGAAGACCTGTAAAAGGCAGGTATTAAAGCCTCTGCTTATAGTACTCCCATCAAAACACTGTTTTGTGAAACTGCCATCAGAAACGGAGTGCTCTGTTACTTATTTTTAAAGTACCAAAATTCAAAATGACCAACTATAAGGGGTGAATCATGCAAAAGCTTTTTTACTGCTAAAGTTGGCGTGCTTACTGCTCAAGTTGGTTAGAAAATTTTAGTCAAAACAGTTTTCCAACAGAAAATGCCATTTTGACTAATCCAAGTTTTTGGTGAACTTGCATCTATTTGATCAAAATTTCCAACAGAAAACATGATTTTCTATATGAAAATAAATCTTTGAAAATTTTGTTTTGGAAAAAATTCAAAACTTCGTTTCAAAACAATTTTTAATTCAAAATTTTATTTTTAAATTTTTCAGTGTTATGTTAACGTAAAAATAAAAGTATTTCATGACACATCAATAGTAGAAGTGCACAACATGACATATCACGTCAAGATTCAATAGTCACAGTATTCTCTTATTTTACTAATTAGAGGAGCAGCTATTGACAATATCCTAGAAAAATGATTCCAGGCTAACACAAAGCTATTGAAAACATCTGCTTCTCTAATTAGTACACGGAGTGCCTATCTTCTTGTTCAAAGTGTCACACTGCTTCAATACAACACAAACAGGAGACTGAAGAAAAGAAGAGATGATGTTTTAATCAGCACTGAATAGCGGCAGAGCTTAATGATTTTAAAAATAAAATATAGATTTTGAGTCGTCACAATATGACATGTTCGTAGTACTGTTATTATTTAATGACATCGGTAGCGAGGACGACTGATATAATTAAATAATCAAATATAAAAATGAAAAAACCCACAAATTAAAAAAGTTTAATTTTCAATAAAAATTTTAAAATTTTTCCAAAACAAAAATATTCAGAATGTACAGGCAGAGAAAGTTTCTCTTTCCTGTAGAATACTACTTTCCTAATCCAGTGCCAAAACTCTGCCGTTCTTACTTCTTACTCAGACAAAACTCTCACTGAAGCCAATGATTTGAGTGCATGATTTGGCCCCGAGGTGTTACTTGTAGAAGGACACAGACTTCTTCTTCTTTTTTAATAGTCATTTTGGATCCAGTTCTGTCCCCTTCAATCATGTTCAGTCTTACCCTCCTTTACAAGCAGTCCCACTGACATTTATCTCAAAGTCGATCTGCATACATATTTCTACTACTGTAAGCTAACACATTAAAATCAATAGAATTCTGTCTGAGTAAGTCTCTGAAGGTACTTATAAGCCCCTTACCCATCCTCTTACTACAGACAAAAGAACCTTAAACAATAATTGCTGCATCAAACCCATACATTGTATGAGCTATAGCATATCTTTCAGAAAGGCATTCAGACTTGATTTAAAGGCTTCAAGTGATGGAGAATCCACCACATCCCTATGTAAGTTGTTCCAAATGTTAATTACCTTCACTGTTGAAAATTTGTTGCTTATTTCTAGTATAAATTTGTCTAATTTCAACTTCCAACCATGGGATCTTGTTATATCCTTTTTCTGCTAGATTAAAGAGCTCCCTGCCATCAGAAAATTCTTCCCCTTGTAGGTACTTGTTGACCATGGTCAAGTCACCTCTTAACCTACTCTTCAATAAACTGAACAGATTGAGTGTCTTTATTCTGTCAGCTTAAGGCCTTTTCCCCCAGCCCTCAAATCATTCTTATAGCAATTTCCATTCATAACCCCTAAATCCTTTTTTAGTGTCACTACATTCCAAGATATAGTCCCCCCATCTCATAAGTGTGACCTGCATTCCTTGTTTCTAGATGATGATGTTGTATTTGTCTGTTTTAAAACACATGTTGTTCAAATGAGACCATATTACCAAGAGATCCAGGTCATGCCATTATTCACAACTCCACCAATTCTTGTGTCATCTGTAAATTTTACATTTTATATATTTTTTCCAGATAATTGATAAAGATATTGAACAACATTGGACCAAGAGATGATCCCTGCAGATCCCCTCTCGAAATACCCACAATGGATTGCAATTTCACATTTACAATTACTTTCGAAATCTGTCAGTTAACCAATTTTTAATCCATTTAATATGAGCTACATTGATTTTGGGCTATTTTTAATCAGAATGTTATGCAAGAAGACTAAGAGAGACAAGGTGGGTGAGTTAATATCTTTTATTGCACCAACTTCTGTTGGTAAAGAGAGACAAGCTTTCAAGCTCTCTCTCTCACCAACAGTAGTTGATCCAATAAAAGACATTACCTCACCCACCTTATCTCTTTAATGTCTTGGGACTGACGCGGCTACAACTACACTTCATACAATGCAGGACTAAGTCAAATTACCTACAGAAATCTAAGTATATTATGTCAAAATAGTTACCTTGTCAACCAAACTTGTCATTTCACAAAAATGATATCAAATTTGTTTGACAAGTTCTATAAAACCATGCTGATTAGCATTAATTATGCAAACATTTTTAAAATTCTTTGCTGATAGCATTCCACATCAACCTGACCATGATTTTGCCCAGGATAGATGTCATGATAACCAGCCTACAGTGTCCCAAGTCATCTCATTTACTCTTTTTAAACACAGGCACAACACTAGCCTTTTTTCAGTTCTCTGAAACTTCCCCAGTGTTGTAAAATTTGTTTAAAAACAAAACCACAACATTAATGATTTAGAGAGCTCCATAGTAAATTTTTTAAATACACTTGGGTATAAGTTATCCAGTCCCACACTTTTAAAATGTTTATCTTTAATACATGCTGTTTAACATTCTCTCTAGTGACTGGTGGAATAGAAAGTATTTAATTATCACTGTAAGATCTGACTATACTCTTCTGCTTCTTTCTGACCACAGAACAGAAATATTTGTTGAATACTTATGCCTGTCCCGCACGAGGATTGATAGTTTTACCATATTTGGCTAGTATTGGACCTAGATAATTTGCTAAGATTTCAGTGGTTCATTATATATTTAAAGAATTCCTTCTTATCATCCTTAACACTACTGACCAAAGATTTTTCGTTGATACCTTTAGCTTCTCTTATCAATCATCTGCATATCTTAAATTCTGATTTGTACACATTGATGTGAGATTCCCTGTTTTTCCATTTGTTATGTATTGGGGTGTTTTGTATTCAAAACATCTTTCCCAAAGTTTACTGTTGATAATGTCAACAGCAACCTTGCTTCTTTGGCTCTATCAACCCTCATTAAACCACAGGACCCTTTTATTTTTAAATTAAAATCTTATATTGATCACAGTCTAGAGATGAGAGCCAATTGTACCATAGCCAGGTATTGAGGGCTTTCATTGAGACTGAGTTTACAAAGATAGTATTTGTTATAAGAGACAGAGGTAAAACATGTAAGATTTTTTTTTCCATATGTGAGCAATTTTTGAATAATTGACCTATCTAGTGTTTTTGTTATTTTGTTTTAAGAAAAACCAGCAAAATGGAGTTGGATCTACAGCTCGCATAAATCAGTGAAGCTCCAACAACTTCAATGAAGCTTTGCTGTTTTATACCAGCTGGGGATCTGCCCCACAGCCCTAACAGAATAAAGAATTATGTCACTCTCAAAGGTTAACCTCTCTTTAAAATAGTCTGCAGCTGCTTTAAGTCTAGTTGTAAAGTCACAAAATTACTCTTAAAAATAGAGAGGAAATAGTGCGCAGAATGAACCTGCTAATGCACTTGGATTGGCAAAACCGAAGCGCTAATAGAGCTTTTGCAAGCTTCTTGCCTGTAAGTCTTTATCTTTCTTAACAAATCAATTAAGTGACAGTTGCAGACAAAGCAAGCAATACAGCTAAAAATAGGGAAAAAAAAAGCACACAACGTATTTTCGTCTGTAGTATAGTTTCCTATGTAGGCTGGTGATTCCTTCGCCATCCTAGTATAAGAAAAGACATTATCTGAAGTAGTTAAGATGGCTTGGCCACTGTGAAAACTCCTTAGTGAAGGTCTGATGCTGCAGCTTTTACTCACATATGGGTCCAGGTGAATAAGGGTAGCAGGCAATCGGACCATTCATGGGAGCAAGGCTGCAGGACTGGGTGCTGAGATAGGAGTATTCTGCTAGTGATACTATTATTGTTTACCCGTATTTTAGAGGTAGTAGTCAAGTCTGTGGTAGTTCAATTGCCAGCATCACAGTGGTAAATTTAATGGTGATACTGTGTGATAATGCAAAGTACACACCCACCCGCCCACATTGTTAAATTAACCACCATCTCTCTCTCTCTCTCCCTCACACACACACACACACACACACCCCTACCTCCATAGGGCTGCTATTCTAACACAATGGCATTAGTCTCCTACTCTGCTTTTGCACAGAACTAATGGCTATGAGCATATTTAAATTCACTTCCTTTTGCAGGAATGAATTTATTCCTTACCTTTCATGTTGGCTTAGTCTTGGCACCCTTGCTGTAAATTAATTATGACTATAAACAGAGCATTCTTTCCATGGATCTATTCTTGGGACCCAGGGAAAAGTGGAGGGGGTCTGCTATTAATAAGGTGTTCAGCATAAAAACATGAAAGCTTTCCATAGCCTCTCACACAACACAGTACTCCGCTCCGTTCACAGTAATGTAACCCCCTTCCTACCCTTATTTATATTACACACTTTTCAGAGGAATGTGTTGGGATTGAGACAATTGTGCATCGGATGTATAATAATTCCATAAATATCCCTGAGGAAGCATGGCCTATTTTCGGAGAGTAACAGTGATTAAACGTGGTTACTAGTTAAATACAAATCAAACATACAGTGAGCTCCTTATGGCCCTGTTCCTGTAAACACTTACACACGTGAGTGGGAGAATCCTTATGCTTGAAGTCTTTCACGTGCATAGGTCTTTGTAGGACTGAGGCCTAAGTAAGTTTCAAGCATAGTGTCAAACAGTGGCCTCCTGAAATCTCTGGAAAAACTCCACTGAATTCAGTTAGACCAGGACTTGGCCCTTATTTTCACATTTCTCAGTGCCCCTAACACTGTGTTTCCCAGATCCTCCTAACTAAACCCCGGGAATCATTTAAAACAAACTGTTTTAAGCGGATTAGTTCAGACATCTAAGTTCATGCCCATGTACTAGTAGACGTTTAAAACTAACATTGATATAAAAACATTTTACCTAACTAATCTTTTTCTCTCACGCCCATATAGTATAATGATTTGTGACAATCTTAACTTTATCATTTGAATTATTCTAGAACGTATCACTATGTAATAAACTTGAGTATAGTAAAAGAGGATACTTAACATATAAGTATCTCTCTCTCTTTTTGTTTTGTTTTAAACAAACCAAAAGTTTTTTTTAAACAGCAATAGTAATGTAAGTGACCAACGAAAATGACAGATCTCAGTTCCCAGAATTCATTCTAAATCAGAACAATAGCAAAGGGTTATAAAATGTGCTAAAACTTTTAGTGAAATTCTTCAATGCACATGACCAATTTTGAAAAAAGTCAACTTGCAATACTATGGGCAACTATAAAAAGTACACATTGCTAAAGTATTGCTCTAGCAACTTTGCACTGAGAGGATATTATTCTTATGCCTTTATTGGAGTTTTTTTAACCAATCTAAATTAAAGGCCACAATTTTCAAGAGTGACTTGTGATTCTGGATGCTCGAAAGTTCTGGATGCCCAATTTGAGAAACTTTAGAGAGACCTGGTTTTCAGAATTTTCTGAAAATCAGGCTCCCTTAAGGTGTCAAGTTAAGCACCCAACAATCACGAGACAATTCTGAAAATCTTGGCCATAACTAACTGTAATTGTGCTCTAAATTGATATTATACAGTAGCCAACATGCTGATCCTAATTTTTTTTATAACTGTCCAAAAAGTATATATATTGTTTGCATACCAGGGATGGGTGAAAAGTTCTGACATAAATCCACACCCATCTGACAAAGCCAAAAATATACACTTTGGGTGCACTGGTGCTCTAACTGGTTGATCTTACAATCACTAGTAGTGTATAGAATAGCTTCTAAAAGTGTACCACATGAAATCCCTCAAAAATATCCCTTTGTCTTACTGTTATCCCATGAAGATTCATCTTCTCTCCACTGTTGGTATCTAAGTCTCCGACATGGAAGGCTCTCTACAGGTTTGGCAGATGGACTAAGTGTTAGTCCGTTAGGTTGGAGAGAAAGATGTTCTGTGGCTACCCAAAGTGCCATCTTTCATTTACGAACTGCAAGAGCCACCAGGCTGGTCCCTTGTGATGCTGCTGACTATTTAGTTTACTTCATTGTAAATAGTCTGTTTCAAATAGGTCCCAATGTGAGGGGCGGGATGAAAAGTACTTCCCGCAAGTCCCCGTGGATAAAAACTGTACCACAGCCAGCTGTGACACAACCCGTGATGTCAGCCACTCAGAGACTGAACAACAAATAACAATGCTCAGTTTGAATGCAACAGTCTTGAGCCTGCTACAAAATGCCCAAAGGGTTATTAGAACAATTTACCTTAACCCCAGTTCAGAGTAAAAAAAAAAAAAGTGTGTTTTGGGTAGAAAGAGGAGGAAATGTTAATGGAGGTATCTGTCCTCTATGAGGAGTCGTACAGAGTGGGAGCATCTAGTCCACCTCTCACTCTTTATTATCTTCAAGAGGTTTTGTTCGGACTCTGCAAGTTGTGATTCCCTCCCCCGCACCAAACAGTGATTAGCAGAAGTACCAGAATTTCTCCAGTCTCTCTTGTGTTTAATGTAGACCGAAGCCATAGGCACAATGCATCTCAGAGAAGGGATCTTTTCCTTTACAATTTAATGGGAACTTTACATTAGCACAACAGAAATGTGGACTGCTTGGTTTATTGGTGGGGGCGGGGGACAGCAGACACAATATCCGATAGTCCATTCAACATCCCCTATTCCTGGCTACCTCCATGAGAACTGTTCAATAAGTCTCAATAAAATATGTCTAGTGCATACTTGCCATGAGCAAATCTATCTATGCAATCTCCCATGAATCTGTGAATATAAGCAAGTACGGGTTCTATTTTAGATACAGTCTCAGTGTAGGTACTGAAACATATTTTAGTATTGAAATAAAGAAAATACCTTTCCTGACATGTATAGAATGTGCTAACTCTTCTGTGTGGAGATCACATATAGTTAAACAGAATACCATTAGACTGCATAACTAACATATACAAGACATTTACATTCCTATCGGGGGTGTAATATTGTGAACATTTTTATGGAGGTTGGAGGACTGCTGTAAGTTTTTCCTAAAACATCATCATGCCATCTGCATACATAATAAAATAATCCAGTAGTTGCCATGCTAAAACAGGACTTCCAGTGAAGGGCACAGATAGTCCCCTAAAGGGAACTCACAGTTATGCACAGTGATGAAAACTGGAAACAGTTTTCCAGCTAATGGTCTGTCAATGACCACTTTGAACAAATTAGCACTGTATTTTATGCACCACATTTTAATTCCACAGCAAACCAGGACTTTCCGGAATGCATCATCTTGACTGAATGGTTGTATTTCAGTTAATCTTTCAATTCTCCATGGTCACCTTCTGGCAGTGTCATTTGTTACGCTTTTCACGAAGTAAAGTTCACTTTCATATCACCTGGCAGGACAGAAGCTTTAGAGGCTGGTAGTGTTTATGGAGAAGCCTCTGTTGGGGCTGTAAAAAAACAAAAACAAACAAACAAACAGTAAATATAAGCTCACCTCACAAAAGGCAATTATAACATATTTTAAGAGAAATAACAAGTCAGCAATGTGCTATGCAAATGTACTCTTATTGTAAAGACAAACTACTCCTTATAGTTCAGCTTGTCAGCCTGGTACTCCAATAAGCTGTCCCCATCACCCACATGCTTATTGCTCAATCAGTTCCCTGGAAAAAGGTCAAGTTAGGACCAACAACAAAGGGAGTGCACTCTTGTACATGATTTAATCAGTTTTACACGGATCTAGCACCATGATATAAACCAGCATGAAAAGTTTCGGCGATCCAAGTCCTGCAAAGCAGGGCCTTCTGCTTGTAACATCACTGGTCAGGACTGCCTGCTTTACTGATCCCATTATATTCAAATCACTGGAAAGATTCCTTCAAATCCAAACACAGGGCCTGGATTCTCCTGTCCCATAGACACTGGCCAAGGGGAGCCAAAGCTGTCAGACACCAGCTGGGAGATATAGAAGTAGCTTTGCTTCATGCTCGTCCCACTCCCTTATGCTCTTTAGACCCTTCCCCCTGTGGTGCCCATGGGGCTTAATGGGTCATGGGCGGGGCAGACGAAAGGTGGAGTGCAGCTCCCCCTCCTCTGCTGAGGACAGGAGTGCTCCCCATGATCTCCCCTCTCCTTTGCTTCAGGGATGTTGATAATCAACTTGTCAATAATCAATAACCAGTTAATCAGCAGTCAGTAACTGACAGGAATTGTAATTGCGTTTATATATTTAATGAATGGCAGGCTCTCAAATTCAGATTTGGTTAATAGTAACAGAACTCAAATAAGTCAGCATTGATTGGATTTATTAATCCAATAGTTAGCAAAGACAGCACATGCGCAATGACACACACAAATACCAACGGCTATGGAAGACCTTTCCTGTAGTTTGACAGTCTGTGTCCAGCCTGCCGATGTTCTGATATTAACCCCAAAGTGGTGTTCCATTTATTTATTCTGTTCTGATATGCACATATGTATCGATATAGAAATGGATCTGAAAGCCTGTGAACAGGGTGTGCTGCGGTGCTATGAACATCCTAGCAAGACTCCAATCCTTGATACTGTTTAGTCCTACTTCTGGCAGGCAGATCATGATTCCACCCTGCCAGACCAATCAATAGCTGCCTATTGGGTTCCTTGTTCATAGTCAATAATCAATTATCCATAATTTGTCAGGAATCAATAACCAAAAATCAATAACAATTTTAATTGTGATTATAGGTTCAATGAGTAATGTTCCCTTGAGCTGAGATTTATTTAATAATGACAGACTTTAGATAAATCCAATCAAAGATGATTTATTAATTAAATAGTTAGTAAGACAGCCCATACAAAGAGAGAGATATAATTACCCACCGCTGTGAATGACCTTACCTCAAGGCTAATAAACTTGTTATGACAAAAGATAGAAACTTCTTTAAAAAAAAAATTATTTTTAGGTTTAACAATTAGCAGAATAACTAGCCAAGCAAAATACAATATTTGTCTGTAGTACACTCATAGCTATATTAGAATTTAATAGTTTATACAACTTAAGAAAAGGCTGTGATCTTATTAATATTATTTTACATTAATATTGAAGTTTCTGCCTTATAGTTTTTTCTTCCTTCGGACAAAAAGTTTTGATTCATAGAAAAAAAAACTTTGTAGTTAAATTATTCACTGAGACAGAAATACATGGAGATATATTTATAACTGACATTTGCAAAAAATTGAATTGATGTTACAATAGTATAATAATGGCTATGACCCCAAAATAGTGTGCACCACAAAAAATGTTTTAAGTTTTATATTATTTTCCTTTAGTTATGTTAAAAATGCATTGGTTATTAGCTAAAATTCTTGCTAAAATAAAGTGCTTGGTGGTGGGGGAAGGAGAAGCAGTGAAGTTTTTCACAGACATTGTGAGTGCCTGTGTTTTAGGAATTAGCATTACACACGTAGAACTGTATAATGCAGTGGTGGACAACCTGTGGCCCGTCAGGGTAATCCACTGGTGGGCCATGAAGACAGTTTGTTTACATGGACTGTCTGCAGGCACTGCCGCCCATAGCTCCCAGTGGCTGCGGTTTGCCGTTCCCGGCCACTGGGAGCTGCGGATGGTTGATGTAAACAAACTGTCTTGTGGCCCGCCAGTAGATTACCCTGACAGGCCACGTGCGGCCCACGGGTTGCCCATGACTGGTATAATGTAACCTTAGCAACTCCTATAGTGGACTATAAAACAATCCATGACACATAGTTAGCATACGAACCAGTCACCTCCCATTCCTGATCAGCCCACACCCACTACAACAGCAGAGAATACCTGTGACCATCCCTGATTCTTTAAGATATCCCAGGGGTTGGAAGGAAATGATAAACTTATGAGTAACAGGCTAGTTACCTTTCTTTCCACCAGATGCATAATTAAGTACACAATCATCTACAAAGATGTTGCAATGCCCTGAGGTGAAACCCAGACCAATTAGTGTTTTAACTGAGAAATTACAATAATATATTCCCACCCTTGATATACATATTAGTCCTTTAACATTAAGCCTAAAAGTTCTTGTAAGAGCGAAAGGTATTCATGTCATACAAATGTGTAATAGCATGAGAAAAGCCAAGGAAACTCTCAATCAGTTGCTGCACGATGGAGATGTAAAAACAATGAGGAGTCCTTGTGGCACCTTAGACACTAACAAATTTATTTGGGCATAAGCTTTCATGGGCTAGAACCCACTTCATCAGATGCATGGAGTGGAAAATACAGGAGCAGGTATAAATACATGAAAAGATGTGAGTTGCCTTACCAAGTGTGAGGTCAGTCTAACGAGACAATTCAATTGACAGCAGGATACCAAGGGAGGAAAAATAACTTTTGAAGTGGAAATGAGAGTGGCCCATTTCAGACAGTTGACAAGAAGGTGTGAGTAACACTAGGGGGAAATCAGTATTGGGGAAATTAGGTTTAGGTTTTGTAATGACCCAAGCACTCCCAGTCTTTATTCAGGCCTAATCTGATGGTGTCCAGTTTGCAAATTAATTCTAGTTCTGCAGTTTCACGTTGGAGTCTGTTTTTGAAGTTTGTTTCACACAAAGCTGGACAAAAGTGAGCTTTAAGGCTCTGATTGTGACAGGTGATCCTGGGTGGCATTGTATTGTTTTGTCACTTAAGATGTATGGTTAAGCAGCAAAATGGCCAAAAACAAATGTTGTGTATGCTATTTTTTTCTATGCTTTATACAGATACTTGTATAATAATAAGGATCTGCATACAAAGTGACACAACAGCTGTTTAAAGTAATTATTGTTTACAGTTTTAAGCTGTGTGCATATTAAAGAAGGCTGTTACTATGAAAGAAGGTGGGGCATCCGTTGACACCTAATGGGCCGAGAAAGATGTTTAGGCTTTCCAGGGAGCAATGGTAAACAGCAGCTACTAAAGTTAGACATTGTAAAGTCAGCAGATCCTGATAAATTCCATCCAAGAAGTTTGAAAGAGCTGGGTGAGGATATTGCTGGATCATTAATGCTGATTTTCAATAAGTCTTGGAACGCTGGGGAAGTTCCAGAAGACTGGAAAAAAGCTAATATTGTGCCAATATTTAAAGAGGGTAAATAGGATGACACGGATAATAATAGGCCTGTCAATCTGACACCTATCCCAGGCAAGATAGTGGAACTGCTGATGTGAGACTCAATTAATAAAGAATTAAAGGAGGATAATATATTTAATGCCAGTCAACAAGAGCTTATGAAAAACAGATCCTGTCAAACTAACTTATCTTTTTTGATGAGATTACAGGTTTGGTTGCTAAAGGTACTAATGTTGATATAATATATTTAGACTTCTATAAGGCATTTGACTTAGTACTACATGACATTTGGTTAAAAAACTAGAAAGATATAAAAAATTAACATGGCACACATAAATGGACCAAAAGCTGGTTAACTGATAGGTCTCAAAATGTACTATAAATGGGGAATCATCATCAAATTGGTGCGTTTCTAAGGGGGTGCTGCATGGATTCTTTTTTGGTCCTATGCTATTTACAAGTTTTATTGATGATCTAGAAGAAAACATAAAATCACTGATAAAGTTTGCAGATGACGCAAAAATTGGGGGAGTGGTATATAATGAAGAGGACAGATCACTGATGCAGAGCAATCTGGATCACTTAGTAAGCTGGGTGCAAGCAAGCAATATGTGTTTTAATACAACTACATGTAAAGGTATAAACCTAGGATAAAAGAATATAGGCCATACTTACATGATGGGGGATACTACCCTGGGAAGGAGTGACTCTGAACTAGATTTGGGGATCATGGTGGCTAATCAAGCAAACATAGCCCTTGTGGCCACAACGTCGCACTGAGAGCTAAGGTGCTTCTTGGATGCATAAACAGTGGAGTCTTGAGTAGAAGTAGAGGGGTTATTTTACCTCTGTATTTGGCAGTGGTGCAACCGCTGCTAGACAATGGGTCCACTATTTAATAGTGGGCTTTTCAATCTAACAGAGGAAAGCATAACACAGTCCAATGGCTGGAAATTGAAGCTAGACAAATTCGGATTGGAAATAAGACATACCTTTTTTAAGGGTGACAGTAATTAACCTTTGGAACAACTTACCAAGGTAGTGGTGGATTCTCCATCACTGACAATTTTAAAAGCAAGATTGGATGTTTTTCTAAAAGATTTGCTCTAGGATTTATTTTGGGGAAGTTCTCTCGTCTATGTTATATAGGGGATCAGGCTCGATGATCACAATGGTCCCTTGTGGCCTTGGAATCTATGAATCAGATGATGCTTTGCAGTTAAGATAAAGACGTCTAACAAAGAATGTTATTTCAGTGTGCAGTATTAACCTATCTTACTTATCCTATTTTGAAAGCTGTTTTTAAGATATATTTTTACAATGTATTAACCACAAAATGTATAAATGATGGAACTTTAAAAAAGGGAATAAACAATGCCTAACCACCAGGTATTGAGACAGTTGGAAAGTTGCAATGGGACAGAGAACCTCACAAATAACTTAAAGTAATGAGAAATATGTACCAGAATGAGGAATAGGGTGACCAGATAGGAACTGTGAAAAAACGGGACGGGGTGGGGAGTAAAGGCGCCTATATAAAAAAAAAAAATCCCCAAAAATGGGACTGTCCCTTTAAAAACAGGACATCTGGTCACCCTAATGAGGAAATGGATAAGGATCAGAATGATATACAATAAGGATGGTGTAGCAGGGCCCCCTTTGCTCCTGTCTCTGCTGTGTTCATAAACTATTCAGAGATCCTGGGGCTCAGCAAACACTGGTGCAGTTTATTTACAGTGTGCGCTCCCCCCACCTTCTCACCACATACAGCTTGGGTTTTCATCTGTAAGGACTTCTCAGCTTCTGCACCTAGGAGGGCAGAACTACTGCTCTCCTTCCACACTCTGGCTCCCCACTTCCTTTCTTCCTCTGGGCCTGTATGTAGCTCCAAGCTAATTAGTCTGGGAGCTGTTTCCCATTTGCCAATCAGGTGCAGGTTTCTCTAGGCAGCTCCAACTTACCTCCCTTAATTGGAGCTGGCGTGACAAAGGGCTGGCTCAGGAGTTCCTGCCTAGCACCCTGTCACAGGTGGTGACAGATATGGCAATCTCATGCCATTTCCTTGGGAGACCTTACTAAATAAAGTTTAAATATCTTTGGGGTTCATTGAATTAAAAAAATAGTTTGCGTATTATTGTGGGTCGGGACTGCACGTAACTTCTGGTGGGGGGGAGATGTGAGACCTAGGGAGTATTTAGCAGAAGATGAATGCAAATTCTGTGCCTCCAGTTACACAAAATCCCAGCCGTTGAAGCTATGTCCTGAGGAGTGATCCATTGTCTGCTAATCACCTGTAACATGAATGAGGCCAAGATCAAAGGTCTGAGATGTAGAAAAGGAAAGACTGAACTACTCATGATGGTTCCAGTTCTGAAGCTGAGACAGTTATGACCAGTGTAATGGCATGGCACCCACCTCTCATGAGTGCCCCCTTCTGGCTGGGTGTATCTGCAGTCTTTAAAACCAGTCCTGGCCCTGGTATTGGACCATATTCCCCGGGCTTCCTTCCTGGAGGCAATGGTTTTGTCCTCTTAGTCTGGTCTGGCCTCAGCTCTCCAGCTGGCCTCCTGACAGTTCAGTTCCTTCTGGGGGTTTACTTCTGTCCAATTGTAGGCCCTCCCCCATTACTCCAGGTCCCAGCCCACAGACCCTAAGAATAGCTGCCATGCGCTGCTGTGTCCATTAGCAAAACTGCCTTCATTTCCCTGGACCACTTCCCTGCAGCTCCAGCCTTCACTGACGCCTCACCCTTAGCTCAAGACGGTTCTAAGCTCAGGCCCAGCAGTCAGCCAGCACCTCGTCCTTGCACCCCTGGTCCCTATTAGCACTAAGCTGTTCACTGTCCTGCAGTTCTCTTTGGCCAGCTAGGAGTACCATCTGCATTTCCCTAGCTCAAGCAAGGAACTGCCTGTCTCTGAGCTCTGCAGCTCCTTTTTTATAGGGCCCTCCTGAGCCCTGATTTGCTGCTCTCTGAAGCCTGTCTGATTGGCTGCTTCCCCTGCAGCCTCTCTAGCCTGCTTGGAGGACCGCGTCACTGCTTCTTTCCTGGGACAAGTGTAGCAGGACCCTGAGGCCTCCAGCAAGGGGCCTCTGGAAATAGTCCACCTTGTCATACCATGGGTAAAAATCAGTTGTGGTTTTTCAAGGACTGGCATGTACCAGAGCCAGAAGTTGGAGTGGCCTATGGCAAAGTTTTTAGCATGTGTGTAGGTTCTTTTATTGTTTTTTAATGTCTTCTCTGTAATGCTTTCCACTTAAGAATAAATGTGCTTCTTATACAGAGCTATGTGGTAACTTATAACTGTGGGCCATTATGTTCTTCATAGCCTTCAAAGAAAAAGCAAAGTACAGATGCCGGCCTGTTTAGGCAGACTGCCTTGATGGGAATATTGCCCACTGTAGGCAGGGAACTGAGCCGCCTGGAAAAATCCCAGGCAGGAGGGAGAGAGGTCTCTATCACAGAGAGGTGACATTTAAGGAACCAGGAATTTGCAAATACTTGGAGGATAAAGGGATGGACACTGACAGCCAGCATGGATTTACTAAGAACAAATCATGCCAAACCAGTCTGATTTCCTTCTTTGACAAGATAACTGGTTTGGTGGATAGGGGATTGTGGTGAATATAATACACCTGGAGTTTAGCAAGGCTTCTGATGCAGTCCCGCATGACATTCCAATAAGTAAACTGGAGAAATACGAGCTCGGCAGAGCTACCATTAAGTGGATACGTAATTGGTTAAACAACTGCAAACAAAGAGTTATTATTAATGGAATGATGCTCAATTGGAAAGAGGTCTCAAATAGGGGTTCCACAGGGATCTTTTCTGGGTCTGGTGTTCCTTAACATCTTTATTAATGATCTAGATGTAGAAATAGAGAACATACTGACCATATTTGCAGGTGACACAAAGCTAGAGAGGGTTGCCAACACTTTGGAGGATAGAGCTAAAATTCAAAGGGATTTTGATAAATTGGAGAACTGGGCTATAGACAAGAAAAAGAAAGTGCTACACTTAAGGAAGAAAAACCAAATGTACAAATACAGAATGGGGGATAACCGGCTTGGCAGAAGAACTGATGTAGAGGATAACAGTCTCAACATGTGTCAACAATGCGATGCTGTTGGGGAAAAAAAAAGCAAATCCAATTTTAGGTTGCATTAACAGAAGCATAGCATGCAAGTCACGGGAGGGGATAATACTGCTCTACTGTGTCCAATTTTGGTCACCAATATATAGAAAGGATGTACAGAAACTGGAAAGGATCCAAAGGCAAGCAATAAAGATGATTAAAGGGATGGAATGCTAGCCATATGAGCAAAGGAGGAAGGAACTGGGTATGTTTAGTTTGGAAAAAGAGGAGATTAAGGGTGGGTCATGATAGCGGTCTTCAAATACTTGAAAGGCTGCCATTAAAGAGATGGAGAAAAAGTTATTCTCTCTTGCCACAGAGGGCAGGACAAGAGGCAATGGGTTTAAATTACAGCATAGCAGATTTAGATTAAGCTTCAGGAAAAACTTCCTAACTGTAAGAACAGAAGGAAAATGGAACAAAGTGCTTAGGGAAGTTGTGGAAGCTCCTTCACTGGAGGTTTTCAAAAAGAGGCTGAATAGCCATCTGTCTTGGATGATTTAGACATAACAAATCTTGCATCTTGGCAAAGGTTTAGACTAGACGACCCTTGCAGTCCCTTCTAACCCTATGGTCTTATGATTGATTCTAAGAGAAGTAGTATCATTAATTGCTGCAAGCCATTGCAATAGGATTAGAAGAGTTGTAGCAGGAACGGAGATGGTTCCAAGCTGCAATGATTTGTCCTAAATTAGATTAAGGAGAAAGCTATGCCAGATTCTGTTTTCATTATATAATAAAATCAGGGTATTACCACTCTGAGCTTGGTGCAAAGAAACTACTCCAGGTAACAGTTATTAGTGAACAAAACCTCTACATCTTGTCTCCTCTAGGTAAACATGGATGTTGCCACATATCCTTCTTACCCAACAGTCTACTGATTGGCAGAATCAACACTGGCAGAGATCAAAGGTTGTACCCAACTGCTCACTACTGGGCTGTAGCCAGCACAGACAGAACTGAGAGCAAAAATGCTGTGGTGAATTCTGCCATATCCCAGCAATCCCTTCCTTCTTCCGAATAGCAGAGCCCTGAACACTATGCCTTTCCAGGAAGCTAAAAAACACATAGAAAGTAAAGCCCTGGGGCTGCACAAAGACAACCATCTGCCTCACTGCAAGTGTAACAGTCTAGCAGCCTTTATTAAAATGATGTTAAGCAGTGACACATTAATCAGTGGGCTGAGTAGAACAATTGCAACCATGCGACACAGCAAACAAGCAACATCCAGTAGCTGAGAGAGAAAATGGATACGCAGGCAAGTTTTGATAACGTTGCCATTTTTATTTTGATTCCTACTGGTCACATGTCTTGCTCTGGCTCACTGGATTTTCCCCTGATCACTGGGACACGCGGTCTCATACATTCCAGAAGATTTGGTCTTTTTATACCATTTGCCAAATTCAGTATCGTGGCAAACAACTGAGGATAAAAAGGACAAATAATTTTTAAATACACTTGTTTGCCAGCTGGGAGGCAATATTTTAGTCTTGGTCCAAGACAACAGAAAGGGTTAATCCATCACCAGGACGTATAGTGGTCTCACATGCAGTATTGCCAAACCTGAACGTTCAAAATTCATGAGTCAAGTCCCCCAAAATCATGATACTAAGCTAGAAATCATGACATTAAAAAAATAATTTGTAGTTCTTTTTGCTCTCTGGTTTTATAGTCTTTAGGGTACATGCAGGTCATATGTTCAAGTTTTTCTCTACAACCAAGAAACTAAAACGTACCGTTTAAAATATGAAAGTTGACATTCTCACTGTCACAGAACACCAGAGCTGGGGCTTTAAGAAAAATCGTCATATCTTGTGAGAACTGACAATACTATAAATGTCCAGGGCTGTTTTGTTTTGTTTTGTTTGGGGGGAGGGGGATGTATGTCAGCTTTGGAGCATTTGCTCCTCTTGGAGAGTCCACTTTAAGACACCAGGGAATAATTTTAATGTCCGATGATACATTAATTAGAAATTTGTTAGGAAACAAACTTTCTTGTCTAAGATCCCATGGTAGAGAATGGCTGCACGCATTATCCATAGAATCAACAGAATAAGAGCTTAAGTTTTGTCCCATTTTATCTCATAGTTGGTCAAATATGCAGTCAAAGTCTTGTATGTGTCCATCACAATCACAGAAGTGCAACCACAACATGATAATGCTTTGCAGACACTGAAAGAGGCTCTGCAGTTTGCATGGTATGAGCATATTCTGATTTCAGAGACAATTAAATTTTATCCACTGATGCTTCCCCTGAAGATTTGGGAATGGGTCATCTCATCCATAGGTCCTTGTATGTGAAGACAGAGTAAGCAAACCTCTGAGCCCATGCACAATCTAATTATCCAGTACACAGATAAGCTCCTTCCACTCACATAGGAAATTTGTGATTAATCCAACCATAGCAAATATATACTAGGTAAAATTTTGAAACCTGGATGCTTAAAGTTAAGTTCCAAAATCCATTTTAGGCTGCTAAATGAGAGTGGAAGCAAAAGTTGCTCACCACTTCTGAAAAATCAAATCACTTTAAATTAAAACCCAATTATGGATCTAGGAACCCAACTTGAGGCATCCAGGTTTGAAAATATTGGCCATTGCTTTCAGACAGATGATGAATATCCAACAATTAAGACTCCTCATCTTTTCAGCTACTTTCTGACTAACTCACAACTAGCTTCTTGTTTGTGGCGCTGGACTATGTAACTCGTACCATGTAATTTTGAGATTAAGCATTTCTGGGAGAATGAATGTCATGGCAGATGCTCTCAGTAGGTAGCCTTTTATAAAGCCAACTACTAGTCAGAGGTTAGTACAGCTGCTGTATGAAACACAGTTGGCTCACGCAGAAGGGATTGAAAATGTAGTAACCCAAAATGGATTCTAGTCAGCTATTCAATGTCCTCAAGTAATTAACACAGCCAGAGCCTGCTGATGAGTGACTCAAAATCCCAGCATCCCAGAGAAACTTTCAGTAATTTTACAAAGTAAATCAGATGAAGACACACCTGGATCCTTTGTACATATGTTTTATTCAGCAATTTTGTCTCCATTCCCTTTCCCCAAAAGCCAGGATTAGCCATGGACAAGTCTCTAAAGGGTCCAAGTTCAGATTCAATCCAAACATTACTCCACACAAAATTAATCTGGAAATTTGACAAGAACAGCCTCTCTCATAAGACTTCTGGCACTGTCATTCCTTCTCCTGACTGTAACTTGGAAATAGCCAAATCTTAAAGGTTTGGTTTAAAAATGGGCAAAGATTTAGGAGGAGATACTTATCTAGAATGGTTTGCCCTGTCCTATTGAGGATGCTTAATACCATCAGCTAAAGTTACAAAAGCACCAAGACTGACACAGTATTGTGTTCAACAGAAAATAATATGTACTGGGGGATTTCTCTGAACTGACAGACATGTAAAACAAGTTAACATAAAACTGTGCATGTGACCACTTCTTTCGCATTTATAGTTTCCTTCAAATAATTCATCTGGAGTAATACAAACTTGTCCAGGAATCTGAATGCTGAACTGGCTGCTGTCCATCAATCTCACCACACAGCGTACCAGACAATGGGGAACGGAAAGGTTTAATCGGATTTGAGGATCATGAGCCTGGTTGGTTCAGATGATGTTGTCTGAAACTGAAAGTGCCTGTGAGATTGCAGCATTTACACCTTATCTTGCGTTTACTCAGTGTTTGCGTGTAAAAGTCTGCCTTGATCTCACAAGACCTTGTGGGGAGCTCAGTGGAAAGCGAAAGGTCCTTACCCTCTGTGCTCAGGGTATATCTGTATCGCAGTCATGGGTTGTGATTGCAGCTTGAGTAGATACACTTGCGGGAGCTTTGATCTCGCTAGCTTGGGTCCCAGAGCAGTGAAGCTGTTGCAGTGAATGCTTCAGCATGAGCTGTACAAACCCACCCGGACTCCTGAGTTATTACTTGACTTGCAGGGCTAGGCAGTGCGAAAACACTCGCTGCCGCAGCTTCACTGCTCCAGGACCTGAGCTAGCTAGATTAAAGCCAGGTGGAGCATGTCGGCTCCAGCTGCAATCATATGCCATGATTGCAGTATAGATAAACCCGGCAGAATTGGATTTTTATTGTTTTATAATTCTGAGACGGTTACAGGGATGGCTGGCCCAGGTGCTTCCCATTTGGCTAATTAAGAGGGTGGGGTAGCACGTGGGGGGCTATAAAGGATCACTTCATCACAAACTCATAAGGGATGTGTGCAATCCTTAAATGGGCTATGGGTTTTCTTTCCCCTGCTGGGCCAGACAAAGACTTTCCCACCTCTGAGAGTTGCGGGAGCCAGAGCAGGGGACCACTGACATCAGCTGCAACTGGGGGGGCTCAGCACGTCTGCGAATCAGACTCCAGGGTCTCAAGTCAGGCACCCAGAAAATGAGACACACACAATTTCCCAAGTATGAAAAGTTTGGTTTAAGTGACTTGCCCAGCATCACCTAGCAACTCTGTGACGGAGGCAGGGATAGAACCAGAGGTGCTGGAACAATTTTTATAGTGAGGGTGCTGACAGCCATTGAACCAACCTGTAAACCCTATATATGATGGAGACCCCTTCCAGCCAGGACGTGTCGCAGCACCCCCAGTTCCAGACCCTATGGATAGAATCCAATTCTCCAAGGCAGCATTCTACAGCCTTAACCATGAGACTGTCCTTTCTCTTCCTGCAGTCCCCTGTTTCATTTACAAGAAATGAGGCAGAGGTCCTACTGACAACAGCTTCCTTTGCTACACAACCCTGCTCCACACCCAGAGCAGGTCCAGCCTATTCACTGAATGAGGCAAGAGTGCTGTGGGGGGGTGGACAATAGTTTGTGATCATGTACTTGATGACAGTATCAGAATGAATATGCAGAAGGGGGGTGGATTAAGGTTGCACGGGCAGCGGTGGTGAATGCTTCTGGAAGAACTGCCAGTTAAATGTGGGAAAGGCTGATTGACATTTTTACAACAAGCATGATTTCAGAATGTCCTTAAACCCTTATGGCTCAGAGCATCTTCGTTAACAATGGCCGACCAAGGAAGTCATTCATGAGAACATAGCAGGTGTTAAAAAGCAAAAGGAATATCTGGGGGAATTCTGATGGTGCTTGGAAGGCTCTAGAGATTCTCTTATTTTTAATTGTTCTTATTCTTTAGGAATAATTGCTGGTTCCACCACTGAAGCACACAGGTATGAGCCCTGACCAGCTGGGAACTCTGCTTGACTTCTGGCTCTTATTACTTTAATCTGCATATTTCTTATTATGTTAGTCTGTAAGGCTGCAAAGGTGTTAAGCCCTTGTATTTTGGTTTGTTTCCTGTTTTAATGAATGTCTTGTTGCACATGTTCCTGTAAATACAGTAGTGTATAGCTGTAATAATAACTGTTTGAGACCATAATGGCTAGTCTGTACACAGCAGGAGGGATTGCGGTGATTAGCTGCAGTTGTCCAAACCAAATGCTACTCCGACCTGCTAACCTCCATAGAACTGGAGCACCACTGAAGGGCAGGATAGGACCAAATGGTACCTGGTGGCAGAAAAATAATTTAACATTCAGGCTAGAAATAGGCTTGTAAGAGCTAAACAGATGGTCATCTGAACACTCATCCAGAATTCTGACCATACAAATAGGCCCTTAGGGGAAAATGATGTCCCAGGAAGAAGAATCTTATCAATCAGTAGGATTTTTACCCTCTGAAAGGATCTGCATGGTACTGGAAGTTTGAGTATGTGACTATTGTGAACAGTTTTCCATCAATGTTTCAGAGTAACAGCCGTGTTAGTCTGTATTCGCAAAAAAAAAAAAAAAAGGAGTACTTGTGGCACCTTAGAGACTAACCAATTTGGTTGAGCATAAGCTTTCGTGAGCTACAGCTCACTTCATCGGATGCATACTGTGGAAAGTATACAAGATCTTTTTATATACACAAAGCATGAAAAAATGGGTGTTTACCACTACAAAAGGTTTTCTGTCCCCCACCCCACTCTCCTGCTTGTAATAGCTTATCTAAAGTGATCACTCTCCTTACAATGTGTATGATAATCAAGGTGGGCCATTTCCAGCACAAATCCAGGGTTTAACAAGAACATCTGAGGAGGGGGGGGGTAGGAAAAAACAAGGGGAAATAGGTTACCTTGCATAATGACTTAGCCACTCCCAGTCTCTATTCAAGCCGAAGTTAATTGTATCCAATTTGCAAATGAATTCCAATTCAACAGTCTCTCGCTGGAGTCTGGTTTTGAAGTTTTTTTGTTGTAATATAGCAACTTTCATGTCTGTAATCGCGTGACCAGAGAGATTGAAGTGTTCTCCGACTGGTTTATGAATGTTATAATTCTTGACATCTGATTTGTGTCCATTTATTCTTTTACGTAGAGACTGTCCAGTTTGACCAATGTACATGGCAGAGGGGCATTACTGGCACATGATGGCATATATCACATTGGTGGATGTGCCGGTGAACGAGCCTCTGACAGTGTGGCTGATGTTATTAGGCCCTGTCCCCTGAATAGATAAGCTACTACCAGCAGGAGAGTTGGGTGGGGGGAGAGAAAACCTTTTGTAGTGGTAAACATCCATTTTTTCATGCTTTGTGTGTATAAAAAGATCTTGTATACTTTCCACAGTATGCATCCGATGAAGTGAGCTGTAGCTCACGAAAGCTCATGCTCAAATAAATTGATTAGTCTCTAAGGTGCCACAAGTACTCCTTTTCTTAATATAATAATACACAAATTGTAAACAGTGCTTGTAATCAGTAGATTTCAAAGCACTTCACAAAAGGAGGTCAGTATCATTATCCTCATTGTATAGATGGAGAAACTGAGATACAAAGAGCTGAAATGACTTGCCTAATGTCCCTTCAACAAGCCAGTGGCTGAGTCATGCATAGAACCTACATCCCCTAAGTCCCATTCCAGTGCTTTATCCACTAGGCAACACTGCCTCCCAATCAGGGAACAGCAATAATACTACGTCACCTAAGTGTCCAGGCAGAAGTAGCTAACCGAGCTCAAATTTTGAACATGTACCACCTGCAGCAATCTGCCCTGAACAAGATACAGGTGAGGTTTTTTTAATACAGAAATTATTCACTAACTGAATTCAAAAGCTGAAATAATCAGGCAATTCCTACACACAAAATAAGTAGTGAAACCTGTCAAATAAATTATTCACTCAGCACTATTGGTAGAACTGTGCATTTGGATCACTTATTGTGTCCAGGCTGCTTAATGTTTTGACTGGCTATGGATTTGGTATTTTGTTTTTAATTTATACTTGCAGTATACAAACAAATCAACACCACAGCCAATCAATTGACATAGGCATATAAAATGCAAGTCAGTAATCAAAAATAACATATTTTGTTTGCTTTTAGAGACTGTTCACAGTTTACTCAATGATACACAAAAAGGTTGGAGGTAAATTTCAGTGTTCCACCTCAAGGCAAGCCAGGCCAGTTTATCTGAATGGATCCATATACACACTTCAGCTGTTTTCAAAAATCTGCGGAGAAACTACAATGCCTTTTGTTTTTATTTCAGAGCCAGGGAAGCATTAGACCCATTAAATCATTGTTCCAAGAAAAGTATCAGGAGAAAGGACAAGATTTTCAAACGTTTTAAGTGAGTAAGGAACGTAAGTCCCACTGAAAGTCAATGGGACTTAGGTGCTTTTGAAAATTTTATCTGGTGAGATTTAAGAATCTTTTCTAACATTTATCCCATACAAATGAGGACAGATTATTCAAAAGATAAATCTGTGGCTGCAGCAAATTGAAGTAACCTCTCCAGACACTTCTAAATCACACCTACAAAAGATTTGAAGTATCTGGCAGCTCCACATTCCCTATGTCCTGTGTTTCCATCTAACATTTTGTCTATGCAACATAATTAGCATTCATTTTAGGTAGAATAAAACAGAACCAGACAGGTCTTTTGTTAATTAATAGTCATTCAATGAATATTCACACTACACCCATCGTGACCATATTTTCCCAAAGGGCCTCCGCCCCCTCCTCCACCCACACCGTGTCGCCCCCCCACCCCACCCGGGCCGCGGGGCCACCTGAGGCTCCCTTATCCTCACTGTCCACAGGGACGGCCTGAGCCTCCCCGCCCCCACTGCCTGCCTGCGCAGCTGGCCCCAGGGCTCGTTGCCACCTGCTTGTGCGCAGGTCTGGCTCAGCCCAAGCCGCTCTTCTGAGCCCTCCCTCCCACATGGGGCTGGCATTGCCGCTCACCCTCCCTCCCGGCACGTTCCTCTGCACCCCGCTAGGGGCCTTCAGTTTGCTCTTGCCAACTGATGATCAGTTGGCAAGAGCAAACTGGACAACTGCCCAGTTTTGCCAAAAAAAGTCAGGACGGCTGAGACAGGGCTTAAAAAGGGGACTGTCCCAGCCAAAATGGGATGTATGGTCACCCGGATTCTGAATTTAGGTCTCATTCCCCACCTGACTTTTAACATTACTTCCCAAATGACAATGCATTTGTCAGTGAGCTAGTCACTGCCCATGTTCCTCCTCATGGCCTGGGGTCTCACATCAGGCAGCTGCCTCAGTTTCCCATCTTGGACTATTCAAATAAAACTTCACCCAGGCTTTTTGTGATCAAGAATACCCCTCCTTGGGGACTGGGTTTATTAATATAAACAAACTTCAAATAAAACTCAAAGTTCCAAAATAAAGCCTATCCAAATGTGCACACAAAGCAAAGGGTTTTCTTCATCCTCCCAGGCCTTCGTGCCTGGGGCCGTTCCTGCTTTGGCAGGCCACTCCCAGGCCCTCTCTGGCTGAACATTCAGTTCTAACTCCCAGGGCTGTCTGATAGCACCAGCTCACCCCAAACAGTCTCTGATTTCTGAGCACCACCCACTCCTTCCCATTGTAGCTTCCTGCAGATCTTCATATGGGAAATCATATGATCGCTCCTGGTTCTTTAGTAATCAGGGTTGGCTGGGTCTAGGCTTAGGGGCAAGCCACCCAGTTACAGTCCAATAGAAAGGGGTATAGATTAGACTTTCATTAATAGACTCCCTATATCCATTGACTGATACTTTAATGGACTGAATTCAGGCTCTTTGAGGGAGTTGAGATCAGTCATTATGCTGATAAAATGTCTAAATTGAAAATTATCTATATAAGTGAGAACAGTAAATGTAAGTAGTACTGGTCCTATCAGAAAACCAAAGAGCTTAATTGTAATATAAGACTTTAAGGGACATAACACTCAGCTAATCCCACAGTTAAAGAAGGTTATCTCTAAGACCATCCAGCACATGGGGCTTGTGGGCGAGAGGGAGACTTCCTTGAGTGAACTTCCAAAACTTAAAGTACTAGGTGCTAAATATCAAAGTAGGAATTGCATTGTCCTTCCTTAGCCTTCTTATCTCATTTTAGTGATCACAGAGAGAATGCTCTCGATGTAATATGGTATAAGCTATTACAGTATATGCCTCTCATTCCACTTCCAACGTCCTTCACTTAATGGATCATTTCTGATTAACTGGGCCCAAGATTGTATTGAAATACTAAACAGAAGGGGCAATAATTGGCAGCCCTGAGGAGTTCCTCTGAAGAGTGGAACAGCTCCAGACACTAAGAAGTTACTTTAACTTTTGTCCTTGTCTCCGTAACCAGAGTGGTACCCAGTATTGGACGTTAACCCCAAAATCTCAACTGGATCAGTGTTCCTAAAAGTTACCCCATTTGATGCAGTTGAAGGCCTCTTCACTGAGCAAGCTCATCATTCATAGTTCCGACTCACATCTAGCCCTTCCAGTGAGATGGAACAGCATTTTAAAATTCACTGTCGTACAGCAGCCATGAACAAAATCCGATTTCAGCTTTGGTTTCCTAGCTAGCTCTTTGAGTATAAATTTAAAAATAATTCTTTAGGATGAAATCAGTTGGGTGTTGTTGAAACTTCTTCCCTTCAGATTTCTGCCAACTGTGTGGACTCTGTCTGGGAAGAGATCATTAGTAAAAGCTTCTTGGTACATTTTGACCATACAGGCATTATTTTGGATTAAAAACTTCTAAAGAATTCTAGCAGGAAGTGATCAAACCACAGACCTTTCCATCCCTCTAGTAAAAAGATAGCAATGCTGGTGTCATTATTTAAAAGCAGCACTCCCATGGCTTAGGGGACATTGATCTGCTGTTGAGCGAGGTAGTCTTAACATAGAATACTATGATCTTATGGAATCCCACATTTGTGGCTATATTGATTTATACAGTTAATTGTGATAGTTTGAGACTATTTCACTGATATCTGACTTAGGAGTATGTGCACACTATGACTTTCCTAATGCAAGGCTAGCAATGATCCAGCTTTGTCGCCATGCTCGAACACTTGTTTGCTTCATATACGAGAGCAGGACTAACCTCTGTCATGGAGTTAAGATTTAAGATGTATTTTATATCCTAACCTCAGAATCAGATCAAAAAGGTTTCCTTCCTAAGAGGCCTGCTGTGCTCTTTGTGGTGGTGTGAAATGTGTGTGCCTGGACGAACATTCATGGCCTGATTTTCAAAAAGTGCTGAGCATCCACTGCTCCTGCTAAACAGAATGGGATGTTCTCAGTACCTTTGAAAATAAGGTCAGTCCAAACTTCGACAGCACACGGAACATTGCTACGTTCCGCTATGTTATAACGGTGTTGCTCCTGGGAAAGCTGGGTTTTGAAGTTAGTTTAGAGGAATGAGAAAAGAGAGTCAGTAATGTATGTAAACTGAGCGGTGCACAACAGCTCTATTTAAATAACAATAAGGATGGCAGGCACACTGATAACAGCCACAGCATTGGGACAAATTCTGAATTTTCTGGCTTTTCTACTTTAGAACCCAACCATGCAAACCCTTATTCACATGAGTTGTCCCTACCATGGTAGGCCCTGTACAAACACAGAACACAGTCTCTGCTCAAAGAGTTTACAATCTAAGGGCCTGTCTACACCTAAAATGCTGCAGCTATGCTGCTTAAGTGAAGAGGCTACCAACACTGATGGGAGGGCTTCACAGAATCATAGAATACCAGGGTTGGAAGGGACCTCTGGAGGTCATCTAGTCCAACCGCCTGCTCAAAGCAGGATCAATCCCCAATTTTTGCCCCAGATCCCAAATAGTCCCCTCAGGGATTGAACTCACATCCCTGGGTTTAGCAGACCAATGCTCAAACAACTGAGCTATCCACCAGCAACCACACAACAAGAACACTAACCCAGGAACCTATCCTTGCAACAAAGCCCGTTGCCAACTCTCTCCACAAATCTATTCAGGGGACACCATCATAGGGCCTAATCACATCAGTCACACTATCAGAGGCTCGTTCACCTCCACATCTATCAATGTGACATATGCCATCATGTGCCAACAATGCCCCTCTGCCATGTATATTGGCCAAACTGGACAGTCTCTATGTAAAAGAATAAATGGACACAAATCAGACGTCAAGAATTATAACATTCAAAAACCAGTCAGAGAACACTTCTATCTCTTTGGTGACTCGATTACAGACCTAAAAGTGGCAATTCTTCAACAAAAACACTTCAAAAACAGACTCCAAGGAGAGACTGCTGAATTGGAATTCATTTGCAAATTGGATACAATTAACTTAGGCTTGAATAAAGACTGGGAGTGGATGTGTCATTACACAAAGTAAAACTATTTCCCCATGTTTATTTCCCCACCCCCCCACTGTTCCTCACATGTTCTTGTCAACTGCTGGAAATGGCCCACTTTGATTAATCCTACAAAAGATTCTCCCTCTCCCCCGCTCTCCTGCTGGTAATAACTCACCTTACCTGATCAGTCTTGTTACAGTCTGTATGGTAACACCCATTGTTTCATGTTCTCTGTGTGTACATACAATCTCCCAACTGTATTTTCCACTGAATGCATCCAATGAAGTGAGCTGTAGCTCACGAAAGCTTATGCTCAAATAAATTTGTTAGTCTCTAAGGTGCCACAAGTACTCCTTTTCTTTTTGCGGATACAGACTAACACGGCTGCTACTCTGAAACCTGGGGTTTAACTGTGTCGCACAGAGGTGTGGACTTTTTATACCCTTTAGCAACATAGTTATACTGACCTAATTTCCTAATGTTGACCAGGCCTAAATAAGAGTTTATAATCTGAGCAAGAAAAACCCCATTGGCAGTATGGATTATTGATGTATATTAAGTTTTTGTATTAACTTATTTTTTTTTCATGGCAGATAGAAAAACAAGTGTTATCTAGCTACTCTAAAATGATGGCGGGGGGAAACAAATTTTGTTTTTAACTAAGAGATTGGAACAGCTCTGCAGTGTCCCTGGTAAAACAAAAAACAAGTCATTTAAATCATATCCCTATTAAGAACTGACAAGACTGAAATGGCTTCCATAGTACCATGCTAGTATCTTACGCAAATATATAATTTAGTGGTTTTTATATAACAAGGCTATTTTGTGTTCATATAACAAGGGAGTAGACAAATGGGACATATGCCATTTGTAATGAAATTCTGGGGGAAATAATGCACTGTAATTGTAGTTATTTTAAAATTAAGATACTCTATATACACAATGTCAGCTAAGAGAAAACAATTCAACCTCATTAACAATAGAGTTTTTGAGCTTAAGGAAAAGAGAATGTAATTAAAGCCTATATGTGCACTATCCCTTTAAAGCTATTTTGGATTAATGATGACAATATTGCATTTACACAGCACCATTCTTCCAAATGGGTCCCGAAGAATAGAAACCAACTGCACAATTGTATAGAAATATAGGAATTGCTTTGCCCACCACTGAATTGCAGCCATCTCTGGCATGACATGCATTTCTTGTAAGAATACTAGGCAATCATAGAAATGTCTGGCTGTAAGGGACCTCCAGAGGTCATCTCTCTGCATTGAGGCAGGACCAAATCAGTGGTATCATATAGCTGTTTAACATAAGAGAAGACTACAGTATCCAATCAAAATAAAAAGGGGGAATTTTGGGTAGATAGTTAACAAGTTTGAATTTGTACAGGACACTAGGCTAATTCTAGGATAAAAAGTGCCATGGGATTTTTTATAACCACAGGTAGCCAGGAGTATTTTTTTTCCCCATCTGATAGTACCCTTCAGGAGCACCTCATCCATAACATCATACTGAGGCATCAATTGGCACAAACTGAGAAATAAATGACCAATGACAATCAACAGCACTTCTCCTTGCAACACTTCCATTTTTTGTAGAGATTCCTAACTAAAAATTGACCCAGTTAGTGTCTGAACACACACAAAGAACACATCTGTTTGAATAAGGGGGTACCATTTTTACATAGTCACTTAAGGTAAAAACACAATTTAAAAATGTTTTATATGATTCAGATTCCAACACTAGATGGGACCACTGTGATCACCTGGTCTGACCTCCTGTATAACACAGGCCATAGCATTCCCCAAAATAATTCCTTTTGAACTAGTGCATATCTTTAAAGAAAGACACAAAAACAAAAACCAACCTTGATTTTAAAATTACCAGTGTTGGAGAATTCATCACCACCTTTGGTAAACTGTTCCAATGATTAAGTACCCTCAGCATTAAAAATGTACTCCTTATTTCCAGTCTGAATTTGTCTAGCTTCAACTTCCAGCCATTGGATCATGTTATACCTTTCTCTACTAGACTGAAGAGCCCATTATCAAATATTTGTCCCTTATGTTGGTTCTTATAAACTAATCAAATCACCCTTTAACCTTCTCTTTGTTAAGCTAAAATAGATTGAGCTCCTTGAGTCTAATCACTATAAGGTATGTTCTCTGATCCTTTATTCATGCTCATGGCTCTTCTCTGAGACCAGTTTATTAACATCCTTCTTCAACTGTGGACACCAGAACTGGATACAGTATTCCAGTAGTGGTCACATCAGTGCTCAGTACATAGGTAGGAGCCTCTCTACTTGAAATTCCCCTGTTTATGTACCCAAGGATTCCATTAGCCCTTTTGGCCACAACATTGCACTGGGAACTCATGTTCAGCTGCTTATCCTCCATAACACTCAACTCTTTTTTAGCATCACTGCTTTCCAGAATAGTCTCCTTTTCTATAAATATGACCGCAGTGTGGGTGGGGCAACGCCAAGCTGTTTGGGGAGGCACAGCCTCCCCTAGCCTATGATACCCACCGCCCATGCTTCCCTATAATACATTTTGTTAATCAGTCTATAAATTGACCCTTTTCATAACAAATGTCATTTACTAAAATCAATTGATATAACCTAGCAGGATTAGATTTGCATTATTTTAGTTAAGGGAGGTTTATTTATAATGACTTAGGCCTTGTCTGCATTGGCAATTTGTCCTGATTCCAGCCATCCCTGGCTAGCCACAAGTGTTAGGGAACCAAAATACAAACCTCTTGTGTAGACATCTTCTGCACCAGTGAAACTAACCCAGGTTTTGAGCAGCTTGAACCAGTGTAGATACAGTAATGGCTGGCAATCACTGGTTGGAATTAGGGCAAATGCCCAGTGCAGACAAGGTCTTAATTTAAAATTTTTATCAATATAAATAATTTCCTCTCACCTCCACATATCTTGCTGACTGAACAAACCAGACACCTTCTTCTGTGTACTGCCAAGCTACCAGTGACTCCATCAGAGGACATTTTTATATATTCCTCCATTCCATCTCTGATGTTTGATTATGCATAATAGGCGTACCCCAGAAGGTTTTTATTTTAATGTTTCAAATTCACAAACAGTTTTATCACTTCACATTTCAACTAACATTCATGGGAAGTTTGCTGGTAGCTTTTTGGGATGAGGGTAAAATTGACATAAACTGATGCAAACTGACTGAAATCAAATCTTCCTAAGTCTTTATTAATTTAAAATGTGTGCTGTCAACTTGAAATCTAGTCCAGTCACAACAAATGAGTTAAAAAAAGTGGCTTCAGGTATTTCATCTGCCCCTGAATCTTCCGGCTGATTTTTGTGGGTTTTCAGTTACATTTTCCTATTTAAAAAAATATTTCTCTCCCCCTTTCTTCCATGGGAAAGACTCATACAACTGAAAGGGGAAACTGACTAATTGCCTGATTTTCAGAGGTACTGAGCACTCAGCTTCCTTTAACTTCACTGGGAACTACAAGCACTTAGCACTGACAAAAAAAATTTGGCTGTAAATGACTATATGGGGGAAAGTTCATTATACTCAAACTTTGGACATAAAAACCTGACAATAGAAAGAAAAATCTCTTTTTCTCATTCTTTCTGTTACAATATCTTAAGGTGTTACCTGTAAAAACAGCAGTTACAAAAATCAGACAGATGTAAAATTTTGTGTGTGTGTTAATGTTAATGGTGGCTCTTTAAGAAATAAAGTCCTATTTTGTTCTCCTTAAGCATGTAGAAATCCTACTGACAGCATCAAGAGTTCTGTATTCCAGAGGAGAGGATGAGGCAGCCTGTATTTATTCCAACTTCTCTCTAAAACAACAACATTTTAATGTAAGTCCCCCCATATTTAACTCTTAATAAATCAGTTTTCAATGCAAAATTTACTATTCCTTTGAATGAGAAGGGTGAACACACAAGCTGTATTATAGGACCATGACTCTCAAATATTACTGAAGAATCTCTGCCAAAATACTGCTAAATAATTCCTTTTTGTTAAGATCAAATTTATGGCTAATAGAGTAGAAGCTTGCTAATTCACACTAATGACTGCGAGATCCATTGCAAATTATTGAATTTTGCAAATAAGTAAATGGGAAACACAATGAAAAAAGCAAGGGTAATGTATCACAAAATGCACTTTGCTCATTTATCTTGACAACTGTGGTTTCAATTATTTATAATACTTCATCATGTACTAGTAAATGTACTGTAGTCTCTTTTGTAAAAATAGACATTAGTAAGATTAGAGTAATACGACGTCTGCTATTACCTCTTTGCTCAGAATTGGCTACAAGTCACTACAGAGACCAAGATTTTCAAAAGTGGGAGCCTAAAGTTTGACTCCTTTGTCTATAATTGGGTATGTAAATAAGTAGGCTGATTTTCAAAACTTCTGAGCACCCAGCAGCTCCCATTAACTTCAAACACCTAGATGAAAACCTCAGTGGGAACATCAGGCCACTTATTTAGGTACCTAAATATGGTCTTGGGTAGCCTAATTTAAGGGCCCCATTTTGAAAGTCTTGGCCAACTTGCATCAGCAAGATTCGATTTACTTCAAAGGGCCAAATCTTGAAGTCAGTGGGAATTTTGCCTGCATAGACCTACAGTTATGAATCAAATATGTAAAGATTTAAAACAAACACACCTCCTTTTAAAAAACAAAAACTTTATTTCTCCTTACTGTATTGCAGGTACATCTACAGAAGCAGAAGAGGGAAGCAAGCCTTCACTTCCCTAAGCGTAGTTAAACATAGTTCTGCTTTTCATACTTGAATCACAAGTGCAATTTATGTGAGCAAAACTCACTGTACTATGGGAGAGGGGGAAAAGAGAAAGACAAAGCAAATTTGAATTTAGTCATTCCGGTAACAGAGTCATTTCCAGGCTAAGGGTGTTGGCCCAAGTTGCATCACACACAACCTACGCTGGATGAACACCATGTACTCAGCAAATGAGACAGTTGGGCATCCCAGGAGGATTAGTGTAACAGACTTGCCAGTGCATGCAGTTCTATCTGTTTTATCAAGTATATCACAATTCTGAAAGAAAAAACCCCCCAACATTTCCCCGCTTAATATATTAGCACTCATAGAGGTGCCAGATTGACAGCCTGGTAGCATAACATTTTAATATGATCTGCAGAACAGCTTCAGCACAGACAGCAGCTGTACAAGCTTCCCTCTCAAACTGAGCTGAAACTTGAAAGGCAATGTGAGGGAACCACTTCCAACAGCGATTGTTCAGCTCCGTCTCTATGATTATTCAATTCTTGACTGCTGCCTACACTGCTAAGAATGCTAGATATGGTGGTGTTTTGCGATATGGAAACTTGTTGAATCGGATCTGGAATGAGACCATCATTTCATTTCAGATAGCCTTCTGAACAGTCCATCTGTGACCTTAAGTCACTACCAGGGCTGGTTTTTGCGGGGGCTAGGATTGCTGGCAGCTGTGCCTGTGCAAGGCATGTTGTAACTGGTCCTTGTGCTGGGAGAAAGGAGCTGGAAGGCTCATTGTCACCTCTGCCCTCCATTGCACAGCCATACAGGGTCACTCACAATCTGGTCTTCACTCTCTTATGTTTTCACTTTAACACTGGTGACCAAAAGGGATAAAAATCCCTTCCGGACTCTACTATAAAAAAGCTCTTTGAAATTGTGTCCAAGAAATCAAAGTGATTCTCCCTTCAATATAATGTTTAGAAAAGCAAGAACTGAATCTTCTCAAGCACACTCCTGGAGCCATTCCACCTACCCTGCAGGGTGAATTGCATTGAGCAACCCTGAGTTTCTGTAGAAGAGATACTCCCTTCCTGCAGGGTAGCTGGAATTTTTAGGCTCCAGGAAACTATAGAAGAGTGTCATACTTAACAGACAACTCAGTTTTCCAGCAGAGTGTCATTCAACCACAATTTATGGGGAAAGAAAAGATTTCCTGTAATCTGACAGTACTCACCCATCGTGGGAATTCAATTCCTGTATGCTGACTCATTTTTTGCTGTGTTCCTGTTTCACAGAATCATAGGACTGGAAGTGGCCTTGAGAGGTCATCTAGTCCAGTCCCCTGCACTCGTGGCAGGACCAAGTATTGTCTTGACCATCCCCAACAGGTGTTTATCTAACCCGCTCTTAGAAATCTCCTGTGATGGAGATTCCACAACCTCCCTGGGCAATTTATTCCAGTGCTTAACTACCCTCATGTCCAACCTAAACCGCCCATGCTGCAATTTAAGCCCATTGCTTATTGTCCTACCTCAGAGGTTAACAAGAACAATTTTTCTCCCTCCTCCTTGTAACAACCTTTTATGTACTTCAAAACTGTTATCGTGTCCTGTCTCAGTCTTCCCCACTCCAAACTAAACAAACCCAATTTTTTCAATCTTCTGTCAAAGGTCATGTTTTCCGGACCTTTAATCATCTTTGTTGATCTTCTCTGGACTTTCTCCAATTTGTCCACATCTTTCCTGAAACGTGGTGCCCAGAACTGAGGTGTGGAGTAGAGCGGAAGAATGACTTCTTGAGTCTTGCTTACACCACTCCTGCTAACACTTCCCAGAATGAGGTTTCCTCACAGTTTTTCCTCCTCTTTCCAAAATAGCATCAACTTTCCTCCACTTATTTGTGACAGGATGTACTCAAAGATGGGTCTGAATTTGGGGTATATAAACACTGAGGACTTCCTCCCGGTAATTTCTCCTCCCACTTACTTATGCCCTCATTTGGATTTTATAACATGTAACCAGAAAGTCCCCTTTGAGATGTAACAACTCATTTGCACGGCAGCCCTCTGGCAGAGACGCAGTCAGATCATTACAGCATGGATAAACAGGGCTTCGGGTAATGAAGGAGGGGAGCTGGAGGAAAAGCATTGAACAGTTTGGGTTGCCAGTCATGGGCGGCGGGTATAGGAGGCCAGAGGAAGCTAAGCCTTCCTGGTGCAGCCCCTGGCACCCTATGCCTGGGCCATGGGGGTCACACCTGCTCCGTCCCTGCCTGGTGAGTCCCTCCTCTTCTCCACTCCACCCCCTCTCTGGAAGTCCCCGCTGGCCACCGTCTCCCTCCTCGCTTCCCCTCACTCGCAAGACCCCTCCCACCCACTGCGTGCCACGTCCCTCCTCTCCTCCATCCACTCCCCTGCAATACCCTCCCTGTCCACTGCTGCCACATCCCTCCTCACATGCCCACCCCCACAGGTGAGGGGGGTGGAGGAGAGGAGGGATGTGGAGAGGGCAAGCAGTGGGAGCCTTGCAGGGGAGGAGAGGAGGGATGTGGCGAGGGGACTGAGTGGGGAGGGGGGAGTCTGGGGCAGAGCAGGGGTGGGGCCTAGGGCGGAGTGTGGGCAGAAAGGATGGGACAGGGAGCTAGCCTCCTCGGGGGAAGCTTCACCTGCCGCCCATGTTCCCAACACTGGAGTACAGACAAGAGAATGTTGACAACTAGTTGGCTTTAAAGAGTTTCTATTAGGTGGAGTTCAGCTTCATTCAAGTGTTGCTCACACTTGACACACACCTTTAGCAACTTTAAAAGCCATTAAAGGGTTAACTCCCAATGTGTCTGTGTTTCAATAGCTACAATTCAACAGTTAATTTTTAGATGCCTTGGGTTTCAATGGGACCCTGTTTTTACACCCTGATGAAGCTCAGGGTCGAGGAGGGAGTTGGATTGCAGTTGGATTCTTGGAGCAGGAAGATGGTTCGGACTGGAGGATTTGCTTTACACCACAGGCTCCTCCTGCATACTGGGAGCTGCCCTGATAAAAACACTACAACATGCTAAAGAAATAAGCTGCAGCTCTGAAACACTGCTATTGTAAGCTGGTGGTTTGGAATCATAGAATATCATAGAATATCAGGGTTGGAAGGGACCCCAGAAGGTCATCTAGTCCAACCCCCTGCTCGAAGCAGGACCAATTCCCAGTTAAATCATCCCAGCCAGGGATTTGTCAAGCCTGACCTTAAAAACCTCTAAGGAAGGAGATTCTACCACCTCCCTAGGTAACGCATTCCAGTGTTTCACCACCCTCTTAGTGAAAAAGTTTTTCCTAATATCCAATCTAAACCTCCCCCACTGCAACTTGAGACCATTACTCCTCGTTCTGTCATCTGCTACCATTGAGAACAGTCTAGAGCCATCCTCTTTGGAACCCCCTTTCAGGTAGTTGAAAGCAGCTATCAAATCCCCCCTCATTCTTCTCTTCTGCAGGCTAAACAATCCCAGCTCCCTCAGCCTCTCCTCATAAGTCATGTGTTCCAGACCCCTAATCATTTTTGTTGCCCTTCGCTGGACTCTCTCCAATTTTTCCACATCCTTCTTGTAGTGTGGGGCCCAAAACTGGACACAGTACTCCAGATGAGGCCTCACCAATGTCGAATAGAGGGGAACGATCACGTCCCTCGATATGCTCGCTATGCCCCTACTTATACATCCCAAAATGCCATTGGCCTTCTTGGCAACAAGGGCACACTGCTGACTCATATCCAGCTTCTCGTCCACTGTCACCCCTAGGTCCTTTTCCGCAGAACTGCTGCCTAGCCATTTGGTCCCTAGTCTGTAGCTGTGCATTGGGTTCTTCCGTCCTAAGTGCAGCACCCTGCACTTATCCTTATTGAACTTCATCAGATTTCTTTTGGCCCAATCCTCCAATTTGTCTAGGTCCTTCTGTATCCTATCCCTACCCTCCAGCGTATCTACCACTCCTCCCAGTTTAGTATCATCCGCAAATTTGCTGAGAGTGCAATCCACACCATCCTCCAGATCATTTATGAAGATATTGAACAAAACCGGCCCCAGGACCGACCCTTGGGGCACTCCACTTGATACCGGCTGCCAACTAGACATGGAGCCATTGATCACTACCCGTTGAGCCCGACAATCTAGCCAGCTTTCTACCCACCTTATAGTGCATTCATCCAGCCCATACTTCCTTAACTTGCTGACAAGAATACTGTGGGAGACCGTGTCAAAAGCTTTGCTAAAGTCAAGAAACAATACATCCACTGCTTTCCCTTCATCCACAGAACCAGTAATCTCATCATAAAAGGCGATTAGATTAGTCAGGCATGACCTTCCCTTGGTGAATCCATGCTGGCTGTTCCTGATCACTTTCCTCTCATGCAAGTGCTTCAGGATTGATTCTTTGAGGACCTGCTCCATGATTTTTCCAGGGACTGAGGTGAGGCTGACTGGCCTGTAGTTCCCAGGATCCTCCTTCTTCCCTTTTTTAAAGATTGGCACTATTATTGGGACTATTATTGCAGAATACTGCGGTACGTTTTTTAGGATTATTCGCACCACAAGCAGTTTCTGTTTCCTTGTTCCTTGCAGTGGCCCAAACCCTCCCTTTAAGAAAGAAGTGAAAGTAGACTCCCATTTAAAACCTAAAATACACCTACTACATTGACATTTTTGAGGGAATATTCTTCCACACCCCACAGAACAGGTCTTATTACGGTTAACATGAGATCACAGTACAGTGTCTGTGCAACCCAGGAGATCAAAACAAAACTGCTGTCAACTAGCATTCGCTAAACTGGGATTGCACTGAAGGGTTTGTGCACACAGAAAATTATTAAACACTCTTCAACTATAAAGAGTAATGAACTGAAAGTCGTAGCTCTTCTTAAGGTCAGCAAAAGTAAATCCTAAACTGGTGCAGTTTTCTAGTTAAATTACAAAGCACTCAACCTAAAATTAACTTCCTCTGGGCAATCTTAAAATAGTAGATTGCTGGATCTGAGTTGACGGGTGTTCTCTGTTAGTTGCTCCTGATGAAATATAAAAGTGGCTTACTGCATCTATAATTATATAAAAACTTTGTCCAGTACTTTTCTCTGCTGACTGGAGGAGTCAAGTTTAGATGTATCATATGAAATACAGTGATGAATATGAAAAAGGCATAAATTAATGTATACAGTACCAAACTTTCTGAAACGAGTCTGCTACCCAGATTTACAGTTCACACAATGCAGGTGTGTGTGTATATGTTAATATACATATATATTTATAGGAACCACCAAGGCACATAACTTTAAGTGATCCTGTTTTTGTAACTCTCGTGCTCTCCTTCCTCCCCTTTCCCGCTGTTTGTCACGATCACTCAAAAAATCAAAAGTCAGGCCCTGAAAAAATAATTAGGTTGACTTAAAATCATGATTATAAAAAATAATAAACTTGAGGGGTTTAATTTGCCTTCTGGTTCTTGAGCCTTTAAGAATCATGGTTTCACGTTGTTTTCTACCACAATGAGGGCTAGAAAGTTCCTGAGATTCTCATGTAATCACCTGACTTCAAAAGCTGGAGCCTGTACAAAATACCAAATATTATAAGAGTCATGATAAAACCATAAGAGCTGGCAATACTGTTTTAAGGGTTTGAGAGCTGATACCACGGCTTTGGTTGCAGATTGTGTTGCTATACTTTTAAGCAAGGTGCATATATAACTAGGGCCCCACCAAATTCATGGTCCATTTTGGTCAATTTCATGGTCATAGAATTTTAAAAATAATAAATTTCATGATTTCAGATATTTAAATATGAAATTTCATGGTGTTGTAATTGCAGGGGTCTTGACCCAAAATGGAGTTGGGGGGGGGGTTTGCAAGGTTATTGTAGGGGGGGTTGCAGTACTGCTATCCTTACTTCTGCGCTGCTGCTGATGGCAGCGCTGCCTTCAGAGCTGGGCGGCTGGAGAGCAGTGGCTACTGGCCAGGAACCCAGCTCTGAAGGCAGAGCCGCCGCCAGCAGCAGCGCACAGGTAAGGATGGCATGGTGTGGTATTGCCATCCTGGCTTCTGCGCTGCTGCCTGCAGAGCTGGACCCTCAGTCAGCAGCCGCCGCTCTCTGGCCGCCTAGCTCTGAAGGCAGCAAAAAAAGTAAGGGTGGCAATACCGTGACCCCCTTACAATAACCTTGCAACCCTCCTGCAACTCCCTTTTGGGTGAGAACCCCCAGTTTGGGAAATGCTGGTCTCCCCCATGAAATGTGTATAGTATAGAGCAAAAGGCCAGGTTTCACGGGGGGAGACCAGATTTCACAGTCCGTGATGCGTTTTCATGGCGGTGAATTTGGTAGGGCCGTATATAGAACATTTAAAACCGGGAAACCACTTTTTAGAAGACAAAAAAGAACCAAACGTGGCTATTTTAGTAAACCTCTCCAGTATAGCATGGATATTTTGTAAACTTTTCTAAATGAATTGCAGAAGTTAGAATTTACCTGTGAATTTACATGCTTCAACCAAAATTCGAGGCAAGTAAAAAGATATTCCAGTAAATGATTTATCTAATTGCATCTACTGAGGCATGATTTTGAAATGGAAACCATTGACTTCAACGGGAGAAGAGCTAAATCAACAGTAAACATTTCTGAAATACCACCCTCGGAGTAACACCTGAGCTATATCCTGTGTTCTCCAGACCATTTAAGTTCCCTGAATTTTTCACGTTTTCCTAAGTTTCTGTGGTGTATATATATATGCCCTTCCTTCAGTATTGGATGGCTAAGTTTCTTAGACTAACACACTTGACTTGAATCATCTATGAGATGCAATCGTATACACACACACACACACACGTGTGTGCGTATATGCATTATACAAGTCCATGAGGGAATGAGACAGCCCTTGCTGATGGGTGCAGCCTGCAAATATGTGGCCTACATCTTCTAACTTGCTACACTAGCAATGGGAGGAGTCACAAAAGCCTCATTTACAGTCATTAGCACACATCTGACATGACTAAGGTTTACCCAAAGATAGCATGAAAGGTAAAAACTGAGGGGCTGGATGGGTGGATCTGGCTCAAGATAGGCACTGGCTGTGTTTGAAACTTTTTCTTGCCACCTAATATATCACCTCAAAGTGATATTGATGTTCCTTAGGGGAAACATGCAAATGAGGCACTTTGAACTGAGATGGTTGCTCGGCGGATTAAACATCTTCAGATAGGAGTAGATGTCTTTCACCTTAAGGAGCAGATTCTTCAAGGTGACTTGTCTCCTGAGGAAAAGTAGTAGGGACACGACTGTTGGTAGTTAACCTGTCCAAAGTGCAGCAATTGTGAGAATAAAGAGTGCACAAAATGCTACTGCTGTTTCTCTCTGTTAATGAGATAGAAATTTGCCATGAATAAAAATAATAATGGAACATATTCGTCAGTAAATTACAAACAATCCAGGATCATTTTGCTAATCCTATTATTTTGCAAGGTATTCCAGTATACCAAAAATTCCAGTACTTTCCTAAGACCAGTGAACATCCTCTTAACGTTACCCGGTATTGCCGATTTTGGTGTAGAACCACACAACTATGAGAGACAGGGTTATCACATTCTGGTGTAGATTCTTTTTGTTGAAACTTTCAAAAGTGACATCTTATACAAAGCAAATGATGAAAAATTAAAATACAAATAAAACAATAAGAAATAAGGCATGTATAAGTTTGAGAGAGACAAGGTAGGTGAGGTGATATCTTTTATTGGGCCAACTTCTCTTGATGGAAGGGACAAGTTTCCTAGCTTCACAGAACTCCATTAGGTTTGAGAGTAACCAGAGTGTCAGAAGAAGAACTCTGTGAAGTTCGAAAACTTCCACCATCAGAAGTTGGTCCAATAAAAGAGATTATGTCACCTAACTTGTCTCACTAATATTCTGGGACCAACACAAATATACATTGTAGAGTTGTTGTAAGATTCACATTTTTAAATCTCATTTGGGGAAGGAGTCACATTTTAGTTTATAACCTTAACAAGGATTAAATTGCTAACCACAAATCTGAAAAGAGGAAATTTAAAATTAAAATGGAAGCATTGTCCAAATCATTTATCCAATGTTAGAAAAGAGAAAAACATCCTAATATGTGTTTCCCAAAGTTTGTCCTGGTAGACAAATTCAATTAAGGGAAGAAAACAGTGAAACTGTTGCAAATATCAAAAGTCTGATTATTAAAAATTCTTTGTTAAATCCATTTCCCAAGGACACAAAGTCACTCTTTTTCCAGGCAATAGGCTACTTTTAGATGCCTATACGACAAGCTGCATCTTAGTGGAAATAAAAGACTGCAATGTGCACTTCAACATGTACCTAAACCTAAATTTGTACATTCATTTTTCTGCAGTCTGTGTCTGGGTTTGCCCTGAAAAGTGAGGAAATACATGGATGTACCATATATATTTTTCATTTTCATTTTGAAAAGAACTCAGTCTAAGATCTTCAGAAGTGGTAGCCTAAAGTTAGGCTCCTAAATCTATATTATGGCACCTACATAAGTGGACCACTCACCCACTTCCATCTAGGTCGATGGGAAGAGTAGGGTTTGCAGCACTTTTGAAACTTAGGCTACTTATTCAAGTGCCAAAATTTGAATTTAGGAGCCTTATTCTAGGCTCCTATTTTTGCAAATCTTGGCCCCCAACCTCTATTGAATGGAAAGGTCTAGCCATCTTGTAATGAATTGGTGGGATTTATACCTCACAACGGGCTCCCCCAGTCTTACTGAACATGGTGCATGCTCTGCCCACTTTGAAGTGGGAAACAAACTTTAGTTCTAGCAAGTCTTATTATTAGTTGTTTCAATGTCGTTGTTTCTTTCAGCAATGACAATTAATTTAAGATTTCTACTCTTGTACTTGTTCTCTGTGGCCTCAATTTCCTATGTAAAGCAATGTTACCCTTTACTGCTAAAGCAGAAACATACTTAATGCTGTCTAATTTAACTCTTAAAGTGGGAACATATGGTTGGAGAGTTTCCTTCAAATTTTTCCATTTTGTCCTTCAATTTCACTATCTATAGTGCACAGGCAATTAGCATCAAGTCTTTGCTCCATAGATTTGATAGTGTTTAATATTGTTTTCAAAGAGACCTCAGATATGAACAATACTCTATAAGTCCCCAGAACTGCAGGCACATAGTAGATGAGTTCACAGGAAATGCTTTTCCCTTCTGTGTTTAACTTGACGTTAAAACTTGCTTTAGTTTGCTCTGCTGGTCTGGCCTAGCCTAATGGTCTGAAAAGAAGGTTAGGATACTAGTCTGGGTCATGGAAGATGCTGCTTCAATTCCCATCTCTACCACAGACTTCCTGGGCCTAACCCCTTCCTGGGTGCTGGGGTGGGGCCAGAAATGAGGAGTTTGGGGTGTAGGAGGGTGCTCCAGGCTGGGACCAAGGGGTTTGGAGGGTGGGAGGGGGATCAGGGCTGGGGCAGGGGGTTGGGGCATGGGAGGGAGCCAGCCATGGCCTGGAGTTTAGAGCAGCCAGGGGCAGCTTGGGCTGGTGCTCAGGCTTTCAGGAAGGCTAGCGTGCCGATCCCATCCCTTCCACCCAAGGCCCCGCCCCGCCGAGTCATCCCGGCCAGTCTGAGCCGCCCTGGCCAGCCTGACTCACACCGGCCTCCCCGGCTGGCCTGACCCCATCCGGACAACCCCTGAGCCACCCCAGGCCACAATGGCAGGCCCAACCCCAGCCAGCCGCCCCAAGCCACTCCATCTAGCCTGAGCACCAGCCCAAACTGCCCCTGACTGCTCTAAACTTTAAAGCTCTTGCTTTAAGAGCAAGTTAGACAAACACCTGTCAGGGATGGTGTATAATACTTAGTCCTGCCTTGAGTGCAGGGGACAGGACAAGATGACCTCTTGGGGTCCCTTCCAGTCCTAGGATTCTACGATTGGCCTAAATCCTGATTGAAAGTGCAACATATGGCATAACTTTATGAACCCTACACTTTTAATATTCAGGAGAGAACATTTTCCCATTTATAAATGGCTCTTTGAAAATCTTCTGGTTTGCTAATTTGCTTGTTTTCATCTTCTGGATATCCAATTTGTTGTCTTGAATGTGAACGCTCAGAAATGCACCCTTTTACTAATGGTACAGAGCAGCAACACAAACTTCTTCATAATATTCTAATCATAAACTCGACTTGTATCTCTGAATATTGTCTTTCTTTATAGGAAGGGAAATTCAAAACATCAAAATCATTAAGCACTTGGTGGTTCCAGAATAAAAGGAAGTTCTACTGAGAATTTAACTTTTTAAAAATTAACCTATTGCTCACTTGATACTAGAGTGTATGGTGAAGATCAAAGTTCTTTTCTGTAACAAGTTCCTGAATATAGCAGAGCAGCTGCTATAGTCAGCACTGCAGGAAAAGCAGCAATTTAATAAAGAATAAAGTGATAATTATCTGGTATCCTGATTCATTTTAAGATATGGGATCTTCAATGAATTGAATGAACACACAGACGCTCACGCTCTTTAACTGATAACTGAAACTCTTCCCTGGGCTAACTAAATATTCAGATGACTGAATTTTCATTAAAAAAAGAAAAAAAATCAAGTTATGATATAATCCCCCAAGGAAAATAACCTTCACTTTTAAGCAGCCATATAGCTCAGCGGTTTGAGCATTGGCCTGCTAAACCCAGGGTTGTGAGTTCAATCCTTGAGGGGGCCATTTATGGATCTGGGGCAAAAAAAAAAAAAAAAAAAAATTGGGAATTGTGCCTGTTTTGAGCAGGGGATTGGACTAGATGATCTCCTAAGGTCTCTTCCAGCTCTGAGATTCTATGATTTTTATATTCTCCTCTCCTATCTTCTCAAGAAGCCTACATTATATATTTGATCCATGCTTGTGCCAGAACTCTCTTCCAAAATGGGTAACATTAACATTTTTCTTTAAGAAAAGAAAAAATAGAGAGACATTTGTGCGGGATCACACGCTAAAACATTTTCTGAAATACTGTAAAACAAACCTACCTTAAAATGGGTATTTTCGTCAACAAATGGTATTACTCATATTTCAAAGTCTTCATTTTAATTTCAAAGCATTAAACACTCATGAAATGATGTGCTCCAGCTGTGTTTGCTGACTGCTTTTACCAGGTAAGGTGCCTAGAGCTGCATTTTGGTATCAGTTACACCAGCCCGTCTGAAACAGCTGTGGACCAACTCAGGTGTAACAGAGTAGAATGTGGTCTTTGGTGTCCTTGTTACTCCAAGTTTCAGAGTCTAAATAACTCGGATACTTCTCTGAGCTCTAACCTCTCAACAGCAGAGATGTTATCTGAATACCATTTAACAGTGGACTAGCTTGTCCCTTTCCTTGTAAAAAGTTGCTGTGGGGAGGGGGGGAAATCCTCACCGAGATTTCCTCATAGAGATTATCTCACACTATGTCACTGGGGTGGGATTAGGTTCCCATTATGAACCGCGTGGGGAACAAACCAGATAGACATTGCGTGATATGGAAGTCCATTGCTATCTGCACTGAAGCCCTGTGTCCCTACTCTGGCTCTAACTCCTGGATTCCCTACAAAGGAAGTGGGGAATCTGCAGTAGTAGTAATATGGCTATGTTTCCTGGTCTGGGTATGTGTGTTAATCCACTCTGCTCCTGTCTCTTCTGATCATCTTGTGTCTTGTCTACTATCACTTCCTCCTTCCCAACCTTGACTGCTGCCATCTTACCCCTTCCACTCCATTCAAAGTGCTGCAAAGTCATCCTCCGGTTCCACTACTTTGACTATTCTCCCCATCACCTTGAAATCCCTCCACAGGCCCCTCCTTCTCAACCTCATGAAACTCAGAGATTTCATCTCACTTTCCACGTCCTGCAGAATCATGCCCTTCCCTACCAATGTCCCCTCTTATCTTATTGTGGTCAACTCCATCAACAATACCAGCCTCAACAGTCTCACATGCTGCCACAGGGCTGGCTGGGGATCCCTTCTAGCCACCCACCACACTGCTGAGAAGGGAATCTGAACCTCTCTGTCTCTGGATCCCCAAGGTATTTTCATGCCCCTGGAGCGTGAACAGAGTCCAGTTACTGCCCCAATCTCAGGGTCTGTGAGTATGCTCTCAGGATGTAGGCCTTCTGTCTGGCAACCCCTTCTGAGAGCTATCTAACCCCTCTGAGCACAGCAATGACCCTTCAGATATCTCCATACTTAAACACACCCTGCCCCAGAACTCTACTGGGAAGGTGTGAAGCTTCTGGTTTACCTCTCTCAGGGCAGGTAGTAACTGTGAAGCAGTTAACATACGGAGAGAGACACTTTTCACAGAGTCTAAACACATTTATGCTCCTTTATACTTAACCATACAGACAAAGCAATAAGCAGTACATGCACAGCCCTGCATCCGTTTCCTCACTTTCTAGCTCACTCTTCTCTTGGGAGTTCTTAGGGACTATCAGTGTCCAGATAGGGAGTCTCCTGTCTCATGAGGCATTATATGCTGGATCAATTCTCCCTCATGGACTGGAGAAAATGGCCTCTGAGCAGCATAGCTTCTGTCCTTTTAAAACTCTTTAGCCCCTTCTGTCATGTGACATCTTGCCAGCTTTTCCGCATGCGTACAAACCCCTGCCAGGTGACTTTGTTGCCAAAGTTTTCTCTCCTCTGACAAACCAGTTCCTCTGGGTAGGGGCTAGTCTGTTGTCTAGAGTGACTAAGTATTCAATCGTTGGAATTCTAAAGTCAACTAGCCTTTATTGTCAGTCCTGTATCTCTATGTGGCGGGATGTCAATCCAAATAGAGGCAAAAGTGGGGGTACCACAGGTGCCCAAACTGTGGCCCTGCCCCGTGCCACCCCTTCCCCCCAAACTTCCAGGCCACCCCTTTCTCCAAGCCCCCGGCCCCTGTCTCCCCTTCTACTTGAGTCCCCACCCTCTCCCTGCCTTTTCTCCCAAGGCTCTGATCCCGCACCACCTCTTCCTTCCAAGATCCTGCCCTGTTTGCTCCTCTCTACCCCCTGCTCACCCTTTACAGCTGATAAAAAGTGGGAGGGCCATGGCCCCCTGGCGCCCCCTGTTCCAGCACCCCGATACAGAAAGCAAAAGACTACACCTTCAAAATGGAGTCGGCAGCTTGGTAAAGATACCTAAAGTTCATAATCTCACATGCAATTCATAGTTTTTACAGACAGATTCCCAAATCGTCACCCAAGCATCTCCATGCTTTATCCCAATCTGCTCTAAATACAGGAGGCAAAAACAAAAAGAATTCTGTGCCAAAATCTGGAAAGCCACCATATTATCCACCTTCAAATGCTTTCTTAAAATCAGCTCTGCCAGAGTGCCTACAGAAATCTGCCATCTGACAACGGCTAGGTAGCTGGTGAGCTGTGATTTCGATTGCTGCTACTGAATGGCTTACTGTACATAAGAATTATGTACACAGCTCATCTGTATTAAAACACCCCCTATCTCTTGTTTGTCTCCTTCACCTGTCAGACTGTAAACTCTTTGGAACAGGGACTGTCCTTTAGCTTATGTTTGTATAGTGCCTAGCACAATGGGGCCTGACATGGTCAAGACCTGGTCATGGGAGAGCTGGGACTGCTGCTGATTGAACTGGGAAGGGAAAGGAGTGGGTTGGCAGTCTGCAGATGTGTGGCACTTCCACATTGTCAAGGGAATTGGAGGGACCAGAGGAAAAGGAGGGGGAAAACGAATAGGTTCAGAGGAGGCCAGGAAGGACATGATGGAGAAAGGAAAGCAGCAGAAAAAAATCCAATCACCTTCCAGCACTGTCCAAATCTCCCAGAAGGCTCCGCCTGGAACTTGGAAGCTCAAAAAATGTGGTGACCTAGAATCCTATTTTCGACGTCTCCGACTCAAGGAATATTTTCAACACACCTCTGAACAACATATTAACCCACAGAGACCTTCCTACCAAGGCTACAAAAAGAAGGATTCCGGGTGGACTCCTCCTGAAGGTCGAAACAACAGATTGGACTTCTACATAGAATCATAGAATATCAGGGTTGGAAGGGACCCCTGAAGGTCATCTAGTCCAACCCCCTGCTCGAAGCAGGACCAATTCCCAGTTAAATCATCCCAGCCAGGGCTTTGTCAAGCCTGACCTTAAAAACCTCTAAGGACGGAGATTCCACCACCTCCCTAGGTAACGCATTCCAGTGTTTCACCACCCTCTTAGTGAAAAAGTTTTTCCTAATATCCAATCTAAACCTCCCCCACTGCAACTTGAGACCATTACTCCTCGTTCTGTCATCTGCTACCACTGAGAACAGTCTAGAGCCATCCTCTTTGGAACCCCCTTTCAGGTAGTTGAAAGCAGCTATCAAATCCCCACTCCTTCTTCTCTTCTGCAGACTAAACAATCCCAGTTCCCTCAGCCTCTCCTCATAAGTCATGTGTTCTAGACCCCTAATCATTTTTGTTGCCCTTCGCTGGACTCTCTCCAATTTATCCACATCCTTCTTGTAGTGTGGGGCCCAAAACTGGACACAGTACTCCAGATGAGGCCTCACCAATGTCGAATAGAGGGGAATGATCACGTCCCTCTATCTGCTCGCTATGCCCCTACTTATACATCCCAAAATGCCATTGGCCTTCTTGGCAACAAGGGCACACTGCTGACTCATATCCAGCTTCTCGTCCACTGTCACCCCTAGGTCCTTTTCCGCAGAACAGCTGCCAAGCTATTCGGTCCATAGAGTGCTTCCGTCGACGTGCACGGGCTAAAATTGTGGAAAAGCAGCATCACTTGCCCCATAACCTCAGCCGTGCAGAACACAATGCCATCCACAGCCTCAGAAACAACTCTGACATCATAATCAAAAAGGCTGACAAAGGAGGTGCTGTCGTCATCATGAATAGGTCAGAATATGAACAAGAGGCTGCTAGGCAGCTCTACAACACCACTTTCTACAAGCCATTACCCTCTGATCCCACTGAGGGTTACCAAAAGAAACTACACCATCTGCTCAAGAAACTCCCTGAAAAAGCACAAGAACAAATCCGCACAGACACACCCCTAGAACTCCGACCAGGGGTACTCTATCTGCTACCCAAGATCCATAAACCTGGAAATCCTGGACACCCCATCATCTCAGGCATTGGCACCCTGACAGCAGGACTGTCTGGCTATGTAAACTCCCTCCTCAGGCCCTATGCTACCAGCACTCCCAGCTATCTTCGAGACACCACTGACTTTCTAAGGAAACTACAATCCATCGGTGATCTTCCTGAAAACACCATCCTGGCCACTATGGATGCAGAAGCCCTCTACACCAACATTCCACACAAAGATGGACTACAAGCCGTCAGGAACACTATCCCCAATAATGTCACGGCAAACCTGGTGGCTGAACTTTGTGACTTTGTCCTCACCCATAACTATTTCACATTTGGGGACACTGTATACCTTCAAATCAGTGGCACTGCTATGGGTACCTGCATAGCCCCACAGTATGCCAATGTTTTTATGGCTGACTTAGAACAACGCTTCCTCAGCTCTCATCCCCTAATGCCTCTACTCTACTTGCGCTACATTGATGACATCTTCATCATCTGGACCCATGGAAAAGAAGCCCTTGAGGAATTCCACCAGGATTTCAACAATTTCCATCCCACCATCAACCTCAGCCTGGACCAGTCCACACAAGAGATCCACTTTCTGGATACTACGGTGCTAATAAGAGATGGTCACATAAACACCACCCTATACCGGAAACCTACTGACCACTATACTTACCTACATGCCTCCAGCTTTCATCCACACCACACAATCCATTATCTACAGCCAAGCTCTACGATACAATCGCATTTGTTCAGACAGAGACAAACACCTACAAGATCTCTATCAAGCGTTCTTACAACTACAATACCCACCTGATGAAGTGAAGAAACAGACTGACAGAGCCAGCAGAGTACCCAGAAGTTACCTACTACAGGACAGGCCCAACAAAGAAAATTACAGAACACCACTAGCCATCACCTTCAGCCCCCAACTAAAACCTCTCCAACGCATCATCAAAGATCTACAACCTATCCTGAAGGACAACCCATCACTCTCACAGATCTTGGGAGACAGGCCAGCCCTTGCTTACAGACAGCCCCCCAACCTGAAGCAAATACTCACCAGCAACCACACATCACACAACAAAAACACTAACCCAGGAACATATCCTTGCAACAAAGCCCGTTGCCAAATGTGTCCACATATCTATTCAGGGGACACCATCATAGGACCTGATCACATCAGCCACACTATCAGAGGCTCGTTCACCTGCACATCTACCAATGTGATACATGCCATCGTGTGCCAGCAATGCCCCTCTGCCATGTACATTGGCCAAACTGGACAGTCTCTACGTAAAAGAATAAATGGAAACAAATCAAACGTCAAGGATTAGAACATTCAAAAACCAGTCGGAGAACACTTCAATCTCTTCGGTCACTCGATTACAGGCCTAAAAGTGGCAATTCTTCAACAAAAAAACTTCAAAAACAGACTCCAAGGAGAGACTGCTGAATTGGAATTAATTTGCAAACTGGATACAATTAACTTAGGCTTGAATAAAGACTGGGCGTGGATGTGTCATTGCACAAAGTAAAACTATTTCCCCATGTTTATTCCCCCCCCCCCACTGTTCCTCAGACATTCTTGTCAACTGTTGGAAATGGCCCACTTTGATTATCACTACAAAAAATCCCCCCCGCCCCCCCACTCTCCTGCTGGTAATAGCTCACCTTACCTGATCACTCTCCTTACAGTGTGCATGGTAACACCCATTCTTTCATGTTCTCTGTGTATATAAAATCTCCCCACTGTATTTTCCACTGAATGCATCCGATGAAGTGAGCTGTAGCTCACGAAAGCTTATGCTCAAATAAATTGGTTAGTCTCTAAGGTGCCACAAGTACTCCTTTTCTTTTTGCGAATACAGACTAACACGGCTGCCACTCTGAAACCTGTCAAAAAATACTAAAAGTGATGCTTGCTATATTTTGTTATTTGGCTATGGAAGAAAAAGTGGAAAAGGCAAAGTTGCTGGTGGGGGAGACTTTTCTGGATAGTCTCTCTCTCTGTTTCAAGTGTCAGAGGGGTAGCCGTGTTAGTCTGGATCTGTAAAAGCGGCAGAGTCCTGTGGCACCTTATTAGTCTATAAGGTGCCACAGGACTCTTTGCCGCTCTCTCTATGTGGAGTTTCAACCATATTTTGATGGCAGTGTTTTGTAAGTTCCTGAATAATGGACTCTCTGCAGTATAGCCTGAAAGACCATTATGTGCATAATGGTGCAAATGTAACCAGTCTTCCTTATGCAGGCAGCAGGGATCAAATCAATGAATCACATGCTAGCAAAAGAAGAAGATACTTGTACCCCCATGTGTACCCCAGGCTGTCTGTATGATATTGAGACACACTCTTTGGGTAGGACAAAAAAACCACTAAAAAAGCCTTGCTAATATTTTAAAGTCATACATTCAAATTAAATAGTTTAATACCTAATGCTGGTCTCCATCCTTCTTGCACACTGACAGTTTCTTATTCATACTCCCTAACCTCTGCCATGGAGCCTTCTGAAACACAGTTATTTACCACTTGAAGTAAAACGGTAAGTCTATTTCTTGGTAGCAGGAATAGATTTTTATTCTCCAAGATGATCAACCTCTAGAGGGGGACATATCACATTTAGCCAGTTACATAAACTGCACTGATGTAATATTTTCTTCTCAAGACATTCTCTATAAAAAATGGAGCTTCTTTGTTGCAAATCTGTTTGTCACAGATTCTTGTAATAGTAAAAAGGCATCTTTAAAAGCTCAAGATCCTACCTACCATTTTGTCATCCATTTTCTCTTAAGTAACTGCAGACACACACCATTTAGCACACAGGTATAAATTTACTTCTGCAGGCGAGAGAGACTTGAAAGGATTCCTTAAGATATACATTTAAAATGTCCTTCCTTCACAGACAGCTATTGCTCCACCACACATCTATTTATTCATATAATTGGCCTCCAAGTTTTTCAGTGAGTTCTGCACAAAGCAAAATGGAGTGTTACAGCTAGCAAATCATCAACACCACAATACTGGAGCCGATTTCCCCCACCCTTCTTGGTCTGCCAGATTTGGTGACCTTCACTTTATGTCTCAAGGCTCCTCTCTGTTTTCCCAAGCTTTTTCTGAAGTGATGAGGGGGAGTTAGTGGACACAAGTTTGTGGTGAGAAATCCGAGTTTGAAGGAGGATGGCATTTTGAAAGGGCTTTTTAGTTTTGGACCTTGCTTTCAACTTGTATGCTGTATGTAACTTCTTTGTATTAATTTTCTGCACCTGTGTCCAGAGTTTTGGCCGAGTGAATTTTAAATAAATTAAATATTGCACACTTTCCTCTTTGTGATTTTATTATGCAAAAAATACTTCTCTCTTCACTTTGAAACCACACACAAACCATAGCTCCAAAGTCAGCTCGATTTATAAAACGCTGATCGAACTGGACCTTTCAAGGACTCAATACTAGTGTAAAGCACAGGACTGAAAACAGGAAGAACTAATTTGATCTCTTGGGTCCTGAAAGGTGAGTAAGAGAAACCAAACTTTTCACATGCTTTGTTTGAACATGTAAATATTTTTGTACTTTTTAGATCTACACTTATATTCTGTTCTGTCTCCAGAGCTTTACAGGTCACTTGGAAGGCCTGCTTGTTTCTAATTGCTGCAATTATTTCAACCTTATCTGTGACATACAATCTATGTTTCAACATCTGAAAGAGATGACGATCATTTGGGGGAGAAACGGGGCAGGGGGGAAGGAGAGGGGGAGGGCCATATCCCCAGGGCTTCCTCCCTGAAGACACTATATTCCTGTGGCCCTCCCCAGGCTCAGCCCCTTACTCAGTCCCCCAAGCCAGCCAGGAGCCTCTTGCTCCCTGGGTCCCTGCCAGCAGACTGTCTTTGTTCCTGTTGCTCTTCCAGCCAGACATGCAGTCCTTTCTTCTTCAGCGCCAAGCAGCAACTAACTGTCTCTGTAGCTCCTTTGTATAGGGCCCCCCTGGCCCTGATTGGCTGCATTTCCTGCACTCTAGCCTGCTTGGAGGACCTCTCCACTGCTCCTTTCCTGGGATGGGTGTGGCAGGACCCTGAGGCCTCCAGCAAGGGGGCCTCTGGCCCTAGTCCACCCCATCACAGGCAGCATGAGAATAAGAGGGACTGCTGGCATTTATGTGAATGTTCAGATTGTTCTCAGTGGCCTTCCCTGAAAGCCAGCCGAGTTCTCAGCAGGATGCATTGAAAAAGGCATCAAACACAGAATCTTCATTCCCTCCATACAGTAGCTGCCACTGGTGTGCATCTGGGTCACAGCAACTACTGCAGGGTATGGGAGAAGTAGCAGATGCTTCCCCCTCGTGAGGGATTTTGGCGTTGTACATCCATGCTCTGCCCAGACCAACAGGCTACACCCTCACATTCGCTCTCCTTCTCTCCTTGTGCAGCCCCATGCAGAGACCCAGAGTTCATCTCAGCAGAATGGGTGTAGGATCATGTGCTCTCTGCTGACTCCCCATTTCCACTGTCAGCTCAAAACCCTATAGAAAATCCAGTTTTGATTGCATTTGGGGCCTGACCTGAACACTTAGGATTTGGTCCAACTCCTTAAAGAGTATCAATTCCACAGTCTCCTGAAGATTTTTTCTGCATGTCATTAGTTCCAGGTATCTTTCCCTTTCACTAGCAAATTGAGCAGTCAATGTTTTTGGATATGTTTTTCTTCTTTTTCATTGTCACCAGTAAATACCATAACTTCTTATTTTCTTTAATGAGTGCCCCATCACCGTCTTATTATGCAAGACTAACTCAGTGTGTCCAACTCAACCAGGAAGCACCAAACACAGAAGACAAGCAGTTTAATGATGAAATCCAACAGATCAGATAGAAAAATAATTCAAAGGGACCATTAGTAATTATCTTGTAGAGAGAAAACAAACCTAACACACATTAGAAAGTGTACTTATTTGATCTGCTCACATTTAGCATCAATTAAAGAGATACTGCCAAGTAGGCAGGCCTCAAATTTTAATTATCTTGAAATTTGCATACTGTTTTAGTAAATTCCTTGTTTAAGCCTGTGTAATATTCCTCTTAATTATCTATAAGCCTAGGTCTAACTAATTATATTTTTTAAAAAAAAGCCTTATTTCATGTAGGTCCTACCCAAAAGAGGAGAGGACACCTTATGCTCTCTGACTGTGGACCCACGTATTAAATTGCTCCCATGTTTAGGGCCATGGTGTTGCCTAACAACCTCTACCATGGAAAGTCAATAAATGTTGAGATTGTCCATTAGATTTGTAAATTTTGACACAAGATGAGGTTGTTAGGCAGGAAAATGGATCTGTTCAATCTGTGCCTGGTTGCGCATGTTTGTGATTGTAGAGCACAAGCCATGCACAGCTTTGTGTGGATGGGATTAAAGTAAATGGGGGGACTAAATTATTTTAATTTAATGCTAAAGTGATTATTACTATAAAAAAAAGCAAACAAGTACTTGACAGTCAGGCTGATAACTGGTAATAGAACATTCATCTTCATAGATGAAAACCAAGATCCCTTAAACCTTGTACAATACACACAACACAAGACGGTGGCTTTAAGCCATCTGGACACTCCCTGATCCAGGGATAAGCCAGTTCTAGGTAAATTAGAGATCTAATTTATATTTGGCCCTAAGGGGCTGTTCCAGCCACTGTGGATCACTGGGGTATACAATCACCAGGCCACGCTCCCCCCTCCCCCCTTTTCTTTTTCTTTAGATGCCCCCTGCACAAGAGGGGACCTCCAGGACAGTGCTGGCACATAAGTCATTACAGAGACTCTGTAGCACTGAAGGATTCAACTAGGCATGGGGAATTCAGAGCTATCTGGATCTGCTGGCATTACTGATGCTTGACTGGAATGAGGGAGCCAAAAATCTAGAGCAGAGTATATAAAATCTGAGGCCTAACAACCCAATCCCTTTAAAATCTAACCACGTAAATGGAGCACCACCAAGGCCATGGGAAATCCAACATGGATTTACAAAATTTCTACATCTTGCTGATTCCTTTTGCAAACGATATTGGTTCAGCATTTCCACTCCATCCACAGACTTAAAACACTCGTCCAGGCACACAACTCATGTCTCATTTACTGCAACATCCCCTTTGCTGGCCTTTGAGAAATCCCACCTTGCCCCTCTCATATCTCTTCAAAATGCTACTGCAAAGATCATTTTCCTACCTCAACACTCTGACTTTGTTATTCCTCTCTTTGCATCCCTCCACCGGCTCCCGTTCTCAATTAAACATGAGCTATTTGTCTTCCCTTTCAAGGCACTCTCCACCCTACTCATCATCTCTCATTCACTATCAAATGCCAGTTCCTGCCTCTGCTCTGCCAATGATGCCAGCCTTCACCAGACACTTGCTAAATTTTCAAACACCTTTGTACTTTCTTCTTTGCCCTTTATCCTTGGGAGAAGCTCCCCATAATCATCTCCAAATTGTCCTCCCTCAAATCCCTCCTTAAAACTCTCCTTTGCTGTTATTAGAATTAAGCACGTTTTTTCAGAAAAATAGTTTATTTGCTGAAAAATGCAGCTTGGGGTTGACCAAAACGACTCATGAATTTGGGTCAAAACTTGACAAGGGCTAGGTAGCCAGCATGCTGAGACCACTGCCTATCATGCTGACCATTAATGTCTCATGTACTCCTGTTTGTTGTATTCACTTGTTGCCTCTTGTCTTACACTTAGATTGTATACTGTCTGGGGCAGGGAGTGTCTTTTTGTTCTGTGTTTGTACAGAACCTAGCACAGTGGGATCCTGGTTTATGACTAGGCCTCTGAGGCATGGTAATACAGATAAATAATAAATACTAATAGCATACAGAAAATGCAGATTTTAGCTCAAAACAGAAAAATGAGTTTACTCTCCATCAGTAAGAAATGGGGAAACTAGTGTAACACACAGAAAAGGAATCAGGTACATTGTAGACAGATTGCACAAACATATTTCCACAAAATTAATATGCAAAAATAATAATATTTTGCTTCATTTGGAACCACAGATGAATTAAGTTGTATGCTGCTATATCTTAGCTACTTTGTACTTGCTGATGAGACAGGGGTGCTGGAACAATTTTTATAGTGGGGGTACTAATGATGGAAACCATGGGTGCCATGTATTTGGTGTTTGTTATTACTATTTCAAGCCAGAGGGTGTGGCAGCAGCCCAGCCTCCCAGTTCCAGCACCACTGTGATGAGAGAGTCTATAGATTTCAAATACTTTAATGGCAATGATGGATGGACAACACATTCCTTTGGGATCTACTCAATATATTCTGCCCTCACTCGATGCAGTGCAGTGCCAATGTTTTTTTTCTTGGGTGCTTAAATTTAGGAACCTAAAAATCTATATTTAGGCAGTTGAGTAAGGGGCCTGATCTTCAGAGGTGCTGATGCCCTCTTGCTCCCATTTAGACTATGTGTGCACAGTGTTGGGAAACCAAGTCACAGCACCACTATGTTGGGACTCCTCCGAGACCCTCGGTTCCTCAAGAATTCAGTCCGACTCCAGTCTTGTCATTCAGGTTCCTTTATTTGCCACACACCAAAGCTATGCTGAGGTGATCAGACTGAAGTGTAAGGGATGGGAGTAAGGCATACCACTCATCCAAAATTACATAGAAACTTTCTTCCTCTATATGCATTTACACATCACATTCCAGTAACACGTTTTGGGATTGACTCGATTACTTTGTAGGAGCCAATCCCTGGACAGCATGCTCTGCATGCATGACTTACTCGTTACCTTATCATACATTCCAGCCTTATTTTATCCATTGCTACTTTGTCCATTGTAAATGGTTCTCTGAGTGTCCCCCCGCCCCGCCTTATCATAGCTAGTACAGACATTCTGTTTCCAGCCTGTTGAGCCATTTACCTCCCGAATCCTGTTTTCCAAGAAATGAGGCCTCACCCATGTCTAATTACTCATGTTAAGACAGACCTACACACAGCAGCCGAGAGTGCGCTTCCCAGTGCGGGAAGGCAGACGTGTGCTAGCACACTAAAAATAGCAGGGTAGCTATGGTGGCAGGGGCGGCGGCTTGGACTAGCCATTTGAATACATACCCAGAGGGTTGGGCAGGCTAGTACTCAGGCAGCTAGCCTGAGCCACAACCCTGGTTGCTGCAACCATCCTGCTATTTTTAGCACACTAGTTCAAGAAGAGTTAGCATGCGTCTGTCTGCCTTTCCAGGTGCCATGTGGACATACCCTTAGACATAGTATGTAGACAATCAGAGTTGTAGGGACTCCGTACCCCTGAAAATGAGGTCACTCACTTATATGTCTAAATAGGGATTTAGGTTCCTAGTTTCAAAAATATATTTCTGAAAAACATTGGCCAGAGTCTCTCCAAAGACTAAACTGGTGAATAAACTGGCCAACCATCTCCGTTTACTCCATGCACCCAGATTATTTAAAAACTGTTCAAGAATGAGGAAGCATGCAATTATTGGGGTAGAATATGAAGGTCTGAAGAGGTGCAGTTTCGAAACTAGCAGCTTGATTTATAGAGGCGCTGAGCACCAGAAACGCTCACTGAAGTCAAAGAGAGTTTACTCTCCAAGTGAAGTCCTAAGGACTTAATCCTTCTCTGATACACAGGCATGCAGTCTTGTAAATAAAATCAGCCTGTCTCTTGGAATGTGCACACAAGAGCTGTAGCTATTTTTACAAGATATGCAGCGATGTACAGCCTGGTTATTTAAGATCAAAATTTGAACCTAAATTAGAAGCACTGATAGTAAATCCAGCAATAATGTGTGATATTTACATAATTTACCACAAGTAAGGCACCTTCATACTGCGACCTTGTTAGTATTCTCTCATCTAAACGCAAATAAGAGCCCATTTTAACTAAATAAACATAATTATTTTCACATTATTTCGGTGATGAACTTGAGGACACATCCCACCACTCCTGATCTCTTTTGTAGTTCTAAAGGAACACAGAATTGTTCTCTCGTCTTATGTCACAGGCCTCTTCAAATGTCAAGCCCTGCCACCCACAAACTCAGACTGTTCTTCTACCTGCAAAAACTTAACACTCAACTAGTCCAAATCACTTTCCAGTTCACAAGGCTATCGGTTACTAGGTAACAACCCCACATATTCCTTGGTGCACTTGCTGAATTTGAGGCTCTGTGCGAAAAGTAACAATGGCAAAGAGAAAAGGCACTCTCGAATGGCGACTAGTTCTTACCAAACCTTTTCACAAGAGAGCACTGAATTGTGGTACAGACACAAATCAGTGTCAGTACATCACAGTACATTTAAACCTAGTTTTCCAGAGGGGCCCCAACCCAGCTTCCACTTAAGCACACACTGTTATACTGAAGCACCCACCTGGGCATGCAGATTCTAGATTCTAATAGCTGCAGCACAGAAAACAAAATTTCTCCACAAAGTCCAGGCAACCCGAGCATAAGACATTGGAAACTGGCCACTCGGGTGTTTTTTGTATGCAACGTTACATAGGCCCAAGTACATGACAGGATCTGAAAAAAAATCAGGCCCTAGAAATAAGTTTTAAATTTTAGACCACAAAATGGAAAGTGAGCGAGCGAGTGCGTAGGTTGGCGGGGGGAGGGGATTCACATTTCCAGAATCAAGATGCTTAAACTTGAATGATGGATGTCTCCATGCAGAACATCCACAATATTTCTGCCTTTATAGCAGAAGATCAAAGACTGCAGTCCACCAGTGGTCATGTGCTTCATGGAAGGCTGGGAAGGGACTTTAACTGCCTTAAAATGTGCAAATGCATGCTTGGATTCTTGTACCGTGATCTGTAGCATATACTGACTTCACAGGAGAATTTAAGGTGAGCAGAAATGTGAAGTTTCAGAGTAGCAGCCGTGTTAGTCTGTATCCGCAAAAAGAAAAGGAGGACTTGTGGCACCTTAGAGACTAACACATTTATTTGAGCATAAGCTTTCTTGAGCTACTGCTCATTTCGATGAAGTGAGCTGTAGCTCACGAAAGCTCATGCTCAAATAAATGTGTTAGTCTCTAAGGTGCCACAAGTCCTCCTTTTCTTTTTGCAGAAATGTGAAGGAATCTATGATCCTCTTCTGCAAGCTAGTGGAGAATGAAGGAAAGGCACGCATGTCAGAAGAAGGGTTGAACTGGAAATCCAGTTGCCCCGAATCTTGGGGAAGGTAATGGATGTATCATCCTATTAGCAAAGTGAAACCTGGAATGATGGGGTTCCTTTGATTAGTGCCTCACAATAATTTCTTAGTCACTGAAAGCCAAATCCTCGTCTGATTAAAGTCTATGGGGGATTTGCCATTGGGTTCAACAGGAGCAAGATTTAGATACGGTCACCATATGTCCCGTTTTGGCCGGGACAGTCACCTTTTTTTTTTTTTTTTTGGCAAAAGTGGGCATTTCTCCCGTTTGATCTTGTCAGCTTCATCAGTTGGCAGGAGCAAATAAGACTAATGCCTACTTTTGTCAAAAAGTGGGGTGTGGATGAATGTGCAGGGGGTGAGTGGCGAAGCCAGCCCCGCACGCAGGGGAAGAAGGCAGGGCTCGGTCGGGGGACAGGCAGGCCTCAAGTGAGCAGCAACGCCAGCCCTAGCCTCATGCAGGGGGCAGGCAGGGCTTAGGCGAGCAACAGTGCCAGCCCCATGTGGGGAAGCGGGCTCGGGCAAGTGGCTCAGGCCATCCCCATCGGGGGGGGGGGGGAGGGTTTGGCTAGTCCCCCGCAGTGGGTAGGGCTCAGGCTAGCCCCAGATGGTGACCAGTTTTGCCTTTGGGAAATATGGTCACCCTCTTTAGATCTGACGTTTCCACTATCATCAACCCCACCAGAGAGAGAAGGAAGATTTCTGTGTTGCTAACATTCCCCATTGTGCTGGCAGTGATTTAGAATCATAGAATATCAGAGTTGGAAGGGACCTCAGGAGGTCATCTAGTCCAACCCCCTGCTCAAAGCAGGACCAATCCCCAACTAAATCATCCCAGCCAGGGCTTTGTCAAGCCTGACTTTAAAAACTCCTAAGGAAGGAGATTCCACCACCTCCCTAGGTAACGCATTCCAGTGTTTCACCACCCTCCTAGTGAAAAAGTTTTTCCTAATATCCAACCTAAATCTCCCCGACTGCAACTTGAGACCATTACTCTTTGTTCTGTCATCTTCTACCACAGAGAACAGTCTAGAGCCATCCTCTTTGGAACCCCCTTTCAGGTAGTTGAAAGCAGCTATCAAATCCCCCCTCATTCTTCTCTTCCATAGACTAAACATCCCCAGTTCCCTCAGCTTCTCCTCATAACTCATGTGTTCCAGTACCCTAATCATTTTTGTTGCCCTCCGCTGGACTCTTTCCAATTTTTCCACATCCTTCTTGTAGTGTGGGACCCAAAACTGGACACAGTACTCGAGATGAGACCTCACTAATGTCGAATAGAGGGGAACGATCACGTCCCTCAATCTGCTGGCAATGCCCCTACTTATACATCCCAAAATGCCATTGGCCTTCTTGGCAACAAGGGCACACTGTTGACTTATATCCAGCTTCTCGTCCACTGTAACCCCTAGGTTCTTTTCTGCAGAACTGCTGCCGAGCCATTCGGTCCCTAGTCTGTAGTGGTACACAGGATTCTTCCATGCTAAGTGCAGGACTCTGCACTTGTCCTTGTTGAACCTCATCAGATTTCTTTTGGCCCAATCCTCCAGTTTGTGTAGGTCCCTCTGTATTCTATCCCTACTCTTCAGCGTATCTACCTCTCCTCCCAGTTTAGTGTCATCTGCAAACTTGCTGAAGGTGCAATCCACACCATCCTCCAGATCATTTATGAAGATATTGAACAAAACCGGCCCCAGAACCGACCCTTGGGGCACTCCACTTGATACCGGCTGCCAACTAGACATGGAACCATTGATCACTACCCGTTGAGCCCAACAATCTAGCCAGCTTTCTATCCACCTTATAGTCCATTCATCCAGCCCATATTTCTTTAACTTACTGGCAAGAATACTGTGGGAGACAGTGTCAAAAGCTTTGCTGAAGTCAAGGAACAACACATCCACTGCTTTCCCTGCATCCACAGAACCAGTTATCTCGTCATAGAAGGCAATTAGATTAGTCAGGCATGACTTGCCCTTGGTGAATCCATGCTGACTGTTCCTGATCACTTTCCTCTCATCTAAGTGCTTCAGAATTGATTCCTTGAGGACCTGCTCCATGATTTTTCCAGGGACTGAGGTGAGACTGACTGGCCTGTAGTTCCCAGGATCCTCCTCCTTCCCTTTTTTAAAGATTGGCACTACATTAGCCTTTTTCCAGTCATCTGGGACTTCCCCCAATCGCCATGAGTTTTCAAAGATAATGGCCAATGGCTCCGCAATCACATCCGCCAACTCCTTTAGCACTCTCGGATGCAACGCATCCTGCCCCATGGACTTGTGCACGTCCAGCTTTTCTAAATAGTCCCGAACCACTTCTTTCTCCAAAGAGGGCTGGTCACCTCCTCTCCATGCTGTGCTGCCCAGTGCAGTTGTCTGGGAGCTGACCTTGTTCGTGAAGACAGAGGCAAAAAAAGCATTGAGTACATTAGCTTTTTCCACATCCTCTGTCACTAGGTTTCCTCCCTCATTCAGTAAGGGGCCCACACTTTCCTTGACTTTCTTCTTGTTGCTAACATACCTGAAGAAACCCTTGTTACTTTTAACATCTCTTGCTAGCTGCAACTCCAGGTGTGATTTGGCCTTCCTGATTTCACTCCTGCATGCCCGAGCAATATTTTTATACTCATCCCTGGTCATCTGTCCAATCTTCCACTTCTTGTAAGCTTCTTTTTTGTATTTAAGATCAGCAAGGATTTCACTGTGAAGCCAAGCTGGTCGCCTGCCATATTTACTCTTCTTTCTACACACCGGGATGGTTTGTCCTTGTAACCTCAATTAGGATTCTTTAAAATACAGCCAGCTCTCCTGGACTCCTTTCCCCCTCATGTTATTCTCCCAGGGGATCTTGCCCATCAGTTCCCTGAGGGAGTCGAAGTCTGCTTTTCTGAAGTCCAGGGTCCGTATTCTGCTGCTTTCCTTTCTTCCTTGTGTCAGGATCCTGAACTCGACCATCTCATGGTCACTGCCTCCCAGGTTCCCATCCACTTTAGCTTCCCCTACTAATTCTTCCCGGTTTGTGAGCAGCAGGTCAAGAAGAGCTCTGCCCCTAGTTGGTTCCTCCAGTACTTGCACCAGGAAATTGTCCCCTACATTTTCCAAAAACTTCCTGGATGGTCTGTGCACTGCTGTATTGCTCTCCCAGCAGATATCAGGGTGATTGAAGTCTCCCATGAGAACCAGGGCCTGCGATCTAGTAACTTCTGTGAGTTGCCGGAAGAAAGCCTCGTTCACCTCATCCCCCTGGTCCGGTGGTCTATAGTAGACTCCCACCACGACATCACCCTTGTTGCTCACACTTCTAAACTTAATCCAGAGACTCTCAGGTTTTTCTGCAGTTTCATACTTGAGCTCTGAGCAGTCATACTGCTCCCTTACATACAGTGCAATTCCCCCACCTTTTCTGCCCTGCCTGTCCTTCCTGAACAGCTTATATCCATCCATGACAGTACTCCAGTCATGTGAGTTATCCCACCAAGTCTCTGTTATTCCATCACATCAAAATTCCTTGACTGTGCCAGTACTTCCAGTTCTCCCTGCTTGTTTCCCAGGCTTCGTGCATTTGTGTATAGGCACTTGAAATAACTTGCTGATCGCCCCTCTTTCTCAGTATGAGGCAGGAGCCCTCCCCTCTCATGTGCTCCTGCTCGTGCTTCCTTCCGATATCCCACTTCCCCACTTACCTCAGGGCTTTGGTCTCCTTCCCCCGATGAACCTAGTTTAAAGCTCTCCTCACTAGGTTAGCCAGCCTGCTTGCAAAGATGGTCTTCCCTCTCTTCGTGAGGTGGAACCCGTCTCTGCCTAGCACTCCTCATTCTTGGAACACCATCCCATGGTCAAAGAATCCAAAGCCTTCTCTCCGACACCACCTGCGTAGCCATTTGTTGACTTCCACGATTTGACGGTCTCTACCTAGGGCTTTTCCTTCCACGGGGAGGATGGACGAGAAGACCACTTGCGCCTCAAACTCCTTTATCCTTCTTCCCAGAGCCACTTAGTCTGCCGTGCTCCGCTCAAGGTCATTCTTGGCAGTATCATTGGTGCCCACATGGGGAAGCAGGAAGGGGTAGCAACCCGAGGGCTTGATGAGTCTCGGCAGACTCTCCGTCACATCGCGAATCTTAGCTCCTGGCAAGCAGCAGACTTCTCAAGGACACAGAATTAGATAGATAGCTTTTCCACAATAAGAACATATAGGTTCTGTGATCCTGTCTCTGTGATACTTGAAATATCACCACCAGTATATTTGCTCTATATCCCAGCTTGACTCATGATGCATACATCTTCAAGATGTCCTCCATCAGCGAACTGATTAAGATTTGGCCAGGAAACTCCAGGTGGTTAACTGGTAAGAATATATCTCAAAAAGAATTCCTTTAATTATGTGCATTTGACATCTTTATATATATTTTATGAGATAATAAATACATTTTCACTAGGTATCCATTGATGCCATATGGCAGCTCACACAAAGCTGAACAAATTAGGTATAATGAGGCTCATTAAAAAAGGCAAGATCTATAACTAAAAGGACTTTTGGACTTGAAAGATGGGGTTCAGATGTCTGCATAATAGAGGAGATGCCCTCCAACTCTTTCCTTTGAAAACTCTGGCAGAAGTCCAGAGTATCAAAGATGCTAGTGGCCTTGAGAAGACAAAAAGAGTTATCTGTGTGACTGATCAACTCAAGCAACCGATAAAAGACTGAGCAGAAGAGGACATGGAATCAAGGAGTTAGTGGAACGTGCTCTTATGATCTTAAACTACTTTACCAAAGTATTACCTTTCTGCAATTACATAACTTTTATACCTTGCAGCCCTTCCATTAGAGATTTCAGAGTACCTTAATAACATAAACAAAACGCTTGTCTTCACTGCAAAGTTGACTCAAATGCTAACTCAAGCATTACCCTTTACCTTGACTTCTGTCCACACACAAAACCCCTTACCTCAAGCGTGGTAATGCTTTTAACTAGAGTTGGCTGGTGTCAGAAAGATAAAGGCTAAAGAGTGAGTGAGCACAACTTGTCACCTGCTAACATGACCCCTTTGCAGGTTAGATACAGGCCAGCACCATTTGCCGGTTGCAAGTCCTCCAATGTCTTCCCACAACTGCCTCATGTGCCCAGAAAGGTTAGGCAAGTTCTCCCACAATGCACTATGAAACAGTGAGTGGAGCTCAGCATAATGCAATGCTAAGAATCATGGGATATTGTAGCCAGACAGCCAGCCCCCCCCCCCCCAGACCAGCATTGCTGGAAACACAGGAGGAAGCAGGAACAGGGCACTTAACATATATTCCAGCACAGCCTTTGAAGCTGTGAAAGCACAGGTGTGCTGCTACAATGTGCCTCTGGGAACAGATACGATTAAGCTCACAGCAGGCAGAGGCCCTGTGACAGACATGGCTCTTAGCCCCAACTAAATAGCATGATGCACACACACCAACATCCTAGGTGGGAAAATATTTACCCTGATAAAAGAAATGTCCAGTAGTCGAAACTTATTGTTTCTCTCCTTTGCAAGTGTAAACTACTCTTGTGAAAGCTGGCGTCACCCCGACAGACCAGCCTCAATTTGGCATAAGAAAGGAGAAAGAGAATAAAGGAGTACAGAGGTATAAGTAGGGGACCTACAGCACCATGATTTTTGAGTGCTTTCACTATCTATCTGCTGGTCAGATAAGTGACAGCCTCCCAAGGCTTCTGCAGCTAAGAGGGTCCCTACGCCTTGTCCCTTATTCGTCTTTCCGCGGAATTGAGTGACCGATCCTGGCTTGGCACCGCTGGAATCGAGAGATGCAAGGAGGGTAAGACGCACCCACACCTGATCTCCTATCTTTAGTGTACACATATTTTGAAATAGAGCTCTATATTTTGTTTTCTTTCTTTGGGATTGTGGCTTCAGTTTTGTAACTTGTTTGTGTGTGTAACATCTCTACATTTAAATAAGTAGGCACTAGCAATTTTGTAACCACATGATTAGAATCTAGCTTAATAAATTTTGGTAACCATTTATGCATAAGCCTGACTTGTTTTCTCTGGTTTACTGTAAAGCAGCCAACACAATTAAAGAACCTCAGCCATTTTGGCTCTAAAGCCTGGCCATTAGGTGAGAGTACTAAGAGCCTAGCGTTGAGTTGTGCCGCCTCCACGGGGCAAACTCTTGGGGCACCTGTCAGTCAATCCTGGCTGCCCGCTGCGAAGGAGCTCTGAGCTCTAGCAGTTAAAGTCACGGGTGGTTAGGACCTTGGGGCATCCGTCAGCCTAGCCCGGGCTGCCCGCCGCGAAGGGACAGTGCGTCCTAGCGGTTAAAGTCACGGATGGTATAAACGGGCATAGCTGGCACCTCACCAAACATCCTTGGCCGTCGGCTAACAGATATGCCCTCAGAAGTCTTTGTGCCACACAAGTGAGTACGGTGCTAATGTGGACACAATCACTTTAGTATTATTTTGCAGTGTGGCTGCTCTCCCTTGAGGTAGGCTAACTCAAAAGGAGTAACTTGAGCATACATAGCTCAAGTAATAGGCCCGGACTCCATGAGTGTGCTGGGGGGGAAAAAATAGTGGGTGTTCAGTACCCACCAGCCACCCACTGATCAGCTGTTCGACAGCAGGTGCTGGGGGAAGGAGGTGGGAAGAGGCAGGGCGAAGGGTGTGATCTTGGGGGAAGAGATGAAGTAGGGCGGGGACTTGGGGCGGAGCAGGGTGGAGCACCCACACAGAAAAATGAAAGTTCGTGCCTTTGACTCAAGTTAATTCTTCAGTGAAGACATACCCAAAGCCTCAAAACACCCTGTGAGGCAGGTAGGTAGATATCACTAACAGTGCGACAACTAAATAACGTGATCATTTGTCAAAACTCGGTTCAAAAAGATTAAATGATTTACTTAAGAAATCTGTGCAGAGACGACAGTGCTGGTTCAGTTTTGCTATGCTGAAGTGTGTTCTTTTTGGAAGGTTTGCCCTCAGTTGACACCTATCATGCCACGTGTATTTTCTGGTTGGATATACTGTTGTATTATTGGTCAGGTGCAACATGAATTTCTCTGGCTTCACTAATTGTAGACCCACTTCAGGGTCATTTAGCTGAGCAGCCAGTCTATTTAACAGGATGCGCCACGCCATCATTAAAGAAAATGCTTGCAACACATTATACAGAAGATCCTAAAAAAACAAGGCACAAAAAGCCAATTAAATTATATTGGTTCTATTTCTTTTCCATGCTATCCTACCTTTCCTATGGGAGTAAGATAAACTAATACTGTATGATACTCTGTGTTGAACTTATTATTTATGCACAATAAAGGGTTTCTTCACTCTTTTCCATAAAGCACACTTCCTGACTACTGCAGAGAATGTAGATAGATCCATGGGAAAACAGGAAGGGCCCTGCTGTCCACCCTGTGAAGTGAGCAGTCAGGCATGGCACACCAGAAATAATGCCTATTAAGTCCAAATCCTGCAAGGTGCAGAGCACGGCATGCACAATTAGGTGCTTCATATGGAATTAATGTGTCAAAATGATCAGGATATTCAAGAAAAAAAGGCAAAGTTTATACTTGTTTAGGGCTCATTCAGTAACAGGTTAGAGGGAGCTTTGCGGGAATTCCTGTTAAAGTTCTGCCACCCAACTGAAGAAACTTTTCAGGTGATTTCACTGTCTCACCTCTATTTTATGTCCTCTTGGGAAACTGCTAGGCCACCCCAGAGAGGACTTAACCCAGGACTGATAAGCATACTTCTGAAGAGCACATCCTTTGGAATGCATGAGACCTCATAAGAATGGCAGGTACTTTTCATAATTTCCCCTAAGATATCATCTCTGGTCTTCAAACCCCACCACCCCTGCCCTTCCAAGCACACATCCTAAATATACTGCTCAAACTATCCAACTGAAAGTACTGTTCAGGAAAAAATTGTAAACATCTCCAGCAAACTGCATGTTCATATAATTTGTTTACTCTCCTGGCTTGTGGTTATAAGAAAGTGTATTATGTTCCTCACACTTCTTGCCTATGGCACATTTCTTTGTGGGAGCCCTTAAGTAAAATGTAGGCAGCATCTCACTGTCTGATTTTCTTTTATGATAGAGATTGCAGGAAATTACCCCCTCTCCCCAAAACCATATTGGGTTAAGGGTACTCTTCAGAGTCTGGATGATCACTGAAATTCATCCCTGTTTAAATGGTGTATATCCCATGTACTGCCCTTCTGCAAAGGGTGAATTTCTTCCTATGAGAGAAGAAAATGTTAAATATTTATAAACATCTAACTTTTTAATTATTATTCTTCCATTGATCTGCAGAGGATAACAGATGTCTTTGCTGAATCTATGTTCTGACATTGTTGGAACCTCTGATTAATAATCCAGTGATGTTAGCTTTAAAACTTCTGCAACAATATAAATAATTGTGTTCTGTTAGTCTAAGCCCTGCCTAGAACTGGGTGGCACACTGGTATATTCCCATCACTGGACAAAAATTCAAATTAGAATTTCTCATCAATACGGACAATTGACATTCTTAAGAAATAAATCCAAGGGACACAATGAAACACAAATCCGTAGTTTTTTTCATTCCCCTTGTTGTTAATCACATCTGAGTTGTTCAAATTTTAATATGTTATTGAGAGCAAATAAAGTTAACAAGAACAGAGCAATTCACATTTTCCCCTTTTTTTTTGATGGAGAAAATGTCCTCGTCAGCTTTCCTTTGGACTATTTATTCTCTGCACGCCAGCCATGAATCTGAGTGATTTGTTTTGCCTACTCTCTACAGGTATGTATGTGCGCATTTCTGAGGCAGTTAGCTGATAGCCCCAATATTTATTTAAAAAAAAAAAAGGTCTGGAGAATCTCACTACTTCTGCTTTACTTCATCTCTCCTACATGTAGCCAAGTGAGGTAACAACAACCGGGATCCCATTCCAACCATATACGTGGGATTTGCTTCATGAAGGACCAATGCACTATTTTACACCTTCACACCAGCTGTTCCATTCCTTTGGGAAGCCAAATTTTCTCCTCCAAATCCATTTCCCCTTTCTTTTCGGTACACAGGTACCAATATATGTCCTCGAAGCATGTCTTTTTCTAAGGGCTTATCTACACTTACCGGGGGATCGACAAGCAGTGATCGATGCATCAGCGGTCAATTTAGCGGGTCTTCTCCTGTACTCCACCAGATTGAGAAGCGTATGGGGAGTCGATGGGAGAGTGTCTCCCATTGACATTGCGTAGCGTGGACCCCGCATTAGGTACATCTAAATTACGTCGATTTGAGTTATGCTATTCATGTAACTGAAATTGCGTAGCTTAGATTGAATTTCCCCTGTAGTGTAAACAAGGCCCCATGCTCAGAAACTCTCAGTTCAGCAAAAATGAAAAAAAGCGGATGTCAAGTTTTCTGCAGCAGCAAGAGGAGTTTTAGAGAGAAATTCCTGACCTAGCCCCTCAAGAAACTTTTTTTTAAATTATTTTCACTCTTACCCAGCACAAATTTATCAATAAAGGACTCAGCATTAAGCACAAATTACTCAATAAGCTATTACCGAATACCTTCTACTCTATTTCATGATACATACCCAAACCTTTCCTATAGCAGATGCCATTTTGAATCTGAGAAGTAAGAAAGACAAAATAGAATACAGAGTTTATGCTGAAGGTGACACACAGAATACACACTGTAATCCATGAATACGAGTGCAAATCTAAAAGATTTGATTAAAGCCCTTAACGTTGCAAAAAATATATATCTAAGATGCAAACGGTCTCATGGATTATCTAAAGACTTGTCGACACATAGAAGTTAATCTGCAATTAGGTAGAATGTGAATTTAAAGCGGATACACTATTCCTGATTTACTCCATGAGTGGATGCTCTTATTCTGGAATAAGAGCATCTTATTCTGAATTAACTTAATCTGCTTTGGAAGTGGATTCAGACTTCTGGAATAAGAGCGCCCGCACACAGAGAGAATACCTTGTCACAGGTCAGGGCACTTTACCTATGTTTCCTCTCAGTGGTCTGGCAAGGGCACCCACCCTCAGGCTTCTGGCTCTCCAGCCAGTGCCTTTCTGGGAGGATACTCACATCTCTCCCCCTTCTGACTGGGGTATTTCCAGGTAGCACAGCTCCCTGCCTTCACGTTGAAGCACACACAGCTTGCCCAAGGGCACCTGCTTGCTTTCTCTTCAGAGATGGTTAACAGGCGTAATTGCTATAGTTACAAGGCACCACACAGCACTTCCTATACAAGCCTACTTTATTCTTAAGATAAAAAGCATTATAGAGAAAACATATTGAAAACAATAAAAGAAACTACACACATGCTAATAGGTGTACTAAACATTACCCCAACTCTAACATGGGCTCTGGTAGGAGCAGTCTTTGAACACCCCACCACAGGGTTTCCTTTGTAGTCATAAGTTCATCCAGACTTAGCTCAGAATTAGCACTTTCATAACATGTGTAGCCTGCCCTTTATACAGTTCAGGGGTCTTGGATCTGGAGTTTCCAGGAGCAGGTAATTAATAGACACTGGCTTTCCTCCCCTGGGTGTAGTTTCAAAAGAGTGGATTTGAAGTAGGTCATCCCCTCACCCACCAGACATTTTCTAGAAAAGCCACTTTACATGCATTGTCCCAAAAAGTCCTCTGAAGTTCCTAACATTTATATTAGTCACGTCCCTAGTAAAGTTACATACAATCCTACAATCACACATAAACAATTGCATTTTCAGTACCATGGACCTCTTAGGCACCAAACCCAATTCAATAAGGTTTAACTTAATTCAATAAAGTTTATCTCTATTCAATAAGGTGTGTCTAGGACAGTGGTTCTCAAACTGTAGGTTGGGACCCCAAAGTGGGTAACAACCCCATTTTAATGGGGTTGCCAGGGCTGTTGTTAAACTTGCTGGGCCCCAGGCCTGAAGCCAAAGTCCAAGCCCCACCACCAGGACTGAAGCCCTCAAGCTTCGGTGTCTCCCAGGGTGGGGAAGAGGGTGGGGGAGGCGCCTCAGGCTTTGGTACGCCTTCCTGGGGTCTTGTAGTAATTTTTGTTGTCAAAAGGGGGTCGCGGTGCAATGAAGTTTGAGAAACCCTGGTCTAGGATATCGGAGGATATTCTCAGTCTGTCACATAGCTATTCTGGAATAACTCCCTGGGTAGAGAAGCACTAAGTTGCATTTACGAACCTGAGTCAGAGAAACATACTCTAGGATAGAACACGATGAGCCTAATATATTCAAAGTCATTTCTAGGATCACTATGTGGCAACTGGTTGGGAAGCAGTAAATGATGTTCCAGAAAATTGCCTTGCTAGATCTAAGTCTCTCTCTTTAAAAAAATACAAAAAAATTCTCACCACAGGCAACACTATAAAAATATATATTGAAAAGGTTTTGAATTTTATTTTACAAATATTAGAAGCACATAAGGTTACAGTGTATCTATAAAAATCTGCCTGTACCATTTGGTGAAAATATCAGGTTAGTCCCACGGTGCTTGTCAGCTACATATAGCTCTTGGTAGGAGGGAATTTGGCACGAAGATGACATAGGTGCAGGAGTTTGAAGGCTAAAGATTTACACGTATTCTATTCTGAAAATAAGTGTCACTGCAGGTTTCCATGTTTATTTTATCTCAGGTACTCCTGATTGTATGTGTTCAGTTTATAAGTAAAACGATGGGTTTTTCTAACTGCCATCCTTGAAAATGAAAGCTGGGATCTGAGAGGCAAGCTGGTTTTTTTCATTCCTATACCTAATTTGTTCCTAATTTGTATTTGCTTGCACAGGTGTAACTGATACGTATTTAATTCTGCTAACATTATTAATGGGAGTGAAAGGATTGACTTCTTCAGCAGTGTTCATAGTGAAGAGTAATTACCTCCCTACGTTATCAGGTGATGTCTCTGTCACTGTCCTCCTTTAGGGTTCACAGATATGTGATAATGCAGCACATTATGTAACTTGTTGCCCACTCATTAAATGAACATGAGTTAAACCAAAGTGTCTGTTAACTCTTTGTAACTAAGGGTGTAGTACAAGCCACTAGAATACCCATTAGCCATTTTCGAGTCAGCCTAGATTGATAAAACTTTGAACTGCTTCTTTCCCTGCAGACTCAAGGCTGAAGCAGTCAGAGCCAATGGCTATTATAATGAGATGAAATTTTTAGAAAGCCACCCTAAACTATAATTAGTTCATAATTAGCAAGGAACAAAAACAAAAAAAAATAGCATTCATTCACTTAAAATGATTTTTAATGTTATAATGACTGGTACATAATTATAGCAGAGCAGGGCTATTAAAAAAGAAAAAACCTGACTTCAAAAGAAGAGGGTTCATTTGGTGTTTATTTGCTCCAAGGTTCTAATTACTTTGGAAACCGCCAACCCTCCTTATAGGATTACTAACAAAAAACACCACTGCAGCTTTGAGGAATGCTGAGCAAATCAGTTTTTAGCACCATTAAAAAAGTCTTCTATAAATACCAGATGCATATGCGCGCACACACATTACTATCCTTTCTGAGAACTCACGAGATAACTAGTGGCATGGCATGTCAGAAAAACGAAATGGATCTCTCGTTGTTATAGCGCAATACAATATGGCAATGCTGGTGACCAAAAGCAATTATTTTAGATTGGGCTATATCATAGTTTAAGTTTTATATTGTTCTATTTCACAAATACAGTAGCATTGATTCATTCCCCCAGCCCTGCAACCTTTATACTTCAGATTTACAGACTTTGTTAATCACTCCATGACTGTCACTTCAGCAATTTCATTTAGTAAAATTAACCAGAAATATTGAGTCAGATTTATGTGGATTTCATGTGGCAAACGACAAAGCCCTGGCAACTGCTGGAGCCTGGATGAGATTTGTGATGATATCTGTTTTGGAGCTAGCTAATAAATCACATCTACTCCACGTCTTCACCTAACGGATAGACTGAAAAAGAAACACTAACAGGCCTTTTTAGTGCTCTTGAAAAGAGCACCCATCTGGGGTCCTGAGAGGTACTGACTTCAAAGGAGGATGTGGTTATTCAATACTTCTTTGAATTTTGCCCACAGAGATGCTCAGAGAACATCTCAACAATGCAGAGCAATTAAGCTATTACCAAGTCCAATCTGAAAAATATTAATGAAAGGAATTTTCCTCAGAGAGGAAGGATGGTCTTATGGCTAAGGCACTGGATTGAGGATTCAACTCATGGATCTGTCACAGACTTCCTATGTCACTTCATTCCTCAGCTGATAACATGGAGATACAGTAGAACCTCAGAGTTACGAACACCTCCAGAATGGAGGTTGTTTGTAACTCTGAACAAAACATTATGGCTGTTCTTTCAAAAGTTTACAACTGAATATTGACTTATACAGCTTTGAAACTTTACTATGAAGAAAAAAATGCTGCTTTCCCTTTCTTTTATTTTTTTAGTAGTTCATATTTAACACATTACTGTATTTGCTTTCTTTCTCTCTCTTTTTTTTGGTCTCTGCTGCGTCTTGATTGTGTATTTCCGGTTCCAAATGAGGTGTGTGGTTGACTAGTCAGTTTATAACTCTGATGTTCGTAACTCTGAGGTTCTACAGTCATACTTCCTTCCTTTCACCTGTTTGTCTTTAGACTATTAGCTCTTTGGCATGGCAATTACCTTTTACTATGTGCATGTATTTCCCCTGTGCTCAGATGAGCCATTAAGTGCTGCAGTAATACATATTAATGATTAATAAAGCTGGTCACCATCTTCAGAATGTCTCCCACTTCCTTCCTCCAAATTTATTTCCCCCCCCCCAAACTAATAGTTAATAAACTTATCAAAATTGCTGGAGAGTTAAGCATTTTCCAGGTACAATCTGAACAGTATCACGAAGATTAAATTGTATTTTTAAGGTAGAAATGCTCTCTAAAGTGGTAGACCTATCAATAAAAACCTTTCCATATACTTAGACATTAAAATGCTATACTGTAAGTTTAATTATGAGATCAACCTAAAATGTCGTCTGTTTAGTTAAGATATTGAAAAACTAAAATGCTTACAGGGCACTTACAGTAGGCATTGCCATTGAATCTGTTGTTGGTAATATACTTTAACATGTTGATGTTATTATAGATCATGTGCGCAGATGCCACAGAGATGGGCACACAAAAAGATAAATTACATAACACAGGAATCTTCTTGCTTAAAATCAAAATTTACCATTATGGAAGACTTACATATTTTTCTCTCCTAGCAGACTGCCAATTTATTTATTTCTTCCTCAGCGGGTAGCTGTCTTCAGATATGCCAGAAAAAATTATTTATTATTCCTAAAATTTGTAAGCAGTTCAATATAGTTTTAGTTAATCAGGAGTTGGCAAAGTATAATCCAGTGTCCAAACACGGAGTTCCATAATACAGCCTGTACTGCCAGGACTTAGCATGTAGTGTTCCATCTTGATCTGAGTAGACCCATAGACTCTGTATAGGAGGGTGTATCTCATATTAAAGATGAGGCACTTAAGCACGATGTATTTTATGCAATTAAACATGGCCCTCTGGCTCTTGGAAAATGGCCAGCACAACTCTTGTTTGGATGCCCCATAGTACAGCTATTACAGTAGAAAAACTGTACTGCATTTTCATTCATAACCATCCATGGAAGTCAATCCTGCAAGCATTTACTACTAGGTGTAGTGCTTACTATGGCGACAGAGCCTATGCCTTTAATGGAGCCACTCACCACAGTAAGTACTGCACACATTAATTAGTGTTTGCAGGATGGGGCCCTATGTCTGTGATCATTTACTAGTGTATTTAGAACAGGGGAGGGGGAATTGCTACATTCAGTCTTGTAACAGTTTCTGTTGTGAAAAGCCCAACAGCTCTGTGATTCCTTAAGTTGCTATTTTTGAAAATACGTAGAGACAGAACATTTTAATAAAACGTCACTATCAGGCTATGCTCACAAAATGCACAGCATATACTTACAAGTTCTTTACTAGACTAATTCTGTTTTTAAAAGCAGCTTAGCAGAGATATCTGCTCAGATTTCTATTTTCATTCAATTGTGTGAAATTCTTCAATAGAAAAGAAATATCACTTCGGAGGTAAAAACAACCACATTGTTTCATTAGCCTGAAATATCTCAGATGGGGACAGCAATCAAGAGAGATAGCTTTTAGAAACAAGCCAGCAGAGAAAATTAAGTTACATAGGGAAAGTTCAGGAGGACACTGTGACAAATAATTTACTTTTTCAACATAGGAAAGGGGAGATTGTTATAAGGTAAATATTAGGGGGATGGGCACAAGCAGCTGGAGAAACTCTTACTATTTGTCACCCTTGTCTTGTGCACTTATATACCATATTAGCAGTGCTAATTCCAACCTTTCACAAGCAGTTGCTGTATCACCTAGGGAAAAAAAAAACAGGAAGTAGAAAATGAGGAACATGGAATTGACTTACTTATTGTTTCCCAATAGAATAGTTTCCCTTGAGGACAAAAGAGCAAATTCCCATTATGGTCTAAATATATTATTTTCCCTGAACGCAAGTCAGGCAAGATTCCACACACATGCAGATGTCTCAGAACATTTTGCCTCCGACTAACTTGTGATGGGACCTTACTCGTGATGGGAAAGATTTAGGACTATTCCCTTCCTCCACCTTACCAGAGGGTCCAATTAAGTACCCATAGAAGTCCATGGGAGTCCAAATATTGACTTCAATGGGTGCCTGATTGAGCTGCTAGAACATTCAGTTATTTCTAGAAAAGCTCCCAAAGCTCTTTTAAATCAAGAGAGGTTCACTTTGGTATTAAACCACCACCAGGACAAAAATAGAATCCTAACTCCTTTCCTTCCTGAAACCGAAACGATTAAGGCTATGTCTCCATTAGGGACACTCTACCGGCATAGCCATCCTGGCATAATTCCATAGGGTAGACACAGCCTACACCAAAGGAAGGGGTTTCTCTGTTGATGTAGGAACGCCACCTCCTTGAACAAAGTGAGCTCTGTTGATGGAAACATTCTTCTCTTGACATAGCTTTGTCTACACTGGGGGTTAGGTTGGCATAACTATGCTGGGTAGTGGGATGGCTTTTTTTCACACCCCTGACATACAGAGCTGAGTTGACCTAACTGTTAATTGTAAGCCAAGCCTCAGACTTCTCTGGATGGGGACATCTGAACAGTAAAGACTCATAGTGATAATTATTATATAATAAAGCATTTTGGTATTATTATTATTATTAATACAATGGTATTAATCGTTCTGTTGCATTTCATAGCCACCAATGTTGGTGCTAACATTTAACGAACAGGAGATAATTAGAAACCAAAAGACTGCAGTACAACTAAGAGTATAACAGAATTTCATCAGGTTTTTCAGATGGGGATGTGCATTCAGCGTATGTGGCTGAGTTTTAATTTTTAAAACTTATGTACATCAGAAGTTATTTTGGGAAGAATTCAACTTCAGCTGTGAGGTGTGAGCTGACATTTGGAGGTATCATCAGAGAGATTACAATGAAATGTTAAAGAGAAAAGCCATTCCCTCTAGGCTGACTGAACCAGGGATGTCACTTCCTCAGTCCTGTGTGGGAGAGTCTCCAAGTTCCACCAAAAGCCTTCAGCTGTACAAGAGTACGCTTCAATTCTCCCCCCACCTCCAGCATGCTAAAAATAGGGGTGACATCATAAACTCATTCTACCTAATATTATAAACCCAAGTGCATTCCAGTGTCAGTAAACGAAATGTAAAATTAATTGTGCTGCAAAAGAGTAAAAGCTTTGTGAAAGAATTTACTATATTAGAACGCAGTGAGAGCACTATATGCCCTCAAGCTTCACTGAAAACATTACTACTTACATGTCATGAATGCTGGTTTTAGAAGGCAGACTTTTGCAATAGGACATTCATAATTTATTAGCAGGCAAACACAAAAATCAGCAGGCCAAATGCTGAGTCACACTGAAGTTAATTGATCATGATTAAGATAAACAGGATTTGACCTCCGATTTGTAGAACTGATTGAAAGGGAGGGTGCAATCAGAACTTTGACAAAGCAAATAAATACCTACAACAGGGGGACAGAAAGCACTAAATACAAATGTCACAGTCTCAGCATTGCCAATTATGAAGGCAAAGAGACAAACTTTAACATGCAATAAGAGAGATCATAGTAATTTTGTAAAAAATAGAATTCAATATATCAGCTTTCTACGTGTCTTTGAATAATAGCTGCATATTGTACTGACCAAAACAAGATTTTAGTACTGTTGGTAATACACAGCCAGTGCAAATATGGAAGAGTGATCGGATGTCTATATTCGACCTTACACATCAGTTACGATATTGTCAGCTACAGTAAGTCCTGATTACAGAATCAATACGACCGGTGAATATGCTAGAGTGAGAAAGCAGAATCAGATAGATTTTGCAGGGGATTTTTAGGAAAAAAAAGTCATCTTGTAACTTGAAAATTGAGCAGACTAGATAAAGGAATCATTATGAAAGGATACTATGGACCCCTACCTTTTCAGAATTAACTTTCTCTGCATATAAAATGCAACTTAAAATGATCAATAAAAGAAAGAGATGAGGAACGAACAACTGCGATATTTGGAAGTTTAGGACAAGAACCGGAGGACAGACAAATTACATGGGCGGAAGGGCACAGGTGTTCTGGGGTTCACAGGCAAATTAAACAAAAATGTTAATGTCCATTGAAAATAATGACAAAAAGTGCAAGCTACATCTCAAAGAAGTGACAGTGAGATGCAGCTGTTTTGGAAGAAGGCGTAAAGCTGAGTAGTGCTCTGAAGCACCTTTTACAATTACCTACGCTGTCCACACTCCCAAATTCTGTTCTTGCACAGATCTTGACCATGATTTTGTTGGAGCTGATTTTTAGCCAGTCTCAACATCATATACACAGTTGTAAAGGCACTATCACCTATGAAAATGTGACTCTTTCCTCTCTCTGTGCCTTAGTTTCCTAATCTGTAAAACAGGACTAATACCCACCCTCACAGGGGTGCTGTGAGGCTTAATTCATTAATGTTTTTTAAAGTGCTTTGAGATCACTGGCTGGAAGGTGTTATAGGAGTGAGATGTTTTATTATCAGCAGCATTTAAGATACTACTCTATGCTGGAAGGATTTACAGTGAGTACAGACATATCTTTAACCATAGCAGTGGCTGTGATGTTGCACCCCATAATGCTTTATAGCAATATGCTTATGAATGTAAATATGACATAATTGGAATATGTTTTATGCTAGATATGCCATGTAACACATCTTTACAAAAGGTTATGTTTTACTGAATGTATTCATCCTATTCATATGCATATATCATTTTTATATCTGAAGTTATGAGCGTTGGCTCTATGCTTGTATTTAAATGTTCGCTGTAGAAAGCACCTAAGGCCAGATTCAGTTAACATAGCGTGAAGGTGTTATTCAAATAATTGGGAGTACTTGTCTAACAATGGACCTTGATAGACGCCAATCCACATCTGCGCTTTCCTGGGAACGTTCAGGCTAACATGTGGGCAATGGTGTCGGCTGTAAAGAACTGAGTCATGCATAGACATGTGACTTGCCCATGTGACTCCAAAACTCCATCTTGTAGCTGTGATTCTACACCGAGGGAGAGAGGGGTTTCCACCCACAAGAGAGAGAGAGAGCCTATATAAGCCCCTGGAAACCCCCCCATTTGGTCTTCAGCTGGCTCTACCGAAAGAGATGCCTGAAAGAAACTGGAACAAAGGACAGTAACTACAGGGGTGTGAGTGATTGCTGGACCCAGACTAGGATGAAGTCTAGTCTGTAAAAGAAGCTTATTGGAACATCTCTGAGGGTGAGATTTACCTGCATTTAGTTTCTTACTGTATTAGCCTTAGACTGGGGTGTGTTATTTTATTTTGCTTGGTAACTTACTTTATTCTGTCAGTCATTACTTGGAACTACTTAAATCCTACTTTTTATATTTAATAAAATCACTTTTACTTATTAATTAACCCAGAGCAAATATTAATTCCTGGGGGAGCAAACAGCTGTGCATATCTCTCTATCAGTGTTACAGAGAGTGAACAATTTATGAGTTTACCCTTTATAAGCTTTATATAAAGTAAAACAGATTTATTTGGGGTTTGGATCCCCTTGGGAACTGGGTATCTGGGTGTTGGAGACAGGAGTATTTCTTAAGCTGTTTTCAGTTAAACCTGCAGCTCTTGGGGGATGTGGTTCAGACCTGGGTCTGTGTTTGTAGCAGGCTAGTGTGTCTGGCACAACCAGGCAAGGTACTGAAGTCCCAAGCTGCTGAGGAAAACGGGCTCAGAGGTAGGCCCAGCACAACAGGTGGCAGTCCCAAGGGGGTTTCTGTGACCCAACTGGTCACAGTGGTATCATGGCACAGTAATACAGGCATAAGTTTTCAGTACATCCATTGGCACACAATGTAAGGTACTGATCCTATAAACATGTAAGCACATGAATAACTTTACTTCAATAAGGAGCTCCATTTACTTCAATGGGACTGTTCACATTAATAAAATTAGGTAAGTGTTAATATTTGAAGAATTTGGCACTCACACTAATTCAGAATTGTATTGTAATATATAACTCGAAGAGGCCATGTGGAATTTGGTTTAGGATGCTAACTAAATCTCAAATTTACAGATGAACATGTATTCTTGTCAGAGATGAAGAATGCATGTTACCGTAAAATGAAAATGTATTAAAAAAACAGTATTATATTATATTGGACCAACTTCTGGGTAAGCTTGAAAGCTTGTCTCTTCCACCAACAGAAGTTGGTCCAAAAAAAGATATTACCTCACCTACCATGACTCTGTAATATCCTGGGACCAACATAGCTACAACAACACTACATAAAATCATATTTGTTTTTCTGGTCATCTTCTGCTGCGTATCTGGCTAACAAAATGACACACATGAATTCTCTAGACTTAATCCTGTATGTACAACAAAGTTTAAAACTCGATTAAAAGGCCCCCAAGGACTCTTATACAAGACTACACCAATAGAATGTCAGAGTGAAATCTTATGATTATGCTCTTTAAAAGAATGATCCTTCATATGTGTCAGGCCAAGACTATAGATGTTACTGAATGTCCATAAAATCCTACAGGAAAGATTTAAAATAGAAAGGCAGCCTTTAAATGCAAAAATTTAATCACTATCAGACACTTGCAGTGTATTTCTCTTCAAAAATGATTATTGATAATTGTTTATTTTTCATATATTCTTCATTACACTGTCTAGCAGGTTTTTCTTGCTTGCCAATTAAAAAGAAGGGGAGAGAGTCTATTGTATGCAGTCCTTTCTTAGCTACCTTGAAAACCAAAGTTTCTTTGCCTACCAATTTTGACCTTTTGTGTTTGGGAGACATTGATTGTTTTCTGCCTGTGTTTCTAATGGAGCTTGAAATGAACATGGCTTTTTGTTTACCTCCTAATTTGTGCACCACCATCATCAGTATTGTCAGCAGAGCACTGGGAATAGGGTTTGTTTACTGTCTCTGTAAAACCAGCAGACAAAGCTTAAGAGCATAAAATATAGTTGTTGGGTTTTTTACCCAGGTCCTAGAAAGGATATATATAAATGACTTGGGCAATTTTTCGTCATTTTTAAAAACTGACCACGAAGAACTTGCTCTAGCACAGGGATAGGTTGAATTCCTTTGGCTAATATATCCCAGGAAGCAGAAAGGGTGGTTATGTCAACCCAAAGTGCCTGAAGCTTCCACTAAGAGCCAGCACTGTCCCAAAGGCAAGTATTGTTGGCTAGAGAGAGAAACACTGAACCAATTCATCCTCCAGATAGTTCTCTGGTAAGGTTCTTATGGATCCCTGATTGCAACTTAAAGACAGTTTCCAACATCAGAATACCTGGTTAGCAGTGGTACAAACACCACCCCACCTCCTGTTCCAGAGGTGAATCATATCCTAAGTATCAAAAAACCAACCTTTACTTCAGTACCTTTTAGAACTAACATCATACCAAAATACCATAAACATATGCTACTTTCTCCTCACAATGACCCAAGAAATTGGGAATAAGGTACATCCTTTTGGCAGAAGCCAATACATTTGAATTCTTATTCCCATTATAATGTGCTCCAATAACTGGGTCACTACCATGCACTATGCTTTATTAAGTATTATAATAAAGCCATTAAAAGGTCAGCATTTGCCAAATGCTATCACACAGTTAACAAGGTATCACTAGTGTTAAGACTAGGGGAGGGAAAAAAAACCCTACAATGGATTTCCCAGATAGCTGTATATTACTTAGCAAATGTTGACTTTTTAGTGCCAACCACTGCAAAGACCTCAAAATACCAATCCCTTGGGTGAGACAGTCATTACATAAATTCCAAACAACATTTTTTTATATTTTAGATTGCCCATTGCTTAAGCACAGAAACTTGGTTAGATGTAGAGTTTTAGACCAAAGGATGGTTACGGTGAGTGGTATGAAGCAATGTCCAAATGACAACAGAATCCTGGTACTTGTCTTTCACTGATAGGGGTTAGCATCCACAAAATGCCAAATGTACTGAACACACTTCAACTCAGAAGAGGCAAGTGAGACTGTTCTCCAACACAGAGTATTTTTTCCTAGGAAACTCTCTTTGTTCAGGGCAAGAGCAAGACTATTAGAGACTGGCTCTGCCATCACTGGTCCACTGCTGGGAAATGGAGCCTCATTCCTGATAATTCGTTTTGTGTGCATTCCACGTTAAAAAATGTACATTAAAACACATTTTTCAAAAGAAGCCTCCTCCTTATTCCCAGACTTAAAATACTAGGGCCAGAACAAACATTCAGGTCCAATCAATCATCTCAATCACAAGAGAGTCACTCACTCCTCCAGTCCTTAAGAATAATGCAGCCCCTTCCTCCTGATGTAATATAGCCATATTTATCTTTTCCTCAGTATCCCAGATGTTCCACAATTTCCTCCCGCTTACAAAGAGGGTTGATGGATGTATAAAATTTCTGCCGGAAATGTACAAATTTCTTTATTATTAGTTGAGGGGTCAGAAACAGTGAGATCCCGGTCTGTTTTAATACCAGTGATTATGTCACATTAACTGCTCTATCAAATGTGTTACTTTTTAATTAACAATATCATATATTCCATGTAGGTTTCCCCCTCGTGTTCACTCCTCAGCTCACAGTCTTCTTGTGTTCTGCTAGCACCTGTCATCTTTTATGTTTTCCCTCTGAAATTTTTGTTTTCCTGTAAAGGTCATTAAGCTCCAAGTTTATTTCCTTTTTTTCTTCTGTCACCATACCAAAATCAACCTGCCTCTGAGCACAGCCTCATAAGCATTCCAGAGACTAAACAACGCTGTTTCCTTCTTGAACTTTGTGAGCTCTTGTTTTGTTCTACCTAGAATACATATTATGTGTGCACTTTTTATCCCATTGGTTGTCTAGGGACTCAGTTTATTACCAAGAACTAGGAAGGAAGAAAGTTGGTCTTTTATTTGCTTCAGTTAATTAAGTGCTTATGAAACATGTCAGAAAATCTGCGGATTTAAGTTCACTGTTCAGCTGGACAAGAAAAAGATAGGCTACAGGAATAAAGCCTCACAACTGCACCAATGTGACCACTCCACCAATGTGATCCTAGTCTAGAAATGAGATGGTGGTTCAGTCTTTGGGCCATTCTGTCCTTAGCTATGGCTTTGCAATGTGGATACTTGCCTACTCATGAGAGAACTAGTGAGAACGCTAATTAGTTTCAAATGCGTCACCAAACAACTTTTGGTCACTCCTGGCCTGGGCTACATTTGAGCTAGTTATCTAGATCAGTGGTTTTCAACGTGTGGACTGTGGACCCCTGGGCGTCCGCAGACTATATCTAAGATTTCCAAAGGGGTCTGTACCTCTATGCAAAATTTTTTAGGGATCCCCAAGTTTGAAAAAAGGTTGAAAGTTGCTGATCTAGACTATATATACCATTAACAGCCTCCTAAGGAATCCAGTCCCTCTTTAAAAAGTTTAAATAGGAGATACTTAGACTCCAGAGGATTAGTTCCACTAGATTTACGGGTGCAGGAGGACAGATTTGGGGTATAAACTACTTAACAGTGTTTCAGAGTGGAGGTTCTCCTAAAGAGAATGGGAAGAAATTCTCTCTTCTTCTTCCCCCCAGTTGTACAGTGGGCACTATAAAAACTCTATGGGTATAACTACACTGCAGTAAAATGCCCACGGCTGACCTGTGTCAACTGATTCACACTCACAGGGCTTGGGTTGTGGGGCTATAAAATTGCAGTGTAGACGTTTAGGCTTGAGCTGGAGCTCATGCTCTGGGACACCACCAGGAGAGGGTCCTAGAGCCCAGGATCCAGCCCAAATCTAGACCTCTACACTATTTTATAGCCCACAACCTGAGCCCTATGAGCCCGAGTCTGCTGATATGGCCCAGTCATGGGTGTTTTATTGCCATGTAGGCAAACTCTGCATTTGCCATCTATTTGCAAATGTATCATGGTACCACCAATTCTAAGGATTTTGTGATTAAAACAAGAGCCAGGAGTGGTGGACATGGAGCATTGTTGCATTAAATAAACATTTGGTTAAATGGATTAATGTGAATTCAGATGCCGGTCACTGCCAGATGCACAATACTGGTCCAGATGGACCAATGATTTGGTTGGGAATAACCAATCCTATGTGCATCCTTGCAATCTCCCATGTGTTCACAAACATTGCAACACCATGTGTATGTGTGTAAGCAGCTCTAGGGCTTATATGCATATCCTAGTTTAGATGAGCTAGTGTGTCGGTTGTTGGCCTTCACCAAATTGGTTTGCAACAGTAAGTGAATATTTACCAGGGCACAGAATCAAAGGATCCTAAGGGCACAGTCTTAAAATAATGAGAATGGTTAGGGTTTACACTCTTACCCATTTCTATTACAATAATTGTCTCATAAATAGATTCATGCATTTGTCTGTTTTCATTTCATATTTTGTGAAAGACTGAGGCACTGGAATTTTAATGCTATATAATTATATATTCTGTAATTTAAAGCAGCATGGTGTACTGGTTGGGAGTAGCACATTTCACACTTCATTACTTCTACTGAAACTCAACCAATGTTAAGCTCTGATTTTTCCTCTCTTCAGTATTCAGTTATTTAAGTGTTTTTCTTGAACAGCTCTTTCCTGCTTATGCAGTAGTTTCACTGGCCCCAGTGGTGCTAGGAGTCTGGTTCTTTGGTACAGTAAACCACTCACATAAGAGTGTGAACAGTTAGCACTGGGAAATGTACATAAACCTTGAGCCCCATTTCTGACTGTGTGAGGAATAGTCACTGGTGCAAGAACCTGAGCTTGGCTCTCGCACATTCTAGGTGAGTGCCTTTACCACTAACTATAGAGTTATTCTCTCTCTCTCTCTCTGATCCAATGACTATTACTGTCATTATGAATGTCTATGAATCGCCACTATCACAAAACTACCATCATAACTGAGCACGAAGACTGAAAAGAGTGGGGAAACTTGCACTGCTGTTACAGACAAATAAAGTCCAGTCTCCAGGACTGACAGTCTAGTAGAGTGGTTCTCAACCTATTTATCATCGTGGGCCGCATATGCAGCTCTCTATGTTAGGTGAGCTGCATTCACACAATATATATACTACCTGTATGGCCCTGAGGATGTCACATGGGCCGCAACAGTGTGCTGATTGGGATGCAAGTGGCTCGCAGGTTGGAAACCACTGATCTAGCAACTTTCGCAAGCATTAATGCCACTTTTTAAAAAAAGCAATGTGCAACAATGTGCACTAATGCCACCAATAATGCCACCAGGCTAAGAGGGGATCTCAACCCATTTAGTTCCCCTCTGAAGCAGCTCCTGCTCTTATGAGATGCCATAGGATGCATTATACTGACAACAAATAGACATATGGTTTATATATGTGGTATATATATATATTGAATAGGTTCACAAAGTTTTTAATATTTTATCTCAAAGATATAAATCTTAATACAGTAAATTCTGAAAAGCCATGTAATACATTAACAAGATTTCAATACTGTAGCAATTTCTATCAAAAGAACTTCCACCTCACTGCACTTACAAATACTAAGGAACATTAAACCTCTTAGCACCGCTCTGAGCTAGGGGTCATCTGTCCTTGCTTTACAGATAGGGCGAATGAGGCAAAGAAAGGTTAAGATATTCGTCCAGTGTCCCACACAAAGTCAGTGGCAGTGCCGGGAATAGAACCCAGATGTCCTGAATCACAGTTTTCGGCTTTAGCCACAAGCACATCTTCCCGAAAGGTACTTCATTGAAAAGCACACATTTTTCTTTCATTCAATCTGTTGTTGTTGTTGTTTTTAAAAAAAGGTCTTTAATTATAGCTCCAATTACATTGGATTTATTTTTCCATGGTTGTTTTTTTCCTGTCTGAGACTCCAACCTTTTTCCTCCCTCCAAAACACTGAATCTCTTTAAAAATCTGTTTTGTTTTTGTTAACAAAACAGGAAAGGAGAACTCCTTTGGAATGTGGCTGTCTCTCAGTTCAGGAAGTAAAGCAGATATTCAAGTGAAGCATCTTATCCCAGGGCAGGTGTGAGTGAAGGGCATAGCATAGAAGTAGTTAGCCGAAGACGGGCATTTTCATGAGAGCAAGAGTGGTGAAAGCAGCTGGCAGGTGAGTGAGAGAGAAAGGGCAGCATTATGCCACATGTTGGAAGGAAGGAATAACAGGGAAGCAGGTAAAAGAGGAACCAATATGCTCTGCCAGGGCAGTAAAACTGCTGCTTTGGTAGGGCACCCAGTGTTGCCAACTTTAATGATATTATTATGAGTAACATGATATTTAGTGTTTTTTTTAAAACAACAGCCGCTGGAATCTGTGATGATGTCATAATCTCTACTTTCATTAAAACAAAAACAAACAAACAAGTTTTTAGCTCTCATGGTTGGGGAGAAAAGCTTAAAACCAAGCCTCAAGCACATCCAAGAGGCTCAAAAAACCACAAGACAAATAAAAAATAATAAAATTTGGGTTTCTTTTTAAATCTTAAAATTTTAAGACAGATTCATAATTTTGGGAGGTCTGACTCATGATTTTTGAACAATTGAATGCCTTGCATGGGGACAGAAAAGTGAAGCAGCACAAAAGAAAAATCTCCCTTCTTAACACCTCACTCACCATAAACCACACATTTTTTTCATTTTATATAAGGGAATGCCTGAGAAAAATAAAGCAAGCACATACAAGTAATAGTCCTGTCTATATCAGCAATAACATCTCTCAGCTGACAGTGTCACCATGTCAGAATTTACTGGACATGAGTCCCATTGCATATGGTAATTATTATGTAGAAAGTCACACAAAGTTACAGCCAGTTCCAATCACTGATTTGATTATTGGCTTCACTTCTGATGAATCTGTAGTGCTTAATCTGTATCACACAGGGAAAGAAAGGTCAGAACTGTTTCCTCCATTCCCCAAGAAAATCGTTTCACTAATTTTCTTTTCATGTAAAGGAAAACTTTCTGTGATGAAGCAGAGAAACTGCCTGCCAGCACAGCAGGGGTTAAAGAGAGCCTTCGGGCCAGACAGCCCTGCCCTGTTATATCTGCAGCCAATGCCTGGCCTGCAGGGGGAGAAAAGGAGACAACCGGGCTGAGTTGTGGGCTGACTGGTGGGTGAGCTGCCTCCCTACCTGAGGGGAAGGGTCACTAGCCTGCCAGCCTAGGCAGCCACCAGGGAGGAAGGACTGTCTCTCCAGACAAGGGAGACTGCGGAGGAGCCCTAGGAGCCTCTGGCAACTGAAATAACTGGGTGACTGAAGCCCAGAGACACAGTGGGGATTGGCCTCACCAAACTTATGGCTGGAGCCCGGCGCTGCAGCAGGGTGCCGCCCAAGACCTACGAGGGGCCTTACTGGAGGCCCAGCCACTCCAGCGAATTGGACTATAAGGGTCATGCCCTAAACTGAAGGGACAGCAGTAGGAAGTAGCTCAGGCCAGTGGGTTTAGACTCCCTGCTGGGAGGGTCCCCTGTTCAGGGGTCGACTCATACAAGAGCCTGGGATGGGAATCAGTGGAGAGGGAGGGCCCAAGTCTCCCTACCCCACTGCCTCAAAAACTGAGGCACCTCAACCAGGGAAACAAGGGCCCAGAGGATCAGGCTGCCAACCACTACTAGCCCTCCAGCCCTTCAAGCACCTGGTTACACTTTCCTTTAGAATGCAGTGTTTTTCCTCTCTCAGACCAAAGAGTATGTCTTCATGCATGAAGTAAGACAGGTAGGTGTAAGTGTCGGGGGCGGGGGGAGGAAGTCTTGCACTCTATGCAAGTCACTTTGATGTGACTGGGGTTAGACCTGGGGAGCCCGGTCTACTCTGGGAGAAGTGAGAAGCTGATCTTCATCCTGCTCCCTGAATCCAATTTAAGAGGAGTCAGACATCCCACGAGCACTTATGCTCAATGGCAGGTCCCTCTTTAAGATCGGACACATGACATCTCTTAGACCCCTCAAACCTGTTCCATGGACCAAACTGGGTCCCCCGCTTCTCTTGCTTGGGGATTGAGCTCCCCAGGTGGAATGGCTTTTTTCCTCCTCTCAGCTCTAAAAGCATGTCTACACAAGGACACTCAGGAAAGTTAAGATGAGTTAACTACAGTTGTGAAGTAAACGCACATTAGTTGAAGAGCATTAAACCTCTGGGGACGCTCTCATTCAGAAGTAAAAAGTGGCATTCATTCAGTTTAGCTTACTCTTTTGGAGGATATGTGATATAATCATTGGGTGTAACGGCAGCCCCGTAGATAGCATATAGTCAGGGTGAAACAAGGGAAAGGCTTACAACAGCCCTTTTCTGTCATGCATATTCCAGGGATGAATCACCAAGAATTGGGCTCTTCTGTGCTGACATGACAGTGTGATAATGTACAACGCAAACCATGTCACAACGCTGGCAACTTGAACACAGACGCTCATTGTTCGGGTTCAGTTTGGCACAGCTGTACCAGATCAGCTCAGACCCTGTCAGTGCCACCAGCACACTCACTTCTTATCAATACGCAGGAGGGAACAACTTTAGTACACTGCTGAGAACCCACTCTCCTCTGGTGATTTTAACCATCTTGTTGTTCATTTGGTGCTTTTGGCTATAGTGGAGTAAGGCCAGCCGGGGTTTTGGAAACGTAGCAGGTCTCTGGGGATAACTACCAGAGGTTTACTTAGAATCCAATTAGTCTTCTAATAAATATCACTCATCATTCTTTTTAGTACCTGCCATCATGTTATAACTAAATATATGGTAAATGTGGGCCAAATACCACCTCTGCCCCCACTCAGGCAGAGGAGCAAGGGTTAAAGGGAGAATCCCTTCCACCACAGCAGTTCGTAACAGTTAGGGCAGCCCTGAGCCTACTACAGCTCCTGCTGTTCTTGTGCCTGTGGAGAGCAATGGAATCCCAGTGAAGAGAGTGTATGTGAGAGCCCCCTGCAGAGAAGCATTTCACAGTGCATATAAGGGGATCCAAACTCTTTTGCAGGCTTCAGAATTCTTCTTCCCGATGCAGTGGAATGGCACCTATAATCTGCTGTATGCATGATCTTCCACAGCTGCTGAGAGATAGGCCAGGTTTGTCCATATTACAATAAAGCATTTCATTCTTTAGAAAAACCACCAGATTAATAAACCCGGTCCATCAAACAATAAATAATTTGTGTGCACAAACAGATTCAATTCGCAACAGCCTGACGGCGCATGCTACCACCGCGGTGAGATGCCTACTATGAATGCAATGCATTCTCCAACTATAAGGAAGCAGAAAGATACAGCTGTGGAAGAGTGATGTGAAATTAAAGAGGGAATGAAATGTATGATCTTATTTAATCACACCTGGTGCTTCAATTTTTCAATAACAGCACCCTGCTAGACTGTGTCAAATTGGTTTTACAAAGTAAAAATTATGGATGGAAAATGAATTAACTACTTCACCACCATCACTGATATGCTATATGAGTCAGAGTTCGATACAGAAACGACAGCTCAGACTTGTTTTCCTCAGAGGGTATGTACTGGACATCAATACATGATTAAGAGGTTACCAGTGAATTACAATACTAAAGGTACCAACTGTACAGCATCGGATCTCAGAAGTGACATACATTCTGCAGCAAAAGTTGAGTGGGTGTGTAATCTATTTTTATACAAAAGACATCTTCCTGGTCAGAATCCACTTCAGGGATCGAAGTGTGGCCCTGGGATCAGCTTTGTTCACTTGCCTCTGCAGGCGGGTGGCACATATGTGCAGAGAGACAGGAAGAGCAAGCAGGATATCTGGAGACAGTGCAATATGTAGGACATCTCAGAAAAGCAATGAGAACTCTGATTCATAAGGATCAGTCATTTTGCACAGTGTAGATTTATGATAAGGAGAAAATTCATCCTAGAAATCATGTGCTTTTTTTTTTATTGAGGTCATATTTTGCATTTAGGTGTTTGGGTTTATATTAAATGTCAAATATAATTTGATTCTGCAGGCATCACAATTTGTGATTACCCATGTCTCATTGGCTAGTCAGACCCTGTATCTCAAAGAGTGTACACCATGTACTAATAAATCACTTTTTGTAATAGACAGCAAGGTTCTTTATCTAAAGTAAAAAATGGTAATTGTGGTCAAATGTTCCATTCTTCGGAGAAAGAAAAAAAAAAGACCTTCTACATGATTCCATTCAGCAGCAGAATATAAAAAAGCCGAAGTACAATTAGCTTAACATAACCACCTTTACATTAAATTCACAGAAAAGCAAATCAAACATGAAAAATAACTAAAGAGTGCCCATTTTGGTCACCTTGCTGAATTGTGTACACTACTGCATTGTGATATTAATAAGACTGTCAAGGGTCCTGCACAGATGCAGGATTTATTTTAGGAGTGGTTCGTTTTAAGACATGAGACATTTCTTAATGCATGTGTTACACATTAAAAACAATTTACATTCATTCCAAAGTTATTGATTCCAGAGGAGCGAAGCTCTTGGGCTTTAATCAAGTAACTGAAAAAATTAAATGTTAAATATTATAGCAAAAACCCCAAAATAATTTTCAGAACATCCCAGCATCATCATCATTAGTCATGAAACTCCTATTCCAAGACATGGAGCAACCACTGATTCTTTATAAACAAGGTTTCAGAGTGGTAGCCACGTTAGTCTGTATCAGCAAAAACAATGAGGAGTCCGAAAGGTGCCACAAGGACTCCTTGTTGTTTTTGCTTATGAAAAAGGAAACACTACAGGAGAACACCACGGCTTACAGATAGTAACACTACAGTCTTTTAGGCTGTTAAAAACGCAACAGTCTACATTATGTCTTGTTTAAATAGATCAGGTGGCAGAAATATCAGAAGAAAACATGAGTGGAACCTTGCCAACAAAAAACAACAAAAAAGCAAAAACCAAAAAACTACCCACCAGGAAAATCCAGGAAAAACCAGCCTTACATGCTCAGAAGTACCATGAGATTACTTTGAAACAAATATTTTATTCATTTTACAAAGCTTCTATTTCATGCTTTTGCAATCTTAAAGTAGTCTTTAAAAAGTTTATTCCCACTAACCTTTTATCAGCTGCAGCATGTACATCGCTCGCTACACTGCTACTGCTATGAATTCAACCTTACTTCTTGGCACTAAATTTGACATTATTTCTGCTTCAGCCATATCTCCAGTCAAAAGGTTGAGGCTCTGCTCAAGCTCTGCTTTTGAAGCTTACCAGATCAGTTTTCAATTGCGACAGTATATTCGTGTGTGTGTGTGTGTCTTCTCTTCAACTTAAGAACCCAAAACATCTCATCATTTTTATGCCAGGTAAATGTGGGCCATTTATAATAAACAGAACGGTTCTAGAAAGGAACTAGAGACAATACAACTGGGCACAACAAGAGGTTTGTTTTGTTTTTCGGCAAATCTTTCAAGCATCAGGAAGTTGTGATATGACTACAGAAAAAACTTCACTGAGCATAAGGCAATAGATATTTAAGATCCAGTCTGCTCTTTAGGAAATAGAAGAGAAAGGGACCTGCTTCTCTTGGCCCTATCTACAGGGAGGATATTTCCCACGGTTGCTAACATCAGTTCCATCAGTCTCAGCAAAGTTGGAAATCCTAGTGTAGACAGCCTTATGGCAGAGGACACTGTTTTAAGCGTCATACTACTTAACCCTGCTAAGGCGGGGGTCTAGCAAACACTGTGCTTAAAATGCTGGCAGAAGGTGTACACTCCAGGGCTACCTATACGTCCCTAGTGGAGAGAGGGCTTCGGTATTTCCGCAGGGGCATTGTCTCCCAGCCATATGTTTGAGCGAAGATGCCTGGCGAACTCCTCCAGATATGCTCAAGGAGATTGACATCCTGTCAAGGGTCTGGGTTAAATAGTCTGGATTTGGTGACAATTGTTTGCAGTTCCTGTCTCTGCTGATTCATCTTTCCAATTTAGGACGCTGCAATGTGGAACTTCTATCAGCCTATGAAGACTGAATCTGGCTCATTTCACAGCCAGCCAACAGCAGTCAATCATGTCAAGGAGATGCTTTCAAACAGCCTGATGAACTCCCTCTTAACACCTATGAAGAACTTGAGCCCAGGTTTCTCACATGGCACAACAGAACACTAATGTTAAGCCCTCAATTCAGTAAAACAATACTCCTTCTCCTCCTCTAGCTCCTAACTGATAGGAGAGAAATAAAAAGGGGGTGGGGAGCTAGTTGCTAGCCTGACATAGGCACTGGGAACCCAGATAACAAGCAGGACGTTCAACAGCTACCAAGGAACTTATTTCTTGGCTGAGCAGTAGTTGGTTTTGGTATTGAAGGTGATTGTGGGGTGGGGAAATGAGCAGGGTGAAAACACCTTTCCACTGTTCCATGGTCAGTGAATGAGGGACTCCCACAATTCACCCAAAAAGGTATTTGCAATCCAAACAGACAGTAGAACAACATTGAAAAAAAACCTCACCGGATAGTAAACATCACCTTTTTTGAGGCCCGTTAGGCTTGTCTGTGGTCTACTGAGCTGCTTTTTTCCTTTAACGTCCTGCCAATATCAAACTTAAAATATTAGTCATTTTATCTACTCAGTGACACAAATGGAATTCTAGAACTTGGGAGTCAGGTGTTATATTGGATTCTGACTGGGGCCTGCTGCCATTTGGGAATTGCACCATTGACTTCCTGTACCGTTGGGCACCAGTGGTGAAGAAGTTAGCCCACTTCACCCACTACCATTAAGGAAGTCAAGCGTGTTGCTTCAAAAACTGGTAAAAATTTAAAGGCACCAAAATGGCAATTAAAGCTGAGGGTACAATTACTGAAACCCACATATTATCCCTTTGGAAAACTTGCCTTGTTCATGGCACATCAGTTTCAGCAGCCAATTTGATGCTATCGTGCCAGCACAGTTTATATAAGCTAATAAGCACTTATTATTGATGGCTTCAGCAGAAGCGGTTTAATTTTTATATTTACTGTTTACAATTTTATCCAATTAGAGAGAGAGAGAGAGAGAAATGGAGAGATTGGGTTTACTATGGAGTACAATGACTGGATGATGCAGTCCTGGCAAAAACTGATCTGACCCCTTAACAATCCTGGGGAGACTGACATATCATCAAATTGTTAGAGACTTACAAAACTTCGTCTCTAGTTAGGGAGGAGCTTGTCACCTTTTCACTTGGAATTCTCATTCAGTCTTCTTATTTTTAAAGAGAAAGCCATCTCCACCTACCGTGTTATGTGCCACCATTATATTGTCAAAATGAGCACCACCCACATCGCTGTCCCAGTCCAATGTTTTACCAATAGTTGAGAGATGTGCATTTATTTGTGTCATTATATTATCAACATATTCCTGTTGACATAAAAACTAGCAGATGAAATTAAAAGGTGGATCATTTATGGTTAGGCATCAAATCTTTTTCACAGGGCCTGCCAATAAAGTTATCAATTACGGAGAGTGCAAACAACCTAGAAAAAGATAGACCTTGACACACACAGCAGGGTGGTGACACAGAGAGAAAGAGCAATGGAAATAAAAACAGAAGATCTCAGAGTGCAAGAGGTCCGTTTATCAAAAACTAAGAAATCACTACATTGGCACTCTTACACTACCCACCACTTGCTGCAATATGCAGTGATAAAAACCTCCCTGCAAAAAAGAACCCCTCATAGGTAACACCCTGAGAGCTAGCACCTTAATTATTTTACCTTCACAAAGATCATAGGATTCAGTGATGCTAAAAATGTAAGACTTTTTTTTTTCTCCAGAGCACATTATAACACAAAAGTTAAAGTTAAAAAATACATATGTGAGGTGAGACTTCCTAAAAATGGCCATTGCAGGAGATTTTTTTTTTTTTAAACAACAACGTCTGGATGGACTGGATTAATGAAACTCACACCAATGTAGAGGGACAGATTAACGCCCACAATCTCTTGCTCTTAAAATACTAAGCCTCATCAGTTAACAATCTCTTCCTTTTTCAGTAGCTGAGCTTGTCAAATCCTTGACAACCAAATAGTTGCAGGAGCATGTATGTCACTTCTGAAAATGATCAGATAACAGAATTTTCTACTGAGCATGCTCAGTCCTGCATTTTAAATATTTGTACTTTGATATTTAAAACAAGAGCCTCCTGGATCAACCAGGCAGTAGAAAGTATAGTGCAACTCTCATTCTGTGTGTTGCTCCTGGGGCCAGAAACTTGTAGCAAGGAAGGATGAGGGTATGTAATAAAAAGGAGACAGGAAAGTCTACAGTAGGCTCTGCTGTTCCTAAAGATAGAGATGGAACCAGCTCTAAGGGAAGGAGGAAGCCACCCGCCCACAGAAAAGGAAACCCCAAAATAAAATCTTTTGGCAGATGATAAAGCCTCAGATAAAACTAACAGACTACAGGGGAGGAAACGGGACCTAAAGAACTACACTGGGGAACACTTTTTCTCTTTTGATAATTAGTTTGTTCTATTATTTTCACTCATTTCTTGATGAGCTCTACCAGCTTCTACAATTCATTGAAGCTATACAACTTCTTTCAGAGACACCTTTTTTGTCTTAGTCTATACCAACCATTTGAAAGGAAAATCATTGTACTGAACTGCCTAACTATTCGTGAGTCCAGTAACCAACCAGCATTCAGAACAATCCTGTAGGCCTTACAACACCATAGGCCTCACTTACAACAGAGTAAAATCAGGAGTAACTCCACTAAAGTCAATGAAATTACAATCAATGTGAAATTGGTATCCTCACTACTCTCAGACTGAAGGGAGCAAACTCTCAGGACTGAGACCTTTATAGCTACAGTTAAAATAAAGCAGTTGTATTTAAGAAACATCCACCTAAACACGGTAAATGCTATAACCATATACAGAGATAATGTGCATAAAATGAGTACCTCTTTGTTTGAGACCAAAAGAGCACCTAGTATACAAGTGGGTGTGATTGGCGGGTGACCGTAAAAAAAAAAAAAGAATTTATAACATAGCTGCATTTTCCCTTTGATATAGTTTCCAGATGAGTGGTGTTTGGCACACAGGAACACTTCAACGCAGAAGCAGCTTGAAGAGGGGAATTCAACAGATGCAACTAGAACTTGTAGCAAAATACAGTATGTAATTTTTCTAGGGAATTGTTAAGCCAAATTTTGCATGTTCACAAGTGCATACATATACAAATGGAAGAAACAATATAGTAAGGGAAATACATATAAGGAATAGGGAAGGGGAAGACAACATATTTTGGTCTTGATTTGGCCACTAATCTCAGAGGACACAAATAATTATGCACTCAGTTATTTTCATATGCAAAATCAGAAGACAGTATATGCTGAGACCCAGTGAAAATCAGGCTCTGTCTGTTTAAATCAACTGTTCTAAAGAATATAAATAGTCAGAAATGTAAGTGCCTGCTGCAGGACGACTGTACTTTTCTACTTATAAAAGTGCTGGATTAAAGGACAGAATGAGTATGTTTTTATATTTGTGGTTTTAGAGAAGTTACTAAGGTTCCTGGGTTTTATCCAAAGCCCACTGAAGTCAATAGGAGTTTTTCCATTGACTTAATGGAGCATTACTCTTGATTTACCCAAGTATATGTGCAAACAAAATCAGGCCGAAAATCTTCCAAGGCAGATTGACAGGAGTACACAGATCCCTTAAGTGGCTGCATGGGTGAGCTGACAAGCTTCTTGAGCAGAGTAACTGCCATTGCTGTTTGCCCCCCGTGCTCGGAATTGCCACAGAACTCAGCCATGAGTAGAGTGGATCTGTGCTTGGCTCAGCTGGAGTCTTACCTAGAGCCTCTCTCCAGAGGCAATGCAAAAGGAGCATTTCTAAGAAGCAGACAGGGACTCTAGCTATGGTGCTCTGAATTTTCTTAATCAGCACTGGCTGCAAGAACCCCATCTCCATTATGTCCGCTCCAAACATAGGTGCTGGGACTAGAGCTGAAAGGGTGCTGCCACATCCCTTGGTTTGAAGTGGTTTCCATCAGATACAGGGTTGACAGTTTGGTTCAATGGCTCTCAGCACCCCCACTATACACATTGTTCCAGCACCCGTGGCTCCAAACCCTCAGTAATTTGTCCCTCATTTGGACGCTACTCACTCGACCTCTCACAGAGAGAAAGAGAAAATACTGGAGAATGAAATGAATGTAAGAGATTGCAATTCTGCGCATATATTTTACACTGAAAACACCATGTGGTCAGTGAAAGTCAGGTAATTAGAGTCATATTTAACAAAGGTGCAATATAATGGATGGCAGAACAGGAAGCGTGTTGCTAAAATAGATTATCTAAAGAGACATGAAGTAATTGAGCTAGAGAAAGACACATTTAGGCAAGTCCTTGTGCCAACTGGTGTGTCAGTGGAGTTTTTAAGGCAGGACTACGGCATCCTTTCTCTGCCTTATCTTTTTCCTCTGGAAAATAAATGTGGTTAGTTTAAAATATTCTTTAAAATTAGGTAAAAGGGGGTTTGCTTTCCCTTTCAGGGAGAGGTTGGAAAGACAGAATGTTGAAACACTTTAGAGACAAGAGGAGTAAAAGACAATAGTTCCAATCACCCTCCATTTGTACCACATGCAGGCATACGTTAGAAAGGTTTCTCAAGCCCAGGGAGAGAAAGACTATAAAATTCAGTTACTTCTGAAGGATGTTTTAGAGGGGAGAGAAAAAGGTCTCCTATCAGGAGACCTCATTCAATCCTTCCTACACAAAGAAATAAGTAATAGCAAGGACCTTCATTTTTTGCTATGCAAATTCCCTCCCAGGGAAGGTGTCTTGAGTTCTTCCCAAGAGTCTAGGGGACTAAAAAGGAAGAAGGAAGCTCTACATTATTAATGAAAACTCATCCTGTCACAACAGAATGAGCACAAAACTATGTTTGCTGTCAATGTACTCTTATTGATATAAAGCTGGGTAACAAGTCTCAGTAATGAATGCAAAGAGTATTGAAAAGAATCTGGTTTCAAGGCTAATGTATTGGAGTTGCTTCAAATCTACCTCAGGTTGCCAGCAGCTGTAAGATGATCTGATCTGATCTGATCGCTCTTTGGTGGCCTAGATGAAATGTTTAGGAAGGTCTCCATCCAGCTCTTAGTGGACCAGTCTCCACAACCCTAACACATGAACATTTGCATTTTTATTGGTAAAGAAGGACTGAGAATTGAATGAATACAGTGGAGTACCTAATATTTCTAGAGGTGATCATTCCAAAAGGGGACTGGAAGGCAGCACAGCCACAACGCACATTACATCCTTTCTGTGAACAAATGACTTCTGATAGCCCGAGAGACTAAACAGGTACTTTTCACCAACGCTAAATTCCCTTTTATAAAGTACTTGTGTAATTTGAAATACAACAGTTTGTTCCTGAACATATCTAAATATTATATAACATGAAGCCATAGTTGAACACCAAACAAAAATATAATAATCAGGAATGAACATGATGACACATTTACGTGCGTGAATCACGGCGCTGTGATATCTATCTATTATCGTTCACTGGCATTAGTGCTTAGATCCCAGTGTAACAGGCTCTTTATTAATAGCATACTTTAGTTAGACAGAAGAATTTAGACATAATTACAGAATAATGTCTAACTGTTTAGAGGTCTCTGTATAATCCTAAACCATCTAACCTGAAACTCTACAATCATCCCTTACCCTGGAGGTAATTTAAATATATTAATTTATAGTGAAACAATTTAAATTAAAAGCAATTCAAATGGTGACTGGAAAAATTCCATGTTATTGTTCTTAAGGGGGATCCAATCTGGTTAAAATGATTAATTTTACTTGGACATACCATAAAACACTAGGCTGCTTTATAATTATGTCAAATTAAGGGATTACAAAACCCCCAACTCTTTTTTGTGTACGACACCCTAGATCTGCATACTGCTAAGCAATAAAAAAATAATTTCATAACTCTGCTGACTTTCAGTGTATAAGTGAGCAAATGAAAGCTGCTCTATCATATGATGCATAAAAACTAAACACCATTAGGAATAAACTTTTATTTGACTACAGCAACATTAATTTTTAAAATTACATTATGGAAAGACTTCTACTGAACGTGAAGGAAAAAAGGAAAGAAGCTTTTAAATAAAAATGGTTCTTTTTAGAGAATTTTGTACAGTATCTTTACAAAGGCCAACCCTCCCTTCCCCCCCAACAAAACAAAACCCAAGGGATTTCTGTATCTGTTAAGCAATTGTAATACTTTATTGCACAGGCTTTACAATAGGAACAAAACATCTTTATACCCGATAGCAGCATTCACAGATGATTTGAAGAAATGATATTCAAAAAGATTTTTAAAGTATGTTAAGTAAATTAAGTGAACGTTGTATTTGTTAAAGATGCCAGACTAGCAACGATGGAAATTGAATTCCTCTGCTGACAGTACATGCTTATCACAGGAAGTGACAGTACAAGCCACTCAAAGTCAACCTGCAAGCTTTGCCATAGTTCTAATCTGGAGGGACCACCTCTCGGGCAGAGAGGGTAATTAATTCTCCCTGCCACCAAGGCCAAAACTTTGAAACTTTGGGTCTACATTTAGGCACCAAACTCCATAATGAGGCACCTGGATAAGTGACGTGATTTTCAGAAGTGCTGAGTGCTCCCAGCTCTTACTGAAGTCACTAGGAGTTGGGATTGCTCGGCATCTCTGAAAAATCAACCATACATGCCTGGCCTTAAACACACAAATCTGAAAGTTTTGGTGTTAGCATTTTGTGCTCCCCTGAGGCTGCCAGCAAGGGTGCCAGTTAGTGTTTAGGGTTGGTTTTTTTTTGTTTTTTTTTTAAATTATGTGACCATTTGTTTATTTGAAACTAGAGTGAGCCTTCCAACTCATTTCACACAGGCTACTAATAGTTATGACTGTTAATCACTACTGCTATGATAAGGATTTGAACCAGAATCCCAGAAGTTTCAGATAGAAGTAGAAAAACTCTCTATATATTTCCTAAGGATAAGGAGAATTTCATGACAAGGAATTATGGATTTTATTAGCTTCTCCCCACGCTTTTTTTAAATTGAGCAGAGCAGCCCAACCCAAATTGACTCCATCTCTGATTTAAAAAAATCCAATCAGAGCATGACATATCATGTCCCTACCCTTATCCCACAATATAGGCATAAGATTTATTTAAATTCCCTGTGAATAAATGCTGTACCACTTACCAAAAGCCCATGCACCATGCAGTTCTTTTTACTCAGGTAAAAAATATGTTATTGCTCTGGCACTGATCACCACAACTGACAAGAAGGGGAAAAAGGCAGAACAATTGTACCAGGGGCCCTGAGCTCACACATCTGTGCGAATAAAATGAAATGAAAGGGAGTGGGGCTCCATCGAACATGATGGACTGGGCCCCCACATTTCTGTGGAGGGGTCTGATGATCACAAATAGGCATAGTTAAGACTGCCATACGCTCCACTTTCTGATCAATCATAAAGGAAGGGTGGTTTGAAGCTGTCTCATGCTTGGTCTCAGCATAAAAGTGAATCTTTTTGGAAAGTTTGAGCAAGTAATTTCTTCCCTTTCAAAGTTACACATGGATGAAAGAAGAAATATATATTTTTCTGCCATAAAAAGTTTAAACTTACTCAGAGTGCCACAGCTAAATACAAGATCTTTAAACAAGATGTATTTAGTTGTGACATTCTGAGCAAGTTTCCCAGACCTGAAGAAGAATTCTGTGTAAGCTTGAAAACTTCTCTCTCTCACTAACAGAAGTTGGTCCAATAAAAAAATCTCACTCACCTTGTGTCTCTAATCTCCTGGGACCAGCATGGCTGCAACAACACTGCATATAAAAAGTTTAAGACCGTTTTGGGAAGGTACAACTCAGGAGGGCCAAACTTTCCAGATGGCTAGTCCACAGGTAGGACTAATCTCCTGGGCAATTTGGAAAACAAAATAAAAAGATGATGAAAATCTGTTTTGTACATGCACGCTACTAAGTTTCCACTACATTTCGAACTTCCACCACTGATGGAATCCTATAAAAAATGTGAATACAGAACATGAATAACGTTAATTGTACACATATGGTTTTCACCACAGTTGCATAGTCTGACTCTACACATATTTTAAATATTAAAAGACTCAATGGCATAACTATGGGAAGCACAATAAATTAATTCAACAATTTAACAGAGATTGGACAGATCTGTTGCATTGCAAAGTACATGCTTCTCCCAGCTAGAAATCTGAAAGTTGGATGCTCTAAGTCATCCATAGTTGAATGGTTCAGTTGGAAAACGTTACATTTTATCCCCACTGGTGCACGTTGTGTATATAATATGCACATGCGTGCGCACACATAAGCAATGAAATGATCTGGGAAAACTGATTCTCAGTGAAATCAGGTCATAAGTGGCCTGAAGTTTCAGAGGCTTTGCAAGAGTGATCAATGCCTCTGGCTCCCTGCCCTAGCTCATCTAAGAGTGCTTCATATGGTCTCAACCAGTGAGTGGAGAGGGTGTAATGTGGACTGCAGTTTTGTACTCTGATGTAGGATTATTAAGTGACATCACAGACAAAGGAGATGGCCGTACAGGATGAGTTGTTAGGCTCCTGCTTTGATACAGGAAAAGGCCAATTGATAGGGACATGTAGTGGAAGGGACATATAGGGATACAGATATATGGTGAAAAACACCTACATGAAGAGGAGGGTAAAAGTCCTGGTACTAATATACAGGCAGGCTTAGGGCTTGTCTACACAGCACATTAGCCCACACTAGAGGGGTGAAAATTTCCAGTGACTGCTAGTGTGTCACATGCTAACTGGGCCTGTTTGGACCCTGTTGGCGTACACTAAAAGTTCCCTAGTGGGTGTTAATGCAGTCCTGCTTCAAATCAGCCTTATGGTAACATGCATTACAAAACTTTAAGTGCGTGCCATCAGGGTCTGCATGAGCCAAATGGTGCCCAACATACTAGTGCGCAATAGACTTTATACTCCCTGTGGTATGGACTAATGCACCATGTAGACAAGCCCTAATATCCTGAGCACTACCTCAAAATAAAAACCACTATGGAATACACTTCTGATCCTGTGGCACGGGACGTAGCCATTCCATTCCTCAGGGTCCATTCTACGAGATCTCTCAGAGATTGCCGACAAGAAAGAGGCATAGGGAAAAGGAAATCTCTAGGGAATTAGGTTTGTGTCAGCTTTTCTGAAACATCAAGGTTTTTTGTTTTGGATAGATGCCATGCATGCAGCATACACAGGAAACATTTGCATAGTTATTTTGCTATAAGGAACAGAAAGAAGGCCCTTCCTGATTGTGGTAGAAACTGTTTGTTTCGGGTGGTGGAAAAGAATACGGTCAGGACAGGATAATGATAACAAAAGAGGGAGACACACAGTAACTGAGTAAAAAGGGATTGTCATGCAATTCAAATAATGCAATGCCAGGGACAACGAAACACAGACATGAAAACAAGATTCCAAAAGTGTTATGTGCTTTCTTTTTACGGGTCACAGTCCAGAAAGGCTAGTAAATTCCCAACTCAAAGTTGTGACAATAGCAACATCTGCTGTACCCTAAGAGGAAGAAAAACAAGTATCTCAGGTGAAAGGAATCCAGGATTCCCCAGGTGCTAAAATCTAGTGCCCAGACTCCTGCTGGGGAAGAAAATAATAGACTGGCCTTTTGGAGAAATAATATGAGAGACCTTTCAAGTGTAACACTGGGGATCTTTAATCCCTAGTCTCAGTGACTTGCCTTCTGGTCATGGAAGACAGCATAATGCTCCCACCTCTGGCAGTACAAGTTGATCAAGGCAGTCAAGGAACTAATTGTCCTACACCTACATTGTCTACATGGCACAGAGAAAGAAAGAAATATTTGAATGAACTGCCACATATACAGTCTTCCTCTTTTCATCAAGGTGTTCTTTCTCATCTATCTCCCCTTAGTCTCAGACTCCTTTTGTAGGATTTTTCCCCCACCCCAGAGTCCCTTTCCAAGTAAGCACTGGGGATGCAATGGGGTGGGCTAAATCAGTTAACTTTTCTCCATTGTCCTCTAACCTTCTGATGGCAAGACATGGCCTGCTTCCGTTACACTTTGAATCTTCCATGAGAGTGATACCCTAGGGTGAGCAGCTCCAAGCATGCTGTGCACGCTGAGGCATCACAAGCAGGGAAGCCTTCATGTATGTAATTCAGAAAGGGACAACAGTGAGTCTAGTACCAATGCCTCCTGCTCCTGGAGAAAGAGGATAAAGACTGTGGAACTTCCCACAGTAGGGTGATGCAAGTAAATTGGGGAGTAAGAGGGAGAAGAGTCCTGAATTCATGTAAGTGCCTAAACTGTGCTGGAGGTTCAGAGGAAGAGGAGGAGAAAGGAAAGGAAGTTGAGTGGGGTTTCATCAAAGAGGAGACTGGTAATTACGGATCAGTGTTCAGAGTCTCCACATCCTAGGAGGCTTTCCCCACCAGCAAGGAAGGTAGCAAAGAGTAGGGGAAAGCAGTAAAAGAGCTCCTCAAATATTTTGGCATTCAAACGAAAACAAACTGCTGAACTTTCTGAGGTTTCATCATTGCTCCCTTTACCCTGCTATCCAAAGGCTCACAATGTTGCAAAGCTCTTAAAACAGGGATTTTTGTCTAATACAGAAGGAAAAATTCTGATAGGGTTTCTTAAAAGTTATTTGGTGAAGATAAACCCATCTGTGATGGGTTGGGTCACAGAGATCCCCTTGGGACTGCCACCTGATGTACTGGAACTACCTCTGAGCCCGTTTTCCCTGGCAGCTTGGGACTTCAGTGCCCTGTCTTGCTGAGCCAGACATGCTAGCCTGCTACAAACACAGACCCAGGGCTGAACCACATCCCCCAGAAGCTGCAGGCTTAACTGAAAACAGCTTAAGAAGTGCTCCAGTCTCCAACCCCCAGATACCCAGTTCCCAATGGGGTCCAAACCCCAAATAAATTCATTTTACTCTGTACAAAGCTTACAAAGGGTAAACTCATAAATTGTCCACCCTCTCTAACACTAATAGAGATATGCACAGCTGTTTGCTCCCCCAGGTATTAATTACTTGCTCTGGGTTCATTAATAAGTAAAAAGTGATTTTATTAAATATAAAAAGTAGGATTTAAATGGTTCCAAGTAATAAGAGACAGAACAAAGTAAGTTACCAAGCGAAATAAAATAAAACATGCAAGTCTAAGCCTAATACAGTAGGAAACTAAATGCAGGTAAATCTCACCCTCAGAGATGTTCCAATAAACTTCTTTGACAGACTAGACTCCTTCCTAGTCTGGGTCCAGCAATCACTCACACCTCCATAGTTACTGTCCTTTGTTCCAGTTTCTTTCAGGCATCTCTTTGAGGTGGAGAGGCTATCTTTTGAGCCAGATGAAGACAAAATGGAGGGGTGTGCAGAGCCTTATATAATCTTTCTCTTGTGCAACATCAGAGCCACAAGATGGGGTCTCTAGCCACCTGGGAAAGTCACATGTCTATGAATGATTCAGTTTTTTGGAGGCTGACGCCATTGTTTACATGTTAGTTTGAATGTTCCCAGGAAAGCTCAGATGTGGATTGACGTCTCACAAAGTCTGCTGTTAGTTAAGCACTCCCAATTACTTGAATTATCCCTTCACACTATGTTGACCAAATCTGCCTTATGTGCTATCGACAGCAAACACTTTAAATACAAGCATAGAGCCAACGCTCATACCTTCAGATATAAAAATGATACATGCATACAAATAGGATGAATATATTCAGTCAATCATAACCTTTGCAAAGATATGTTACATGGCATATCTAGCATAAAACCTATTCCAGTTACATCAGATTTACACTCATAAGCATATTTCTATAAAGCATTGTGGGGTGCAACGTCACACCATCATTGGGCAGCAGTTTTCCTACATCCCTCAAAAAGATAAGATGGACCTTTAGGGTCACTTAAATTAATCTAAGGCAGACACATTACTAGGATACCTCAGTAGATTTGGAACTGGACTACTCCTTAGCAAGGGCGGGGGATAATGTTTATTTGTAGCTGTGAGTAATTTACCATGGTTAACAATGTGCACATACCCTCTTCAGAAGCTGAGCACCAGCACAGGATGAGGCATTCACTGGTGGTATAATGCCAACAAGCATCAACAGTAGCAATCCCTTATAATGAGGCATATGGCCTTAATCTAATGTATTTTGTTACCAGGGGAAATCTTCCTACAGAATTAGCATCAATTTCTGTGATCAGCTGGTTAACTTCAAGTAGCACTTAGCCCAGTTTGAAACTCTCAGAGCAACTTATAAATGGGCATAATGTCACCTTAAAAATATGCAGAGTGCAGGTATGACACAGAACCTAAATCCAAGCACCATTAGCAGATCCCTGTCTAAAAACATTTTGTTCAAAATCACAGTATTCCACATAGGTCTGATATGCCAATGCTAATGGGACATCTTCTCTCTATGCTAGCTAGGAGCTGGACTAGCATTGAAAATCCAAAATTAGCTTCACACCATCACTGTGTAGTTATGTAAGACATGGTTTTTTGGCTCTTATGAATCAGGATTAGGAAGAAACAATACAATAATGATGATTCCAGCCTCTCCCCATGAGACATCTGCAGATATTTTGCCAAATGAGTTCCGTGACCTTGCTGGGTTTCTTGCAGAAAAGCTCGGTCAGGTGAGGAAGCCCTTCTAGCTCAGTGGAGGCCGGGATAATATTTCTGCTGATAATTGGCCCAATCAGGCAGCCCATACTCACAAGAATAGTCCCACTGAAATTCAAGATACAGCCTTTGTCATAGATATAAAGGGAAGGGTAACCACCTTTCTGTATAAAGTGCTATAAAATCCCTCCTGGCCAGATGCAAAATCCTTTTACCTGTAAAGGGTTAAGAAGCTTGGGTAACCTGGCTGGCACCTGACCCAAAATGTCCAATGAAGGGACAAGATACTTTCAAATCTGGAGGAGGGGGAAAAAGGCTTTTGTCTGTCTGTGTGATACCTTTGCCGGGAACAGATCAAGGATGCAAGCCCTCCAACTCCTGTAAAGTTAGTAAGTAATCTAGCTAGAAAATGCATTAGGTTTCCTTTGTTTTGGCTTGTGAAATTCGCTGTGCTAGAGGAAATGTGTATTCCTGTTTTTGTGTCTTTTTGTAATTTAAGATTTTGCCTAGAGGGATTCTCTATGTTTTAAATCTGACTGCCTGTAAGATTATCTTACATTCTGATCTTACAGAGTTGTTCTCTTGTCTTTGTTTGTTCTTCTAATAAAGTTCTGTTTTTTAAAAATCTGATTGGGTTTTTTTGGGTGTTAAAAATCCAAGGCTGGTCTGTGCTCATCTTGTTTTTTCTCAAGCCTCCCCAGGAAAGGGGGTGTAAGGGCTTGGAGAGATATTTTGGGGAAATAGGAACTCCAAGTGGTCCTTTCCCTGTTCTTTGTCTAAATCTCTTGGTGGTGGCAGCATACCGTTCAAGGACAAGGCGAAGTTTGTGCCTTGGGAAAGTTTTTAAACTAAGCTGGTAAAAATAAGTTTAGGGGGTCTTTCATGCAGGTCCCCACATCTGTACCCTAGAGTTCAGAGTGGGGAAGGAACCCTGATAGCATTCAATTACACAATCACATAATACTGCTGCTGTCAGATCTCCAGCACAGCCTGGACAGTGTGCATTGAATGACGGAGTGTGAAATGGGTTTGTAAGTAAGTTACTACAACAGAAGTGTGGAGGAAGGCCGTACACAGTGCAATTGCTATCTGTCAAGCAAAATTTACATATGAACTTTCTGTATGGAAGGTAGATGAAAAACACTTATTAAAATAAATGACATTATATATAAATATTATGTAATGCATCTTTTTAATCTTCGCTGTTCTTTGACTGGATCCTAACCTCAATCAGGATCTGATCGAAAGTCCACTGAAGTAAATGGGAGCGTTTCCACTGATTTCACTGAACTGTTTTGGATTAGGATCAGACTACTTAGAGGCCAGCCTATGCACTGAATAACTTCAGGCAGGGGTTTGTTGACTATATGTCCTGCTTCCTTCCTTTAAGTAGCATCAAAATTGTGCAATGAGGGAAACCTTTTTCTCTCATACCAATTACCTAGAATAACTTCAAACTTTAGAGGCCACCACAGGGTAATCATGGTCACCTTCTGACCTAAGGTATGGAGGTGAAATCCCTAAAAGGCAGAAGATGTCTGAGCATAGATGCAATACTCATCAGGATGAAGGTGTGCCCTGAATTCCCGAACAGCTACAAACAAGAATCTCTGGTAGACGAGTACTAAGAGGACATTACTTTAATAGGGCTTGTGGTTATGAAGCTATCTACTGCTGTTGCTAAGCTATTGCAGGATAAATTTAGACACAGCCTGAGAAAACTGGGCAGCTGGGGGAGGGAGAGCGAACCAATTTCGCTGAATATCCAACAGACACATGGCTTTCTATGGAAAATGTGTACTAAAAAATCACATCACGATTCTTAATCTGACCACTTCCAAACACGTTCCTTTCACAAAACAAATGGGGGGAACCTCTTCATAATGATTATTCTTATCCACCTGTAAGACTCTCTTCTAGGTTGAGAATAAGGGGGCATCCAGAGGGATACTTTGTCTACCTAAGCTCCCAAGGCAGAGACCAGATTACTCAGATGTCTGTCCAGGACAAGAGACTTGCACTATCTATCTATCAGCAGCAGATTCATGATATTCTATCTGTGTTTATATGTGATTTTACCAAAGGCCACATGTGTTTCCGCAACAACATGGGCAACAGGCTAAAACCTTGGAGGATGCCACATGAAATCACTTGAAATGTCAATCATTACTGATTGATCCTTGATGACTGATACCACCAGTTGACCTGTCAAGCTCCCAGTGGAACTACTAGAGAGTAGTCTCAGACAAGACTGCAACACCCATTAGTCACTATGGGTATGGCTATACTCTGAGCTGGGAGCGCGATTCCCAGCTTGAGGAGACAAACCCACGCGAACTCTCATCCAGTTAGCATGCTGAAAATGAGGGTAGCCATGGCAGTGTGAGCAACGGGATGGGCTAGTCTGGGGTCTTGGATGGGCATGTACTTGGGGAAGCTAGCCTGCCCCTGCCCCTGATACTGCCACGGCTACGCTCTTTCAGTGCATGAGCTGGATGAGAGCTAGCACAAGTATGTCTCCTCAAGCTGGGAATTGCACCCCCAAGTTGAAGTGTAGCTATACCCAAAAGCTATGCCCCTTGGCCAATCAAGAGTTACTGAGAGGTCAGCAGGATTATAATAACTAACTGAGTCAAAACTGAAAGCCAGTGGATCATTAATGGTCCTGACAAGCATAGTCTCATCTTCCATCAATGGGCCTAAACATGTGGGGGAAACTTCCAGCGTGTTTGGTATTGAGTTAAAACTGGAACTTAAAATCCAACCACCTCTCAAATCACATTCCCTCTAATGGGACAGGTTGAGATGGGGTGGAAATTGGCAAGCAATGGTGTGAAGAGATGACTTTTTGAGGAAGAGATGGACCACTAAACATTTGAGGACCTTGGGCACCATCTCCTTAGGGTATGTCTACACTACGAAATTAGATCGAATTTATAGAAGTTGGTTTTGTAGAAAGCGTATTTATACAGTCGATTGTGTGTCCCCACACAAATGCTCTAAGTGCATGTAGTCAGCGGAGTGTGTCCACAGTACCAAGGCAACCATCGACTTCCGGAGCGGTGCACTGTGGGTAGCTATCCCACACTTCCCGCAGTCTCCGCCGACCATTTGAATTCTGGGTAGAAATCCCAATGCCTGATGGGGCTAAAACACTGTCGCAGGTGGCTCTGGGTACATATCGTCAGGCCCCCCTTCCCTCCCTCCTTCCACGAAAGCAAGGGCAGACAATCATTTTGCGCCTTTTTTCTTGAGAGTTACCTGTGCAGACACCATACCACGGCAAGCATGGAGCCCGCTCAGCTAACCGTCACCGTATGTCTCCTGGGTGCTGGCAGACGCGGTACTGCATTGCTACACAGCAGCAGTTTATTGCCTTTTGGTAGCAGACAGAGCAGTATAACTGGTAGCTGTCATCGACGTAGTCCTGGGTGCTCTTTTAACCGACCTCGATGAGGTCAGGGGCACCTCGGCAAACATGGGAATGACTCAGCCAGGTCATTTCCCTTTTAAGTTTTGTCTCATGGTGATTCAGTCCTACCAGCAGTGCACTGTCTTTTAAATTGCAGCCAGCAGAAGATGATGGCCAGCAGTCATACTGCACCGTCTTCTGCTGAGCACCCAGGAGATGACGATGGCTAGCGGTCGTACTGCAGTCTGCTGCCAGCAAGATGTATAAAGATAGATGAAGTGGCTCAAAACAAGAAATAGACCAGATTTGTTTTGTATTCATTTTCTCCTCCCTCCCTCTGTGAAATCAACGGCCTGCTAAACCCAGTTTTGAGTTCTATCCTTGAGGTTTTGAGTTCTATCCTTGAGGGGGCCATTCTGTTTCTCGCAAAGCCACCCCCTTTGTTGATTTTAATTCCCTGTAAGCCAACCCTGTAAGCCATGTCGTCAGTTGCCCCTCCCTCCGTCAGAGCAACGGCAGACAATCGTTCTGTGCCTTTTTTCTGTGCAGACGCCATACCACGGAGCCCGCTCAGATCACTTTGGCAATTAGGAGCACATTAAACACCACATGCATTATCCAGCAGTATATGCAGCACCAGAACCTGGCAAAGCAATACCGGGCGAGTAGACGGCGTCAGCGCGGTGGCGAGAGTGATGAGGACATGGACACAGACTTCTCTCAAAGCACGGGCCCTGGCAATGTGGGCATCATGGTGCTAATGGGGCAGGTTCATGAGGTGGAACGCAGATTCTGGGCTCGGGAAACAAGCACAGACTGGTGGGACTGCATAGTGTTGCAGGTCTGGGATGATTCCCAGTGGCTGCGAAACTTTCGCATGCGTAAGGGCACTTTCATGGAACTTTGTGACTTGCTTTCCCCTGGCCTGAGGCGCAAAAATACCAAGATGAGAGCAGCCCTCACATTTGAGAAGCGAGTGGCAATAGCCCTGTGGAAGCTTGCAACGCCAAACAGCTACTGGTCAGTTCGGTCCATGCTGGAGCTCCTTTGCGATTCTGGGACTCCATCATGATCACCTCTGCTGAGGAGCTCTGCATGGTCACCTCTGCTGAGGAGTTCTGCATGGTCACCTGCAGCCTGTCACACTGGTCAAACAGGAAATTGAAATTCAAAAGTTCGCGGGCCTTTTCCTATCTATCTGGCCAGTGCATCTGAGTTGAGAGTGCTGTCCAGAGCGGTCACAATGGAGCACTCTGGGATAGCTCACGGAGGCCAATACCATCTAATTGTGTCCACAGTACCCCAAATTTGACCCGGCAAGGCCGATTTCAGCGCTAATCCCCTTGTCGGGGGTGGAGTAAGGAAACTGATTTTAAGAACCCTTTAAGTAAAAAAAAAAAGGGCTTCGTCGTGTGGATGGGTGCAGGGTTAAATCAATTTAACGCTGCTAAATTTGACCTCAACTCCTAGTGTAGACCAAGGCTTAGTAAGGCATTTTGAAGACCAGTTTATTGTTCATATCACAGCTACACACACTAGCTTTAAGCAGCTCGGACAAAGTAAGGTGATATTTGCAGGTGGTAGAGTGACAGGGTAGTCTGTTCCTTAAGGTCAGTATTGCGTACTGCACAGTTCTCCCTGTCATACAGCATGGCCCTTTAAGAGGTGAGGAAATATGGAGACAGAGGAAAGGGGTCCTGGAAAGAAGCAACATTTAGAAGGAATCCTTTTGCTATGTCTTTAAGGGTCTAGGACCTGGAGCCTTACAGAGAAGATGGGGCAAGGCTCTCCTCTCACCCAGGCAATAAAGAATGAGCTGGAAGAAGGGATCAACATAAATTCTGCCTCCTTCCTTCGTAGCAGGGCAGATGCCTGTAGAAAGGCTCCTGCAGGGCCATGAATTAACAAGAGGAGGACAGCACAGGGGAAGTTCTGCCTGCTGAACTCTCCCAGGCTGAGGGTGGAAGGATTGATCAGTAAATGGGCCAGCAGGAGGAGAAGCTGCCTGAGGCTCTACAGCTGGCCTAAAGCACACCAGCTCCAAGGGGGAGAGCTAGGAGGCTCCTGTCTTAAGGAGAGGAATTGCCCAAAGTACAGACCTCTGGAAAAGGAGAGGAAACTAACCAGGACACTTACATGGACCCAGGGTGAGCAGCGAAACAAGTGAGTTACCCTCTGTAGAATAAGTGAATAAACAAGATATTGCAGAGAGGGGTTGAACTAATCTGGTGCGGGTAATTGTTTGGGGTGCCAAGTGCAACACACCAGCAGTGCCACAACACGTCCGTGGGGGTGCTGGAGAGGCATGCATATGACAGGAAGAACCTTAGAACTATGGACCATCAGCATTAGAAACCACATCAAAACCTGCCAGAGGAACAGTTCATTTGGAGCCAGAGGCTCTTCCTGTTGAAGGGCAGTTACTGGACTAACCAATGAGTTTCTTCCCAGTACAGTGTAAACAGTTTAGTCAGCTACATAATGCTGCATACGGAATACATAGTGCTCCTCAGTGCACACAGTATATTTTAACATATTTCTTTTCATATACATTGACACAAAATGGGCATTAAACCAAAACATCATGGAAATTATCTGGCTGGATTATCAAACCTCATTATACAAGGATGGATAACTACAGAGCTATATTAAAAGATGCCAAACCATTGCTTTACATTGTGAGTACAATGTCTTCTCTGTTCCATATTATTACAGCAGCTACAAATGCCTCAATAGAACTAATAATGCAAGCTATTATGAAATGTTTTAGCCTTATTTGGAAAAGATGTACAGGCTTTTGTTGTTGTTAAATGACCCCCCCACCCCAGATACACATACACACACACAAGATCATCAGACTAAATCTGATTCTGCTTTGACTTCCACTGGTATAAATTAGGAACGATTCTAGTAAAATCAGTGGAGTTACCCCAATGGGAAAGTAGAATCAAGATCTTTACATTTTTCAGATGCCTCTCAGGTAATTCTCATTGACAGCTCTTAACCATAAGAGATTACTGAGATTACTCTTTTATCCAATGGTGAGAGTAAACAATTAATGTAAATGTTCAATGTCTGCAAAGACAGTTTTATATTATTGCTCTTTTTATACAGTCAAGTTATTTTTGTCTTAGTAAGTAGGCATTTAAGTGAGAATGCCATCAAGCTGTAGATCAAACTACTCTCTTCATGCCAACAGTCAGCTTAACATACCTTTTTTATTTATGCATTGTTTTCCCTTTTGTTCACCACTAGGAAAGTATTTGGAGTGGATAAGATCTTCATGCATCATATCTTACAGGGGAAAGTCAAATCACCTTTTATGTCTTTGTTTGACCTTTACCTTCACTTTTTATAGGCCCACACTGAAATTATTTCCTACCTTGTGTAAGTAATTGTAGATTTCGGACTTCTTCTCTCACTTTCAGCTGAAGCACCTGCTGCAAAATGTGCTGTCGTAGGCTCTCCTGGGCAATCCCCATTCGTTCAAGCTTCTTGTCAGTAAGCCTCAGCAATGCACGGCCTGGATCCAAAAGTAAAAAGGAGAAAGTCACCCAAGGATTTCCATTGATGTAATAACCTCATTCTAGCAAATAAACCTCATTCTGCTGCATTAAAATCCTCAGCTGTAAAACAATCTGATTCATAATATAAAAAGAAAAGAGGTACTTGTGGCACCTTAGAGACTAACCAATTTATTAGAGCATAAACTTTCGTGAGCTACAGCTCACTTCATCAGATGCATATCGTGGAAACTGCAGCAGACTTTATATATACACAGAGAATATGAAACAATACCTCCTCCCACCCCACTGTCCTGCTGGTAATAGCTTATCTGAAGTGATCATCAGGTGGGCCATTTCCAGCACAAATCCAGGTTTTCTCACCCTCCACCCCCCCACACAAATTCACTCTCCTGCTGGTGATAGCCCATCCAAAGTGACAACTCTTTACACAATGTGCATGATAATCAAGTTGGGCTATTTCCTGCACAAATCCAGGTTTTCTCACATCCCCCCACCCCCATACACACACAAACTCACTCTCCTGCTGGTAATAGCTCATCCAAACTGACCACTCTTCAAGTTTAAATCCAAGTTAAACCAGAAGATCGGGGGGGAGGGGGGGAGGAAAAAACAAGAGGAAACAGGCTACCTTGCATAATGACTTAGCCACTCCCAGTCTCTATTTAAGCCTAAATTAATAGTATCCAATTTGCAAATGAATTCCAATTCAGCAGTTTCTCGCTGGAGTCTGGATTTGAAGTTTTTTTGTTTTGAGATAGCGACCTTCATGTCTGTGATTGCGTGACCAGAGAGATTGAAGTGTTCTCCGATTGGTTTATGAATGTTATAATTCTTGACATCTGATTTGTGTCCATTTATTCTTTTACGTAGAGACTGTCCAGTTTGACCAATGTACATGGCAGAGGGGCATTGCTGGCACATGGCGGCATATATCACATTGGTGGATGTGCAGGTGAACGAGCCTCTGATAGTGTGGCTGATGTTATTAGGCCCTGTGATGGTGTCCCCTGAATAGATATGTGGGCACAATTGGCAACGGGCTTTGTTGCAAGGATAAGTTCCTGGGTTAGTGGTTCTGTTGTGTGGTATGTGGTTGTTGGTGAGTATTTGCTTCAGGTTGCGGGGCTGTCTGTAGGCAAGGACTGGCCTGTCTCCCAAGATTTGTGAGAGTGTTGGGTCATCCTTTAGGATAGGTTGTAGATCCTTAATAATGCGTTGGAGGGGTTTTAGTTGGGGGCTGAAGGTGACGGCTAGTGGCGTTCTGTTATTTTCTTTGTTAGGCCTGTCCTGTAGTAGGTAACTTCTGGGAACTCTTCTGGCTCTATCAATCTGTTTCTTTACTTCTGCAGGTGGGTATTGTAGTTGTAAGAAAGCTTGACAGAGATCTTGTAGGTGTTTGTCTCTGTCTGAGGGGTTGGAGCAAATGCGGTTGTATCGCAGAGCTTGGCTGTAGACGATGGATCGTGTGGTGTGGTCAGGGTGAAAGCTGGAGGCATACAGGTAGGAATAGCGGTCAGTAGGTTTCCGGTATAGGGTGGTGTTTATGTGACCATTGTTTATTAGCACTGTAGTGTCCAGGAAGTGGATCTCTTGTGTGGACTGGACCAGGCTGAGGTTGGTGGTGGGATGGAAATTGTTGAAATCCTGGTGGAATTCCTCAAGGGCTTCTTTTCCATGGGTCCAGATGATGAAGATGTCATCAATATAGCGCAAGTAGAGTAGGGGCTTTAGGGGACGAGAGCTGAGGAAGCGTTGTTCTAAATCAGCCATAAAAATGTTGGCATACTGTGGCGCCATGCGGGTACCCATAGCGGTGCCGCTGATCGGAAGGTATACATTGTCTCCAAATGTGAAGTAGTTATGGGTAAGGACAAAGTCACAAAGTTCAGCCACCAGGTTAGCCGTGACATTATCGGGGATAGTGTTCTTGACGGCTTGTAGTCCATCTTTGTGTGGAATGTTGGTGTAGAGGGCTTCTACATCCATAGTGGCCAGGATGGTGTTATTATTACCTGGATTTGTGCTGGAAATGGCCCACCTGATGATCACTTTAGATAAGCTATTACCAGCAGGACAGTGGGGTGGGAGGAGGTATTGTTTCATATTCTCTGTGTATATATAAAGTCTGCTGCAGTTTCCACGATATGCATCTGATGAAGTGAGCTGTAGCTCACGAAAGCTTATGCTCTAATAAATTGGTTAGTCTCTAAGGTGCCACAAGTACTCCTTTTCTTTTTGCGAATACAGACTAACACGGCTGTTACTCTGAAACCATTCATAATATAGTAGACCTAAAATGCAAAAGGGATACCTGACTTGGTGAGTTAATTACTTTCCACTCCAGAGATCCAGGTTCAGAATCTTAGCTTTACATCAGTGACAATGAGTTTGGCAAGTTCTATCCGTCTTATACATGTTGAGGTAACATAGTTTGTAGCAGGCTCAGACTGGCCTATAGGATGACAGCAAAATTTCCCTGGATACTTCTGAACAGCCTCACCATCCCCTGCTCTCCCAAGATCCCTTTGAACTGCAACAGACTGAATACAGATGTAACTGAATTATGGATCTGAATCCTGGGCTGGCGGGATGCTTCACATTGGCATTTAGCATGCCAGTGTATTATGACATCATGGTCTGAGATAGCCCATAATGCAGAGCATGCTAAATTCATACACATAAGACTGTTAGCACTTCCAGACAGGGACTGAATCGTCTGGTACAATTACAGTGCCTAGCACAATGGGATTCTGATCTGGTCTTTTGGACTCCACTGTAATATAAATGTTAAATTAAGAGACAGCAAATAGCAGGACGGCAGAACATGGTGGTAGGACAAGCACTAAGGCACCCAGGTCCACCAGAGAATCACAGCATGAAGCAACGACAGCGGTGCTTCCAACCCCTTTATCTAAGGGGAGGAAAAACTTTCCCGATTCTTTTAGCCCCTGAAGTATTAGTGCTGGTGGTTAGGCCCAGCCATGAGCCCCACAGCCCACTGAAGCCCATCTTCTCTCCTTTCCAAAGGGGTCCTTGCCTCTCCAGTCCAATGCTAGTAGTCACGCTGGGGCTAGACTGATTTACATTGCCTGAAAATCTGGCACATGATTTTTGTTCAAAGCAAACTCAGCCCTTTGCTTCGCTCTACGTTCAGCTTCATTTGCTTACTAGTTTGTCTTTTAATTATTAAATCTGCATCTTTGGGTTCCACTTGTCATATATCAGTATAAGCATCATCGACAGAGGAATATATATATCTTTCTCAGGTAAAGAATGAAAATAATTCATGCATTTTGTCCCAGTTTTGTGGTGGCACTCCTTAGCACTAAGGATGATAACCCCTTGTCCAGCAAGCCTTTCTGTGAAATCATAAACCAGAGGAAGTCTATTGGTTAATGTAATACCAAAATATGGAAATTAGTGTCTTATAGATCAATGCCAGCCTTCAGATTCCCCTAGTGAAAGAGACAGTAATAAGGACTTCAATTGTTATAGCACATTATCATACCAAGACATCTCAAAGCAATTTACAAAGGATGTACAACAGTCTAAGAATGCAGTCTGCAATGCCAATCTAGCAATTGAAAGCAAGCAAAAATTAAAGTCCTCAATGAAAAAGGTGCAAGCATCCCTGTCTCCTTTGGGCAGAGAGTTACAGTACATAATAATGTGTCAGGACATAAGGAGGCCATGTGGCTCCTCCAGCTCTGTCTACCTACCTGGCTAACAGTTATAGCTTTTAATATCTTTCTTCTGGACATTTATTTATTTCTCATTTGATAGGGTGGATACAAATCAATGATTTTTTTAAAAAAATAAAGTCAGATTTTTAAAATTTAAATCTGATTTTTTTTGATAAAATGCTTTTTGAAGAAAAAACCTATTAAAAGATAGTTTTAATTAAGATACATTATAGCTCAAAGATATCTCTTCATGGAATAGGGATTATAAATTCTAATTCTATAGTATGAAGAAAAATTCTCTCTTTAATGTTTAAGAAAAGTTTTGTAAATGAGCTCCAATAGTTCGTGGATTAGGAACCAATTTTATGGGGTTCCAGGGGCTTCTGTGTAGATTATTTAGGTTAATCTTTCTATCTACACAATCGGACTCAGTGCTCAGTCTAGAAGACACCATCAGAGATGCTTAGTTTTGCAGTTCTCAAACTGTGGATTTGTGTCTCCAGAGATAAATTGCTTGCTAACAGCAAAAATGTTTTTAAATAAATAAAATAAAATAAATAGAGGTGAGAAACAACAGATCTGAACCCTATTGTCCCTCTGCAAATTTGTGTACACAGAGTCAACCTCTTACCTCTCTCTAAAAGTGCAAAGTTTCAAAAAGCTCAATGAATAGAAGATTGTTGGGGGCAGAATAGATCTGGACAAGGAGAAGAAGTCTGGAGATAAATGTAAGAAGGGAGGGATGGGCAGTAGAAACAAAAGTGAAAGTGTTTGAGCAGCATATTCCAGAAGTCTTGAGGTCTTTCTGAGTGCAGCCTTCACTGATTTGAGATCTACCAGACCATTCTCTCAGTAGAAGGGAAAACCTATAATGGCAGCAGGCCATAAATGAGACTCAGTTTGGGAATATTTTAATGATGTTCTTCTACCTGTGGGTAAGACAGGCATGCATGCAAAATGCAAACAGTGCAACAAAGAAATGCAAGGCCTGGTTGCCCGAATGAAACAACATCATGAGAAGTGTTCCTTCTCAGGAGGAAGCTGCGCTGAAGATGATGAAAGGAACATGTCTGAACATGCAGGATCTTCAGGTTAGTAAACATTTTTATTTCATACTTCTTTCTTAAGGACTGCCTGTCTTCCTTCTGGACTGTTTTTGAATTCTCATGTTGGAGCAAAAAATATAGTTGTTACTCAATGGTACTATCATTTTAGATGCAGTTCTGATAAAAAATAAATAGCTGAAATAGGCAGATCTTCCCTTTACAATTTCACCTTTAAAGTAGTACCGGGTGTCAGTGAATGCAGTGAGTAATACTAAATGAGCAGTATGGTAATAATAATTAAATAACTGCATTGACTTATTTTGTTTAGGAGAATCCATCCTCAACATACAGGACTTTGAATACTATCCACCTTCAAGATCACCATCATTTTCTATAGTTTAAGAGTTATACGGACCCTGGACTTCAGGAAAGCAGACTTTGACTCCCTCCGGGAACGGATGGCCAGGATCCCCTGGGGGACTAACTTGAAGGGGAAAGGAGTCCAGGAGAGCTGGCTGTATTTCAAGGAATCCCTGTTGAGGTTACAGGGACAAACCATCCCGATGAGTCGAAAGAATAGTAAATATGGCAGGCGACCAGCTTGGCTTAATGGTGAAATCCTAGTGGATCTTAAACATAAAAAAGAAGCTTACAAGAAGTGGAAGGTTGGACATATGACCAGGGAAGAGTATAAAAATATTGCTCGGGCATGTAGGAATGATATCAGGAGGGCCAAATCGCACCTGGAGCTGCAGCTAGCCAGAGATGTCAAGAGTAACAAGAAGGGTTTCTTCAGGTATGTTGGCAACAAGAAGAAAGCCAAGGAAAGTGTGGGCCCCTTACTGAATGAGGGAGGCAACCTAGTGACAGAGGATGTGGAAAAAGCTAATGTACTCAATGCTTTTTTTGCCTTTGTTTTCACGAACAAGGTCAGCTCCCAGACTGCTGCGCTGGGCATCACAAAATGGGGAAGAGATGGCCAGCCCTCTGTGGAGATAGAGGTGGTTAGGGACTATTTAGAAAAGCTGGACGTGCACAAGTCCATGGGGCCGGACGAGTTGCATCCGAGAGTGCTGAAGGAATTGGCGGCTGTGATTGCAGAGCCATTGGCCATTATCTTTGAAAACTCGTGGCGAACCAGGGAAGTCCTGGATGACTGGAAAAAGGCTAATGTAGTGCCAATCTTTAAAAAAGGGAAGAAGGAGGATCCAGGGAACTACAGGCCAGTCAGCCTCACCTCAGTCCCTGGAAAAATCATGGAGCAGGTCCTCAAAGAATCAATCCTGAAGCACTTGCATGAGAGGAAAGTGATCAGGAACAGCCAGCATGGATTCACCAAGGGAAGGTCATGCCTGACTAATCTAATCGCCTTTTATGATGAGATTACTGGTTCTGTGGATGAAGGAAAAGCAGTGGATGTATTGTTTCTTGACTTTAGCAAAGCTTTTGACACGGTCTCCCACAGTATTCTTGTCAGCAAGTTAAGGAAGTATGGGCTGGATGAATGCACTATAAGGTGGGTAGAAAGCTGGCTAGATTGTCGGGCTCAACGGGTAGTGATCAATGGCTCCATGTCTAGTTGGCAGCCGGTATCAAGTGGAGTGCCCCTAGGGTCGGTCCTGGGGCCGGTTTTGTTCAATATCTTCATAAATGATCTGGAGGATGGTGTGGATTGCACTCTCAGCAAATTTGCGGATGATACTAAACTGGGAGGAGTGGTAGATACGCTGGAGGGGAGGGATAGGATACAGAAGGACCTAGACAAATTGGAGGATTGGGCCAAAAGAAATCTGATGAGGTTCAATAAGGATAAGTGCAGGGTCCTGCACTTAGGACGGAAGAACCCAATGCACAGCTACAGACTAGGGACCGAATGGCTAGGCAGCAGTTCTGCGGAAAAGGACCTAGGGGTGACAGTGGACGAGAAGCTGGATAGGAGTCAGCAGTGTGCCCTTGTTGCCAAGAAGGCCAATGGCATTTTGGGATGTATAAGTAGGGGCATAGCGAGCAGATCGAGGGACGTGATCATTCCCCTCTATTCGACATTGGTGAGGCCTCATCTGGAGTACTGTGTCCAGTTTTGGGCCCCACACTTCAAGAAGGATGTGGATAAATTGGAGAGAGTCCAGCGAAGGGCAACAAAAATGATTAGGGGTCTGGAACACATGAGTTATGAAGAGAGGCTGAGGGAGCTGGGATTGTTTAGCCTGCAGAAGAGAAGAATGAGGGGGGATTTGATAGCTGCTTTCAACTACCTGAAAGGGGGTTCCAAAGAGGATGGCTCTAGACTGTTCTCAATGGTAGCAGATGACAGAACGAGGAGTAATGGTCTCAAGTTGCAGTGGGGGAGGTTTAGATTGGATATTAGGAAAATCTTTTTCACTAAGAGGGTGGTGAAACACTGGAATGCGTTACCTAGGGAGGTGGTAGAATCTCCTTCCTTAGAGGTTTTTAAGGTCAGGCTTGACAAAGCCCTGGCTGGGATGATTTAACTGGGAATTGGTCCTGCTTCGAGCAGGGGGTTGGACTAGATGACCTTCTGGGGTCCCTTCCAACCCTGATATTCTATGATTCTATGATCTGCCAATGATCATGTTTCAGTCACATAGCCACAGAATATCACCTATAGTAAAAGAAAAAAAAACAACTCCATCATCCAGGAAAAAAACGAAGATAAATTTGTGATAAGAACCAGCAGATTACAAAAAGAGGTAATTGATTAAAAAGTTGCCCGGCTTGTTTATGTAACAAACTCTCCTTTCTGTATGATTGAGAACCCACGCTTCATTAACATGGTTCAGTCATTAAGACCAGGATACAGTCCACTCAACAGAGCAGATGTCACAGGCAAATTGCTGGATAAAGTGTATGAAAGAGAAATTGAGCAGTGTGCAAAAGGTCTAGAGGGTGAGATTGTTAACCTGAGCCTTGATGGGTGGAGCAATGTCCACAATGATCCTGTTGTATGTGTTTGTGTGACAACAGAAGAAGGGAATATCTTCCTTACAGAAACAATTGATACATCAGGAAATGCACACACAGCAGAATACTTACAAGAAGTAGCAGTAAAAGCTATAACAAACTGTGAAAAAAAAATTCAAATGTCTAGTTCTCAGCTTGGCCACAGACAATGCTGCAAATGTATCCAAGATGAGAAGAAGTTACATATTTAGAAGAGCGAGAAGAAAGTCCCAAGCTAACAACATACGGTTGCAGTGCTCATTTGATGCACCTCCTAGCCAAAGACTTCAGTGTTCCAGAAATAAAGGCTAATGTTGTTGAAATTGCAAAATACTTCTGTAACAACCACTTTGCAGGAGCTGCTCTGAAAAAAGTGGGAGGAACCAAGCTAACTCTCCCACAAGTCGTGCGATGGAACTCAGTAGTGGACTGTTTTGAGCACTGTATCAAGAACTGGCCTAATCTGATGACAGTTTGTGAACAAAATCGTGAAAAAATAGATGGCACTGTCACAGCCAAAGTTCTCAACATTGGGCTTAAGAGAAATGCTGAACACATGCTGAGTACCCTGAAGCCTATTTCCATAGCCTTGAACAAAATGCAGGGAAATAGCCGTTTATTGCTGATGCTGTTGAAATTTGGAAGGAACTGAGTAAGATCTTAAAAAGAGAAATATGCAATGACAGAGTTAAATTACAAGCATTAAAAAAAAATGAATGGGACAAGCACTTTTTCCAGATCATTTTCTTGCAAATATTCTCAATACTCAGTACCAGGGTCAAACCTTAACTGCTGAAGAAGAGGAGTTGGCTATGACATGGACAACCAGCAATCATCCCTCCATAATGCCAACTATAATAAACTTCAGAGCTAAGGTGAACCATTTGAGAAATATATGTTTGCTGATGATGTTTTAAAGAAAGTCACACCAGTGAACTGGTGGAAGTCACTTAAGTACTTGGATTCAGAGACTGTTGAAGTGATAATCTCACTTTTAACAGCAGTAGCTTCTTCTGCCGGTGTAGAAAGAATATTTTCTTCCTGTGGACTACTTCATTCCAAATTGAGAAATCGTTTGGGACCTGAAAAAGCAGGAAAGCTTCTTTTTCTTTTCCAGATTATGAACAAACAGGAAAATGAAGGTGAAGATGACTGAGTTAGCTGCAGAAGCCAATATTTTAAGTTTTTCATGTTGACCTGGCTGACATAGTCGATTTAATTTTTTTTTTTTCAAAAAAGTTCATTTAAGTATTTTAGTTAAAAACAATTTTAACAAAAACAAACCTGATTTTTAAAAACTTGAATGTTTAATTAAATTCAAAAATTCATATGTTTGTTTTGTTAAAATACTATATGTTTGCTGTTGAAGAAAAAAATCCAGAATACAGAACGTTGTTGTTTTAGTTAAATAAAACAGTTTATTGGTGATGTTCTCCTCCTAATACAGCATGGCAAGAAAATCCTCCAAATATTAATGATTAACCTGTTGAACTGGAGATAGTTCACCTCCCACTGACTTCATAAATATTTGCTTCAATTACCTTTGGTAAATGAAATAACCACACAATCATTCATTTTCTGATCTAGCTGTAAAACTAATCTGAAAAGTTTTCAAAATAAATCACTTTAAAAATGGATAGTGTGTACCTTCTAAAAATGAAACCTACGTCGATCTCTGAGTTGCAAAGAATATGTATTAAGGCAGTGGTTTCCCAACTTGTTCCACTGCTTGTGCAGGGAAAGCCCCTGGTGGGCTGCACTGGTTTATTTACCTGCTGCATCCGCAGGTTCGGCCAATCGTGGCTCCCAGTGGCTGCGGTTCGCTGCTCCAGGCCAATGGGAGCTGCTGGAAGAGGCGGCCAGTACATCCCTCGGCCCGGAGCCGCGATCGGCTGAACCTCCGTATGCGGCAGGTAAACAAACCGGCCCGGCCCGCCAGGGACTTTCCCTGCACAAGCGGCGGAACAAGTTTGGGAACCACTGTATTAAGGTTATAACAACCGACAAGAATGCACTTTTATGTAGAAATGCATGATTAAATTGAGTCTTCCTGACTAGTGATTTAAATCATGATTTAAAATCAATTTGATTTAAATCAAATCCACCCTGTCATTTGAGTATGTTTCCTACCTCAGCCAACAGTGTACTTGGACTGGTATGATGAACAAAACAAAGGGAATGATCTCTTCCCTAAGTAGCTTACATCCTTCACAAAGAGCAGACCTAGAGACTAGAGGGTAGAATTAATTTAGATCACCTCCTTTTACTTTATTTTCTATTTCAATAATGGATTAGTGACAGCATTTTTTCCTAAAATGATTTAGGAGAATGAGCCAGATGAGGAGCTGTTGTTCGCGAGTGCAAAGGAGTGCAGTTGTCACAGCACTGAAGCAAAGGAACATCACAAGCCGGAAGAGGCAAAGGTAGGAAACCAGGAGTGAAGCTGGATTTTGCAACCGGGGGAGGAGCAGCTAATTCCCATTTTGGGTGACAGCATGTTATTAAAAACTTCTTTTTATTGTGGTGGTAATTTACAGTTATTTTTCTAAGCAAGTATTTGATGCTACTTTGTATTATTAGTCTATTATTTATATTATTGCTCCTGCCAATTTTCTGGGTTTTTACCTATATGAAGTTTGAAATTTGGCAAAGGGAGATTATTCTAGGTGCATATACAAGGTAGCATGGAAGAAGGCCTGAAGGTGAATTAGAAAAGGAAATAAAGAGAGAAATAAGGAGTGATTTATCAGCTGAGTGGAGAGAATTGAGAGGGAAGCGGTAAGAAATGAGAGCAGACATGAATGGCAGGGCACATTTGTGTAAGGCCTTCATAAAGACTACGAAAAGCTCAGATTTTATGAATAAGGTAAGACGAAGCCGGTGGAAGGGAGTGACATGATTTGAATTCTGGGCAGGGAAGATTATTTTATCTCCTGCATTCAATACACAATGTACATATGTAGATCAGTACCTAATATTCAGTACACGGATTGAGGGGGCACAGCAGCTAACTCATAAGAAGGAAAAGACCTAAGTAGGCTGTCTGGACATACTCAGTTGCAACTCCTTGTAGAATTCTGCAGTCCTAATACAGGCAGAATTCCCACTGACTGAGATGTGTGAACGATCTACTGCCTCCAGCTCAGTAACTCTGTGGCACAGGATACACTAAGCTGCCTAAATTATCCAGGTGACAAATTAGTTTAAATTCACAAACTGTACCACATAATTTGAAAAGTGATTGTTGACATGATATGATGAATATTCCTGCTTAATTGATAGTAATGTGCTTCCTAGTTTTTGTGCAGAGCAAATGTTACACAAACTGTGCCCAGACTTACCTCATTAGTTTCAAAAACATGTTTGCAAATCTGGTTCTACTTAAAGAATCCAATCATAGCCTTTCACTCTGCCCGTGTGGGCTAGCGTTAGCTCTTTCTCAACTCAGCAGATAAGAACAAGCCTCTTGTGCCAGCATGGATTACTTGGAGGTGGCTCACATCATAGAGCAGCCTTTGGGCTGCATGAGCTTTCATTTAAGGTAAGTTCCTAGTTTTCCTTGCCAAGATAGCCTTAAAAACAGCCCTCCAACCTGATGTAAAGACTGGTAAACAAATTGTAAGGAATAAGCCTCCGAATCCACTTCTGCAGCAGGAAGCTGAGAAAGGAGAATTAAAAAAAGCCAACATGCTTTTTATGTAAAGTGAGTCGGTTAACTTAGGGGCACAATCAAAAGAACCATTTTATTAATCCTTCTCCCCAGTTCTTGGGTCCTGGCCTGGACTCAGTGGTATGACGACAATGGACAGGAAATGGTCACCTATGGGGAAAGAAGGAGGAAATTGTTTCATAGGCCTACCTCAAACACTAATGCTGCCTGTACTGTTGATAGCTTCAGCCCTATCTGAGGCTGGGAGTGAACTGCTGCTGCTTGTGCAGGCAGCTAGCAAGCTGCAAGTTGCACTTGCTTTAGTATTGACCATGGCAACTGCACTTGAGCTATGGAATATCACCAGTGAATCAGTGGAGACCTGCTTCACCAAACCACCCCAATGCCCTATAGATAATCAAGCTACCGTCACTCTTTCCAGCAGAAGCTGCAAGATACCACCTGTCGCTACCGGCTGATGTGAGGAGCAGTTTCCAGATAGGAAACCACCTAAATGAGACTCCATGAAGTGCTGGGGATGGGAAAGCAAAGGGTTCTAATGGATCAGTGGTTGAAGTTGATGGATAAATGAATTGGGGGGAAGGGCAAAGAAGGGGGGATAGAGTAAAGAATTAATAGATTTTGGGGATGAGACTAGTACACCCAGGGAATGTTCCATGTGTCTGATTGAGAGAAAATTGTTTTGATAGAGCTGTGCAACAAGATGCTTCTACTGTCCCCGTCATAGTACCCCTGCAAGGAGTTGTATAAGGTAGTTACTGATGGGGTCATAATGACAGGTGTGGCTCATTGGACTCCTCAAGCAATTGGGAGTAGCTCTTTGGAGAAAAGTGTAGGATCAGGCAAGCTTGAGGAGAAGGAATGGCTTGTATATCATGTTATTCAAGAAATAACATAGCTACATAAAATCTCATCAGGGAGGGAATGACGTTTTGACTTTTAACAGTATGTGCGTTGGACTTGGCTGAGGGTTCAAGCACCTTGTTAAACTTTTCACAGCACTACACTGACTCCTACTTGCTGGTTAACTTGCAATTATAATCAATAAATTATATGTAAAGAAGGGAATTTGCTTACTTAATCTGGATCTTGTGTCTTCAAGTCATGTCTACTTAATGTCCTGACAAGACTAAGTTTTAGGTTTTGTTAGTACTGCCAATATGGCTATGGAAGAATGACCTAGTTTCTCCAAAATCCTTTTCTTAAAATCACAAGTTTTTCTATTAGACCTTCTAATACCACCTCCAGCACCCAAAGAGAATATAAACATGAATTAAAAGAAAACTAAGTCATAGAGCAAGTTGATTTTTTAATTTTTGCCAAAGTTTTTCAAAATTAAAAACCCAGAAAGAAAATGAAAATTTTGTGAATTTGTTTTTCTAGGTTTTTGACCAGCTCTACTAAGTAACCAATAATGAACCTGTCAAATTCATTAACAAAAATTATCAAGTCCACAGTCCTTTCCTCTCTTGTGTTAGTGTTGTCTCTCTCATAATCCTCATATGTTCCAGATATAATGATCCATCATTTTTCTCTATTCTTGTTCTTATTTAGGGTCTAATCCTGCAAGGTTTAGCATGTCCTTGACTCACATTCAGTCTGTAGGAATTCAGGATGCTACCTGTCTCAAAAATTGGACCCTTTGGTCACATTGGGATAAAGTGCTACTCTGTGTGAGTAAGATTATCCCAGAAATGATTCCACTGACTACTTGTGGAGTAAGGTACTCCACAGTGCAAATTATATCAGAATCTGGCCCTTAAATTATAAGTGGCCAGGGTCCTTGTCTTGTCTCTCTGTTTGCTCATGAAGTGTCACACACACCCTATTGAGCTAAATTCCATTCTACCCAAATATCAACAAAACAGCCCTCTAAATTCTGAAAGCAAAATAATTTCAAATTAGTTATAACTGAAGAGGCAGAAAGAACACAGCTCGACTTACAGATCCTAAAAAGAATTCGCAAAAGTACCAGTGGAAAAAAAAAATTTTTAAAACTGGATCAATTTTATCCAAAGTTACTGAACACAGAATCGGACCTCATAATGTTTCTTTTACAGAATCACTAAAAAAAATATTTTATAATCAGGATTCAAAAGCAGGAATGTATTATTATTTTTTCCCTAATAAGAAATTATCTCCTTGCCAGGTAGCTCACAAATGGAGAAGATACCTACTTATCTTTCAAAATTGACATTAGTGGCAAAGACTCTTCTCCAGAAGTAGGCAGTCCTGCTTTTCGGCCGCTACCCTCAATCTGGAGAGTCAGTGATTCCTCTTCCAGGAGCTGACCTAAGAGACTGCTTTCCAAAAAGGCACCTGTAAACCTGTACTGTATCTTATTTTAATCACATTTTGAATTAATTGCTCTTTGACTTAAGAGCCATAGATGATTCCAAGAGAACATCATTCTAAGTCAATAACACAATTCTGTGCAACGAAGGACGGGGTTAATGAGAAATTGTACATCATGATTACTGGAAGTGGTTCAGTAAGTAATTTACTGTACTGATGGGAACTATATTGATTCCTTACAAGTCTTGGGTAAAGACTATCAGCCAGTCCTGTTTTTTAGTTGAACATATTCAGGACCTGATGTTTTTAATAGGAGGAAATAGTAATAACTTGAATTCCCATCTGAAATATAAATTCAGGTGCAAATCATATTACACTGCTTTTCAAATGTGCTGTAAAATGTGAGACAACCATTTTAGTGCTCTCAGGAAGGACCGAGCAGGACCCACAAAGCAAATTAAGGATAAATTTATACCTTTAGCAGACAGTCTATAAATCTACATTATCTGGTGTATATATATTTGCCAAGCTACTTCCTGGCTATACAAAATTAAATATATTTAAGCACCAAAGACATGTAATAATGGACTTCTATTACACTGCATATCATATTTTTCAAGCAATGAAATCCAGCACTACTGCTTGATTGTATGTATCCGGTAGATTTATGGTACCCATATCAAATAAACAACCTTCAAGGTCTTTTCTATTTGTGACAGGTAAAGTGAATCTGTCAACACCTTTGATTTTATCTGGCATCAGCCAGACACATTGTTCCTCAATTCCTTGTTAATCTAATGTTGCTCAGTAGGCAGCCACTAATTATGCATTACATCTCCCATTTCTTTATTAATTGTAAAGAATCACATTAGAGCGTACCTACTGGCAAAAAGAGTAAACACACATCCATATATAAAAGTATACAGTGAATATGTAGAAAAGAATAGGAATGGGCAAGACAATTTGGATAGTATTAGAACTGATTCAACCCTTTGAACAAAACTCAAAACAAAACCTTTTCTGGAGTTTCTAAAAGAGTCTTTTAAAAAAAAAAAAAAAAGCCCTTTATTTTCTGCCAGAAGGAGAAATATTTAAATACTACAAAAAAACCTCACAGCTTTCTTGGAATATCCAATCCAGCCAGCATTGGGAAGTACTGGAAACCACAACAGAAAACCTGTTCTTTTGAGAATTCTAGCCAGATTTCTAAACCAAAAGAGGTTATGAGGTTTCGTCTGGAAATAGATTTAGGTAAGTATCCAAAAAAAGAGAGGGAAAACCTCTGCAACAGATGTGAATTTAAACTAGATCCCCATTTAATTAAGTGGGAGACGTACACCTGCTCCCACTGTGAGTGCATATGTAGTTATTCATTAATCCCCTTCGACTGCAAAACACAATCAAAGAGTCACAAGACTAAGGGTCAAATTCTGCTCTGGGAACCCTGTACCCAGATCCAAGGTCAGAAGTCAGAACTAAATATTTTTTCACTTGCTGTAATTTGGCATTAGTCATTCTGGCCATTTGTTCAAAACATTCTTCTAGGTCATTAACCTCCTCCCTCCGATTTTTGCTAACTGGTAATTAAAAAAAAAAAAAAAAGCCAAATCTTTTAGAGCTGTTCCCCCCACCCAAGTTTTCATAGTGTGGACCACATCTTAAGAGAAATGTTATCTTAGAGACTCTTTTTTCACTCATGTGGGATTGTACAGACCACCTACTCCTCCCCTTTCATCATTGTCCAATACACATGTGGCAATTACAGCAAAGGCTTACACAGAAAAGTAATATTAGGAACATGTTCGATTTTTTTTTAGTTCCTTTTACTGTTGAATGGCTGGAAATCAAGAAGACTCACACCATGTGACCACACAGCTTTCTGCAGACCATTATCAAAATCTCTGTGGGCCATCCTTAGTCCCCATGGAGCACAGTTTGAGAACCTCCATTTTAAAGCACTAGATTTTCCCATCATTAGCACTTTAAAAGGAAAGCAAAACTGAACCCTATTAGAAACATGCTTTCATGCACCAACACTGGATAAATCCAGGTTGTATTATTGTTTCCTGAAACTCCACTCTTCTGTTCCAGACCCTTATCTCCGCAGTTTTCAATAGTGCTTTTTCCCCATGCCCCTGCATTAGTTTTACCTTCCTTTTTTATTAAAAATGAAACAGAGGTTTCATGTTAATATTCATGATGTTATTAATTAACATTAATAAAATGGTAAATTAAAAGCAGCATGGTCATAGTTTAAGCACTACAGAAAACTTCAGACTTCAGAATCAGCCCTTCTCCCCTCCCCCCACAATGGCATCAGTTAGATCTAGCACTGCCATTTCTCTTTTAGGGCTTGTAAGCTGCAGCCTCCCACCTGTCAAGCTGAAAATGTGACCTTTGATGGGACCTCAGCCTATAGTACATGCTGATCATTTTTAAACCTAAGGGGAAAATAATTTTCCACTGTAAGAGCCAACTCAAGTCAATTTTGTGCACACTCTTATAGCTATGGATATTGATTTTGTTTATCTATACTCTGTGGGTCTGACTCATATCTCATTTGCACCATGTTATTCCAGACTTCAGTGGAGTTACTTCCAGTTTTCACCACCCTAACTGAGAGGGGAATCAAGCAATAACAATCTTATTCTGCCACTCAGATTCCCATTGAGCAGCACTTTATTCAAAGTTGTCCAGTTGAAATCCATAGGACTATAGCACTTTCAGGGGTGAAGCACTAATCAAAGGATGAAGAGTTGGCAGATTTTAGATCTGAGTGATCCAGAGCCCGTTTAAGCCAGTGAAAATGCTTCTGCTGGATTTGGCCAGCTTTGGATCAGCCTTTGCAGAGAAGAATCACAAAAATGATTCAGGGCTAAGGAAAAAAAGGCCTTACACTGAGAGACTTACGGATTTCTATATATTTAGGGTTATCAAAAAGGAGATTGAGTTATGACTTGATTACACTGTATAAGTACCCTCTTGGGGAGAAAAATACCAGGAACTAAAGGGCTCTTTAATCTAGCAAAGAAAGGCAGAACAAGAACTAATGACTGGCAGTTGAAGCCCGACAAGTTCAAATGAGAAATTAGACACAATGTTTAACAGTGAGGGTAGTTAACTATTAGAACAAACTACCAAGAGAAGAGGTGGATTCTCCATAGTTTGACACCTTCAAATCAAGACTGCCTTTCTGAAGATACGTTTTTGTTGAATACAAGTTATTGGAATCAGTTCAGGTGTAATTTGGAGAAATTCTATGGCCTGTGTTATTCAGGAGGTCACACAAGATGATCTAATGCTCCCTTCTAATCTTAAAAATCCCCAACATTTATGAATTTGCAAAAGAAAGAAAATGAGGCAGGGGAGAATTTGTGTATATAAAAAAACCAAACACACGAGGCCCTAGAGTGCAACAAAGATGTGCCCATTTGCAATTTGACATCTTAAATGAGTTTTCTTTCCAGCTTTAGAAATCTAATGCAACAGTCAGTTTGCAGTCTTCAAACTACGTAAGATTAGTAAACACCTAGGCTGTGCAAGAGGAGCTCTTAAAGTACATAGCTTTCAGTACAGCACACAGACAGAAATGCACTTACGTACATCATACAGTCTACATTTGAAAAGCAACCACACACTAAGGGTATGTCTACACTGCAATTAAACACCTGTGGCTGGCCCATGCCAGCTGACTCAGGCTCATGGGGCTTGGGCTAAGAGGCTGTTTAATTGTGGTGTAGATGTTTGGGCTCAGCCTGCAGCCCTACTCTGGGACCCTGCAAGCTGGGAGGATCCAAGAGTTTGGGCTGCAGCCAGCCTACCTCGTAATTAAATGGCCTGTTAGCCTAAGCCTTGTGAGCTGGAGCCAGCTGGCATGGGCCAGCCAGCAGCCGCAGGTTTTTAACTGCAGTGTAGACATCCCTGTTGACAAAGGACTCATAGGGTGAGTTGATTGCAGTGAATACTTATCAGCCACTAATTAGATTGGGAGAAAAATAACTTGTAACTGATAGTTTGTTACATAGAGAAATACATTTATGTAGATAGGTAAAATTAGAAATGATCTGCATAAAGATTTCATAGATCACACTTTCGTACTATCACTAAGAATTGTAATCTAAAATGTGCCAAAAGAACGAGGCAACACATTGCTAAAAACAATTAGCATTAGAGACTAAAGATCTGTTAATGAGATACTGGGCCAAATTCAGTCCTGGTGTAAATAGAAGCGTATCTGATTTCCACTGCACTGCACCCACTTACATCAGAGCTGAAATAGGCCCGTAGAGATGCAAATAATTTTTCTGTATTTTAAGGAAACAGCACAAACACATGTATTTAATGTTTTCAGGGTCCTGACTATCTTAATAAAGGTTTTTCCAGACCGTATGTTCAGTGGAAAAATCTCTCTACTCAGATTGGGCCACATTCAACCTTGACGCAGTAACAAAATTGCTCATTTTTCTCCAGTACATTAGTTTACACTCACCACCTCAGTGCAGAAGTTAAAACATTTTATACTTGCTTTTTAAAGTAAGATTCTTTTTATATATGAGTTACATTTTCTTGATTCTACATAATAAATGAACATTTAAATGAATATTCAAATGGTGTGCAGCAGTCTTACATCAGCAGTATTCAAATGCTTCTTAATATCAATTGGAAAAAGGCAAATGTAGTGCCCATCTTTAAAATAAAAAAGGGAACAAGGAGAACCCGGGGAACTACAGACCGGTCAGCCTCACCTCAGTCCCTGGAAAAATTATGGAGTCAGTCCTCAAGGAAACCATTTTGATACACTTGGAGGAGAGGAAGGTGATCAGGAACAGTCAACATGGATTCACCAAGGGCAAGTCTAGGGTGACCAGACAGCAAGTGTGAAAAATCGGGACAGAGGGTGGCGGGGTAATAGGCATCTATATAAAAAAAAGCCCTAAATATTGGGACTGTCCCTACAAAATCGGGATTTCTGGTCACCCTAGGCAAGTCATGCCTGACCAACTTGATTGCCTTCTATGATGGATAAGGGGAAAGCAGTGGATGTGATATATCTTGACTTTAGCAAGGCTTTTGATACAGTCTCCCACATTATTCTTGCCAGCAAGTTAAAAAAGTATGGATTGGATGAATGGACTATAAGGTGGATAGAAAGCTGGCTAGGTTGTCAGGCTCAACGGGTAGTGATCAACGGTCTAGTTGGCAGCCAGTATCAAGCAGAGTGCCCCGGGGTCGGTCCTAGGGCCGGTTTTGTTCAACATCTTTATTAATGAGTTGGATGATGGGATAGATTGCACCCTCAACAAGTTCGCAGATGACACTAACCTGGGGTGAGAGGTAGATATGCTGGAAGGTAGGAATAGGGTCCAGAGTGACCTAGACAAATTGGAGGATTGGTCCAAAAGAAATCTGATGTGGTTCAACAAGGACAAATGCAGAGTCCTGCACTTAGGAAGGAAGAATCCCATGCACCGCTACAGGCTGGGGACCAACTGGCTAAGCAGTAGTTCTGCAGAAAAGGACCTGGGGATTACAGTGGATGAAAAGCTGGATATGAGTCAGCAGTGTGCCCTTGTTGCCAAGAAGGCTAACGGCATATTGGGATACATTAGTAGGAGCATTGCCAGCAGATCAAGGGAAGTGATTATTCCCCTCTATCTGGCACTGGTGAGGCTACATCTGGAGTATTGAGTACAGTTTTGGGCCCCCCACTACAGAAAAGATGTGGACAAACTGGAGAGAGTCCAGCAGAGGGCAATGAAAATGATCAGGGGACTGGGGCACATGACTTATGAGGATAGGCGGAGGGAACTGGGCTTGTTTAGTCTGCAGAAGAGAAGAGTGAGGGGGGATTTGACAGCAGCCTTCAATTACCTGAAGGGGGTTCCAAAGAGGATGGAGCTCAGCTGTTTTCAGTGGTGGCAGATGACAGAACAAGGAGAAATGGTCTCAAGTTGCAGTGGGGGAGGTCTCGGTTGGATATTAGGAAACACTGTTTCACTAAGAGGGTGGTGAAGCACTGGAATGGGTTACCTAGGGTGGTGGTGGAATCTCCGTCCTTAGAGGTTTTTAAGGTCTGGATTGACAAAGCCCTGGCTGGGATGATTTAGTTGGTGTTGGTCCTGCTTTAAGCAGGGGGTTGGACTAGAAGACCTCCTGAGGTCTCTTCCAATCCTAATCTTCTATGATTCTATGGAACCTGAACTACTAAACATATTCAAAGAGAAAGGTCTGTATAAGAGCAACAGAAAAGAATAGAAAAAAAATATTATAATCATTATAGTTGAAGCTGGAAGAGTCCTTCTCAAACATGTAGGCCATCCTGTAAGATATATGATCCACACAATACTATAGGCATTCCATGATAAATACACTTTCTTAAAGTCCTGTTCACTGAATCCTTTTTATCCTGTTCTCCTCACCAGTAATTTCTCCAACTCCTTCCTTCCCGGAACAGTTGCTTTGTGTATTCTTTGTCCTGTCTATCTTGGCCTATTATGCTCTTTGAGGATGGGTTGTACACTATATGTTGTACACCATCGATAGGTACCAGTGTTGAGGGTGATATCCAGTCCATGCCCAAAAAGCCAGAGTAATCGGTCTCTGTGCGGGTGACACAGTGAAGGATTACAGAGATGAAGATCTTCCCCCACTCATGTATCAGGGTCCACTGGCTACTTTTCTAGCCCATAGGTGGAATATCAAGCTACAGTCCCTTCACCCCAATCGCATGAGGTGTTGGGGCTAGTTATCCGTTGTCTGGTCTGCCCTATCCTGTCCCCTTGTGAACCTTCCATGCCAGGGATGGCTCGAGACTGCTTCTGCTGTACGCACAAATGTGTAGTCACCCTGCACACACATACACACTGCCCTCATGCCCCCTTCACAGCTACTATGTGGTTTTCAAATGGTGTGGAGGACATTGCATAGGGTCCATTTCTAATGCTATAGGAAACTTTCTAATTAAAAATAATAATAATATAAACTATCACAATCACTGGAAACCTCTGCTGTCTGGGTTACAATAAAGTTAGCAAGGTCACAATTAGCCGTTAGTTAGCAGTACAGTCTTACATTATTTGTATATCAATATAATCAATTGAAATGTACAAGCTGTGGGAAAATGGGAAGTGAAAGAACATTGACTAGGTGAAACTTTGTTTGAAATTGTGAATATACCAATGCAAGTCATGTACGGCATCACTCAGACAAAGTGTCCAGAGATTGGATTTTTATAAAAGGAAATGTTACAGCTAGCAAGGCCAGAGGGGGAGAGGGATGAAAGATGTTAGGCGTGTAAAACCCTGGGCTTTCATCTCTGGAATTTAAGTTAACCCTTAGGAACTTATCATAGCATTGCTCTCTTTGAAAATAGACCTGGATTGCTCGGAGAATTCTATGAAAAGGTTGCCAGAAGATGCAGACTCTCCTTCACTGCCATCAGCACAGCTTATACAAGTCACCACAACAGCACTAAATGGATTTTGTCTCCCCACAAGATCAGTTTTGTCAAGAATAAAATAGGATCATATCGAGACGCAAAGAAATGGGGAAGTAGATTTCTCCTAATAATAGGGAGGTATTTATTCAGTGGCTCTACCAGTCCTATTTAGACTTTGCTCATACAGTTTGTGAATGAACATTTGACAGATATTATTGGTTTCCAGCCAGATTCTCCTCTTAGTTACCCAGGGTAAATATGGAGTAACTCCATTGATTTCAGTATATTTAAATAAGAACCTGGGATTCTGAGTCTGAGTGTAGATTCTGTGTTGTGCCTTTTTTGGAATAATTTTTTTGAATAACTTTTTAGACCCGTCACACAAGTCGCCGACCAGGCAGATGGGGCAAAGGGAGCTTTAAGCAGCTTTAACTTTGCATGTCCCTAATTCTGGACTACTTGCTGGGGCTGGAGTGGTTCCTAACTTTAGTTAAAGGCTGAGCAACCCCAGGGCCTTGAACAACTGCCTACAAGCTGTTCCACAGCTCAAAATAGCCCTATTGCAATCCACTCCAGCCACCATAGATGCATTCAATTCACAAGCTTTTGAATAACCTCCTGCAGATTAAACTTATCCGATTGGTGTCTATGGTTTACTGTCAGTAAACTAAACTCAACATTCCAGCAATGATTCTAGTCCAAGTAATAAAAAAAACAAAAAACAACCCCCCACCAGTGTGATACGTGTGTGTGTGTGGGGGGGGGAGTAGCTCCCTTTGATGGACACCCAGACAGCCATTTAGCTGTGAAATCCCTCTTGGTCTGTTCTCTGCTTGCTTTACTGGTAAAGGGTTAAGAAGCCCACAGGCAAAAGAAAAGGAGTGGGCACTTGACCAAAAACTTTTAACAACCCAAAGGTGTAAGTAGATCAGAATGTTTAGCTAGACGTGATCAGATTTATTTCTGTTTATTTTTTAAGGGTTGTGGATCTCCTCTGTGCTAACTCCAGATGCTTTTGTTTGCTTGTAACCTTTAAGCTGAACCCCCAAGAAAGCTATTTTGGGTGCTTGATTTTTGGAATTGTTCTTCTAAAATCTAGCAAAAGCCTAAGTTCCAGATGTATTTTCTTTTTGTTTTTAATAATATTTACGTTTTTTAAGAACAGGATTGGATTTTTGGTGTCCTAAGAGGTTTGTGTATATGTCGTTTGATTAGCTGGTAGCCACAGCTAATTTCCTTTCTCAGCTCTTCCCGGGGGGGCGGGGGGCGGGGAAGAGCATGAGGGTACCCCACAGGGAGGAATTCCCAAGTGCTTCTTCCTGGGTTCAAAGGGGTTTTTTTCCATTTGGGTGGTGGCCGCGTTTACCAAGCCAAGGTCAGAGAGAAGCTGTAACCTTGGGAGTTTAATACAAGCCTGGAGTGGCAAGTATTAATTTTTAAAATCCTTACGGGCCCCCACTTCCTGCACTCAGAGTGACAGACCGGGGATTCAGCCTTGACACCCAGAAATTTCCCCTTTTCTATAATCAGAGAAAGTCAATTATTATATGAAAGCAAACAAAGAGATTACCCCCCTCACCCTTCCAAAAAAACAATCAAGTGGTAGCCTAGAATTAGCAGGCCCTCAAAATGCTTTGTAGAAAGTGATCGTATCCCTTGAAAAGAAATGAAGGAAAGATACTGCTTCCTCTAAAATCTGTCATAGTGGATGTAACAAGTAACTCCATCACCGATTGGGATGGTTTATACAATTCTTTTAATGCAGGAAGTTCACTGAGGTATAAAATGTATCCAGCGCATCAGAGTTTCTGTACCAATAAGTGTTAATGAAGTACAGGTTACTACATCTACTAAATCTTGCACAGGCTACTCCTGATTTCTTTTCCTTCCAGATGGGTGATCATAGTGGTGTAACAACTCCTAACAATTTTTCCAAGTCTGGAATAGCCTGGGCATGATTTAGTAGGTGTCGTTTACTAAGAGTTTGCTCACGTAAAGAATATGTAAATAATGGTTCTCTACCGAAAAATTCACTCTGGTGTTAAAGATGGGATGAAAAGAACCATCTCTTCCCTCCTCCCCCGCCCCTTTTTTTTAAAAGAAGTTTGTTTCTTGTGAGAGTTCTGAGGAAAAGAAGGAATCTAGTTTACATCTCCTCTGATCATAAATTACCCTTTCTGACATCTGGAATTCGAGAACAAGTAGCAAATGCTCAGATACTGTAACTGATGGTTTACGGACAACTAACTATATCTCTGATATGGGAATCAGAAACAAAAAGGCAGTCCTCAAACATATCTGGTGAAGAGTCAAAGCATTCTTTGTCTCACAGTGAAAAGCAAGCCAGGCATCCATCAACTTCAGCACAATAAAGAGCGGTCAAGATAGTTTATTTCAGATGCACTGTGAAGGTCAGAATTTAAACTAATTTCTAGTAATCTACTAATAAACATAGCCCATCGTGATCATTAAGTTAATTTATGTAACCTTTGATTGATGTGCCCCAATTAGTATTTTAAAAATAAGGACTAAAACCAAACCAAATTCTTTACGATTCAAGCCTCCAAGCTGGTTACCAATCATTTAATTCAATGGAGGACTGTAAATGACCCAATGAGTGATAAAATTAAGGATTTTATTGAATATAAATTAGTTAGTTAAGCGAACAGGCATTCAATATAACCATTCACTGCATTTATATTCACATACTCAGATGAAATGATGTATTGATCCATCCCTGAATGAGGAGAACGAATATATAATCCTTTCTCTAACAATACCTCGATGGTGGATGGGTGCGCCTATCTAAAATCAGCATACTATCCTTTTTATAATCAACTATAATAACTTCTATTAATTACCATTAAATCTACCTTTTTACCACAATTAAATATTTTCTACTTTCTCATTGGCCATTTAACATTAAGTATAATCTTAGTTAACATTTGTGTAAATGCCACATCAATAACTATCAATATATTAACATTTTATCTAAAACACTTGTAAAAACCAGTTACAACCAAAACATGTTTACAACATGACTCGGGATTATGTCCTAATTTATCTCCAATTTTTGCTCCCGCTAATAAACTCAGTTTTACCAGTCCTCACTTGACTATTGTCAAGCATTTGTGTAGGACATAGATTTTTGGGCCTACTTACATTTCAACACATTTCTATACAACATAAACAAGTACCATCACTATAGGCTACAATTAGGACAAAATGTGAGATGAACCTCCTAAACCACACAAAGAAAATGTGCATGTACACTCATTGACATGAGCAAAGCCACATACTCGAAAACTCAAATGAGCACTTGTTGAAATGCCGGCATTGGTGCCAGTTGATGGATGTACAAATATTTATGACATTAACTGACCTAAAAAGTCTATTTTTAATTACATTTTTAACTGAGTAGTTTTATAACCCACATACATTCCTTACCAAGCAGACAGACATTTTGAGGTGGTAGTGTTTTAAAAAGAAAACCCCAGTACAAAAACTATCTTCACCAGCTTGTGACTGAATAACCATTACACAACATGTGCAAAGGAAGTCATAAGTTGCACTATTAAGCTCTTAGAAGTCAGGAATGCCAATGTTAAGGTTTCATGAACAACTTCAGCTCTATAATACAGGTTTTAGTGACATGACCACATAATATTTCTCAAATGATAACCTACAATTATCCTACATTTTTCTACCACTTCAGAGACACATAGATAGTGTATATCTTTTTGGTCTTTTTATGTGCAAGAGTCTACTAACACTATTTACAGTACATAAAAATGTACCTACTATAGATTGAGCAGTAAAAAATGAATTTTCAGGTGTTACATTTTCCATACATCGAGCGGATAGTTTAATTCCAGTCTGAATGACTTCTTTTTTAAAAAAAATAGATTAAGGGAAACAAAACAAGGGAGAACATAATTAATGTTTTGATGAGAGCCCAGTAAGAGTCTTTCTGTAACATTCTGCCTCAAGATTTCAGAGTAGCAGCCGTGTTAGTCTGTATTCGCAAAAAGAAAAGGAGGACTTGTGGCACCTTAGAGACTAACCAATTTATTAGAGCATAAGCTTTCGTGAGCTACAGCTCACTTCCTCAGATGCATATCGTGGAAACTGCAGCAGGCTTTATATATACACAGAGAATATGAAACAATACCTATTCCCACCCCACTGTCCTGCAGTAATTGCAGCTGCCCTGCAGACAGGTATTCTCCTTAGATATAGAAAGGTGCACTACAGAGAAAATAAAGTCATAACAATCACATATACACACACATATATACATACATATATACAGTATATTATTATAGGCAGTACAGTTAGTAGCACGTATAATTAGGGTTGCCTGACATTTTCCATTAGCAGTCTGTTTTCAGTTGCTTATGATTTCACCAAACTTGCATTTAAGCTGATTTTTTATTGATCAGATGTCTACTTTAAGTTTTAGCAGAAATGGTTTCTCAGAATGAGGTTAGGGAAAAATATGTTGTTTTGCCCATGTTAAAAAAAATTCTTACAGACATTTTGTTGAGAAGCTCCATGCTTGGGATCAGAGGTTTGAATTGGGCAAGCACGTCACCTTTCTTTCATGGGTGTGCCTTTTCCCATCCCAGTGACAAGCTGCTCAAATCTGGCCAAGTTACAAGCCTTTGAAAATTCTCAGTTTGCACATACTCAGTGGATTCTTGTTAGAATTTAGCAATTAAATTCTCCAAAGATTCCATCTATTCTGTACATGCTCCAGTGCAAGACTGCAGAGGATTTTCCCTGCTATTTCTCCTCCAGGTCAGCCAGGGGCCTCTGTGACATAAGAACAATGGACTCAGGGAAATGCAGTCCTCTGTGGTCTCAGTGCTCCCACTGCTGGAACCCAGGCAGCAAGGATGGCAGGATGAGCATTTCTACTGGAATGCAGAGGGCTGAGGAACCAGGCCCGGGGCAGTGGCAAGAGGAAGACTGGGACATGGAATGTGGAACTGCCAGGGGCGGCAGGGGGGAGGAGAAGGGGACAAACACGGGATGAAGAGGCTGGGGCAGAAGGGGCAAAGTTGGAGTGGCAGGGAGCAGAGGAGAACAAAAGCAGATGCATTTTCAACCGTTTGAGTGTACTCCTCTCAGAACCTGGAACAGAACCCAGGATTCCTGAATTTCAACATTCCTCTGTTCTCAGCCAATAGCTGTGAAATCCACTGGCAAAAATGTATCCCTTATCTCCCTCTACTGACAGGCCCACACAGAAGATGACAACCCACTCCTGTTATCTGTTACTTGGTCAGCTCAAGTGGAAGAGGTTTGTTTGGTGAAGTAAAGGTTCTAACCCTGCTGATGAATGAAGTGGGCATTAATATGGTTCCAAGTGATGGAATTTTTGCTTTTTTAAAAAAAAAAACATGGACACTTCCATACACACAAATTTTAGAAGAATGTTAAAGTTTCAGTCAAGCACGCAAAAGTTAGGAAATAGCAGAATTAAGGCTGGCTGTACAACCTTAATTCAGCCTCTTTGTGTGTATGCATTATGATTAGTCTTTAATTACCTGATCACATACTATTTTTTCTGTAGGACCCCACCTCACAGAGTACACAGGAGAAAGAGCTCTCAAGTATGCTCAGCATAGTCCTTAACTAAAGCCTGAGCCTGGGAGCTGTAGTAAAATTAAGCCATGTTGTGCTACGGTTGCACAAATCTGCAATTTATGGCAGTAGCATTAAAGTGGCAGGAAATTTGACTCAGGCACTTGAATATTAGTATTTTTCCAGCTGTTTATGACAAGATAAATATTAAACTAGTGTGTAAACTCCATCCCTCACAGCTCAGCTGTCCTGCTGATATGCCCTTGACAGCGCATGCAGGGCTGTGACCAGACTCTGATTTGCAAAGAAAATAAAGGGAGTAAACCAGTATACCTTTTTGAGTACTCTGCACAGTGGGATTGCAGAGAAACCCATGTTACAGCTAAGAGACCTAAACTTTAGAAGCCCCCAATGGCAAACAAACAAATCTCTGTAAACGTTCCTCCTTGTCAATGGGGCTTTAGCACCACTGCAGCTATTCTAGTTACTGGCCACAGATTGTTGTATTTGAGCTAATCCCAGGTATAGAAAAGGCCTTAGATACTTTTTGCAACAGTGGAATTCGGTTTTATGATGGTCTCAGAACACTTCTTCACCATTGCCTTTGTAACAATGGAATGGTCACTTCCACTGTTGCAAAAGTGCAAACAATTCATAACATGGATACTCTTTTTTTCTAAACAGAAGGATTTTTATTGTGCCACACCGTACTCCTTACAGATGTACCTTGGCAGTAGCTCTAAAAATTATAGGAGCCTAGAAGTCTTTAGGATTCAGTACCTGGCTCATTATAAGTACATCACATACAGTGTTTACAGTAAACTGGTCTACTAAGCATGTGTAAGTAGACATGGATAATGGACAGATTTTTAAAATGCTGCTCTGATTGTATGGGGGAATTGTATTATATAGAAATGATATGTATATTAGAACTGTTTAAGGGTGATTGGTTTATTAATATACATCAGCATTGCACATCATTGAACGGCCATGTTTCAGAAGCCAGGATTAATGTGTAATAGATTTACTTTTACAGACACCATCTCAGCATATATCACATTCAGGTGTTGTAAATAAAAGTATAATAAAGTCCCAAGGAGAGTCTAACAGGAGGTTGAGAGGTATTTTTTGGTTTTGTTTAATTTTGGAGTTTGCTCATTTATAAATGAGCAAATATGTTAATTAAAATAATAAACATGTTATGTTTACATGTTAATTAAAAAATAAATCTGAGCCCTCTGAGAGCTATTGTGAAATTTCCCCTTACATGTACAATTATTACACAGGCAAATTAGCGGTATGTTTAAGAGATGTTGTTTCCTATATGTACTCTTCCATAGGTTTGATTGTATTAGCATGGGATGCATCAGACAAAGTGGATGGACTTTTCCCATCCAACACTGGCAGGGAGTGCAAAGCTACCTGTGTTATAAGTACTAGTTTCCATACCTGGGGCTGTTTGCTCAGTCTGTGTGTGTATATATTAAGAAAACTACTCATCTGCAGCAAGAATGAGGTTTGGGTAGCTAGTAAATCATGTACAGCAGTTAGCCTCAGCTTTGCTAATGGATCCTTCCTCCTATATGCAATGCCTGTTTAGTTGCTAATTTGAGCAGCTTGCAAGCTTTCATTTTGGGAGGCAGTCTATTGAAAACAAACAAATACTACAGGGTTCTCTCTCTTTTTGAGTTGCAATTTTTTAGGGCATACATCTGAGTTGAGTGTAATTTAGAAGTTTGTATCAAACACTACAAGTTCGCAGGTAGAGTAGTTTAAGATAAAAGTTGCAGGTGCTATTCATCTTTATACCTGGGGGTTGCTTCCAAAATTAGATATTTTAGTAGAAAAGCCATTTGGAGAAATGTCGAGAGTGTGTTGTGAACATCTTAACTATATAAAGAAAATTAATGCATTATCAAGCTTTTAACCTGCACTAATTTAATTGCACTATTAAAAGTGTTTGTTAAGCTATCCATCAGTGTGCAAGACTATGTAATTTTGCAGATAAAATTTGTCACATGACTGCTTATAAAAAAATTAGCAAAAATTATCAACACTTCTTCAGAAGCTATTTGAGTAAAGAGTTTAAAATGTATTTTATATCATTCTTACACACACGTGCTGTCAAGGTTCTCCCCCACTCTGAACTCTAGGGTACAGATGTGGGGACCTGCATGAAAAACCTCCTAAACTTATCTTTACCAGCTTAGGTCAAAACTTCCCCAAGGTACAAAATATTCCACCCTTTGTCCTTGGATTGGCTGCTACCACCACCAAACTAATACTGGTTACTGGGGAAGAGCTGTTTGGATGCGTCCTTCCCCCCAGAATATTTCCCAAAACCTTGCACCCCACTTCCTGGACAAGGTTTGGTAAAAAACCTCACCAATTTGCCTAGGTGACTATAGACCCAGACCCTTGGATCTTAAGAACAATGAGCAATCCTCCCAACACTTGCACCCCCCCTTTCCTGGGAAATGTTGGATAAAAAGCCTCACCAATTTGCATAGGTGACCACAGACCCAAACCCTTGGATCTGAGAACAATGAAAAAGCATTCAGTTTCTTACAAGAAGACTTTTAATAAAAATAGAAGTAAATAGAAATGAAGAAATCCCCCCTGTAAAATCAGGATGGTAGATATCTTACAGGGTAATTAGATTCAAAAACATAGAGAACCCCTCTAGGCAAAACCTTAAGTTACAAAAAAGATACACAGACAGAAATAGTTATTCTATTCAGCACAATTCTTTTCTCAGCCATTTAAAGAAATCATAATCTAACGCATGCCTAGCTAGATCACTTACTAAAAGTTCTAAGACTCCATTCCTGGTCTATCCCCGGCAAAGACAGAATATAGACAGACACACAGACCCTTTGTTTCTCTCCCTCCTCCCAGCTTTTGAAAGTATCTTGTCTCCTCATTGGTCATTTTGGTCAGGTGCCAGCGAGGTTCCCTTTAGCTTCTTAACCCTTTACAGGTGAGAGGAGCTTTCCCCTGGCCAGGAGGGATTTCAAAGGGGTTTACCCTTCCCTTTATATTTATGACATGCGCACACACACACACGCACACAGACCAGAGAGAACGTAAGTGTACTGGTGGATTTTGAGTAACTACTTTAGCCAGTCTTAAGGTCACATAGCTACTCCTTTTGGATCAAGAACAGTTGCTACAACATAATGCATAGAGTACAATATGTAACATAGATAGGGCTTGTTAGGGGGCTTATTCCTTCACCCACTTACTTCCCTGGTCCTTCTCACATGAACAGAGAGCAACAATACCCGAAGTCCAAAGGTGCAAACAATTCGATGTTTATTGGGGTGAACTTCCAGCAAGCATGATTCCAGTTTCCTTCCTTAGTATCCTCCTTCCCAGCTCTGACACCACAGAGCCTTACACCTGTGTCCCTGTTCCCATTCCTACCCTTAGCCAAACATGATTCCAACTTCCTTACCCCCATTCCCTGTTCCCATCTCCCCCTTTAGCCAAACATGATTCCAATTTTCTTACCCCCATTCCCTGTTCCCATCTCCCCCTTTAGCAAAACATGATTCCAATTTTCTTACCCCCATTCCCTGTTCCCATCTCACACACCCACATGCCCACTCCCACCCCCTCACTTCCTCATTGACTACAGATTATATAGTAAAACTTGAGTTCTGCTTAGCTATACCTTAACCAATCATTTTCCTGAAATTTAACTAACCAAACCTAACATATTGTAACATGATTATGTAACCAATTATATCCCACCACCTCAATTAGTTTACACCCAGCAAAATTAATTATACAGCAGACAGGAACAATCACAGAACCAGACAGAGATTATACAGACAAACAACAGCAAAGTGGGAACTATAATGACAAAACAATACAGAAGTGAGGATTTCACATCCCAGCTATTGATAAGTGAGTTCTTGCCAGACAGGATGCTATCAAACTAAGTTTCCTTTTACATTTTCTAGGCACTTCCCTTTCTCTGGAGGTGATAGGAATACAATCCTGTCCTGATAGTGCCTAACAGCCCAATAGCACCTTATTTCAATGTGACTAGTTTGGAATGTGAGGATGTGACCGTTCGCTTCCCAGCTTATGGCTGCCTCTGCTGCTTAGCCAAAGGCCTTAGCCTAAGCACAGGGCCTCAGACTGTCACAGTAAGAGAAGGCCCTTACACCAGCAGACAGTGATTTTGATTCTTTCTTTTATACCTCTATCACTAGCCAAGTGATAAGAATACACCTAAATTCTTAGAGTACAGGCCTTTGCAGACAGGCCTGAATATCTATATCCTAACAGGGCTTCTGATTTTAACTGTTAAACACTGATAAAACACCTGTGCTGTATGTTAATCGGTCCGTATAGATCCTGCTGGAGCACACTAAAGGTTCCTAGTGCACTTTATCATCGTGCTGTTTGAAAAAGTACTATGTGATTATACCAAGAAGAAGTCCTAACCCCCAATTTTTGGGCATCTACTTCGAAATAAAAAATTGCTCAAAATAAACCCCCAAAATTAAATTAATAAACCCTGAAAAAAGAAGCCCTAAACATAAGCAATTGCTGAAAAAGGGCAAATTCACAAGTAGAAAGTAATGGAGATGAAAACACAGCTTTGATAAGTTAACTCACTTTGATAATGCTATTGATAAAACAGCCCGAAAGACCTGAGAATGAATAGATCTTCATGAAAATCCCTTAAGTGGTGCTTTAGCCCCCAGCCCTGCAATTCACTGTATCCATAAGGAGCCCCACTGAAGTAAACAGAGTTCCACTTACATAGACCTATTTTCAGGATCTAGCCCTAAATAGTTATGTGTAAATTGGTTCCTACCACCAGCGTGGAGCACAGTCTAGTTTCAATAGATCCCAAAGACGGCAGGGTTCCTTTCATGATCAGTACGGAAAAGCATATAGATATTACACTGATGTTGCTTTTTTTTTTTTTAAGTATGTGGAACCCTTGACTAAGGTATTTTGATGACATATGAATTACTATTCTGTATTTTCTAAAGTGGAGTGAGATCAGATGTCCTTTTGTCAGTGATTTATCCACTCCTGACTTTTTTTTTTAAAAAAATAGTATTTAAGAAGCAAAATTTGAGTTTGTGGAGATTTTATGTTTCTGCTGGCTACCGGGTGGCTGTTCTTTCAACATAGGAGTTCTTTCCTGTCTCAGAGAGTAAGGAAGGGCGTGTGGCTGACATAGTGTAGCGGGCATTGCAGGCTGTTCTGTTAGTCAGGACTTTGGGCCATGGATTTGTGTGCTGACAGGTTTTTATATCCCTAACTCTGTTTCTGTTGCGTAATATGCGTAGCAGTAGCCAGGGACTTCAGAATGGAATAACATAAGAATGGCCATACTGGGTCAGACCAAAGGTCCATCTAGCTCAGTATCCTGTCTCTGACAGTGGCCAATGCCAGGTGCCCCAGAGGGAATGAACAGAACAGGTAATCATCAAGTGATCCATCCCCTGTCTCCCATTCCCAACTTCTGGCAAACAGAGGCTAGGGACACCATCCCTAGCTAATAGCCATTGGTGGACCTATCCTCTATGAATTTATCTAGTTCTTTTTTGAACTCTGTTATAGTCTTGGCCTTCACAACATCCTCTGGCAAAGAGTTCCACAGGTTGACTGTGTGTTGTGTGAAGAAATACTCCCTTTTGTTTGTTTTAAACCTGCTGCGTATTAATTTCATTTGGTGACCCCTAGTTCTTGAGTTATGAGTAAATAACACTTCCTTATTTACTTTCACTACACCAGTCATGATTTTATAGACATCTATCATATTTCCCCTTAGTCGTCTCTTTTCCAAACTGAAAAGTCCCAGTCTTTTTAATCTCTTCTCATATGGAAGCTGTTCCATACCCCCGAATCATTTTTGTTCAGGAAGGGGCAACCTTTTCCAATTCCAATATATCTTTTTTGAGATGGGGCAATCACATCTGCACACAGTATTCAAGATGCGGGCAAACCATGGATTTTTTGGAGGCAATAGGATATTTTCTGTCTTATCTGTCCCTTGAGGATTCCCAACATTCTGTTAGCTTCTTTGACTGCTGCTGCACATTGAGTGGATGTTTTCAGAAAACTATCCACAATGACTTCAAGATCTCTTTCTTGAGTGGTAACAGCTAATTTAGACCCCATCATTTTATATGTATAGTTAGGATTATGTTTTCTAATGAGCATTACTTTGCATTTATCAACATTCAATTTAATCTGCCATTTTGTTGCCCAGTCATCCAGTTTTGTGACGTCCTCTTGTAACACTTCACAGTTTGCTTTGGACTTAACTACCTTGAGTAGTGTTGTATCATCTGCAAATTTTGCCACCTCAACTGTTTGCCTCTTTTTCCACATCATTTATGAATATGTTGAATAGTACTGGAGCCCTGGGGGACACCACTATTTACCTCTCTCCAATCTGAAAACTGACCATTATTTCTACCCTTTGTTTCCTTTCTTTTAACCAGTTACTAATCCATGATAGAACTTTCCCTCTTATCCCATGACAGCTTCCTTTGCTTAAGAGCCTTTGGTAAGGGACCTTGTCAAAGGCTTTCTGAACATCTAAGTACACTATATCCACTGGATACCCCCATGTTCACATGCTTGTTGACAACCTCAAAAAATTCTAGTAGATTGGTGAGGCATGATTTCCCTTTACAAAAATATGTTGACTCTTCCCCAACAAATCATGTTAATCTAGGTGTCTGATAATTCTATTCTTTATTATAGTTTCAACCAGTTTGCCAGGTACTGAAGTTAGGCTTACAGGCCTGTAATTGCCAGGATCACATCTAGAGCCTTTTAAAAAAATTGGCATCACATTAGCTATCATCCAGTCATCTGGTACAGAAGCTGATTTAAATGATAGGTTACAAACTACAGTTAGTAGTTCTGCAATTTCACATGTGAGTTCTTTCAGAACTCTTGAGTGAATACCATGTGGTCCTGGTGACTTTATTACTGTTTAATTTATCAATTTGTTCCAAAACCTCCTCTAATGACACCTCAATCTAGGACAGTTCCTCAGATTTGTCATCTAAAAAGAATGGCTCAGGTTTGGGAATCTCCCTCACATCCTCAGCCGTGGAGACTGATGCAAAGAATTCATTTAATTTCTCTGCAATGGCCTTATCATCCTTTACTGCTGCTTTAGCATCTTGATCATCTAGTGGCCCCACTGGTTGTTTAGCAGGCTTCCTGCTTCAATGTACTTAAAAAAATTGTGCTATTACTTTTTGAGTCTTTGGCTAGCTGTTCTTCAAATTCTTTTTTGGCCTTCCTAATTATATTTTTACACTTCACTTGCCAGATTTTATGCTCCTTTCTATGTTCCTCAATAGGATTTAACTTCCTCTTTTTAAAGAATGCCTTTTTGCCTCTCACTGCTTCTTTTACTTTGTTGTTTAGCCAGGGTGGCACTTTTTTGGTTCCCTTACTGTATTTTTTAATTCAGGGTATGCATTTAAGTTGAGCCTCTATTATGTTGTCTTTAAAAAGTTTCCATGCAGCTTGCAGGGATCTCACTTTTGGCACTCTACATTTTAATTTCTGTTTAACTAAGTTCCTCATTTTTGTGTAGTCTCCCTTTCTGAAATTAAATGGTACTGTGGTTAGCTGCTGTGGGGTTTTCCCCACCACTGGGATGTTAAATTTAATTATGGTCACTATTACCGAGCGGTCCAGCTAGATTTACCTCTTCGACCAGATCCTGTGCTCCACTTAGGACTAAATCAAGGATTTCCTCTCCTCTTGTGGGTTCCAGAACTAATTGCTCCAAGAAGCAGTCATTTAAGGTGTCAAGAAACTTTATCTCTGCATCCCATCATGAGGTGACATGAACCCATTGAGTTTTTTTGTTTTTATAACATGTCTAATCTCCCTGAGCATTTCAGTCACTATCACACCCCTGGTCAGGTGGTTGGTAATATATCTCTACTGCTATATTCTGATTATTAGAGCATGGAATTACTATCTATTGAAATTCTATGGTACAGTTTGGTTCATTTACGATTTTTACTTCATTTGATTCTACGCTTTTTTCCCCACATATAATGCCACTCCCCCACCAGCACGACCTGTGCTGACCTTCTGGTATATTTTGTACCCTGGTATTACTGTGTCCCATTGATTATCCTCATTCTACCAAATTTTTGTGATGCTTGTTATATCAATATCTTCATTTAATACGAGGCACTCTAGTTCACCCATCTTATTATTTAGACTTCTAGCATTTGTATATAAGCACTTTAAAAAATTGTCACTTTTTAAGCTGTCTGCCATTATGGGATATAATTGAATGGAACTCTTTCATTTAACTGTTTCTCATCAGATCCTACCCATGTTTTATCTTCCATCCCATCCTCCTTACAAGGATATAGAGAATCTTGATGAATAGATACTCCTCTGTCAAGGTTCCTTCCCACTCTGAACGCTAGGGTACAGATGTGGGGACCTGCATGAAAAACCTCCTAAGCTTATCTTTACCAGCTTAGGTCAAAACTTCCCCAAGGTACAAAATATTCCACCCTTTGTCCTTGGATTGGCCGCTACCACCACCAAACAAATACTGGTTACTGGGGAAGAGCTGTTTGGACACGTCTTTCCCCCCAAAATACTTCCCAAAACCTTGCACCCCACTTCCTGGACAAGGTTTGGTAAAAAGCCTCACCAATTTGCCTAGGTGACTATAGACCCAGACCCTTGGATCTTAAGAACAATGAACAATCCTCCCAACACTTGCACCCCCCCTTTCCTGGGAAATGTTGGATAAAAAGCCTCACCAATTTGCATAGGTGACCTCAGACCCAAACCCTTGGATCTGAGAACAATGAAAAAGCATTCAGTTTTCTTACAAGAAGACTTTTAATAGAAATAGAAGTAAATAGAAATCAGCTCTATAAAATCAGGATGGTAGATACCTTACAGGGTAATTAGATTCAAAACATAGAGAACCCCTCTAGGCAAAACCTTAAGTTACAAAAAAGATACACAGACAGAAATAGTTATTCTATTCAGCACAATTCTTTTCTCAGCCATTTAAAGAAATCATAATCTAACGCATACCTAGCTAGATCACTTACTAAAAGTTCTAAAACTCCATTCCTGGTCTATCCCTGGCAGAAACGGCATATAGACAGACACACAGACCCTTTGTTTCTCTCCCTCCTCCCAGCTTTTGAAAGTATCTTGTCTCCTCATTGGTCATTTTGGTCAGGTGCCAGCGAGGTTCCCTTTAGCTTCTTAACCTTTTACAGGTGAGAGGAGTTTTTCCTCTGGCCAGGAGGGATTTCAAAGGGGTTTACCTTTCCCTTTATATTTATGACATCCTCTAAGGGCTGTCTCTGTCCAAACCACGTGCTCCTCCACACCTGTCAGCTTTCCCCCAGCCCTTAGTTTAAAGACTGCTCTACAACCTAGTTAATTTTAAGTGCCAGCAATCTGGTTCCATTTTGGTTTAGGCGGAGCCCATCCTTCCTGTATGGGCTCCCTCTTTTCCAAAAGGTTCCCCTTATTGTGAAAGAGTATGGAATTCCCTGTGCTAACATACTGCCCTTCATACCATGTTTGTAGGTTTGTGACTCAGAGCAGGTTTGCAGAAGCTGTAGGCCACAAAATTCATAATTGCAATCAGGTCTACAATGTTCAAGTGAGAGTTCTCTACAGTCTCCTTATTTCTAATATGCACAGAAAATTCCCTGGGTTTGAGTTGTGTGTCTCAGGTCTGGGTGAAGGGGGTAGTCTTGGCATCTTGTAACTTTCTTAACATACAGGTTATATAAAATGTATAACAGAGGTCCAACATGCAACTAGTTATGTTTGTGTATGATCTGGAGGTCACTAGAGTTGGAAAGAGCCCTGTACTGTACTCTCATATAGGAGGTTACTGCTGCCCTTGAACTCCACAATGTTACACTCATCAGCAGGATTTGATCAGTGAATCTCCCTCCAAGGTCATCAGCAAGAACAGAACTGGTGACTTTCAGCCTCAAAGCTCAGACCAATACCACTTAAGCTAAGTAATAAAGTCCTTCATCTGGTAGCAATACTTTACTAGTCACTGGAGAAACACATCAAAGCCCAGCCACCATATTGTCTGCATACTTTTGGCCTAAGGGGGTACTACTGGTTAGAACATGGTTTAGCTGTTTTTGATCAAGCTAAGGACCCGCATTAGTTGCTTAAGATCACACTTAAATAGCTGGCATTTGGTACAAAGCCACTATAGTCACTGGAAAAGTTCCCACTGATTTCAATTGGCTTTGGATCAGGCCCTGGATTTGTAAAACATACTAAAACTCTACCTCCTGGACTGCCCCTTTTGAGTGCTGGGTAACCCTGCTTGGGTGGATGCACTTAGAAGGAACAACTAGCCTTTCTCAGCAACCTGCTGAGTGCTAGCATCTCCAAGATCAGAGCAGCTAGATAAGCATATCACAGGAGGTACTTAGACCCTTGCAGGGTTGAGCTCTGAATGAGGCAGGGGCTTAGGAAGAGAGTCCTGTCTTGTTTACTCTGGGCCCTATCCTATTGAAGTCAAAAGGAAATCTTTTCACTGAATTCAATGGAAGGTGCTGGATGCTTCACCGTGCGGGTAAGTGATCCTAGCACTCGTGGGCAGCATGGCTTTTGTTAAATGTGCACTCCATGAGCACAGGGAGAAAGTTCAGTGCCAAATGAACCACATGTACATATTGCAGGACTTTCAGCCAGTCCTCATAACTATGCCAAATCACAAATCATTTTCACCAGAACACTCAAATGCACTTCTCTTTAGTGAGGTCTATTGCCCTGCCAATTCAACTTTCTAAATCCAGCTATTTCAGTGCTAGAGCTGGGTTTTATTTATTATTTATTTTTTATTATAATGGGGGGGGGGGCGGGAGTGTTTTTCCTCAATTCTTCTCTCTCTATATTCAAGAAAAGGCTCAACTGTTTTAGTTTCAAACTTCCACAAACAGATTTGCTTTCAAACAGAGACATGGAACATTTCAGCCCACCAGGTGATGGTTTCCAGGAGCTATAAAGAACTGAAAGCAGGGAGTAAGAATGGCAATCCTTATACAACCTTAACTGGTCTGTATAACGTGACCAGACCCAGGACTGCAAGAATTTTCATATTCTGTCAGGATAAAGTGAGTCTATTGTAATAAATTATAGCTCTCGTAGAATTGCACTGCATAGTGGAAAGCAGAATCCCAATACTTTATTATAAAACTGACAGCATTCCTGAAAATACAGCCTATTGAAAGCCCAAACCAGCACCTTGAAGTCAGCTAGTTAGCTTGTGTATAAGCTCCCCCTTGAGGAATTGAGAATTATTGCACTACAAATCTCAAAAGCATCATTATCCAAAATCCTTGTTGAGCTGCAGAAACGATAAAATCTCCTTCACAATTACTAGGGGGAGTGTGTGTGGGGGGGGAAAAAATCAGACGTTTTCCATACTGGTCTTGAAACTTTCTGTCAGACTTTGCAAAACAAGTTCGTCCACAATATTTGGTTTTTCCATGTAAAGAATCATTTCTGAGTTAAAGTCCATTCTGAAAAATGATCCTATTTTCATGTAAAACACATTTTTTTCAGATCAAAATAAATTCACATTGAAAATACTGAAAGTTACAAATGGTTATTTCATTGCACTCACTGACACTCTCTGAACCTCAGGAGGAGTTTGCCTAGCATAGAATGGTTCCTCTCCTTATTGGGCAACCCAATGCAACCACGGGAATCTTGCCCCACAAGAAAGGGGTGGAGCAGCGGGGGTGGGAATTGCTGAAATGTTAGGGATCTGGGTTAAGATCAAACTGGGGATAATAGGATCTGTTTTGGGGCAGTTGGGGGCAAAAAGTTGAGAGGGAATGGGGAAGGAGAATCAATAGAGGGGGAGTCAGGGTGGAGGAGCTGGGGGGACAGAGGGATAATTGAGTGGGAGTCTTCATGTGTAGGGGTGGTCAGAGAGGATGGTATCAACGCTGAGCGTGGTCTGGGATGAAAGAGAAAAAACAAAAGGAACTAGAGAAAGACTAGATGGATGAGATAAAATACAAACTCACATGCCTCAAGACACAAACCAAATTCTAAAGCGAACCTTCCAGCAGGTTTTGCATGTTCAGAAAACCTACACAGTATTTTATTCATGCATTTCACCGTACTGCCCTTAAAGCTGCTGTCTATATTTTTATTAGGTAAGTTATGTTATTAGAATAAGGAATATTGCCAGTAGTGTTGACACTTGCCCTAACAAGTAAAAAGTTAAATAGGAAACTAAGGGCACACCTGTTGCTAAGGTGACATATCGATAAGTATATAATAGAAGAAACTCAGCTGGCAACATTAGAGGTCTTCAATACACCTTGGAAGAAAGAAAAAATTACAAGATTACATTAAGTCTAGATCCTCATATGATAACACATCCTGGCAAATAATGAGCTAAGTAAAAAGGATCAGCACCAACTGCTCATTGATGTTGCAAAAATTCCCCTCTTTTTTTTGAAATTAGTTCACCACTTGCTCAAAATCAGGAACTACAAGATTTCCTACAACTCATTCACTGAATCCCTAATGTTCTCCCCACCTAAGACTTCCTTATCCTATGACTGAGCTAATAAAAGTGATTTAGAGTCCGCATAGTATGAAAATAATATTTCTTCCCGTCCAATAGCGAAAGTAATTTGGAAGGAAATCCCCTGGTATTTTTCATTGTTGTGTAATTACATCCTGGTTCCAGAGAGAACTGGAATCAGAAGTGCCAACATATCAAAAGAAAGATTGATCTTGTGGTAAACCAGAAACAGCAGTACAATTCAACAGTTTAGGGCAGCAAGAGATAAATGCCATATCCTACAGAAACTGTAATGGGAATTTTAGGAAGTGTAATTACCTTACTGAAAATTTGATCAGTGTACCACACTTTGTACCTTACAAAAAGGGCATGAATATTTAATACAAGTAGTCAGAACCCCCTTTTACATCTCACTGGAAAGACTCTGCTCTTCCAGATTGTGGGGCGCCCCAAAACCTTGTTGGAATATTGGTTCAGTACTAAGGGTGTGTCTACACAGCAGCTGGGAGGGTGTTTCCCAGTGTGCTAGCTCTGCTTCAACTACTGCGCTAAAAATAGCTGAGTCACCATGGCAGCCGAACCAGCAGCTTGGGCTAACTGCCCAAGTACAACCCCCGAGCTCTCTTGTACATGCTCTGGTGGCTAGCTCAAGCTACAGCCTATGTTGCTATTTTTAGCACACTAACTTGAGCCAAGCTAGTGTGTCTTCTACCCATCCTGGGAGGCACCCTTCCAGCTACCGCGTAGACAGACCCTAAGAAGAATGAAAAGGAGTACTTGTGGCACCTTAGAGACCTTCCACACAAACTTCCTCATGGCTGGACTTTACTAAAACTAGGCAAGCCATTTACAACACACACTTTGCTTCTCTACAAAAGAAAAAGGACACTAAACTTTCTAAACTACTACATGCCACAAGGGGCCACAGCAATGGTTCCCTCAACCCACCCAGCAATATTGTTAACCTATCCAGCTATACTCTTAGCCCAGCAGAAGCAGCTGTCCTATCTCGGCGCTTCTCCTTCTGCCCCTCCACCCCCACGAACATGATACAGTTCTGTGGTGACCTAGAATCCTATTTTCAACGTCTCCAACTCAAGGAATATTTCCAACACACCTCTGACCAACATACTAATCCACAGAGACCTCCCTACCAACACTGCAAAAAGAAGGATTCTAGGTGGACTCCTCCTAAAGGTTGAGACAGCAGACTGGAATTCTACATAGAGTGCTTCCGCCGACGTGCACAGGCTGAAATTGTGGAAAAGCAGCATCACTTGCCCCACAACCTCAGCCGTGCAGAACACAATGCCGTCCACAGCCTCAGAAACAACTCTGACATCATAATCAAAAAGGCTGACAAAGGAGGTGCTGTTGTCATCATGAATAGGTCGGAATATGAACAAGAGACTGCTCGGCAGCTCTCCAACACCACTTTCTACAAGCCATTACCCTCTGATCCCACAGAGTTACCAAAAGAAACTACAGCATTTGCTCAAGAAACTCCCTGAAAAAGCACAAGATCAAATCCGCACAGACACACCCCTGGAACCCTGACCTGGGATATTCTATCTACTGCCCAAGATCCATAAACCTGGAAATCCTGGGCGCTCCATCATCTCAGGCATTGGCACCCTGACAGCAGGATTGTCTGGCTATGTAGACTCCCTCCTCAGGCCCTACACTACCAGCACTCCCAGCTACCTTCGAGACACCACTGACTTCCTGAGGAAACTACAGTCCATCGGTGATCTTCCTGATAACACCATCCTGGCCACTATGGATGTAGAAGCCCTCTACACCAACATTCCACACAAAGGTGGACTACAAGCCGTCAAGAACACTATCCCCGATAATGTCACAGCTGGTGGCTGAACTTTGTAACTTTGTCCTTACCCATAACTATTTTACATTTGGGGACAATGTATACCTTCAAATCAGCGGCACTGCTATGCGTATCTGCATGGCTCCACAGTATGCCAACATTTTTATGGCTGACTTAGAACAACGCTTCCTCAGCTCTCGTCCCCTAACGCCCCTACTCTACTTGCGCTATATTGATGACATCTTCATCATCTGGACCCAGGGAAAAGAAGCCCTTGAGGAATTCCACCAGGATTTCAACAATTTCCATCCCACCATCAACCTCAGCCTGGTCCAGTCCACACAAGAGATCCACTTCCTGGACACTACAGTGCTCATAAACAATGGTCACATAAACACCACCCTATACCGGAAACCTACTGACCGCTATTCCTACCTACATGCCTCCAGCTTTCACCCTGACCACACCACACGATCCATTGTCTACAGCCAAGCTCTGCGATACAACCGCAATTGCTCCAACCCCTCAGACAGAGACAAACACCTACAAGATCTCTATCAAGCATTCTTACAACTACAATACCCACCTGCGGAAGTGAAGAAAGACTGATAGAGCCAGAAGAGTTCCCAGAAGTCACCTACTACAGGACAGGCCTAACAAAGAAAATAACAGAACGCCACTAGCCGTCACCTTCAGCCCCCAACTAAAACCCCTCCAACGCATTATCAAGGATCTACAACCTATCCTGAAGGATGACCCAACACTCTCACAAATCTTGGGAGATAGGCCAGTCCTTGCCTACAGACAGCCCCCCAACCTGAAGCGAATACTCCCCAGCAACCACATACCACACAACAGAACCACTAACCCAGGAACCTATCCTTGCAACAAAGCCCGTTGCCAACTGTGCCCACATATCTATTCAGGGGACACCATCACAGGGCCTAATAACATCAGCCACGCTATCAGAGGCTCGTTCACCTGCACATCTACCAATGTGATATATGCCATCATGTGCCAGCAATGCCCCTCTGCCATGTACATTGGTCAAACTGGACAGTCTCTACGTAAAAGAATAAATGGACGCAAATCAGATGTCAAGAATTATAACATTCATAAACCAGTCGGAGAACACTTCAATCTCTCTGGTCACGCGATTACAGATATGAAAGTTGCGATATTACAAAAGAAAAACTTCAAATCCAGACTCCAGCAAGAGACTGCTGAATTGGAATTCATTTGCAAATTGGATACAATTAACTTAGGCTTGAATAGAGACTGGGAGTGGCTAAGTCATTATGCAAGGTAACCTATTTCCCTTGTTTTTTCCTACCCCCCCCCCTCCTCAGATGTTCTTGTTAAACCCTGGATTTGTGCTGGAAATGGCCCACCTTGATTGCCATACACATTGTAAGGAGAGTGGTCGCTTTACATAAGCTATTACCAGCAGGAGAGTGGGGTGGGGGGAGAGAAAACCTTTTGTAGTGATAATCACCCATTTTTTCATGGTTTGTGTGTATAAAAACGTCTTCTGTATTTTCCACAGTATGCATCCAATGAAGTGAGCTGTAGCTCACGAAAGCTTATGCTCAAATAAATTGGTTAGTCTCTAAGGTGCCACAAGTACTCCTTTTCTTTTTGCAAATACAGACTAACACGGCTGTTACTCTGAAACCTAAGAAGAATGAATACCAAGCACAGAATTAACGATGATACTTCCTACAGTACCCAGGGTTCTTCAGAGATCTCCAATTCAAGTACTAACTTTGATCCTGCTTAGCACCTGGAAGACTGATTCACACAACCCATTGTTCAAGGAACAAGGAGGAATAATACTGTAAGCACTGGGTATTAGTTCTGAGATTTTGTTGAAGACAGGTGAAGTTCCTGAGAATTAAAAGGGAGACTACAGACCTTCAATACCTGGAAAATTGGTGGAAGAATTAATAAAGGAATCAGTGCTAAGCTCCTTGAGAAATATAAATTGATAAAAAGTAGAGTTAATCAAAAACAGATCACACTTGTCTTAAAGTATTTGATAGGATAAAAAGATTAGAGGGTAAAGGAAACAGCGCACACCGTAGCTCTAGAGTTTACTAAGACATTTGATATGGTTCTCCATGGCATACTCATAGGAGAACTGAAGACACGTGGATTAAGTTAAGGAATATGAATAAAACAACATTGAGTGTCAAGGTAGAAGAAAGTGTTGGGTGAGGTCTTAAGTGAGGCTGATATAAATTGGTATTGTCATTCAACACAAGGAGGATACAGTTGATCAGATTTATGAAGAACTTTAACCTGAAAGGATCACAGATCTTTGCAGATTAGATTACGAGACAACAGGGTCTCTAACTCAAAGAAACTAACTGAAATAAATAAAATGGAATTCAACTAAAAATGCAGAAATGGTTAGTGTGGCTTGGAAGGGGCTACACAACTTGATAGGAAAGCACTGATTGAGGATGGGGCCTCACTGGACAGGAGCAGGCAGGGCTGGTAAAAAGTCAAAGTTTGCAACAGGAAGGGGCTGCAAAGGGGAGAGCAGGACTATCAAATAACACGACTATGATTTATGAGTTTATACATGGCAAATGGGGTCAGCATTGCCAAATCTAAACTGAGGGCCAGAGGTGCTGACTATGATTTCCCTGGGGGTGCTGGACCCCCACTTGACTCCAGGTCCTGCCCCCACCCCATCCCGCCTCCTCCCCCACACCCCCAGTACCTCCTGCACACCACTGAACAGCTGATCGTGGCAGGCGGAAGGCGCTGGGAGGGAGGGGGAGGAGCTGATCGGCCGGGCTGCCAGTGGGTGCTGAGCACCCACTTTTTTTTTTTCATATGGGTGCTCCAGCCTCAGAGCACCCATGGAGTCGGCACCTATGCTGATGGCTCTAGAGATGACAGCACAGGTAGAGTGGGACTGGCTTTTTGTATCCTTGAATTTGGAATTAAAAGATCTGAAACTAAACAATTTTGTGGCCATTACAATGGCTGAAATGATGGGCCATTTTCATTTGGGCCAGGTTCTGGAACGGACCTGGTTAAGGGATGTACATCCAACTATGACAGTTATCCTAACAGAATCTTTGTTTAGTATAAAGGTAATTAGAAAGGAAGCCTCAAAAAGCAGGAATGATTTAGGCTGTCTACACTGCAGCTTATGTCGGCAAAACTCATGTCACTCAACGGGGGATGAATAAACTGCCCCCCTGAGCAACATAAGATACACCAACATAAATCACTGGTGTGGACACCGCTACGTTGCTCGCGGGGGCTGGAGTAGTTTAAGCAGATAGGAGAGAGCTCTCTCCTATCCGCTTAGAGTGGCTACATTAGGGAGCTTACAGGGGCGTAGCTGCATCGGTGCAGCTGCACTGTTGTAAACTCTAGTGTAGCTGTGCCCTCTGTCGATGAAATATTATTCTTAACTACGGAGAGAGTACAATTTGGTATACATATAGCAATAGTGTGGATTCCAGCACAGTCAGGATGCCAAGCAACGAAATGGAAGATAAAACAGGGGGAAAAAAGCCTTAAAAATGAGGAGGTTGGAATACAGATCCCTCTAAGTAAACAGGACTTCAAATGTTTGGTTAAGAAAGAACTTAAGAAGGAATGGCAAGAACTATGGACCAAAGAGAAAAAAGGATGAAGGTTCTCTGAAATTCGTCCTGAACTTTAGGATAATGGGATACTTAATAGCTATGTCATAAGAAGAGAAATAAGTGTATTTAGAGTGCTAACAGGTCACTGTCACCTGAACTGTAATTTATACTTACTAAACAGACGCAAAGACGGGTTGTGCAACACCTGCAAAGCCCAAGAAAAAGTTAAGCATCTGCTGTGGCAATGCAGGGAGAATTACACAGATAGAAAGATTCTTTATGAAGGACTGAGATACCTCAAGATGAAAGCCTATAGTCTGAAAGATTTGTGGATAGTACTGGGAATGTGACGTAGCATTAAAAAACGTTACTTTGCCTTTTTAAGGATACAGGACTGGGTGAGAGGATGTAGATTTTTGCTTATGCAAAAATTGTGGCAGGTGGCAGTCATAGCCTCATATGCTGAGGCTGCTGCTCCAGAAAATGGACAGGAAAAGGAAAAAAGAAAACCAAGGGGCTGCCATATTGAAGCCTGCAGTCGCTCGCTGGGCTTAGAGAGGGAAAGGCAGCGGGAGAGGAGAAGCCCTGGGATACCGGCCCTGAAGGGAGGGATACCAGAGGAGTGGGGAGTGGAACCCTGATAGAGGTAAAGTAAGAAAAGGCCAAGGGAAATAGCAGCAGACATGGGGATGGTACAGACTTTGGCTGCGGATTAAAGGGCCCCTGAGCCGGAACCCGGAGTCGTGACTGGGCTTGGTTCCCTTACCTGCCACTGGGGAAGTGGCATTGCCTTGAAATGGAGGACTGCTGGGAACGACACCTGGTCAGCCAGTCCAGTGAGACTTTGATACCCCAGAAGGAGAAAACTATTGTGACCTGGACGGAAGGCCGAGCCACGAAGGCGGAGAGAAAGTCCAGAGAAAGAGAGACGGAGAGAGACAGGGCAAGCAACTGAAGGAAGGGGCATCAGGCTCGTCAAGAGCTAATCCCCAGATGCAGACACAAGGAGGCGCCCAGCAGTGAGTAGAAAACCCCAGGAAAATGCATGTATAAAGAATTAATTCCCCCTTGCCTCATGGTATCTGGGCATATTACACATGGAGGAATAAGTCCACATAACTGCTTCCGCAAATTGAGAGGGCCTTCTACTTTTCTCCTGCAGAAACACACATTTTAAAATAAAGAATTAGGAAAATTTAGCCATGGGCTAAATGACAAGGTATTCCAGATCTGCAGGTAGCAGATAAAGAAATGCGTCATACATTCCAGTCTAAATAGTAGGACTCAATGCTACAGGCAACACCTGGTACTCAGAATAACCTTCCTACCTTAGCTTATCTTGCTAATCATACACATAGTGATGAAGTAGAAAAGAGTTAACCTCTGAGGTAACTGGGATCTAGACCATTTAAGACTTTGTAGAGAGTAACCAACACCTTGCATGCACCTTACTCATAAGTGAATTGGCCATTAGTCCAAGTGGCCACTACTGTAATGTGGAATCAGAGTAATGGTGAGTCTAGTCAGACACGAATTGTGAATCAATTCCAAAGTAGGCTGTCAGACTTCCTCAGCTGAGGGTGCTATTATAGATTCCATTTCTTCCACACAATGTATCCCCCTTTCAACCAGTATTATTTCCATCATACCCCGCCTCAGCCATTTGGTTTCATTTCCCTGACAATGGAGAAGCAAAGAAACCATTCACTCTGAGCCTGGTGAGGAGACATACAGAGAAGTAGCAACATATGAGCGATAGTGAAGCCGAAAACTTCCAGAATCACTCTCATTGGCTCCCCTTTAACTGAACAAGAGGAGTGAAAAAAATGGAATCTTGAAGGATTGAACAGCAGAGGGGGAAACAGCAGCTTCAAAATGCCACCCTCTAGGATCTCTGAAAGGAAAGGGTAAAATCACTTTATAATCATCTGTTCCTTCCTGCCATGTCCCAAGTTGTTTCAAGTAATGTTGCGTGATTAATGATTATAAAGGCAGCTCAAAGATCAACTCTCAGGAAGGACATCTGACCTCTGCCCAATGGCCAGAGATGATTAAACATCACTGTGACCAATAATGTTCCTATGCTGACTCTAGGTCTAAAGCCCAACAGGTTGGGGTCCAAAGAGTTGACAGGTATCAAATGGAGGTGTATTTGGCCTGCCACCACTGTCTTACTCTATACCTACATTGCAAGTAGATACCTGTGGCTGGCCCATGCCAGCTTACTTGGGCTTGGGCTAAGGGGCTCTTCAATTGTGGTATAGATGTTCGGGCTCAGGCTACAGCCCAAGCTCAGGGACCCTCCCCCACCTCATAGGGTCCTAGAGCCTGGGCTCCAGACCGAGTCCTAATGTCTACACAACAATTAAGCAACCCCTTTAGCTTGAGCCCCACAAGCCTGAGTCAGCTGGCGCGGGCCTGCTGCAGGTTTTTAAATGGCAGTGTAGACATACCCTCATGGACATTTCTCAAAAAAGGTTAGGTTAGAGGCAGGGCAATAATCAACATTAGAATACTAATGACTGACATTCGAACATTCATTGCAAGAGATGATTTTTTGTGCAAGAGCTGAACATAACATGTTTGAGGGTTGATAACACCTCCTAAGTAAAGTAAATCTTTTAACAAATGAAAGGCTCAGGCATTTCCCACTGGCTTACTTGTGGACTGGACCCATTCCCCCTCCCATCTGGTGAGACTGAATAGATCTCTCAGCTGCACCTACGGCATCATTCCCCCACTCATGATCCGCTTACTGATGATCCACTAGTAGTGATAGCTGGAAAATGGAAGGAAGGGGGTTCTGCGGGAAATTCAAGTAAATAAATAAATAAAAAATTTAGCTGAAAAATTAAAAGTTGCAAATCTTTTTTTATTTGAAAATGCCACTGCAGTGCTGAATGGAGTTGTAGTTTGGTTGTCTCATGCTCCCATTCTTCTCTTTAGGCTGGACTTCCTGATCAGACTACATCTCCCATGAGACACCATGGTCTCCTCCCCTCTTCATGAGGGGAAGTGGTATGTAATAGGAGTCCCAGGCCACAGCGCATCACAGCAGATGTAGACCACATGGGGAGCCCAGTCTATGAAAGCGAATGGGGGCACGAGGCACAAACTTTTTGTGAAAAATTCCATTTAGTCAAGAACAGTTTCAACAGAAAATTTTCAGCCAGACTTCCTGGCTAGTCACAAGGTATTGCAATGCTCTCCTCCCAGTTTCCAGCATCTAAATTACACTAAAATAACGTTACATTACATACTTTTGCTAATATTCCTCTTCCATGTAAAAAAAAAAAATAAATACAAAATAATTTTAAAAAAAGCAATTTGAGTTGCCACAGATTATGCAAGTAGGCAGGTTGAGGACCCAAGAGACAATCACTCTCGGACGTGTTCCGTTATGAAAAACTTTGAGCAGCCTCCAACTGGGAAACTCTTTGGTCCCTCATGTTCCAACACTAGCATCATAGTCCCAGAGGGAATGTTGCAAATAAGACTTCCTTGAGGGGGCCATTTAGGGATCTGGGGCAAAAATTGGGGATTGGTCCTGCTTCAAGCAGGGGGTTGGACTAGATGACCTCCTGAGGTCCCTTCCAACCCTAACCTTCTATGATTCTATGACTGATCTTATCCAGGCAGTAAACTGAAAGCTCCTTTCAGAAAGAAACAGCGACTTTACCACCAGATGGAAGCAGTCTGCATCGAATCAACAGCCCACCATACAGAACAGTTGCTCTGGCCAAGACTTCATGAATACAGCAGAGCAAATGCACAAAGGACGGGGGAAGTTAGGGTTTGACTTTTCACTATAGAGAAGGAGATGGATGTGTGGGGGGAGGGGATTATACAGATATTGCTAAACTGAAGACACGTCTATGTAATTGCCACCAAACCAGAGTTGTTGACAGGGAGGGAAATGCTGTATTTGGGTGTATTAAGAGGCCTACCGTGTGCAAAATGAGCCAGATAAATTATTCAATGGAACTTGGCACTGGTGGGTTTTTTTTATCTGGAACACTGTCAGGTCTGAGTACAATGTGGGTTGGTTGGTTTGTTATTAAAACCACTCTCTGCTTCTCTTTTTCTCCTGTGCATACCCAGAAAATTTTGTATTCCAAGACACATAAGAGAGCTACAACAGAGGAATGCAACAACAGCCACAGGTTTGGAAAAATGAGAAATCCACGAGAAAAGATCAAAGGGACATGTCCAGCATAGAAATTGTTTTTTAAGTTGTATTTTCTACAAAGAGAAACAAGTTTTAGCGTGGACTGTGGCAGCATAAGATTTCACACACTCCTCCACTAATGCACCTAAACTCCAACCTGGAATCTAGGTTTACATAGGGGTAGTGGAGGTTTTGATGGGCACATCCCACTTGAAACTGGACTCAGACCACTAAAATATCATAGAATCATTTGGTATTAACAATGCGGTCATAACCAATCTGGGCCAGATTTGAACTGGCAACCCTACAGGGGAGATTTTATAGCTGCTCTCCTTCAGTTTTGTAATAGTCTAAAAATGATAGAAACCCAAGCTGGCCCTCTCTCCTGACCTGTAGTTTCATGGAACTTACCCTCTCTCTGGGGACACAAGTAGCCCTTGTGGCCCTCCCTTCCCAGCCAGGTCAATTAGAAGAGGAAGTCTCAAGCTTTGGAGGGGAAAGACAGATGGTAGCAATAGGAGTTGCACTGGTGGGGCCTCGAGATCCCTAAAGCCCTTTGTTGTCTGGGCCTACACTGCACAACTTGGCCTTGTTTTCACATGATTGACCCCACAAATTGAACTTGATTTGCTGATTGTTTGTCCCTACTTCTTCTCTCACAGTCCCTCTGCTGTTGGCCTCTCTCTCTCTCTACCCTCCATGTTTCTCTCTACCCTCCTATTAATCCTTTCTTTCCTCCTCACTGCTTTTCTCAACATGTTCCTTATGCTTTTCCTTATATTAACTCATCTCTTCCCTACCATTCCCTTCAATCCCTCCCTCTACCCCATTCAAAACACCTAATTGCATTCACTTTGGATGCATATTAAAAACACTCTCAGGACACTCGAACATTCAACTCATTCTCCTGTATCTGTGACCACTGTAGCTTTTCCCCTATAATGCTCTCTTCCCCCCTCCTCCCCCCCCATTCTCTTAGGTCATGTCTGCATGTAGAAGAACAGAGTCTCTGGGGTCCCTGATACTTCTAGCTCCTGCTACCTTCATGGTCCCTAGGGCAGGAACCATTTCTATTTTTAACACATAGAAAGAACTTAGCACATTTTGGGTGCTTAATAAATAATCTTGTTAAAAAAGACAGAATCCAATCATCAGTCTCAAGGTCAAAAGAAGAAGTAAAGGATTTGATTTGCAGCAAAAACACAGGAGGTTAAATGAGAGAAAATGTGTAAGACCAGTTTGGCTACGTAACAAGCTAGCAAGGGATTTTGTAGAATTGATGTTACTAAAGCTACTCAGCCTGCATATAACACTCATCTATTAGAAAAGATACATGGATAATGGAAGTCAATCCTTGCCAGACTGAAGGTGATAGAAGTAGGGGGGGAAGTTTACAGATGACCCAGTAATGGTCAAATAGTATGGAAAAGCTCAGACAGCAGGATACAGAGTGTGGTTTGAATACGCAGGTAGATCAGTCCCTTCCAAACCAAACAAATATGAGAACTAGGACTGTCAAGCAATTAAAAACATTAATCACAATTAATCGCACTGTTAAATAATAGAATACCATTTATTTAAATATATTTTGGATGTTTTCTATACTTTCAAATATGTTTATTTCAATTAGAACACAGAATACAAAGTGTACAGTGCTTATTTTATTTTTGATTACAAGTATTTGAACTGTAAAAAATCTGAGATAGTATTTTTCAATTCACCTAATACAAGTACTGCAGTGCAATCTCTTTATCATGAAAGTTGAACTTACAAATGTAGAATTATATACAACAAAACTGCATTAAAAAATAAAACAATATAGAAGTTTAGAGCCTGTAAATCCACCCAGCCCTACTTCTTGTTCAGCCAATTGCTCAAACAAGTTTGTTTACATTTGCAGGAGATAATGCTGCCTGCTTCTTCTTTACAATGTCACCTGAAAGTTTGAACAGCCATAGCACTGTTGTAGCTGGCATTGCAAGATATTTATGTGCCAGATGCGCTAAAGATGTATGGTTTCAGAGTAACAGCCGTGTTAGTCTGTATTCGCAAAAAGAAAAGGCACCTTAGAGACTAACCAATTTATTTGAGCATGAGCTTTCGTGAGCTACAGCTCACTTCATCGGATGCATACCATGGAAACTGCAGCAGACTTTATATACACACAGAGAATATGAAACAATACCTCCTCCCACCCCACTGTCCTGCTGGTAATAGTTTATCTAAAGTGATCAAGTTGGGCCATTTCCAGCACAAATCCAGGTTTTCTCACCCTCCACCCCCCCACACAAATTCACTCTCCTGCTGGTGATAGCCCATCCAAAGTGACAACTCTCTACACAATGTGCATGATAATCAAGGTGGGCCATTTCCAGCACAAATCCAGGTTTTCTCACCCCCCCACCCCCATACACACACAAACTCACTCTCCTGCTGGTGATAGCTCATCCAAACTGACCACTCTCCAAGTTTAAATCCAAGTTAAACCAGAACATCTGGAGGGGGGCGGGGTAGGAAAAAACAAGGGGAAATAGGCTACCTTGCATAATGACTTAGCCACTCCCAGTCTCTATTTAAGCCTAAATTAATAGTATCCAATTTGCAAATGAATTCCAATTCAGCAGTTTCTCGTTGGAGTCTGGATTTGAAGTTTTTTGTTTTAAGATAGCGACCTTCATGTCTGTGATTGCGTGACCAGAGAGATTGAAGTGTTCTCCGACTGGTTTATGAATGTTATAATTCTTGACATCTGATTTGTGTCCATTTATTCTTTTACGTAGAGACTGTCCAGTTTGACCAATGTAAATGGCAGAGGGGCATTGCTGGCACATGATGGCATATATCACATTGGTGGATGTGCAGGTGAACGAGCCTCTGATAGTGTGGCTGATGTGATTAGGCCCTGTGATGGTGTCCCCTGAATAGATATGTGGGCACAGTTGGCAACGGGCTTTGTTGCAAGGATAAGTTCCTGGGTTAGTGGTTCTGTTGTGTGGTATGTGGTTGTTGGTGAGTATTTGCTTCAGGTTGCGGGGCTGTCTGTAGGCAAGGACTGGCCTGTCTCCCAAGATTTGTGAGAGTGTTGGGTCATCCTTTAGGATAGGTTGTAGATCCTTAATAATGCGTTGGAGGGGTTTTAGTTGGGGGCTGAAGGTGACGGCTAGTGGCGTTCTGTTATTTTCTTTGTTAGGCCTGTCCTGTAGTAGGTAACTTCTGGGAACTCTTCTGGCTCTATCAATCTGTTTCTTTACTTCCGCAGGTGGGTATTGTAGTCGTAAGAAAGCTTGACAGAGATCTTGTAGGTGTTTGTCTCTGTCTGAGGGGTTGGAGCAAATGCGGTTGTATCGCAGAGCTTGGCTGTAGATGATGGATCGTGTGGTGTGGTCAGGGTGAAAGCTGGAGGCATACAGGTAGGAATAGCGGTCAGTAGGTTTCCGGTATAGGGTGCTGTTTATGTGACCATTGTTTATGAGCACTGTAGTGTCCAGGAAGTGGATCTCTTGTGTGGACTGGACCAGGCTGAGGTTGATGGTGGGATGGAAATTGTTGAAATCCTGGTGGAATTCCTCAAGGGCTTCTTTTCCATGGGTCCAGATGATGAAGATGTCATCAATATAGCGCAAGTAGAGTAGGGGCTTTAGGGGACGAGAGCTGAGGAAGCGTTGTTCTAAATCAGCCATAAAAATGTTGGCATACTGTGGGGCCATGCGGGTACCCATAGCAGTGCCGCTGATCTGAAGGTATACATTGTCCCCAAATGTAAAATAGTTATGGGTAAGGACAAAGTCACAAAGTTCTGTGTGGGGGGGTGGAGGGTGAGAAAAGCTGGATTTGTGCTGGAAATGGCCCAACCTGATGATCACTTTAGATAAGCTATTACCAGCAGGACAGTGGGGTGGGAGGAGGTATGATTTCATATTCTCTGTGTGTATATAAAGTCTGCTGCAGTTTCCACGGTATGCATCCAATGAAGTGAGCTGTAGCTCACGAAAGCTCATGCTCAAATAAATTGGTTAGTCTCTAAGGTGCCACAAGTACTCCTTTTCTTTTTGCTAAAGATGTATATGTCCCGTCATGCTTCAACCACCATTCCAGGGGACATGCCGTCTGTGCTGACGATGGGTTCTGCTTGATAACGATTGATTGAAGACGATGCGGACTGATGCATGTTCATTTTCATTATCTGAGTCAGATGCCACCAGCAGAAGGTTGATTTTCTTTTTTGGTGGTTTGGGTTCTGTAGTTTCATCATCGGAGTGTTGCTCTTTTAAGACTTCTGAAAGCATGTTCCACACCTCTTCCCTCTCAGGTTTTGGAAGGCACTTCAGGTTCTAAAACTTGGCTCGAGTGCTGTAGCTGTCTTTAGAAATCTCACATTGGTATCTTCTTTGCATTTTGTGAAATCTGCAGTGAAGTGTTCTTAAAATGAACAAGATGCTGGGTCATCATCCGAGACTTCCATAACATGAAATATATGGCAGAATGCAGGTAAAACACAGAGCACGGGACATACAATTCTCTCCCAAGAAGCTCAGTCATAAATTTAATTAACACATTTTTTTAACGAGCATCATCAGCATGGAAGCATGTCCTCTGGAACAATGGTCGAAGCATGAAGAAGCATATGAACCTTTAGCGCATCTGGCTTGTAAATATCTTGCAATGCTGGCTATAAAAGTGCCATGCGAACGCCTGTTCTCACTTTCAGGTGACATTGTAAATAAGAAGCTGGCAGCAAAAATGTTTGTCTTCATGACTGGCTGAACAAGAAGTGGGACTGAGTGGACTTGTAGACTCTGAAGTTTTACATTGTTTTAATGTTGAGTGCAGTTATGTAACAAAAAAACCCTGCACTTGTAAGTTGCGCTTTCACGATAAAGAGATTGCACTACAGTACCTGTATGAGGTGAACTGAAAGAGATTTTCTTTTATCATTTTTACAGTGCAAATATTTCTAATAAAATAGCTCACCAAATAAATGTGTTAGTCTCTAAGGTGCCACAAGTACTCCTTTTCTTTTTGCGAATACAGACTAACACGGCTGCTACTCTGAAAACCATACAGTTTGTATTCTGTGTTGTAATTGAAATGGATATATTTGAAAATGTAGAAAAACATCCAAAAATATTTAACACATTTAAATTGGTATTCTACTGTTTAACAGTGTGGTTAAAATGGAGATTAATCACGATTAATTTTTTTTTGAGGTAATCACATGAGTTAACTGCTATTAATCAACAGCACTAATATGAACAGGAATCTCTTTGATCCTATATAGGTCTTAATGATACCTGGCTCTTACACACCTCTTTCATCTATGTGACACTTTCTCAGATGTCCAGAACTGTAAGTCACCTTCTTAACCCTCTGCCTCAGTGAGAGAAACTTGCTGCGGCTAAACTGCATGTCTGCTCCCTGACACTGCAGTCTGTTAGTCAGCCCAATCAACCCTCGGAGACCCTTCCAGTCCCTTCCTTGCCTTGCAGGTAACTCTTGGTGCCCCCAGTTCGCAGACCCCCTGGAAGAGCGTGCCTCTGCAGCATCCAGTCCCTGTGAACTCTGCTGACTCCAGAGAGACAGAATATACATCAAATCATTGGCTTCACTGAGAATGCACCCCTCACTGTAGTAGAGCATCACTGAGATGAAATTAAAATAAAACAAGAATAAGTTTATTAATAAAAGAACAGAGACTTAAGTGATACTGAGCAGAGATAATAGAAACAGAAAATGGTTACAAGTAAAATAAGAGAATAACATGCTTCTAAGAGTCTACATGTAACCTTAGCAGGCTCCAAGTCTTCTGTAACTGTTGTTGTTTGAGATGTGTTGCTCACGTCCATTTCATGTTAGGTGTGTGTGCACCACATGCAAGTTTCTGGAGATTTTTCCCTCAGTGGTATCCTAGTGGGCTCATGTACCAGTATAAGGGGCACTGCCAGCCACACACCCTCTCAGTTCTTTCTTGCCAGATAACTCCGACAGAGGGGCAGGAGGGTGGGTCATGGAATGGACATGAACACCACATCTCAAAGAACAGCAGCTACAGAAGGTCAGTAACAGTTTTTTCTTCATGTGTTTGCTCATGTCCATTCCATGTTAGATAACTCACAAGCAATACCTTAGGAGGTGGGCTCGGAGTTCATGGACATGGAAAGATAAGGGAGCAAATAATTAAGCAATCAATTTGTGAATACCTACAAGATAAGTAACAGTCAGCATGGATTTGTAAAGGACAAATTGTGTCAAACCAACTGAATAGCTTTCTTTGACAGGATAACAAGTCTTGTGGATGGGGAAAAAGCGGTGGATGTGGTATATCTTGACTTTCGTAAAGTTTTTGATATGGTCTAACATAACCTTCTCAAACAAACTAAGGGAAAACAACCTAGATGGAGCTACTATAAGGAGGGTGCATAACTGGTTGGAAAACTGTTCTCAGAAAGTAGTTAGTGGTTCACAAGCAAACTGGAAGGGCATATTAAGTGGGGTCCCGCGGGAGATCAGTTCTGGGTCCAGTTCTGTTACCTAAATCAATGATTTAGATAGGGCATAGAGAGTATACTTATAAAGTGTGCAGACGATACCAAGATGGGAGGGGTTGCAAGTGCTTTGGAGGATAGGATTAAAATTTTATCAGATTTAAATGATCTGGACAAAACTGTAGAAATGATCTGAAGTAAACAGAATAAAATTCAATAAGGACAAATGCAAAATACTCCACTTAGGAAGGAACAGTCAGTTGCACACATACAAAATGGGAAATGACTGCCAAGAAAGGAGTACTGCGGAAAGGGATCTAGGGTCATAGTGGATCACAAGCTAAATATGAGTCAACAGTGTAACACTCGCAAAAAAAGCAAATGTCATTTTGGGATGTATGACCAGGAGTGTTGTAAGCAAGACACAAGAAGTAATTCTTCTGCTCTACTCTGTGCTGATTAGGCCTCAACTGGAGCATTTTGTCCAGTTCTGGGCATCACATTTCAGGAAAGATGTGGACAAATTGGAGAAAGTCCAGAGAAGAGCAACAAAAGGGTCTAGAAAACATGACCTATGAGGGAAGATTGAAAAAATTGGGTTTGTTTAGTCTGGAGAAGAGAAGACTGGGAGGGGACATAACAGTTTTCAAGCACATAAAAGGTTGTTACAAAGAAGAGGGAAAAAACCTGATGGTCTTAACTTCTGAGGATAGGAAAAGAAGCAATGGGCTTAAATTACAGCAAGAGCAATTTCAATTGGACATTAGGAAAAACTTAAGTGTCAGGGTGGTTAAGCACTGGAACAAGTTGCTTAGGGAGGTTGTAGAATCTCCATCAGAGATTTTTAAGAGTAGGTTAGGCAAACACCTGTCAGGCATGGTCTAGATAATACTTAGTCCTGCCACGAGCACAGGGGACTGAACTAGATGACCTCTTGAGGTCCCTTCCAGTCCTACAATTATATGATTCTATGCTGACTGCAACACTACTCTTCAGAACCTGGCATTGTCTTGAGCCTGTTGGGTGATGGTATAGTGGGATGCGAAGGTATGCACTGATGACCAAGTTGCAGCCCTGCAGATGTCTTGGATTGGCACTTGCATGAGGAATGCTGCTGAAGAGGCCTGAGCTCTCATGGAGTGAGCAGTTAGGATGGGCGATAGCTGGACATTTGCCTGCTCATAGCAAGCTCAAATATACGTGGTTATCCAGGATGAGATCCTCTGGGTTGATGCTGGATGCCCTTTCATCTTTTCTGCTATTGCTACAAAAAGAGAGTTGCATGGATTTTTGAAATGGTTTAGCCTTTTTAATATAGAAAGCGAGGGCACACCTAACATCCAATGAGTGAAACTGCCACTCCTCAAGTTCTTCTGAGGCTTCGGGAAGATTGGGAAGGAAAATAGCCTGTTAGGGAATTGCGAAGCCACCTTTGGCAGGAAGGCCAGGTGGGGGTGCAGTTGGACCTTGACCTTGAAGAATAGTATGTATAGTAGTTCTGATGTAAAGACCCTGATTTCAAAGACACCTCTGGCTGAGGTGATCGCCACCAGACAGATGACCTTCCAAGAGAGAAGTAGAGGGCATGACATTAGCGGTTAGAGCAGAGGGCCCATGAGCTTTGACAGGACTAGGTTTAAGTTCTGTGGAGGGACTGGCTCATGGACCTGAGGGTAGAGTCTCTCTAGACACTTGAGTAATCAGACCATCATCTCATGGGAGAACACTGAGCTGCTGTTCACTGGCAGGTGGAAGCCCAAGATTGCTGCTAAGTGCACCTTGATAGATACAAGGGCCAGACCTTGCTACTTTAGATAAAACAAGTAGTCCAAGATAGCCTGCAGGGAAGAATGAACCAGAGAGAGACCTCACTGAGATGCCCATATCCAGAAGTGTTTCCATTTGGCCAGGTAGGTAGCCCTAGTGGACGGTTTCCTACTACCTAGCAAGACCTGTTGAACTTGCTCTGAAGATGCCTGCTCCTCTGGGTTCAGCCACGTAACATTCATGCCATCAGGTGAAGGGAGGTAAGGTTTGGGTGGAGCAACTGGCCATGACCTTGTGAGATCAGGTCTGGACGGAGCAGAAGAGGGGATGTTATTGAGATTCAGTAGTGTGCCAAACCAGTGTAGGTGTGGCAATGCCAGGGCTATAAGAATAACTCTTGCCTTGTCCCACTTGATTTTCAGGATGACCTTGTGAACCAGAGGGACTGAAGGAAAAACATAAAGCAGGGGCGCTGACTATGGGAGCAGGAAGGAGATAGAGAGGGAGCCCGAACGGTGCCTGTGCAGTGAGCAAAACTGACAGCACTTCCTGAGCTGCTCGGTGGTGAACAGGTCTACCCGAGGAGACCCCCCACCTTTGGAAGATGAACCTGATGATTTCCGGGTGAAGGGACAACTCGTGGTGAGAGGAAAAGGACCTACTGAGGTGATCTGTCAGCGCATTCCAGGCTCCTGGAAGATGTGATGCCTCCAGGTGGATGGAGTGCTTCATGCTGAAGTCCCATAGATGGATGGCTTCCTGAAATAGGGCAGAGGATCATCAAGCACCTCCTTGTTTGTCGATATGGAACATGGCCATGGTATTGTCTATGAGAAGTTGCACCACCTTGCCTGAGATCTGAGGGAGGAATACTTGGTAGGCTAAGCCAACAACCATGAGTTCCCTAACATTTATGTGCAGGGATAGTTTTTCTTGGGACCATAGGCCCAGAGTCCTGAGGCAGTCAAGGTGAGCTCCCCAAGCAAAGTCTGATACATCCAAGACTAGGGACACTGATGGCCATGGGGCGACAATGGGTAACCCCATCATTACTGACCTTGAGTACTTCCAACAGTCCAGGGATGTGAGGACCAAGGAAGAAACAGTGAGCACCAAGTCCAAGTGGTGTCTGTTTGGGGAGTAAACCGGTGCTAACCACAGCTGGAGAGGCCTGAGACACAGCTTTGCATGCTGAACCATGTAAGTACATACGGCCATGTGCCTCAGAAATTTGAGGCAAACTCGGGCAGTTGTAATTGGGTGTACCTTGATCTTGGGTATCAGGTCTGACATGGTCTGAATTCTGGAAAGAAGGCTCTGGCCTGGGTCAAGTTGAGCATTGCCCTAATACATTCTATTCTCTGAACTGGAATAAGAATCGACTTTTCTCGTTTATCAACAAGTCCAGCGCCCAGGAGGTGGCTTGGACCACGCTGATGCTGTTCTGCACAGGAGTTTCTTACTGACCTTTGATCAGCCAGCCAGTCATTGAGGTACGGGTAGACCTGGACTCCTCGCCATCTGAGGAAGGCCATTACTACCACCATTTGCAGCCATACACTTTGTGAAAACCTGAGGGGCTGCAGACAGGCTGAAGGGACAAGGGGTGAACTGGTGGTGCCACTGAGTCACAATAAATCTGAGAAATCTTCTGTGCCCACGGAAGACAGAAATGTGAAAGTATGCGTCCTTTAAGTCAAGGGCAGCATACCAGTCCCCTGGAGCCAGGGAGGGAATGAGGAAGGCCAGGGAGACCATGTGGAACCTCAGTTTCTGGAGATATCTGTTGAGTTGACACAGGTCAAGAATGGGCCGGAGGCCACTACTGGCTTTCAAGATTAAGAAATATTGGGAGTAGATCCCCTTCTCCTCTCAAGTCTTCAGGAACCTCTTTCATAGTCCCCATGGGCAAGGAGTTGCTCATGAGAAGAGTCCCTGAAGAGACACAGGGATGATGGGTGAGAGGGAGGGGTGAATAAAGACTGAAAGGTATAGCCCATTTTCACTGTACTTAGCACCCAGCGGTCCGATGTTATGCGGGACGGTCCAAAAATAAAAGAGAGGGAGGATCTGAAGCAGGAATTGGTACAGCATCCTCAGGTTCCTCTACAAAGGTCTGCTTGGGCCCACCGGACTACCTATGAGGCCACAGCTGGAAGGTTGAGGTGGATGGGAGTGGCCGGCACCATTTGTAACCTCTTCCTTTCCTTTTGTAGAGCTCCTGTATCGGAGGCAGCATCGAGAAATTAGGTAGTTATAGGGGCTTGAAGTGCTTCCTGGAAGCAGATGAAGCCGAGAGGCCCAATGTCCTGAGGGTGGGCTCTAGAATTCTTCAGGCCATGAAACTTTGTTTCTGTCTACTCTGAAAACAGTGAGAAGCTTTCAATGGGAAGTTCCTGGGTGGATTGTTGGACCTTGTGAGGAAGTCCTGAGGACTGGAGCAAGAAAAACACCTCATGGTGACAGCAGAGGCCATTGTCCTCGCTGCTGCATTGGCTGCATCCAGAGCTGCCTGGAGAGGTGTCCTGGCCATATCCTTACCCTCCTCCAAAAGGGCAGCAAATTCTTGACTGAAATCTTGCAGCAGAGTGTCTTTGAACTTGTCCAAGGAGTTCCACAGATTGTAAACGTAACCCACCACCAAAGTTTGCTGGTTGGTGATACGCAGTTAAAGGTTACCCGTTGAATCTAGGGGTTTTTGCGTCTTTTTGTTTGGGGGTAGCGCTTACATGGTCCTGCCTGTTCCTCTTGTTGGCTGCCGACATAATAAGGGACCCTGGAGGGAAGGGTGCGAGTACAGGTACTTGAACCCACTTGCTGGCACATATTTTTTTCTGCCCTCTTTGAGGTGTGGGGCAGAGAAGAAGGAGTTTGCCAGAGGGCCTTGACCAGACCCATTACAGCCTCATTAATGGGTAAGGCCACTTTGGAGGGAGCTGTGCAGCCAGAATGTCAATTAGGCTGTGGGAGGTTTCCTTAAGTGTCTCAATCTCCAGCCTCAGGTTAGCTGCTATCCGCTTCAGAAGGTCTTGATGGGCCCTGAAGTAGTCTGGCGGAAGCGAGCTACTGGGCCCCAAATGGCCTCATTTAGGGAGAAGGGACAGCTGCTGATGGGCCTGGTGCCCGCCCCAGTGAGCAGAGCTGAGGTGTACAGCCATGCGGGAGGAGCTGCCGGTGTGGGGTGCTGGCTCCTTGGAGTGGCGGCCCCACGTTCTGCTCCTTTCATCACTGCAGTTCCCAGGAGAGCCCTGCAGTTCCACGGATACCAATTTATATCCGCGGATATCCGCATCCATGGATATAAATTTGTATCCACACAAGGCTCTACCAAACATCTACACCACAAAAAGAAAAGGAGTACTTGTGGCACCTTAGAGACTAACCAATTTATTTGAGCATGAGCTTTCATGAGCTACAGCTCACTTCATCGGATGCATACCGTGGAAACTGCAGAAGACATTATATACACACAGAGACCATGAAACAATACCTCCTCCCACGCCACTGTCCTGCTGGTAATAGCTTATCTAAAGTGATCATCAAGGAGGTATTGTTTCATGGTCTCTGTGTGTATATAATGTCTTCTGGAGTTTCCACGGTATGCATCCGATGAAGTGAGCTGTAGCTCACGAAAGCTCATGCTCAAATAAATTGGTTAGTCTCTAAGGTGCCACAAGTACTCCTTTTCTTTTTGCGAATACAGACTAACACGGCTGTTACTCTGAAATCTACACCACAATTAAACAGCTTCTTAGCCCAAGCCCCACAAGCCCAAGTCAGCTGGTACAAGTCAGCTGCAGGTGTCTAACTTCAGTGTAGACATATCTTAAGTGTCATGCCCAAGCTCATAAGTGAAGTCTAAAGCAGAGCTGGGCATTCTTTGAATTCCAGTCCAGTACCTTAACCAGAAGACCATCCTTCCAGAAATGTGTTACTTAATCTTGGGATCACATGGATATGATAAACCCCTCACATTTGGCAGTCAAGTGGACAAGTTAAATCTGCTCATATTCAAGAACCAGATTTGTATGTGTATTTTACGATAGCGGAAGGCAGCATCTAGGCAGCACCAGCCTCTATTTAATATTATAGAATTAGACAGAGTTTAAGAGGTGATTTGCAGCAGCTACATTTTCGCACATATGAATATGTTCTAGTCTCTAAAAATATTATTATATTGACTCCTGTTCATTTCTTCTTTAAAACCTTAAATAAAATAAATAAATAAATAAAAGGCTTGTGTCCTTTCAAGTGCCTCCTTATCAAATTATTTCACTTGGGCTTACGTGCCTCTTGTGTATTACTTTGACAGAATGAGGTTTGTTTAATGATCATAGCATTAAAGATTCTTGCTCCGAAGAGAGACATTAGCACACTTCAGGGGCTCTGTGTAAAAAAACAAGAGATGATGGAAGGTTTCTTAAAAATATAAAACACATTAACAAGCAGTTATTTAGGCATATTCCTTGTTATGCTGCCACCACGCTGATAGGTTTTCCCAAAGATAGTTGTTCTTTATTCACCCTGGACCCAGTCCTGCTCCCTTCAAAGTCAATGCAAGCCAAAACTCCTACTGTCTTCAGTCGTGTAGGTTCAGGCTCTGTAACAGAAGGGTAACAAGAAGAAAAGCCCCTCCCCACAGTATTTAAATGTATGCTGTCAGGCCATTTTATAAAAACAATGGCCTGCTCCTCCATTGCCCCTGCACCTTGTGTTGTGATTTACATCAATGTGAAGTGGGCGTAAAAGGCTACCCAATCAGAACAGCAGCATTTTACATTCCCTGTACCCTGGTGTAAATGACAACACAGGTGCTGGACAATGGAGAGTCAGGCCCAAGGTTTTATAAAATCTGCAATTAATGTGTTCCCATGTAAATGTGTAAGGACAATAAAGATAGTTTTTTGTTTGCATTTCAACATCCTCAGGGACTGCTTGCACCCAAAAAAAGGCAGCAATAGGTAGAGAAAATAGAACATAAAAGTAAAGTGGTCAAAGTGTAACTGACCACATCTTTATAACAATGTTTTATTTTTTTAAACTATAGCTATATACAAATATACATTGATGGACATGCCCATATTATGGGGGACTGGTAGCAACTCCATAGCGAAGGCTCAGTTGGGATTTGCATTTGGAGGTCCCCAATCTGGCATTATAACACTCCAGAGAACAACTGAATTTTCCATGTAACATTTTAGAAAATAATTACCGACTTTTGCAGAAAAAAACTCTCAAATGCCCCCTCAGTGAAATTTTGCTTCGACAGTCATTACTCACCCCTCTTTTTCGGGGGTTAGGGGGCAGCATACTGGGGGCAGGGAGAACATAACATAAGAATGGCCATACTGGGTCAGAGCAGTATCCTCCCTTCCGACAGTGGCCAATGCCAGGTGCCCCAGAGGAAATGAACAGAGCAGGTAATCATCAAGTGATCCTCGCTCATTCCCAGCTTCTGGCAAGCAGAAGCTAGGAACACCATCCCTCCCCATTCTGGCTAATAGCCATTGATGGACCTATCTTCTATGAATTTATCTAGTTCTTTTTTGAACTCTGTTATAGTCTTGGCTTTCAAAACATCATCTGGAAAAGAGAGTTCCACAGGTTGACTGTGCCTTGTGTGAAGAAATACTTAATTTTGTTTGTTTTAAACTTATTGCCTATTAATTTGGTGACCCCTAGTTCTTGTGTTATGAGAAGGAGTAAATACCACTTTCTTATTTACTTTCTCTACACCAGTCGTGATTTTATAGACATCTATCATATCCCCCCCTTAGTCTTCTCTTTTCCAATCTGAAAAATCTCAGTCTTTCTAATCTCTCCTCATATGGAACCTGTTCCATACCCCTAATCATTTTTGTTCAGGAAAGTGGAACCTTTTCCAATTCCAATACAACTTTTTTGAGATGGGGCGACCACATCTGCATGCAGTACTCAAGGATGTGGGCATACCATGGATTTAAATAGGGGCAATATGATATTTTCAGTCTTATCTTATTTTCTTATCTTATCTGTCCTAGGGAGGTAGGTGTTCCCCTAGCTAATCAACCACAGTCCCCACAAAGTCCATATTTCACATACACATTTTTATAACTTCTCTCATACAAGCAAATTTTGAAATGTTACAATTAAACACATCATTATTTCCTTTATTCTTCATAGTCAAATAGTTGTCTATTGAATACAATGAAGGGAACTGCTCAGAGACACCAGCTACTTCCGTTTACTGAAGTTACAGGAGGCATCTGCCTCTAGTGGAGTTGCAAGCTCCCAATCTCTAACAACTTGACTGCAACCATCTTGTCCTAATACATTTAAGTAACAAGGAGATCAGAAGAGGTAAAAATTGAAGCCCAAATTGTCAAAACTTGCAGTTCTGCTAAGGAGGCAGCTGCTTTCTGTCAAACTGCTCTGGTTCATTAGAGAGCAGTCACTCTCAGATGGACTTCAGAGAATCTGTGGGACTCTGACTTAAAATTGGTTGGATGGACAAAGCAGGAGACAAAGAGGTCGCCAGCGGGGCTGAGTAGTAAAGCTCCTGCTATCTCCCTGGCTGCCCACCCTTAGTCCCCACCCTTGCTGCAAAGCCCAGCCCTTGGTCCCAGGGACCCATTCAAGCCACATGCCCTAACCCCATTCAAATTGAATAATTTTTATTAACATTCATTTTAATGATCATTTATTACTTTTAATTGATCAAATATCATAAAAATAAACAAACAATCTTGGGGGGGGGGCATAAAAGCAGCCAGTTTCAGTTTAAAATTGCGGTGGTTTTGGTGCTTAGGAACTTGCTCATCTCAGAAAACTATTTATTTGGAGAATTGTCCCTGAAAACTTCTAAAATGTGGACAACAGAGCTGGCTGAAAATTTTCTGATGGAACAGTTTTCAGTGGGAAAATGCTGATTCAACCAAATTGAAATGTTCCACAGGAAGCAGGCAGCTCCCCAGCTAAATTCCTGGCTGCTCAGGTTTTTTCAGTTTAATATTTGATATTTCACCAATTATAATAGGAAATTACCAGTTACCAAACCAATGACTACACCAAATATCAATTATCCATTTGAACAACAATTACAATTGAGGAAACCAAGTACCAGTTACCAAACTAATTAGAAAACCAATTACCAAGCCAACAATTACCAATTAAAATACCTGTCACAGGGTGTACAGATCCCATGCTGTATCAGTCTAAAGGGTTCCTGGGGAAACTGACTGCCTGCTCAGCTGCGGCTAATTGGGAGACTCACAATAGTTGCAGAGATAAAACAAGGGCAGAGCAGAAGAATGGGGTGGGTGTCAATGAGGCTGAGGACCCACAGAGAGCAGGTGCCTTTGGCAACAGGAAAGCTGCCCAGGAAACTGAGTGACCACAGGGTGCAACTCAGAGGCATGATAGAAAGTAGGCCAGGGAAACTATAAGAGGTTGGGAAAGCTTGGAGCCAGCCATTTTGTACAGGGTCGTTGGCCTAAAACCCAGGTGGGCAGGCCTGGATTCCCCTACCAAACCCAGCAAAGGGGCTTATTAAGGCCTTGAACAATTGAGCATACCCAAAGGGCCCAGGGAGTGTGTACCCCTCATCTAGGGCCACAGAGTCCAATACTTTAGGAGTCCAAACATGCAAGAGGGTCAAAAGATAATCAATCAGTGACTTGGTCAATGGGCTGCGGCCATACCAAGGAATTGACAAGCAGGCTAGAAGGTGGGCAACCAATCAAAGAGGGAGGGAAATTAAGGCAGAGTTGCCCTGTCACCCAACCTCGCCACAAGGTGGTGCCAAAGATGGAACATGATCTCCATATAGCAATTCCAAAGCCAGTTTATAAAATTTTTGAAAAGCTGTGATTTAGAACATAAAACTCAAACATTTCAACTATTATATCACAGCATGACGTAACATAATATAATAGTCCAAATGTTTTGACTTTGCTGCATTATAATATATATAATAAGTTGAGTATATAAGAAACATTTCAGCCACATTGAAATAACTTTTCAATAAGGTTGAAAAGAAGTTACACAATTTTGCTCATGGAATATTTTGAAATTTATAGTCTTCATTCTGATTTGCAAACTTTTTTCAAAATGTCCTGCAGAATTAGAATTTCAGATTTCGATCAGCTCCAGTTGACAAGCGTGTGGATTGACAATCTAGCAAGATCCAGTTCTTAGAGTATACATACATTCATCCCCATCTTCCCTTTTCCCCATTGAATTATCCCTTCCAAATCTATTTTTCTGAGTTATGGAGAACAGTCAGCTCACTAAGGTTGAAGCAAGTTCGTGTATTCTGCTGCAAATTTACAATTAACTACCAAAGGACCTTACTGTATACTTGTACCTATTTAAGTGCAGCGTTAAAAGCAATTTAACAAAAAAAGTGAAATATTTCTGATACTGCATACTTTACCCGTTATGTCATGCTGTTTGAATGACTCACTGTAGATTTGATACTGATTAGGGCAGTGTTTCTTCAACCACTTGCAGACATCCTGCTGTGTCCACAGAGCTACTGGTTTTGTCAGTTTCACAGTACCAGACTGGAAAGACAGAACAGGAAAAGAAATGGTATTTAGCCCTACGTATCACATTTGTTTCTAATGTAATTCATATAATGTAGCAAAATAATTCTATTTGGGAGCCTTCCTTAGTGGCAAAAGTACAAGGGATATGAGGATCAATTATTCAAGTTTACATGGAGGGATCATATCTAGTGCAAGATTTTCTGCATGTTCCTTGTATCACACAAGTCTACCACTTTCTCTTACCTGTTCAGAATCTAACCTGTATAAATAATTAAGTCATAAAGGACCCGATTCTGCCACTTTTCCATAATGCTTACCATAAAAGGTCAGCACTTACCCACAGAGATACCTCAATAGTTACAGCTATAGTCAAATGTTAACTTTTTAATGGTGACTAGTGTATACACTTTGATACTAAATATTACTTAGTGCAGATTTCATTATTTTGTATTCAATATGATAAGTCACTGAATGAGCAATTTTCACAGACTCAGGCCAATGTTCTTAATTTTCACATGATCCTACTCTTGACAGAAGACAACTTATTAAAGAAGATGTCAAGATGTTACAGGTCCTGGCTCTCTTTCTCCCAGGCCAACTCCGCATAGAGTATGCCTCTTTGCTTAGCTAGTGCTCTACATTACAAAATACACCTCTTCCTCTGAAGCAGGGAGTGAACTCTGAACCAACAAACCATTCATTTCCCTTTCTCCAGATAGATGGATCAGAGTCAAAGTGATATTTTATTCATAAAAGTGATTGTTCAATTGGCTCAATGGGGCTTCAGATTTATTGGGTCCATACCAAGTTTGTTATATTTATAAGTAAAAAGTGGTATAGCTTATTAGTTAAATCCATCAGTCCATTAAACTCAACCTGGGCTTCTTTTCTTTTAGCTTGACATTAGGAGTACTTGTGGCACCTTAGAGACTAACAAATTTATTTGAGCAATTGGTTAGTCTCTAAGGTGCCACAAGTACTCCTTTTCTTTTTGCGGATACAGACTAACACAGCTGCTACTCTGAAACCTGTCATAACGTCAAGCTGGTTTTTTTAATCTTCATGACCCCCTGTACAACTTCCTGTGCCAATGAGGGCAGAGTTTGGGGATAATTGGGATGCACTGGTTTAACAGAGAACAGAATTTGGCTTGCAGAATATCTGCTACTACTGGTGAGAAGCCAGGTTGAATTTCAGGTCCCACGCTGAGTTCACACAGCTGAAAGCTAGGAAAAATAATAATTTTACTTGTAAATTAAACAAATTTGATATGTAGTTAGTGAAACACAATAAACCCCACAATGAGTTTTACAGAGCAGAACCACACGTTAATATGGATCAATTTCACCGACTATTTTTGGAATATTATGTACAGATATTCCTACATAAAGGCAGGAAGAAACATGAAAAGAAACACAAAGAAAATAAAATGATTCATGTATCTAGTACATGAACTTAAAAAGATGTATAACAAAATTGCAGGATTATGATCAGACCTATGAACCAGAATAAGATGTACTGGCGTAACAGCATCCACACGAGGTGGGTTTGTATCACACACATTGTAAGGAGAGTTTCAGAGTCACAGCCGTGTTAGTCTGTATTCACAAAAAGAAAAGGAGTACTTGTGGCACCTTAGAGACTAACCAATTTATTTGAGCATAAGCTTTCGTGAGCTACAGCTCACTTCATCGGATGCTCGAAAGCTTATGCTCAAATAAATTGGTTAGTCTCTAAGGTGCCACAAGTACTCCTTTTCTTTTTGTGAATACAGACTAACACGGCTGTGACTCTGAAACTCTCCTTACAATGTGTGTGATACAAACCCACCTCGTGTGGATGCTGTTACGCCAGTACATCTTATTCTGGTTCATAGGTCTGATCATAATCCTGCAATTTTGTTATACATCTTTTTAAGTTCATGTACTAGATACATGAATCATTTTATTTTCTTTGTGTTTCTTTTCATGTTTCTTCCTGCCTTTATGTAGGAATATCTGTACATAATATTCCAAAAATAGTCGGTGAAATTGATCCATATTAACGTGTGGTTCTGCTCTGTAAAACTCATTGTGGGGTTTATTGTGTTTCACTAACTACATATCAAATTTGTTTAATTTACAAGTAAAATTATTATTTTTCCTAGCTTTCAGCTGTGTGAACTCAGCGTGGGACCTGAAATTCAACCTGGCTTCTCACCAGTAGTAGCAGATATTCTGCAAGCCAAATTCTGTTCTCTGTTAAACCAGTGCATCCCAATTATCCCCAAACTCTGCCCTCATTGGCACAGGAAGTTGTACAGGGGGTCATGAAGATTAAAAAAACCAGCTTGACGTTATGACAGGTTTCAGAGTAGCAGCTGTGTTAGTCTGTATCCGCAAAAAGAAAAGGAGTACTTGTGGCACCTTAGAGACTAACCAATTTATTTGAGCATAAGCTTTCGAGCATCCGATGAAGTGAGCTGTAGCTCACGAAAGCTTATGCTCAAATAAATTGGTTAGTCTCTAAGGTGCCACAAGTACTCCTTTTCTTTTTACTTTACTCTTTTTGTAAGGAGAGTGGTTACTTTAGATAAGCTATTACCAACAGGAGAATGGGTTTGTGGGGGGTGGGGGAGAGAAAACCTGGATTTGTGCTGGAAATGGCCCAACTTGATTATCATACACATTGTAAGGAGAGTGATCACTTTAGATAAGCTATTACCAGCAGGAGAGTGGGGTGGGGGGAGGTATTTTTTCATGCTTTGTGTGTATAAAAAGATCTGTGTATAAGTAGGGGCATAGCGAGCAGATCGAGGGACGTGATCGTCCCCCTCTATTCGACATTGGTGAGGCCTCATCTGGAGTACTGTGTCCAGTTTTGGGCCCCACACTTCAAGAAGGATGTGGATAAATTGGAGAGAGTCCAGCGAAGGGCAACAAAAATGATTAGGGGTCTGACTTATGAGGAGAGGCTGAGGGAACTGGGATTGTTTAGTCTGCAGAAGAGAAGAAGGAGTGGGGATTTGATAGCTGCTTTCAACTACCTGAGAGGTGGTTCCAGAGAGGATGGTTCTAGACTATTCTCAGTGGTAGAAGAGGACAGGACAAGGAGTAATGGTCTCAAGTTGCAGTGGGGGAGGTTTAGGTTGGATATTAGGAAAAACTTTTTCACTAGGAGGGTGGTGAAACACTGGAATGCGTTACCTAGGGAGGTGGTAGAATCTCCTTCCTTAGAAGTTTTTAAGGTCAGGCTTGACAAAGCCCTGGCTGGGATGATTTAATTGGGGATTGGTCCTGCTTTGAGCAGGGGGTTGGACTAGATGACCTCCTGAGGTCCCTTCCAACCCTGATAGTCTATGATTCTATGATTCTACACTTTCCACAGTATGCATCCGATGAAGTGAGCTGTAGCTCACGAAAGCTTATGCTCAAATAAATTGGTTAGTCTCTAAGGTGCCACAAGTACTCCTTTTCTTTTTACTTTACTCTTTTTGTAAGGAGAGTGGTTACTTTAGATAAGCTATTACCAACAGGAGAATGGGTTTGTGGGGGGTGGGGGAGAGAAAACCTGGATTTGTGCTGGAAATGGCCCAACTTGATTATCATACACATTGTAAGGAGAGTGATCACTTTAGATAAGCTATTACCAGCAGGAGAGTGGGGTGGGGGGAGGTATTTTTTCATGCTTTGTGTGTATAAAAAGATCTGTGTATAAGTAGGGGCATAGCGAGCAGATCGAGGGACGTGATCGTCCCCCTCTATTCGACATTGGTGAGGCCTCATCTGGAGTACTGTGTCCAGTTTTGGGCCCCACACTTCAAGAAGGATGTGGATAAATTGGAGAGAGTCCAGCGAAGGGCAACAAAAATGATTAGGGGTCTGACTTATGAGGAGAGGCTGAGGGAACTGGGATTGTTTAGTCTGCAGAAGAGAAGAAGGAGTGGGGATTTGATAGCTGCTTTCAACTACCTGAGAGGTGGTTCCAGAGAGGATGGTTCTAGACTATTCTCAGTGGTAGAAGAGGACAGGACAAGGAGTAATGGTCTCAAGTTGCAGTGGGGGAGGTTTAGGTTGGATATTAGGAAAAACTTTTTCACTAGGAGGGTGGTGAAACACTGGAATGCGTTACCTAGGGAGGTGGTAGAATCTCCTTCCTTAGAAGTTTTTAAGGTCAGGCTTGACAAAGCCCTGGCTGGGATGATTTAATTGGGGATTGGTCCTGCTTTGAGCAGGGGGTTGGACTAGATGACCTCCTGAGGTCCCTTCCAACCCTGATAGTCTATGATTCTATGATTCTACACTTTCCACAGTATGCATCCGATGAAGTGAGCTGTAGCTCACGAAAGCTTATGCTCAAATAAATTGGTTAGTCTCTAAGGTGCCGCAAGTACTCCTTTTCTTTTTACTTTAACTATATGAGTATGATTAAACCAGCAGTGCTTTCTAGTGTGAACAAAGACAAAACCAATCATACATCATGCTAGCTGTTAACACTGATTCTCACCGGCTGTTTCAATTTAGTTCGGAGCTCATACAAACATGCATTCCTTGCTTTGTGTATATTATTTAGCTCTGTCAGCACAATCTGCTGCTTCACCCCCCTGACAATATTTCTGTCCCTTTCAAGATTTTCTCTCCTCCACCCTTCTCTCCGACAGCATATCTATGCTACATTGGGCTGGAGTTTAACTAAGTATCGCTATCAGTTAAAATTGTCATGTACTTGTAAAAAAGAGTTAATGTTCTGGATATATTTCTGCAAAACTGGTCTCTCTACAGCTAAAATGAATTACTGAGTTCACATTTTATACATTGGTAAACCCAAACCTTCTGGGTTATGTCCTCTGCAGTGTAACAATATGGTTGAAACATATTTAATTCAATCACAATATACACTGGATATATGATTCCCAGGCCAAACTATTTCTTTTTTATATAGAATAATTTGGGTTCAAGAAGGGAAGATTCAGCACTACAATGATTTAAAATGTCCTGCAAAAGGGAGTCTAGAGAATTATTAAAGTGTTCTCTTAAAGATTTCATATTTTCTACAACCCATGGTAACAGTGGCCTGCATTCACTATGTCAAGGAGAGTGAACATGTACAAAATTTGCAGCTACTTAGCAGTAAATATTTCACACTGGCTAATGTCAAAGTGATTTTGAACTAACATGGGACAAAAGTCTCTGCTAGTGCCAATGCAGCTGCACCCATTCACACCTGCAAAGAACAGAATCTACAGAACGAAGACCACTTTGCAATATATCCTCATTTGCGCTGCACCTCTTTTCACTTACATATTTTCCATCTCCTTTTGGTTTTACACTAGTAGGCTGAATACATTTTTCCCCTGTAAAAACGGATATAAAGTCATATCTGTTTTTATCTGTTGTGACTATGGGTGGAGTCTCTTGGTATTATCATGCAGTTTGTTCTAGCACTTTCACAAATGTGTGTTGTCAGATACAACTTGTAAAAGTTGTTTTGAAATTTCCATTACTGTCAGCCCAAAAGAGTGAGCAATTTCAGGTTATCATTTTGCCTCTCCTATTAGGTCCATAAAGGAGATCATGAAAATCTACTAACCTAAATCCAGAGGTTATGATATAGCAAAATCTCTGGCTGGTGAATAAGTCTTCAATCTCTTCTATCATAGCTCTCTCACTCTTTCCAGGGAAGAGGTTAAATACATCTTCTAAAACTTAAAGCAGGAAGTACATTGTAGTCCATCTCTCAACTTAGGTATGTTATATTTCTTTATAAATACACCAACAGGAATAAATAGATTCTAGATTCCAAGGCCAGAAGGGACCATTGTGATCATGTAGTCTAGGGGTCTCAAACTCAAATGACCACGAGGGCCACATGAGGACTAGTGCATTGGCCCGAGGGCTGCATCACTGACACCCCCCCTCCTTGCTCCCCTGCCCCCCGGCCCCGCCCCACTCCACCCCTTCAATGAGGCCCCACCCCTGCCCCGCCTCTTCCCACCCCTTCCCTGCCGCCATTCCAACCTCTTCCCCGAAGTCCCCACCCCAACTCCGCCCCCTCCCTGCCCCCAGGGGTGGATGGACCCTCATTCTCTCATGTGCGGCTGCCCAGGAACATACCTTAGAGGGAATTATCCACGGACCACCTGAATGGAGCTCGCAGAACACTGGTGGTCCATGGACCACAGTTTGAGAACCTCTGTTTGAGACTATAATCAAGTCACTCCTTAACATTCTCTTTGTTAAGTTAATTAGATTGAGCTCTTTGCATCTACTACTGTATGGTAGGTTTCAGAGTAGCAGCCGTGTTAGTCTGTATTCGCAAAAAGAAAAGGAGTACTTGTGGCACCTTCGAAACTAACAAGTTTATTTGAGCATAAACACAAATCAGACGTCAAGAATTATAGCATTCAAAAACCAGTTGGAGAACACTTCAATATCTTTGGTCACTCGATTACAGACCTAAAAGTGGCAATTCTTCAACAAAAAAACTTCAAAAACAGACTCCAGCGAGAGACTGCTGAATTGGAATTAATTTGTAAACTGGATACAATTAACTTAGGCTTGAATAGAGACTGGGAGTGGATGGGTCATTACACAAAGTAAAACTATTTCCCCTTGTTTATTCCACCCCTGCCATTCCTCAGACGTTCTTGTCAACTGCTGGAAATGGCCCACTTTGATTATCACTACAAAAGGTTCCCCCCCTCCCCTCCTGCTGGTAATAGCTCACCTTAAGTGATCACTCTCTTGTTACAGTGTGTATGGTAACACCAATTGTTTCATGTTCTCTATGTATATAAATCTCCCCACTGTATTTTCCACTGAATGCATCCGATGAAGTGAGCTGTAGCTCATGAAAGCTTATGCTCAAATAAATTTGTTAGTCTCTAAGGTGCCACAAGTCCTCCTTTTCTTTTTACTGTGTGGTAAGTTTTCTAATCCTTTAATCATTTCTGTGGCTCTTCTCTGAACCCTTTCCAATGTAGCAATATCCTTCTTGAATTCTGGATGTGAGAACTGAATAGCAGTATTCCAACAACTCCAGAGGTAAAATAACCATTCTACTTCTACTTGAGATTCCCCTGTTTATGCACCTGAAGAGTGCCTTTGCCCTTTTGGCTATAGGGGAGCTCATGTTCAGCTGATTATCCTCCACAACCCCCACGTTTTTTTTCCCCAGAATCACTGCTTCCCAGGATAGAGTCCCCAGCCTATAAGTATCACATACATTCATTGTTCCTGGAGGTCTGCATTGGCATTAGCCATATTAAAATAAATGTCATTTGCTTGCACCCATTTTACCAAGCAATCCAAATCACTCTGAATCAGCGATCTGTCCTTTTCATTATTTAGCACTTCTCTAATTTTGTGTGTGTGTGTGTGTGTGTGTGTCTGCTGCAAAATTTATCAGTGATTATTTTATGTTTTCTTCCAAGTCATTGATAAAAATATTAAATAGCTTAGGACTAAGACCCAATCCCTATGGGATCCCACTAGAAACACACTACACCAGCGTTTCTCAAACTGGGGCCCAGGGTACTCCAGGGGGTCCGCCAACCCTGCTGATCAACTCCTCCCCTTCCCTCCTCGGGCCTCCTGCACATCACAAAATAGCTGGTCAGCAGCATGCAGGAGGCACTGTGAGGGAGGGGGAGGAGCGGGGATGGGGGCAGAAAGAGGCTGGAAGAGGTGGATTGGGCGCGGGGCCTGGGGCTGAGTGGGGCACTTGGGGGTCTGCGAAAAATTTTAAATCACAATGGGGGTCCTCAGGCTGTTAAAGTTTGAGAACCACTGCACCACATCATCATTCAATAATGATTCCTGATTTAAAATTGTGTTTTGAGATCTGTCAGTTTTTAATCCATTTAATGTGTGTTAAGTTACCTTTATATCTTTCTACTTTTTTTTTTTTTTTTTTTTTAACCAAAACGTTGTTTGGTACCCAGTCAAATGCTTTACAGTGGTCTAACAACATAAACACTATAACCTTTATAAACTAAACTTGTAATCTCATCAAAAGAGATACCAAATTAGTTTGACAGGATCTATTTTCCATAAACCCATGTTGATTGGCATTAATTATATTACTCTTTTTTAATTCTCTCTTAATTAAATCCCATATCAGCTGCTCCATTATCTTGCCGAGGATCAATGTCAGACTGACAGGCCTATAATTACCTACATCACCCTGTTTACCCTTTTTAATTTTTGGCACAACATTAGCTTGCTTTCAGGTCTTCTGGCACTTCCCCAGTATTCCAAGAATTACTGAAAATCAACATTAATGGTTGTGTGAGTTGTTCACACAGCTCTTTAGAAACTCTTGAATGCAAGTTCTCCAGAGAGTTGATCTAAAATATCTAAATTTAGTAGCTGCTATTTAACATCCTCGAGATACTAGCAGAGTAGAAAGAGTATAATCATGAAACACCACCTAAATGTACAGCTATCACAAACGAACAAAATCTCAGAACATATCCTCAAAAAAGAGTCAACATAAAACTCTTGCCCACCAACCTACACCAGGCAAAAGTCTAAATAAATAAATAATAATTGCTCCTATACAGTGCTTTTCCTCAGAAAAATCTCCAGAAGGGATTTGGCTTGAAGGTTAAATTTAGGCTTGACTGGATTAGCAGGGTAAGTGAATTCTGGAATTGCTCATCTGTAACCCTGGATTTGGTGGATATGTGTATCCCAGAATGTGATCAAGCCAGTTGCAACCATATTATGTGCATTCAGCCACCATGAATTAATAAAATAGAACACCACATAGTTAAGGGCTAATTTGAAAAACAGGCTTTCAAAAGCAAGGTCAAAACTATCTACAGTTTCTGCTAAGCAGAACGGGAGGAGGGGAAAGAAAAGTAAACAAGTGAGACTGAAAATCTTGGTAGTTGGAAAACCTTGAGTCTGAGCTCCTCTGATATTAGAAGTTTATTGAAAGTTAGGGAAAATGATGATTTAGTAGGGATCATTATGACCTATATGTTTTGTAGAAGTTAGTTATAAAAGACTAGCTAATAGAGTATACTTTGGAGCAGTCCTCTGAAGCCATCTTGAGAGACTTTTTCCTGACATCTTTTCTCCCTGGTGGGTGAGCAACTGCCCACTGGGAACCTGCTGTTAATTACTCAACACCGTTCCAGATGTTAGGTAAATATCTGGGATGTTCTAAACCTATTGCTTGTGTCTGTGTGTGCTTAAATCTAATGCACTGCAGTTTTAGATAGAGCATGCTTACTTCCATAAATCTTTTATCATGATGGAATTGCTTGTGTTCCCACCGATTTATTCCTGATACCGCCTGGAGTGAAATAGTTAAGTTACCAAGGGTTTTCAGAACCACAGCAGGGGTAACACATGCTCCACTGAAAAGCTCGATCGCATGGCCTCAGATATTTAAATCTCAGGATAGTTAACGTGAGAACCTTTGGTGACCAACCTGCCACAACGGCGTGTGGTAAGATAGTCGTTCTAGAAATCAACTGTTTAAACTGTATGAGGAGGCCAGTGCTAGCACTGCAGAACTGGTATCCTGTGCTCTCTCTCTCCAATCCTGCTGAAAGAATGTGTCACTGCCTTCTGCACTAGCTGAAGCTTCTCAACGGTATTTATGGGTAGCCCTATGTAGAGTATGTCATATTCAGCTACTCTAGGGACCACAGAGGCCCAGATAACAGTAGCCAAGGTGCATATCGGAGAAAGAGTTGTAAATCATTGCACCATGTAAGGAAGAAAAAAAAAAAAAGGCAGCTCTTCTGGCCACCACAGCCACTCAGACTGTAGAAGCAATTGAGGGTCCAGAACTAACTATATGTGCTACAACTAACTGACACTCTTCAACAACAACAAAAACGAGGAGTCTGGTGGCACCTTAAAAACACATTTATTTGGGCATAAGCTTTCATGGGTAAGAAACCCACTTCTTCAGATGCATGGGTTCCACAATGGGGACAAGCACAATTCTCACCAAGCTTTCCAAATCCTTTCCTCCAGTCGAACAACACTGCCTTCAGTTTACCTGGACCAAACTTCGAGCTTATCCTCAATGATGGCCCCAATTTGGCCAAACATAGGGGAAGAAGACATCACACCAAGCCTCAATTCAAGACCTAGAGCTATTTGTCACCAGCATGTTGAAAGCATCACGGCCCAAACCCTTCACCATCTCTCCCAGCACTATCATACATAGCCAAAGGAAGGGCTTATAGAACCCTACAAAATCCCACAAGATTCCCATATGATCTCCAATATAGTCGTCCTCCTCATTAATACTTTCACTAAAGAATAACTATTACTGGTCTTCCTTCTCTTTGAACCCAGTTGTCATCATCACTAGATAAAGATCAGTGAGAGAACCTAGATATCATTAGACGTAGATCTGTGAGAGAACCAAGGAAGGAATGCAGGATAGAACTTCACAGATGAGTCAAATAGTAGCAATATCAAATGACCAGTCTCGGTTACATGTACATAGGAACCCTTCATATACAAAAACATCAAACAACTACATCAAATAAGAAAGTCATGCAGTAATGATACCTGTGTCGGAATATAAAATTCCACCAGGAACCCGTTCAGAAAGGGTCAGGAGCCTCATACCTAAAATATAAACATCTTCTTTATGCTGAATTTTAAGATATATCTATAGAAACACTTGTGGAATTTTTGAAGAATGGAAGAAACATATGTATGTCCTCATGATGAAAGGCTAAATAGTTAAACTCTTTTATTGCACTAGAATTCAAAGGCAAAGACTGACTTTTCCCTAGAAGAATGCTGTTTCCACAGTTCAAAACAGCTGTCATTTAAAAAAAAAAAAAAGTGTATACCAGGTTGCATTCAAATACCTGGGAAGTAAGGGGTCCTAAAAGAAATGCTTGTTAATCTACAAGATATTCTTAGATGGACACTAGGGATTAGAACATTTGTTCTCAATGCTGCAGTGGATGCATTTTTCAGTTCAATAGATATTTTTTTCTATAGGATTTAAATATACCGTGTTAAGTATTCGAATAGCAGTTTATTAACAATCACAAAAGCAAATTTTTCCTTTTTTCCTCTGGAAGTGAAATCTGACCATAGATGTATGTTGTGCAGCATTATAGCTGCAAGCCAGTGCATAGTAAACCCATTGCCAGCGAAGACGCACTGCAAATCTTTTTATCGTCTCTTAGGAATTTTCAGAATGTACAGTTGAAATGTGTCTGGCATTAACTTATGTCCACTGCAAAAAGAGGCTGCATTTTTCACAATGCTGTGCCCTCATATTGAAACCAAGCATCACGTTTAATTCTCTAAATTTGCAAGGTCCTGAAGAGCAGAAGAAGAGGGATTTTAGAGTAACAACAACATATAACACAGTAACATTCAATTTTTGTACATCATCCCAACATGATTTTCAACCAGGTGCTTTGAATGTCTAGGTACCAAAAAAATTAAAAAAGCATTCTTGAGTTAAATGCTACTCTGTTATAAAGCTAGATCTTATTAAATATTTCTAATGCAGTAGTGCCCAGAGGCCCAACCCAGGAACAAGGCTTCTTATGCTAGGTGTTGTACAAACATAAAAACAGCACTATACAAATGATGAAGACAAGTGAAACATGAAGGGTGGTTGGGGGAAGAGAATACAAAGAAATATATACAACTTTCATGCGCATTTTCTATATGTGCATTATGTATCAACTATCATATCACAAGGAAAGGTGGCCCTTTAAGTGGGATTGAAGATCCAGCTTTGTCAAGGTTCCTGATTCTGCCCAGAACCAAGGCATTCCGGGACTTGCGGTCCACGAAGATAATCAATGTAGATTGGGCAACGTTATACGTAGGGCAAGGACTGTGAGTGAGAGATGAGGGAAGCATATGAGAACTGTTGTGGGTATTTAACTGAAAGGAACAGGACCTGCTGTGGAGCCACTCCTGACAAAGAGCCTGGGTTATGGAAGACACTGGGAAGAGACCTAATGGAACAGGAAAAGGGCTTGGTGAAGAACCCAGAGGAAGAGAGGCTTGATTTGGTTTAGAAAGCTAGAGACTGGTGAGAGACCAAGAGAGCACAGCAGCTGCTCACAGGCCTGTGGAAGAAGTCCAGGGGTAAACGACTACTCATGAGCTTCTGCACCTATAGGTGAAGCAGTTTGGCCTGTTTACCCTGAAAAGGGAGTAGTAGTCTTGGGGCTTAGCCAAAGGGCTACCCTAGCCAATTAGCAAGGGGAAACAGAGACAGCATCTGTATCTGGAAGTAAGGGAGGCAGGACACCCTCTCACATCCCCTCATCTGCACACCTCCAACCCCACCTGGAAATCATGACGTAATGGTAGGCTCTGTGGAAGAGGTGGGTCTTGAAGAAAGTATATAGCCATTGCGGATCAATTCAGGGTTCCATTTGTAAAAGGCATAAAGACATTTCAGAGAGAATTGGCAACAAGTATAGAAGTCTAGCAGGCAATGCAAGGCAATTAGTGAGTAGGGTTGCCAACCCTCCACGATTGTCCTGGAGGCTCCAGCAATTAATCTTTAATTAAAGACTATATCATGTGATGAAACCTCCAGGAATACATCGAATCAAAATTGGCAGCCCTATTAGTAAGGGGACAGAGTTGGGAAGGGCTTTGAAGACAAAGGAGAAGGAGCTAGAATTTGATGTGGTGCAACAGAGGGAGCCAGTGGTAGAATTCAAAGAAAGAAATGATGCAGTCACAGTGATGCACAAAAAAAAAGACGACCTTAGTGCATTCTGGATGGACTGAAGGGGATGAAATGAGTGTCAGGAAATTTAGAGAGGATGAGGTTACAGTAATCAAGATGGGAGAGGAGCAGGCACTAGGTGAGAGTTTTGGCTGTCCATACTGAAATAAAAGGGTAGATTTTAGAAATGTTATGAAGGAACCAGAGGCAGCCGCAAGATTTGGCCACATGTGACAAACTTTTCTATTCAAGCTCTTGTACAGCTCTCATCATCATAGCATCTAATCGCCTTCCAGTAGGGCATTAAACAGGAGTAGCATTTGTCACATCTGTTTTTTTCCTCTCTCTCTCTCCCTCCCTCCAAGGGGACGACTTTGTGGAATAAAAACCCCAAGTTACAGGCTTAGGTGGCATGGAGAATGGTGGAGTTTTAAGCCATGACAGATAATGGCAGGGGATGAGTAAGAGGGAAGAAGTAGAGAGTGTTTCAGGGGAGGGGTAGAGGAGTTTAGTTTTGAGAATAGCAAAATGATGCCAAGACATCTAGGAGGAGATGCTGGAGAGACAAGCTCAGACACAGGTCAGAATGGTGGGGGACTGGTCAGGGGTGAAAAGGTAGATCTCTGAGTCAGAGAAGAAGAACTGCACTTACCCTCCCTGCTAGGAGGAGTTTACATTCTTAAAAAATGGACACACAGAAGAAAGTGAGGAGTGGGGTTTCAGATCACATATATTTGATATCTAGTTGCGGTCTTTGTTTATATTGTACATGATTAAATTTTAACAAGCTTATAAAATATGATGGCTACTCACATCATGCTATATTTAGGTTTAGTGACTTAAAAGCAGTACAAGCCTTGAGTCTGCCAACCTTTCCAGATATAATTCTTCTACAGTATTTCAACTTACAACTACGTTTGTTAGGAGTTTTGTATTCAAATTCTTTTTCAGCATTGCCTAAACATAACCAAGGCTATGGGTACCCCTAACCATAGAAGGGTCTGTACAAAAAAAGTTAAAAATCAGTAGATTTAATATGTGACCTTTAATTTCATGCTCTGTTTGTTCCATTGTGCAAAGTACACAGTAGTTAAAATTGCCAGCTCAAAATAATACAAAAATCAAAATGATAGCTTGTGCATGATTAGATAGCATTTTTCAGAGTTCAGAACAACATTAGCACTCAAGTCCTGTTCTGGCCCTTAACAGCTCGGCAAAGTTCTAAACAATGACTTTCAAAGGATCTCATCAGGTGCTGTTTACAAAGCTGCCAATTTCTAGGGTCAATGTATTCACTGGCATTTCTACGGTCTTTATTGACTGTACCGTCCTCCTTAAACAAGTCTGTTGTACTTCTGAATGACAAAGCATTGAAGTGGAGGACAGCAATATTGAGTAAATAATTTGAATCACAGTATGAGAAGTGTCTTAAATAAGAGATTCTCAAAAACCAAGTGTTAATAAATGTTGATGCCTGTTTGTGCTTGGGAGCATGAATAGATTACAAATCTGGAGAACATGTTAGAATGGGGCCCAAGATCCCTTAAAGAATACAGCCCCAAACTTTGAGCAGGTCTGCAAGTAAGTATTTGTAGTTTCTAGACCCCTCAAGTTTGTAACATCCAATGTGTGTATGCACATCCAGCCAAAAAGTGAATGCACACATCTGCACACTGACCAATTTACCAAATGCCATGGCCTAACCTTTCAGAGTATTAATATGTAAACTAGTGTACAAAAGAAGAATGACAAGGAAAGAAAGGCATATGCTGGGATGGATGTGGTATTACCCGCAGCAAGAGAGAGACTTTGCCTCACATTTACAATGTGAGCAGATAAGACAGACAACGGGTGAGAGAAAGGAGTGGAACTACCCATGTGTTTAAAGTTAGGAATGAGGTTAAGTGGTTGCAAAACTGGGGCCTATAGGTCTTGAACAAATATAAAAAGAAATAATAGTATTTATGAAGCAGATAATTGAAAATGACATCATTGAACAAGTTTTTTAAGTTCTTGTCAGATCTTGTTTATAGACTGTTCAAAAGGTCATAATTTAGCAACGTCATTTTTGTAATTTAGCACAAAAAGCAGCAAAGAAGCACATTTGGATCCCCAAAATCAATTTCTTTTTAGATATGCTTGGGGTACCCTAAGTTGGGAAAATAGGAATCTTTTTGTTATATCCCAAATTACCTTTCTGCTGCTACACTGCCTGTAAAACTCTTTGTGAATGACTAACATAAAAGTTCTGGAAAGAAAAGATGGACTGCGAAAGAGTTGAGGATGTATTTTTAAGTGATCCCTTAAAATATTCAAGAATTTGGACAGGACCACATTTTTAATTAACAAACAGATTCTGAAAACATCAGTTAAACAGAGAAATCAATTTTCGATTTTCTGGAGGAAAAAAACCCAAACAACTAAAATATGATTAAAAGCGGCAAAGAGTCCCGTGGCACCTTATAGACTAACAGACGTATTGGAGCATGAGCTTTCGTGGGTGAATACCCACTTCATCGGATGCATGTAGTAGAAATTTCCAGAGGCAGGTATAAATATGCAAGCAAGAATCAGGCTAGGGATAACTAGGTTAGTTCAATCAGGGAGGATGAGGCCCTCTTCTAGCAGTTGAGGTGTGAATAGCAAGGGAGGAGAAACTGCTTTTGTAGTTGGCTAGCCATTCACAGTCTTTGTTTAATCCTGAGCTGATGGTGTCAAATTTGCAAATGAACTGAAGCTCAGCAGTTTCTCTTTGAAGTCTGGTCCTGAAGTTTTTTTTGCTGCAGGATGGCTTCCTTTAAATCTGCTATTGTGTGTCCAGCGAGATGGACGTGTTCTCCTAGAGGTTTTTGTATATTGCCATTCCTAATATCTGATTTGTGTCCATTTACCCTTTTACATAGGGACAGTCCAGTTTGGCCGATGCACATAGCAGAGGGGCATTGCTGGCACATGATGGCGTATATTACATTGGTGGATGTGCAGGTGAATGAACCGGTGATGGTGTGGCCGATCTGGTTAGGTCCTGTAATGGTGTCACTGGTGTAGATATGTGGGCAGAGTTGGCATCGAGGTTTGTTGCATGGATTGGTTCATCAAGCATTCTCAAAGCTACAATACCCACATGAGGGAATAAGGAAACAGATCAACAGAGCTAGACATATACCCAGAAGCCTCCTGCTGCAAGACAAGCCCAAGAAAAAAACCAATAGAACTCCACTGGCCATCACATACAGTCCTCAGCTAATACCTCTCCAACACATCATCACTGATCTACAACCCATCCTGGACAACAATCCCTCACTTTCACAGACCTTGGGAGGCAGGCCAGTTCTCGCCCACAGACAACCTGCCAACCTGAAGCATATTCTCACCAGCAACTACACACCGCACCAAAGTAACTCTAACTCAGGAACCAATCCATGCAATAAACCTCAATGCCAACTCTGACTATACAGACTAACATGGCTGTTACTCTGAAACCTATAAAAAAGGTTTGTACCAAAGTGATGATCCCCTTTAAATGGAAATGTGGCCACCAACATCTGTGCCATCATTAATTAGGTGCTTCCCTGAAGGGGTGGGTCTTAGGAGGGTCAGTTGATAGTTTAATGGTCACCTAAGCCTTATAAGGAGACTCAGAGATTAGTCTGGCAGTTGGGACCACAAGGAGCTCCTGTGGAAAGTCCTGAGCCAGGGTCTGCAGGGGAAAGATTACTCCAGGGGAACCAGCCTGGGGCCAGGGTTCTAGCCAAGAGTGGAGAAAGACTCACAAACAGAGCCCAAAAAGGGGCCGAGAACCATGTCCAGAGGGTGGGCTGACGAGCAGCCCCAAAGGGAAAAAACATTTTTGGGGGGAGGACTTTGTCGTTTGGAATTCTTGTTTTGGGACATGACCAGAAGGTTAAGAAATCTCCAGAACTGACTGGTGTGTGGAAAGCCATGGACATTCACCTCAGGGAGAGAAACTGAGGCAAGGAGTGCCTGCAATGCAACAGTTGGCCAGCAGGAGGTATTACAAAACAGCTGGGCCTGCTTACAATCTTTTTTTTTTTTTTTTGGGTGATGCAAGGAACCACCACCTTTTATAATGATATCCAGTTTTTAAACATACTCAATTTGTATTTGTAATTCAGAACTCTTATGTTTAATTTATTCGTAAAGTGATCTTGGAAAATAAGAATGATCTGTAGATGAAAAATTTTCAAATAATGCAATTCCAATTTTGCATTAGCAAAGTTGAACCATAACTAATGGGCCTGTGTGGTGAAAGCTTCAGTTTTGACCAGAAGGAGTAAGCAGTTCTTATTATGGTGGCATGGAGAATGGTGGTGTTTATCTATTTACAAAGTTTTCAGTAACTGTAGTAAAAGGCAAATAAATCTAGGACTGAAAAATCAGCCCATATCCAGTTTCAATGAAAACCATGTCCATATAAAATTATTTTATTCATACGCGGGAGTAGAGGTAGATTCTCATGACTGGTCAGTACAACTTCATGCCACTAGAGTCAGTCATGCCTCTTGTGACTTCTAGGCCCAGGTTCTCAAATGGTCCAGTATATTTTTAAAGGAAGAAAAGAAAAGATAGAACCATTCTCTTGGGTTTCACCAGAAGCATAATGAAATGTCACGAGCGGCTCACATCTGACCACAGAAATCTGACACTACCAGCCAATAGAACTCAAATGCACCTGGTGTGCAGGTCAACAGGGGTACCTTTCAAGGAGAAGAACAAGTATGGTTCAGTGGGAGGTTACTCACCCATTATTTCAGCCAGCGAAAAGAAGGATGTCTGTCTTACATAGGAAGGAGAATTAAAAAGGAAAATGGTGATGCAGAATAAGGACATATAGGAAAATTTCTGCACCAGGGCTAGTTTAACAAAGCACTTAGGCATGTGCTTATGTGCTTTGATGAATCAGAACCACAGTCTGGACAGTCTTTCAGGCAATGCCTGGACTAGTCAGGTCATACCTAGGCATGCTACATAATCCCCCACCCATTCCTCGTCTTAAATTAAATTCAATATCAAGCTGTAAAAAAGGAAGAAGGAAAAAAAGTCCAGTAAAGTGACAGCTACTTGGTGGGAGTTAGCCAGTTAAAAGGCTGTCATAAGCATAACCAGCTGAAGGGAAGGATATACTGCGTTGTCAAATGAAATATATCACAAGGTGTTATGATGGAGATCAAAAAGAATATCCAGACAACAAGCAGAAAACAGATACGGTGTTACATTTTTTGTGAAAGCACCTCCATGCAACGAGACCTCACACTTTGAACACAAGAATCATGAGTGACAGATGCTCCTGTCAATATAATGCAAGTACAATTTACCAGCAAACTGTAAAGAAGTGAAGTGGCAGAGTAAGTGAGGTGAAGCTAGGGTATTTTTCAGCATTGTCAAGGAACTCACCTCACATCATTCCTGATGCCATCATTGTATTGCAAAGCACTATTGGAACAAGCAGGTTGATAGCCACTTAAATAAAGTCACAAGCATTGAAGTATATTGCAGAATTGACTGTGAGGCAATCAAAGGAGCCTCCATATTGTCAGGCAGAACTCCAGGACAATTTTAGAATGTTCACAGTTGGAGGCAAGTGATCTTAGCAATGCTAACATGGATATATAACATAGATAGGGACAGAGGCCTCAGTTCAGCAAGGTATTTAAACAGGTGCTCCAACCTTGAGCATACAAGTAGTCCCATTGATTTCCATAGAACTTCTCACGTGCTTAAAGTAAGGCACATACACAAGTACTTTGCTGAACCAGGGCCCATATGAGTTATCGTTCTTCATAAAAATCTGCTGACCAACTTATAATAGGAAGCATGAGATTTATAGATATAGAAGAACATTATGAAGGTAATTTGAGTGACATTGTTCCTGCTGTTACATAGTTAAACAATATGGAGCTGGAAAGAACAGAGGAACATGCAAAAATCTGAAAGATAAATTCAAGATTAGATTTTACTACTTAATAAGACTAATTAAAAGAAAATTTGATCAACCACTCCGCACTTGCGTTGCTGATTAGTAAAAGATCTTTGACTGTTTGACATAAGCAAATATAGATGGCTATGCTTGACACATAATTCTTGACTAATTTAATTGGATTCCTTCTGACTCAGTTCAGCAATCAATGATCAGCAATAAGAATTGCAAACAGAAGAGCAGGCTCCTTAGAAATGGCTATGTTTTCTTACTACACCTCTTTAATATGCATTAGACTTACTCTAAGAAACGAACTAATGTTTGGTTTCAGAGTAGCAGCCGTGTTAGTCTGTATTCGCAAAAAGAAACGGAGTACTTGTGGCACCTTAGAGACTAACAAATTGATGCCTCAAATTATCAAGTGTAGATAATTTAGCTATTAATCTAAGGTTTGCAGAAATGTTTTTGTCTGTATTTGGAAGAATATTGCAACACAAATGTAAATTCATGAAGAATAAAAGGAAAAAAGAAAAGGAGTCATCTCTTGCAAAGTATGCAAAATATGGGTAAATAAATCCTAAATTACTCAAAATACATGATAAATTCAAAAAGCAATTGCTTTCACAGAAAACGTTATATATATGTACATAAGTTTGGGAGAGCAGGCCCATTTTTTATATGGTGGGAAGTGGCCAGTTTTTGCGGAAAAAGAAACTCATTTCCAAGCAACATGAAAGTCAATTTTTACTCCTGGGGCAATTCTGCACAACGGCAGTGCAGCAGAAAAATCCCGCCCCCAGCAGAATCCCTTTGCTTCCTTGCAGAAAATGATTATGTGGGGAAGCAAAGAGAAGCTGCATCAGTACTCACTCACCCCTCCTGGCAGCTTGGCAGCTCAGACACATCTGTTCAGGCAGCCGGGTAAATCACTCAGGAGAAGGGGGTCAGAGGATGCCCTGGCCACCCAGGGACGTTAGTCCCAGCTGGGGAGGGGTGGAGGACGACCCCTCCTTCTTCCCTGCTCTGAGCAGGATCAGACCAAGCCCTAGAAACTTACCCTGGCTGCAAGAAGCCCTGCACCGTGTGGGGGAGGGGTGTCTGTGTCTCTGTGTGGGTGGGTGGGGGGTGTTCCAGGTGGCGGGGGGAGAGGCTCAGCAGAGGTGGTTGGTGGGGGAGGTCCAGAGGCAGGGGGTTGGGCAGACATGGGGAGCAACTCCCCACACCCAGAACCCCCCCACCTAGTCCCCACCTAGTCCCCTCCGTATCAGGAGCCCCCTGCACCCAGAACCCCCGCAACTGAGCCCCCCCAAGCCTCTACCCCACCAAGCCTTACCCCCTGCATCAGGAGCCCCTCAGACCCCCACCTCACTGAGCCCCAACCAGCTGCACCCTGACCCCCACCAAGCCCCACTCCCTACCCCCACTGAGCCCAAACCACCTTCACTTCACCCCCCTTGCAAAGTCCCATTCCCCCTGCAACCAGAACCCCGCACCAAACCCCTGTGCACCCAGATTCCCCCTGCCCCCGGACCTCCACCGACCTGTCCACACCCAGATTAAGCCACACAAAACCCTGGTAACTCTTGAGGGAATTCTGCACTGAAAAATTTAAAATTCTATAAAGTTCTGCATATTTTAATTTTCAAAATAACACAAAATAATCACACCATTTTCAATTATTTTGGTAATTTATTTCAAAATGCTTGTCAGCAAATAATTAAAAATGATGTGATTACATTGTGTTATTTTGACAAATAAATATGTAGAATTGTAAAATATTGTGTGCAGCATATTTAATTTTTTGGGGCAGAATTCCCTCAGGAGTAAATTTTTAAGCAAAGGGAACTTTCACATCAAAAATTGGAACATTTTGCTATTTCATCAAAACTGTGAATAAATCTAAGACAGAGCAGAATAGCACACAAGTCTGTGTGTGTGTAACTGCAGGGGGAAAAAAAATGGTAAATTTGACAACATCCCTCTATGTAAATAATGACTACAGCCATCCCAATCCTAATAACTCACATTTAAAAATGTATCACAGCCAAAGTGTTACAAATAAAGAAAGATCATGGCAAGCATGCAATTGGAAATGAATCAAAGTCCATTAGAGCCATACAAAATGAAAAAAGAAAAGGAGTATTTGTGGCACCTTAGAGACTAATTTGTTAGTCTCTAAGGTGCCACAAGTACTCCTTTTCTTTTTGCGGATACAGACTACCACGGCTGCTACTCTGAAACCTATTATACAAAATGAAGTATTTTACATCAATTACATTTAATGTAATATAAAACTTGCCTATCTACTCAGGCATAAGGAGCCAGATCATCATGTGGCGGTATAGTTATTTTGTCCTGCACCAGCAGCAGAAAGTGTGAACTCAGTGTAAGTGATCAAGAGAGTAGCAAAAGTGTGTCAGGATGATTATTCCATGGTCTAGAATTGGCTGCTTTTCATAGATTCCAAGGATAGAAGGGATCATTGTGATCAGCTAGTCGAACCTCCTGTATAACTGTGGTGTTTAGATGCTGCTTGTAATTATTAGAACTGGGAGCACTGGCTGTTGGGAGTCTGAAAGGACAGGAAACAGGAAGGAGGACGGGAAGTTGAGGAGGCGGAGTGAGAGCTACTGAGGGTGCAGCAGCAGCTTGATAAAGAGGTTTCCACTTTATTTTTAAAGTCCTGTTGAAATTGTTAGTACCTTGCCTGGTTGCTACAACATTCTGGCAACGAGGATGGATATTCTGCCTCTGAACCCACCTGCACCCTCTCTGCAAAGCCCAGGTGAGCCTCCAATTGCTTTTACTGCCTGGATCCATATGTTTGAGACTTATCTGCTTGCAATCACTGCTACAGAGATTTCTGAAGTAAGAAAACGTGCTCTGCTAATCCACTGCCTTGGAGCAGAAGGGCAGCGTATATTTTATATTTCCCCTTGCAGATGATAAATATGAGACTGCATTTATACTGCATTAAAGAACTTTTTTATGCCAAAAGTGAATGTAGCAGCTAATCGCTACAGATTTCACCAGCATGAGTAGAAAACAGGGGAAACTATAGTGCAGTATATTGCTTCCCTGAAAAGTCTGATTGTAACTTGTGACTTTGGGAATATGACACATGAGATGATTAGAGACCAGCTCATTGAGAAAACCACCAGAGTCAGCTACAGCTGAAGCCAAAATAATGAGCATGGATATAGGAGACACTGTCCAGGCTGTGACTCCTTTGCAGAAAAGTTCACTATCGCTGCAGACAAACGATTACAAGAGGAAAACTAATGGAACACCACCAAATCAGCAAATTCAACATACAGTAAAAGCATGCTTTCGCTGTGGATCCCCACAACACCTTGCAAGTTACACAGGATGTCCAGCAAAAGTAGCTCAGTGCAATCATTGCAAAAAGATTGGGCATTTTGCTAAAGTATGTCGCAGCAGCCAGTTCAGTCAACAGGTGCATGCAGTATAATATCAGATGTTACTGTGTTGAGCGTGGACAAAATCACTACTGCACATATTCCAGAACAAATAAAGTGCACTGTAAACGTTTCCGCCATACCCTCAGGCAAACGACACTCTATTCAGCTAATATTGGACACTGGCTCAGCAGTATCTATACTACCTGATTTCATCTATTTGCATTACTTTTAAAAAGTGCCTCTTACTGAGCCCAAACTTGGTGTGCTATTTGAAAAACCATACTCCAGTACATGGCTGCCTGCCAGCAATAGTTACTTTTGGGATTGCTGTGTAACTGCAGAGTTCTACATTGTCCACAAAGGCACTCCTATCCTTGGAAGAGATTTATTGGCTGCTTTAAATCTCAGGGTCGTTAATGGACGAATTGATCTTCCTCAGCAAAGCACTCTTGCGGTACACACACCAGTTTCAACTGCAACCCAACACCAGGTTGAGGAGAAACTCAGCTGTGCTAATGGGTTTCTGCGTAAAGTTAAAATGCAGAATAATGTGACGCCTGTACGACAGAAGTTATGGCGTGTACCATTTTCAGTCAGGGAAGCTGTTTCAGAGGAACTTAGAAAACTTGTTCAAAAGGACATTATTGAAGAGATCAACTCCTCAGAATGGGTTTCACCTATAGTAGTGATGCAGAAGAAGGGTGAAGGCATTCACCTTTGTGTGGACTTCAGGGAGCCAAATAAAGCTATTGTGATTGACAGCCATCCTCTTCCTCACATACAAGAAGTATTTGCAGAACTCCGTGGAGCAAAGATGTTTTCTACTCTTAATTTGCAGAACGCATCCTACCAGCTTATGTTGCATGAAGATAGCAGACACCTCACTGCATTTATTACATGAGGGACTATTTCGTTTTAAATGTGTTCCATACGGTCGCGCATCTGCCCCAAGTGCCTTCCAAAAAATGATGTCATTGATTCTCAAGAATCAACATGGAGTTCAGTGCTATCTGGATAATATTCTTGTGTTCGGAAATACTTCTGAGGAGCATGACAATAACCTGCAGTCTGTACTAAACTGCATCAGCAAAGCAGGCCTCAAGCCCAATAGGTCCAAATGCAAGTTTAGACAAACTGAACTCTCCTTTCTGGGGCATACAATTTCACAGGCTGGACTAAAACCTGATCCAGATCATATCCTGGCAATTTCAAATGCTCCTCCTCCAACAGATTTGGAAACCTTACGTTCCTTCTTGGGTCTTACCTCCTGGTATGCAAAATTCATTCCCAATTATGCTTCTGTCATTGAACCGTTACGAGAATTACTACAGAGAAGTTCAACCTTAGTGTGGACAACAGATGCACAAGCTAGTTGCAAAACGGTGAAAGACTTGATTGTACATAGTTCAGTACTTGCACTATTCACTCCTGCATTGCCCACAATTGTAACTACTGATGCTTCTGATTATGGACTTGGGGCTGTCCTCACACAACTTCATGAGGACAACACAGAGAGGACTGTTGCATTTGCTTCAAGGACACTAAGTAATGCTGAGAGGAAATATTCTACAGTTGAAAGAGAAGCACTTGCTTGTGTCTGAGCTACTGAAAAATGGAGAACTTACCTGTGGGGCCGCACGTTCAAGTTGCGAACAGACCACAGCCCTTTGACAACGTTGCTCACCATGAAAGGACTGGGAAGAGCAGGATAACGTATTGCTTGATGGTCTCCAAGACTATTCTCTTTCAATTATGAACTGGAACATAAGCCTGGAAACCAAAATGTGGTAGCTGATTGCCTCTCTCGCCTGCCTTTGCCTTCACCAGATGGTCCACCAGAGGATGAGGATGTAGTAGTTGCACTTATTACAAGCGCTCTTACTGCTGTTACAAGAGAACTATTTCAAGTTGCTTGTTCAGCATGTCCAATTCAACAAAAAGTATGAGAATTTCTGACAAAGAGATGGCCCAGTAACCCTAAAAACCTTGACCCAGTTTTTCTGCCTTATTTTAGAGGTCAGGATGAACTTTCTTTGCTTGATGGCTGTGTGCTATGAGGTACACACCAGCTACTTGTGCCAGAAGAATTACTGTCAAAACGCATACACCTGGCACAAGATACTCATCAAGGAATTGTCCGAACCAAACAACAACTACGGGATCTGTATTGGTGGCCAGGGATGGACTCTCAAACTGAAGTACTCATAAAATCCTGTGTCACTTGCCAAATGCATGATAAGACAGCAGTGACATGTACCCCTTCATTACAGCCTGTTCCTCTTCCTGAATCTGCATGGGGAAAAGTGGCGATTGACATTGTAGGACCCTTTGATACTGCTCCAAGTGGCTGCCGTTATGCCATCACTTTATTAGACTATTTCAGTAAGTGGCCTGAGGTAGCGTTTACATCGCAAATCTCTTCTGCTACAGTAATTAAGTTCCTCGCTTCAGTTTTTAGCAGGGAAGGTAACCCCAAAGAACTGGTTTCAGATAATGATAGTCAATTTACTTCCCTGGAGTTTGAAACTTTTCTAGCAGAGAGGAACATTTTACCCAGAAGGTCATCCCTATATTACCCTCAAGCCAATGGGGAAATTGAATGGTTTAACAGAAGTTTGAAAGAGAGTTTGCAAACGTCGAAACTGGAAGGGCGATTGTGCATAACCTTCGCTATTGATTTCTTGCAAGCATACCGGGCTACATGACATGTCACAATGCAAAGATCACCCGCAGAGTTACTGCGTGGGAAACAGATGAATACTAAACTGAACATTGCTGGATTGTTAAAGGCATGACCTGATGCCCCAACTGAGGATGATGTGATAAAAGCAGTTGAACAGAACCAAGCAAAGTATAAGCGGTGCGATGCTAAGGAACCAAAGTTCGAGTGTGGTTCCTTTGTTAGAATACGAAAACCTGGAATTTTACATAAAGGGGACCATAAATTCACCAAATTGATCTGATGAAGTGAGCTGTAGCTCACAAAAGCTTATGCTCAAATAAATTTGTTAGTCTCTAAGGTGCCACAAGTACTCTTGTTCTTTTTGTGAATACAGACTAACACGGCTGCTACTCTGAAACCATAAATTCACAGCTCCTCTTAAAATCATAGAGAAGAAGGGATCTTACACCTATCGACTTTCTGATGGGCGGGTATGGAATGCTTCTGATCTTGCACCTACCTATGCACCAAGAGGAGATTATGCCAACACCCAGTCTGCATTGGATGACTTCACCATTGTGTCAACTCAACAAGACATTGCACTGGAACTGGGGCTTGAGAGACGGCCTGTCAGACCCAGACGACCACCTGTCTGGACTAGAGACTATGTTATGTAGTATCTACAGTGTTTTCAGTGTAATATTTCTGCCAACAGTATAGTGTCTTGTTTCATATTTGTTTCTGTGGTTAGAACAACAATGTTTATTTTAATTGGGAGAGTTTCTTAAGAGAGGAGGGAATGTGGTGTTTAGATGCTGCTTGTAATTATTAGAACTGGGAGCACTGGCTGTTGGGAGTCTGAAAGGACAGGAAACCTTGCCTGGTTGCTACAACAGTAGCATGGGCCATTAGCAGTTCCCCAAAACAATTCCTTTGGAAATAGAATATATCTTTTAAAAAACGAGATTCAGTCTTGAATATTTTAGCTCCATGGGGCAGTTTATAGCAGTATAAATTAAAGCAGCTCTCAGGATCCTCAAGCTTAGCATAGGGTGATCAGCATGGCACAGAGACTGCTGCAGGACTGGGAAGAGAGGACAGGTAAGCTTTACCTCTCCAACCTCATCCTGTAGCCCAAGTAAAGCAGCTGCACCTCATGATCTGAACCAAGGTGCTGAGCACCACCAGCCGCCTCCTATCCCTCTGACAAAGGTACGGAGATGTCATATCTGGGGCATTGAGGATGGGACATGGATGGATAGGGCCGCATGGGAGTGGAGCTACACCTTGTCCTCCAATGACGTAAGTTAGTGCTGCAAGGGACCTACTCTAACTTCTGTCAGGGCTAGGAGGCTGAGGATCAGAGAGCTGCAGCCGGTAGCTCAGACACAGTGGAGAATCGGGGCCTAAGAATTTAATGAATGTTTTGGATTTTGCATCTACTAAAAAACAAACAGTCAACACCTTTTGACATATTTAGACACTCCAAATTATCTTCCAATCACCACATTCAAGTTTAGGTCATAAGTTCAAACTACTCCAGGGGTCTCACACGTTTGCAAGTTGCCATTTTCTGAACAAAAAAAGACCAGCTCTGCACTAGAAACTTTTGCTTGCAAAAATCCTAGAGTAGACAGACACAGCTCTACCAGCATAAAAGTTCTTGTGGCAGCATAGCTTATTTCGCTCAGGAAACTGGTATAACTAAACCATTTTTATGCCAGGATAAGCTGTATTTACACTAGTAGAATTTGTCACTAACAATATACTGGAAGAGCTATACTGGCAAAGCTTTTCTAGTGTAAATGGCTTGATTTAGGTGAGATCTACAACAGCAATTTCCTTTGGAGAAGGTATTTTGTGTTTCCTGACTTGAACTGTTGGGCAGTTGCTGTGCACTGTTTAAACAGCTGCCTCATGTCAGAGGTCAGGGGACCTAATTCATAATTAACATAGTAAGTGTTTCAGGATGAAAGGTGCTGTGCATGATATCGCTGTTTCAATCTTACCAGGTACCATAGTTAATTCTGTCATTAGCTTCACAACGTATTTGAACAAATGAGGATATTAACATCCTGAGAGGATCTTAATCCCCACTAAGGAGAGACAGGTTTCTTTCTTTCCATTCAAGTGAATCACGTTTTTTGGCACTTTTGTTTCCAGCAAAGGTACCAATTAAGAGGATTCTACTGTATCAGACAGTATAATGTTTTTATGCTAAATATTAGTCTTTATGGATAGGTTCACTCACATGCAGAAGGCAAGTACAGCAGCCAAGGCACCCGAGACACTAAGGGTACATCTACATAGCAAAAAAAATGCCCGCAACAGTGAGTCTCAGAGCCCAGGTCAACTGATTCAGGCTCACGCTACAGGGGTAAAAATAGCTGGGCAGATGTTCAGGCTTGGGCTAGAGCCTTGGCTCTGAAATCTGGCAAGGCAGGGCAGGTCTCAGAGCCCAGGCTCCAGCCTGACTATCTACACAGCTATTTTTAACACTGTAGCATGAGTCACACAAGTTCAAGTCAGTTGACCTGGATTCTGAGACTTGCTGCCATGGGACTGTTTCTGCTGTGTAGAAGTACTCCCAACAGCAATCCAAGTCTTTTCTTGGTAGCTCTGCCAGACACCTCTAACTATATTTTCTCAAATATATTTGAAGCAGACCTTTACAGTCCATGTACATGCATACAAGTAAAAATAGATGTTGGAGTCTTGGCTGACAAGTCAACTTCTTCTTTCCTCATATGACATACCATTTCCAGTGAAAGAGCAAGAGAAAGGGAGATGTTGTATCAACAGATAGATTAAATACACCACTTATATGCATTCAATTAGCATTACAGAAAATGTGAAGAAGGTCACAATAGTTTTACTAACTAAAATAAGTATCTAGCAGGGTGGTGTAACTTGGTATTTTTCAAAACATTCAGTTTGCTTTAGACTTGGATTTAGTTTCAAGTTTTCTAACTGTAGTTAGCAAGAGTGTCCTTAAAGACAAAATGGTTGAGCAAATTTCTCCTAGAAGACAACCATGTAAGTGATCCCATTTGGGATGAGGGAGTGAGGAGATAAGGAGAGTTTTGACAGAATTTGATGCCATATTATAGATATGTAGCCCACATGCTATAGCAGTGAGCATGTTAGACACATAGATGTTAGATGGATTAGATACTATGGGTCAGATTCTCATCTGGTGGAAATTATGGACTTCATGAATGTTATACATTGCGTACACTCACTGAAGAGAGATCAACCAGTGTGCACTTCAACAAATGGGCTAGGAAAACAAACATGCAAAGAACAAGCTGTTGAGACTAGAAAAAGTAAAAAGTAAGAATTCCAAAAATGTACCTACAAATCAGGGAAGATATTGGCATGTCACCTACAAAGTAATAGAACAACAAGGCAAAAGCCTTTTAACTTGTGCTACAAGGCATTTTAAACCATCTGTTTAAATTCACCACACATTACTTTTAACAGAGAAACACAATAGCTTAGTCAGTCATCATACTGTAGCGATTGATGAGTTAGAATCACTCTTCTCATTTTTAGTTGTTTTACTTTGCATTACATCACTGCTCATTTCTTTTTCTTCGAGAATGGTCATTTACTGTTTGTTTAAACATCAGAGAAACTTCTGTCAATCATTCAGTCTCTACCCATAGTAAGAACAAGAATGTCATCGAGTGAATGTTATTTATGCAAATTATCTAAAGATCATTCACAGTAGGTAAACTCAATTTATCACTTTTTCAGACAGACATCGAATTTGACCCCTGATTCAGGAAAGCACTCAAACACATGCTTAACTCCATCAGTATTCAGGACAGCACTTAAGCACATAACTTCAAGCTTCTTCAGTCTCACTGCATGTGCTTAACTGCTGTGCTGAATAAAGACATCTGCCTGTAGCCTATAGGGCTAGCTTGCCTTTATTATATTCAGCAATAATGCAAGGAACCTACAGGCTTATATCCCTGTAAGACATTGGCTTCAGCAGTTAGCATAAGGCTTGAGGCCTATAACTCTGAAAGATAAATGGCTCAATGGTAACCCCTAAGTTTTGGGGAACTGGAAATAGAGTGTAAAGAGAAATTTTGTCCATAATGATATTAGCCAACCACAGAAATGTCAGCTAACACCATCTTTTGGAAAGAACATCCAACCGCAAGAGTGCCATGGCAACAAATGGATGTATATAATAAGAAGTTGAGATCATTAATATATTAACCTATAGAAGGAGGACACCCCATGTTAGTAAGGTGGGGAAATACAAATAAGGAAGAGGAGAATCCCCTAGTGAGCATGCATTAGGTACGGTAAGCTGTATCCCAGCCTGTGTGCAGCAGGAGAGAGAGATGTAGCCCTTAGGAAGTGCCAGAATAATGGCCCCTGGTGATGAGGAGGAAGGTGATGGTGATGAGGAAAATAATGGCTAACATTTCAGGTTGTTCTGTAAGAGTGGTGCGAGTATGGATCTTCAGATGTACTTTCTGCATCATCTCTATCTACTTTACTGAGTTGGGGTATTTGTGACTTTGTAAATGTAGATGAGTACCTATAATGTGAGTGTTGCAACTGTGCACATTGGGGCTCCCAACTATATAATAATTTTAATAATACCGGACCTGATCTTGGGACAAGAACTGTCAAACCTCAAAGTGATACCTTGAAATTCTTAAGTAATCAATATAATTAATCCATAATATATAAATCAGGATACATCCTGAGTCAGGAACTTAATATGTCAGTTAGTATTTTCATACATCAGTGAATTTTTGCTTTAAAAAAAAAACTGCAGATTTGACAGATTTTCTGAAGAATACGGCAACCGAGCGGAGAGGAAATCAGTCAAATTTGGCAACATTTTCCACAGAATTTCAGTTACTCTGTTATGGTGGTTCCGAAACCTGTAAAACTACTTGTCTTGAACAGCTCTCTTGAATTTTGGGTGAAACTCAAAGTTGCAGGGATTAAATTTAAATTAAGATCTGGCCTGGAAGATTAAAAAAGTTGTCCATTATTATTTAGAGCCACTGACCGAAGTTAAAATTGAATTGCTGATATGTAAGAGAAAAGCATTAAAATCCACAGGTGACTTTACAATTCTACTTTGCCATATTGTTTTAGGCAACATACAACATCCAGCTGGTAAACTGACAAATTTAGAAAGATTTCAGCATCAAAAATGTGTTTTTGAATAGACATTTTGTAGACTGGAGAATATATTGTAAGTGAATCCAGTTAGGTAAAGTTTAGAGCAATGCATATTCATAAACAAAAAGTATTTGTTAGGGAACAATGGTGAAAGTGTGTTTCAATGGAGTCTAGCCAATATCTAAAAACACCACAATTTCATTCCAAAAATTCAATTTGTCTTCAAAAATCCCAGACATTAGAATGCACAGAAATTAACGTTTAAGGCAGTGGTCTCCAAACTGTGGGGCACAGCCCATTAGGAGGGCATGAAGGAATATTCGGGGGGAGGGCAGGGCCCCATGGGGGAGGGGGGAGGCAGAGAGGAAGAACCACCCAGCCCCACTCTGCCCCCAGCTCCACTCCATTTGGCCCTGCCCCCTACCCCAACCCCGGGCTCCCGGCCGTGGCCCCAGCTGGAGCTCCGACCCCGGCCCTGGCCCCAACTGCATCTTCTGAGGGAGTGCAGATAGCTTCTGTTATGGGTCAGGGGTGGGTCCAACAGAAAAAGTTTGGGGACCATTGATTTAAGGACTGTCACAAGAGCTTCACATAAAAGAGAGATAGCTGAATACAGGATATAAAGAGCACCATCTACCGACAAATAAGAACATATAGCATTTTTTCAGACCAAGAAAATTACAGTTAGGTATTACAAAAGGGCTTCTGGATTACAGATCTTTTAAGGAATCCACCCCGTTCCCCATGCCATATAATCCTTCACTCACTTTCACTTTACCCACTTATTCCATGACCTGCCAGTCTTCTCCCCCATATATCTCTTTGCTTTCAGACACCTTGAATCACCCCACTGCAAGCCCAGATAGCAAGGCTCTACCATTCAGTCCCCTACTCCTAGTCCATGTCCAGTTCTCTGCCCTTCTCACTAAACCTCCTCTCAGACCCTGCCCTTCCATGTTTAACCCAATCTCTTACTCCTAACTCTTGTTCATCATCACATAATATATAGTAGGAACTCTAAAATAATTTTACAATAAAAACTTAATCAATGGCTAATGAGTTATGTTCACATCTGAGGAGTCAAACCAAAACCCACTGAAGCAGACTGGGGTTTTCCCATTAACTTCACTAAGTTTTTGCTCAGTCCCTAGAGGAGTTATAATTGCCACTTTTATGATGACTGGTAAGCAATAATCAGAGATATGAAATATCTTTATACATCCCGCAAGGGATATTTATCTTGGGTACAGGTTTCTTCCATACTTTTCTGTTCCTTCTCAGTTTTACTTCTTTGAATATATGCACTATTGTAAATTTATTCGTAATTTTATGACATAAGATGACAGCTAGGCACGCAGGAGAAAAGGAAAAGAAAATATTACCGATCTACAGGATGGTCTTGAGGCCACCATGCTCTTGGTTAATGTAATCAGAGATAATCTTTAAGAATGTTACTTAGCACCTTGATCATTTCTAAACTCGGCAACACTACTGTGGTAGGGCAGTGAGCTTTAATACTACATCACTAGCAAATAAAATATTGCCATTGTTAGCAACAGTGTGAGAATAAGCACCTAACACAAGAGCTGGAATTTCCACACCCTGGCAAGTATGGATGTGCAATATGAAAAAATATTTTATTTATAAATGTATAGAAGAATGTATCAGTCTCAGGGTCTCTAGTAGCTGGCATATTTTGATATCATCAATTTCTCCTCCTAATGGAAATGACCTGGCAAGGCCCCATATATTGACCTTCCCCTTGGTTTGAGTGGTTACTGTACCTTAAATATTCAGAATTGAGCTCCAACATTTCCAATATGTGAGTGCCTCAATCTCAGTATGGATGTCACCTGATGTGCTGGGGTCTCACTGAGCGTGCCCATTCCACCAGCCTGGGCTTCCTCACCCCGTTTATGCTGTGCCAGGCCCTCAAGCCTTTGCTAGCACACACACACAGGTAGAGCCACATCCCACTGCAGACACAGACTGAAGTCAGTTCTGTGAGAGAGGGTTCAGCTCAGAGATTCACCCAGCACTCACCTGCACAACCCCTTTGGGGAGTAAACCCAAAGTAACAGTGTCTTGCACTGTGTAGAAAGATCTACACATTGCAAGCACATAAAAATTTGCCCCTTCCCTCAATGCAGAGAAAGATATGCACAGCTTCTTGCCCCCAGATATGGATTGCACAGACTGGGTTATGTTATAAACAAGAAATAAGTTTAACAACTATAAAAGACAGATTTTAAGTGATAGCAAACAGATCAAATTAGTAAATAAACAAAACCCACAAAAACTGAGCTTAACACACCAGATAGGTAGGATATGAATTAGCAAATTCTCACTGAGTGATAAACAGGCTGGCAGATTCTTAAGGCACAAGTTGCCTTGGCTTTCCCAGGTTTTCACACAGGCTAAAAATCCTTCCAGCCTGGGACTATCACTTCCCACAGTTCAGTCTTTTTTCCTCAGGTGTTTCCAGGTGTGTTGTTGTAGGGAGAGTGAGGTCACCCCATAATGTCATTTTCCCCCTTTTATATCTTCTTCACACTTGCTGGAAAGCTCTTTTGCTGTGATCTGGGTTAAACAGTTCCCATTGTGTAGTGCTATCTCTGAGAGGTTCCTATTGTATACAGTTCCTGGGATAATCCTTGCATTTGTGTGCATTTCCTCAAAAAGCTATTAACATTGTTTGGTCTTTTTATTGTCATAACTGAAAGGCTGCTTGTGAGTGTTTTCAACCTCAGGCCTTGTTTCAGTAACACATACATAGTCAAACTTCATATACAACGATAGCACATACAATCCAATGAGATATTAATGTCTAGCAGATCAAGACTTTTAGAATGACGCCTCACAAGGCATACTTTATATAAGACATATCCTAATTATATGACAGTGGCGAACACTGGGGTGTCAGGGTGTATCACTAGGGTTTAGTCATTGTTACCTGCAAGGCAAGGGTTAGTCTGGCAGAATCTTGAAGAGTTTGCTGGCAAGACAGACAGGCTGGTGTGTCAGGGGACTGCCACACAGCTTAGCAGCAGCAAAGATCTCACTCTTGATAAGGTAGTGGCAAATACAGTGGCTTACAGGTCTGGATGTCCTGAGCAAGATGTCATAGGTGCATTTTTTGGTCTGTCTTGATTTTTGAACCACCCTCTTTCCACCTCGTCTATGAGGGGTTATGTTGCCAACTCTCCTAAATGTATTGGGAAAGGTGATTTAGGCTCCTCCATGACAGGAGGTCTTAGGTGCTGCCCAGTGATGCAGAACTTCCAGCTTCTTCCCATTGTCCAAAATGTGAATTATTTCTTAGTGTCCTGCAGCATGACACCTGGCCTTCTACCAGCCCAGTGATTAACTATGTACTGTTTCAGGCACCACATCACTTCTTTCCCACAATCCCTGCTCCTCCAGGAGTTTTTCAAACCCCCCAAGCCTGGTGTTGCAGGGAAGGATGGGAGAGGAACAGAGAGCAGACTGAGCTATGGAGCTCTTTCTGCTCTCTCCTTCCCCCCCCCCCCCCGTGAGAATAGCATCAAAAGCTCCTTCCTCTACCCAAAAAAATACTCTAGGATCCCAAGGGGGTGCTGGAGGAGGGAGGAGAGTGTGGCCACCTACTTACTGCAGCAGCCCTGATTGGCTGCCCTTCCCCAGGAGGTAGGAAAAGCAACCAATCAGAGGGGTTTCAATCCTCAGGTAGGGCTGAAATTCTCAGGAATGCTGTAGCTTCCCACCTCATAGCAAGACTGGTTCCAGACCCCGCCAAAAATTACATGGCTTGTCAGAGTTGGCAATACTGTGCCCAGGGATATGTAATCTGCTGGACAGTGTCACTAGCTATGCAAATAAAGCTCCAAGGGTCTTTTTAAGGCCCTTTCCTCAGGTCTTGCTCTATTGTCCACAAAACAAAAGCAAATCAACTACAAACACCAGGCCATAAGCCCCAAGCACTTTCCTTGCTTCAGCTGGACAGGAGGACTCAACCTTTCCCCTTAGCTCTACTTTGACTCAGCTCGCCCTTCTTTTTATACTCTTCCATAAGCAGTCATGTGGCCAGCCAGGATCTGTTAACCCTTTTAAGCTTACGGTTCCCTTTATCTTGTCACAGAATAGCTACAGATATTGTTTGCTGGCAGGATACCAAGAGAAAACAGCAGTAGAGAGGAGCAAGCAGACTCAGCCAGACTCCCAGGGTTTTATAGAAGGGGAAGGCGGGGGGGAATGACAGAACTTTTACACCAGAAAAGTTCAGACCTGTTTGAGGGCACCAATGTCACCCTATTTAACAGTACTGACTCAGGTGAGTTGACCTGAACTAGGAAAGCAGCATTACACATATGGCCAAGAAATAGGCTGAAAACAGAAATATTTTGATTCGGGTATGCTACTGCCATGTCTAAAGGGAGCTGCACTTTAGTTACCTCATGTCCCTCTTCTTCCCTCCGTTAGTACTGGGGGAATTCTGCACCACTGCAGGTGCACAGAATTCATGTCCCCTACAGATTTCTTTGGTTCACCGCAGAAAAATGACTGACAGCGAAGCAAAGGGAAGCTGCAAGAACAGTCATGCATCACTCCCTAGCAGTGCAGGTCCATCATTTCAGGCACCTGGAACAGCCAGCGGAGAGATAAATCACCACGGGACGGGTACATCCCAGCCAGTGGCTCCTAACCTGAGCTGGGATCAGCTGCTAGTCCCATCTGGGCTGGCAGCAGGAGAAGACGAGACTTCCTCTTCTCCTGGAAGCAGTGGCTGGGGCTCTGTCAGACCCACCCCCCAGAAACCTCCCCCAGCTGCAGGAAGCTCCATATCCTCCCCTGCTTCCTGCCCCCATCGCTCCTCAGCTGTGGGGGGACGGGTCACTGTATGGGGAGCTGCTCCCCCATCCACCCAACCCCCATGCATCTGGACCACCCACACACTCCTGCCAAGCCTCACCTGGTACATCCTAGCCCTCCATATCTAAACCCCACCCCACTGAATCTCAACCCCTGCATCTGGAGACCCCTGGCACCCAGATCCCCTGCCTTCAGACCCCCACCCTGCTCCCAGATAACCCCCAACCCTGATGCTTCACTCCCTGCACCACCCCGAATTCCAACATCCAGACTCCCACGTCACTGACCCGCAACTAGCTGCACCAGACCCCAGCCCACCAAGCCCCACTTCCCCAGCATCGAGACACGGCCAGACCCCTCCACTGAGTCCCAACTACCTTCACCTGGAAGCCCCTTTAGAATTCCATTGCCCCTGCACCTGGAACTCCAATGAGCTTCTGTGCATCGAGATCCCCACCACCACTAGACCCCCCCACTGAGCTGCCTGCACCCAGATTGTCCCAGACAGAATCCTCTTGCCACACTGAGCCTCCCCACACTCAGCCCTTCTACACTTGGATCCTGCCTGGTTGAGCCTGCCTACCCCACACCTGGTGCACCTGGCACAGAGAAGCAAGGCCCCAGGGCATTTCTGGGGCAGGCCCAGGCCTTGTGCTGTGTCAGTCACATGCAGCCTCACTGCTGAGTGAGTGGGGAAGTTGCAGGGTGATCTCTTACCTTCGTGCAGCCTGTGACCTGTGCTCCCCATTGCCATGCTGGAGCCTCTGGATTTATTTATTGACAAATGAAACGTGCAGAATTTTAAAATAGTGTGCAGAATTTTTATTTTTTTGGTACGGAATTCTCTCAGGAGTACTTCTTTCCCCCAGCTGCACTACATCTACTGTGATGCACCTTGCCATTGCTAGGTCCAAAAGACAAAAGGAATGGTCTTGCATGAAATTAGATACGCTCCCTCGTTGAACTACTTTGCCCGAGATGCACCAGAGTCTCCCTTCTTGCAGAGAGAAGGTGGTGCATCACAGAGGTCATGGACCATCATGCATCAAAACAGATGTAGTACAGCCAAGGAGCTCAACCATAGAAAATGGGGTCAGGAGGCAACAGAACTTCAGCTCCCATTATGCACGGCTGTGGCATATTTTGGTTTTCAGCTGAAAACTGAAAGGTTTTTCTGTTGGGGGTCATTTGCTTTTTCAACAAAATTTCAAAACTTTCCATGGAAAGCACACACTTGCCTTGAACATTGGAATGTAGTAAAAAACTCCTGATTCTCCACTGAAAACCAGTTTTCACAGAAATTAAGGTTAGAAGGGACATCAAGAGGTTATCTTGTCCAGTCCCCTGCTATGAGGCAGGACCATATAAATCTACACCATCCCCAAGAGTTGTTTGTCTAACTTGTTCTTAAAAACCTCCAGTGACGGGCATTCCAAAAATCCTCTTGGTAACCTATTCCAGTACTTAAATTTATCCTTATAATTAGGAAGTTTTTCCTAATATCTAACCTAAAATCTCCCTTATTGCAGATTAAGCCCATTACTTGTCATTTTACTATCAGTGGACATGGAGAACAATTGATCTCTTTAGAACAGCCCTTAACATATTTGAAGACTTACCAAGTCACCCCTAAGCCCTGGTCTACACTAGGACTTTAGGTCGAATTTAGCAGCGTTAAATCGATTTAAACCTGCACCCATCCACACAGTGAAGCCCTTTATTTCGACTTAAAGGGCTCTTAAAATCGATTTCCTTACTCCACCCCTGACAAGTGGATTAGCGCTTAAATCGACGTTCCCGGCTCGAATTTGGGGTACTGTGGACACAATTCGATGGTATTGGCCTCCTGGAGCTATCCCAGAGTGCTCCATTCTGACCGCTCTGGACAGCACTCTAAACTCAGATGCACGGCCAGGTAGACAGGAAAAGAACCGCAAACTCTTGAATCTCATTTCCTGTTTGGCCAGCATGGCAAGCTGCAGGTGACCATGCAGAGCTCATCAGCAGAGGTGACCATGATGGAGTCCCAGAATCGCAAAAGAGCTCCAGCATGGACCGAACGGGAGGTACGGGATCTGATCGCTGTTTGGGGAGAGGAATCCGTGCTATCAGAACTCCGTTCCAGTTTTCGAAATGCCAAAACCTTTGTGAAAATCTCCCAGGGCATGAAGGACAGAGGCCATAACAGGGACCCAAAGCAGTGCCGCGTGAAACTGAAGGAGCTGAGGCAAGCCTACCAGAAAACCAGAGAGGCGAACAGCCGCTCTGGGTCAGAGCCCCAAACATGCCGCTTCTATGATGAGCTGCATGCCATTTTAGGGGGTTTGTTGGATCATATTAAAGAAGTTCTGTATTAAAATCACAAATGAGTTTGATTCCCCACAGTTCAAATTCCAGGGTATTACTAATTAAGAGGTCTCTTGGTTTTTGGTGCTGTTTCTCTCCCTCTATGTGTGAAACTTGCAAGCTGCTAATTGTGTTAGTGCATTCTAAGACAGAGTCTGTTCTCAAAGCAATTCACAAGAGAGAGACTCAAAGCAATACTCTAACAACAGAAACAGCACCCAGAGACTCCCCACCCTTTTGTTGTATTAACAATTGTGATTAAAATAGAGATAGAGGATGTATGTGGATGGATGCTTGGTGTGGATAATAACTGAATGATCAGGGAGGTGCCAGCCTAAGAATCCAGTGTCCCTCGGCTGAAGAAGGCGTCAAGTGGAAATAATCAGAGGATCCCCCCGGTGGGCAGACTGGAATCCACCCAACAGCCTCAAGAATAGGAGAACCAAAGAACAAGATAACATCTTGGAGCCGTCAGGAATGTGCTATCTGCTGATTGATTCAGCAACAGCATGATGAAGCAATTCCCATAGACTGGCATAGGAAGAAATTCCTATAAAAATAGACTCTAAAAAGTGAGAACTTTGGGGTCTGATTCTGCAAACCAACTTCCAGGAGCATCAGATGAGCATCTGACAAGGCCCTGCTCCCTCCTCATGTCCAGGCCACCTGGCCAGTGGCTTGGCATGAGCAACTCTAAGGCTGGTAACTCTGATAACAACCTTGCAGAACCTGTGTGTGTGTTTGTATGAATGAATGTGTGACTAAATATGAGATTGAATGGAATGTTCTAACTATAACTAACTGCTTACTATGATTCTTTCTGTATTCACAATAAATGTGGTATTTTGCCTTTTTCCCTTTAATAAGATCCTGCTGGTTTTTATTTTATTGGTACAACAGGTTCAGCCACCACTACCCCAGCCGTGTTGTTTGACTCCTTCAATGGAGATGGAGGCAATACGGAAGCAGGTTTTGGGGACGAAGAAGATGATGATGAGGAGGAGGTTGTAGATAGCTCACAGCAAGCAAGCGGATAAACCGGTTTTCCCGACAGCCAGGAACTGTTTCCCACCCTAGACCTGGAGCCAGTACCCCCCGAACCCACCCAAGGCTGCCTCCTGGACCCAGCAGGCGGAGAAGGGACCTCTGGCGAGTGTACCTTTTAAAATGCTATACATGATTTAAAAGCAAGCAAGCGAAAGGATTACTTTGCCCTGGCATTTGCGGTTCTCCTAGATGTAGTCCTAAAGCCTTTGCAAAAGGTTTCTGGGGAGGGCAGCCTTATTGCGTCCTTCATGGTAGGACACTTTACCACTCCAGGCCAGTAACACGTACTCGGGAATCACTGTAGAACAAAGCATTGCAGTGTATGTTTGCTGGCATTCAACCAAAATCCATTCTTTATCTCTCTGTGTTATCCTCAGGAGAGTGAGATATAATTCATGGTCACCTGGTTGAAATAGAGTGCTTTTCTTCAGGGGACACTCAGAGGAGCCCATTCCTGCTGGGCTGTTTGCCTGTGGCTAAACAGAAATGTTCCCCGCTGTTAGCCACAGGGAGGGGGGAAGGTTGAGGAGGTAGTCACGCAGTGGGAAGAGGCAAAATGCAACCTTGTAACGAAAGCACATGTGCTATGTATGTAATGTTAACAGCAAGGTTTACCCTGAAAGAGTGTAGCCACTGTTTTATAAAATGTGTCTTTTTAAATATCGCTGTCCCTTTTTTTTTCTCCACCAGCTGCATGTGTTTCAATGATCACAGGATCTTCTCCTTCCCAGAGGCTAGTGAAGCTTAGAAAGAAAAAAACACGCACTCGCGATGAAATGTTCTCCAAGCTCATGCTGTCCTCCCACACTGACAGAGCACAGACGAATGTGTGGAGGCAAATAATGTCAGAGTGCAGGAAAGCACTAAATGACCGGGAGGAGAGGTGGAGGGCTGAAGAGAGTAAGTGGCGGGCTGAAGACAGGGCAGAAGCTCAAATGTGGCGGCAGCGTGATGAGAGGAGGCAGGATTCAATGCTGAGGCTGCTGCAGGACCAAACCAGTATGCTCCAGTGTATGGTTGAGCTGCAGCAAAGGCAGCTGGAGCACAGACTGCCACTGCTGCCCCTCTGTAACCAACCGCCCTCCTCCCCAAGTTCCATAGCCTCCACACCCAGACGCCCAAGAACGCGGTGGGGGGGCCTCCGGCCAACCAGCCACTCCACCATAGAGGATTGTCCAAAAAAAAGAAGGCTGTCATTCAATAAATTTTAAAGTTGTAAACTTTTAAAGTGCTGTGCTTAAAGTGCTGTGTGGCATTTTCCTTCCCTCCTCCACCACCCCTCCTGGGATACCTTGGTAGTCATCTCCCTATTTGTGTGATGAATGAATAACGAATGCATGACTGTGAAGCAGCAATGACTTTATTGCCTCTGCAAGCGGTGATTAAAGGGAGGAGGGGAGGGTGGTTAGCTTACAGGGAAGTAGAGTGAACCAAGGGGCGGGGGGTTTCATCAAGGAGAAACAAACAGAACTTTCACACCATAGCCTGGCCAGTCATGAAACTGGTTTTCAAAGCTTCTCTGATGCGTACCGCGCCCTCCTGTGCTCTTCTAATCGCCCTAGTGTCTGGCTGCGCGTAACCAGCAGCTAGGCGATTTGCCTCAGCCTCCCACCCCGCCATAAACGTCTCCCCCTTACTCTCACAGATATTGTGGAGCACACAGCAAGCAGTAATAACAGTGGGAATATTGGTTTCGCTGAGGTCTAAGCGAGTCAGTAAACTGCACCAGCGCACCTTTAAACGTCCAAATGCACATTCTACCACCATTCTGCACTTGCTCAGCCTGTAGTTGAACAGCTCCTGACTACTGTCCAGGCTGCCTATGTACGGCTTCATGAGCCATGGCATTAAGGGGTAGGCTGGGTCCCCAAGGATACATATAGGCATTTCAACATCCCCAACAGTTATTTTCTGGTCTGGGAATAAAGTCCCTTCCTGCAGCTTTTGAAACAGACCAGAGTTTCTGAAGATGCGAGCATCATGAACCTTTCCCGGCCATCCCACGTTGATGTTGGTGAAACGTCCCTTGTGATCCACCAGAGCTTGCAGCACTATCGAAAAGTACCCCTTGCGATTTATGTACTCGGCGGCTTGGTGCTCCGGTGCCAAGATAGGGATATGGGTTCCGTCTATAGCCCCACCACAGTTAGGGAATCCCATTGCAGCAAAGCCATCCACTATGACCTGCACATTTCCCAGGGTCACTACCCTTGATATCAGCAGATCTTTGATTGCGTGAGCTACTTGCATAACAGCAGCCCCCACAGTAGATTTGCCCACTCCAAATTGATTCCCAACTGACCGGTAGCTGTCTGGCGTTGCAAGCTTCCACAGGGTTATCGCCACTCGCTTCTCAACTGTGAGGGCTGCTCTCATCCTGGTATTCATGCGCTTCAGGGCAGGGGAAAGCAAGTCACAAAGTTCCATGAAAGTGCCCTTACGCATGCGAAAGTTTCGCAGCCACTGGGAATCGTCTCAGACCTGCAACACTATGCGGTCCCACCAGTCTGTGCTTGTTTCCCGAGCCCAGAATCGGCGTTCCACAGCATGAACCTACCCCATTAGCACCATGATGCATGCATTGTCAGGGCCCATGCTTTCAGAGAAATCTGTGTCCATGTCCTGATCACTCACGGGACCGCGCTGACGTCGCCTCCTCGCCCGGTATCGCGTTGCCATGTTCTGGTGCTGCATATACTGCTGGATAATGCATGTGGTGTTTAATGTGCTCCTAATTGCCAAAATGAGCTCAGCGGCCTCCATGCTTGCCTTGGTATGGCGTCCGCACAGAAAAAAGGCGCGGAACGATTGTCTGCCGTTGCTCTGACGGAGGGAGGGGCGACTGATGACACGGCTTACAGGGTTGGCTTCACGGAGCTAAAATCAACAAAGGGTGTGCCTGTACATCAAGGAGTATTTCAGGCAGGACTGCACGGAGGGTTCCAATAAGAAATGGTGCACCTAAGTTATCGTTGTTATTGGAACAAGGAGGTTAGCCTGGCCTCTGATTGATACATGGCTAGATTTACCTCGCTGCACCTTCTCTGTGAGTGACTGCAGTGTGATCTAGACAGGGGAGGAGGCAAATGAGTACAAAACAAATCTGGTCTATTTCTTGTTCTGACCCACTCCATCTATCTTTTACATCTTTGGCTGGCATCAGATGGTGCAGAAGGACTGCATGCCATCCACATCTCATGGCTGCTTGGCAGAAGATGGTACAGTACGACTGCTAGCCATCTTCATCTCTTGCCTGCCTGGCATAAGATGGTACAATACGACTGCTAGCAATCCTCATCTCTTGCCTGCCTGGCAGAAGATGGTACAGTACGACTGCTAGCAGTCCGTATCGCCTGCCCGCTCACCATAAGACGGTTCAATAGGACTGACTGCAGGACTAAAGAGAATGACCTGGTCAAGTCACTCCAAATTTAGTCCCTGCGCCCATGTCTGCCCAGGCGCTCCCAGCCTACGTGGCCAGGAGCACCTCGGACACGACGAGGACGACTACCAGTCGTATTGCACCGTCTGCTGCCAGAAGGCAATGGGTTGCTGCTACTGTGCAGCAAAGCCGTACCGCGTCTGCCAGCACCCAGGAGACATAGGGTGACGGTTACCTGAGCGGGCTCCATGCTTGCCGTGGTATGGCGTCTGCACAGGTAACTCAGGAAAAAAGGCGCGAAATGATTGTCTGCCCTTGCTTTCACGGGGGGAGGGAGGGAACGGGGGCCTGACGATATGTACCCAGAACCACCCGCGACAATGTTTTAGCCCCATCAGGCATTGGGATCTCAACCCAGAATTCCAATGGGCAGCGGAGACTGCGGGAACTGTGGGATAGCTACCCACAGTGCAACACTCCGGAAGTCGACGCTTGCCTCGGTACTGTAGAAGCGCTCCGCCGAGTTAATGCACTTAATGCACTTAGAGCATTTTCTGTGGGGACACACACACTCGAATATATAAAACCGATTTCTAAAAAACCGACTTCTATAAATTCGACCTAATTTCGTAGTGTAGACATACCCTAAGTCTTCTATTCTCAAGAAGAAACATGCCCTCCCCCCAACACACACACACGGTATTTTATACACACACACACACACTACACACACAAAAACAAAAACAAAAAAAACCCAACTTTTCCTCCTTGGTCAGGTTTTCTGAACCTTTCACCATTTTTGTTGCCACTTTCCTAAAGTGTGGCACCCAGAACTGGACACAGCACTCCAGCTGAGGCCTCATTAGTGCCGAGGAGAGTGGGACAGTTACCTCCAATGTCTTACATATGACACTCCTGCTAATACACCCCAGAATTAGATTAGCCTTTTTTTCCCCACAACTGATTCACTTGTTCGTTCATATTCAGTTCATGATCCTATAACCCCAAGATCTTTTTCAGTAGTACTACTGCCTAGCTAGTTAGTCCCCATTTTGTTGTTGTGCATTTGATTTTTCCTTCCTTTCCTTCCTTGCACTTTATTGAATTTCATCTTGTTGATTTCAGACCAATCTGCCAAAGTCGCTTTGAATTCTAATCCTGCCCTCCAAAGTGCTTGCAACCCCTTCCAGCTTGATGTCATCTGCAAATTTTATAAGCATACTCCAAATCAGATGTATCTAAGTCATTACTGAAAATGCAGAATAGTACTGGATCAGGACTGATCCATGTGGGACCCCACTAGATATGCCCTCCCAATTTGACAGTGAACCATTGATAACTTTGAGTACAGTCTTTCAACCAGTTGTGTACCCACCTTATAGTAACTTCACCTAGACATTTCCCTAGTTTACTTATGAGAATATCATGTGGAGCTGTTTCAAAAAACAAATCAAGATATATCAGGTCTAGTGCTCCCCCCCCCGCTCTGCACCCCCATCCACAAGGCCAGTAACCCTATCAAAGAAGGAAATTAAATTGGTGTGGCATGATTTGTTCTTCATAAATCCATGCAGACTATTACTTATTACCTATTATCCTCTAGGTGCTTACAAACTGTTTAAGTAGCCTTAATTTACAGATTGGAAACTGAGCCACAGGAAGATTAGGCACATGTCCACACTGCAATTAGAAACCCACAGCTAGGCAGTGCCAGCTGACTCAGACTCGTGGGTCTCACGACAGCTAAGGGGCTGTTTAACCATGGTGTCGATATTCGGGGCACCCTCCCACCTCACAGGGTCCGAGAACCCGGGCTCCAGCCCGAGCTGAACGTCTACACCACAATTAAACAGCTCCTTACCCCAAGCGCAAGTCAGCTGCCACGAGCCAGTTGTGGATTTTTAATTGCAGTGTAGACATACCCGAAGTGACTTGCCCTGGGTCACACAGGAAATCTGTAGGTGAGAGAGAAATAGATCACCCAAGGCCCAGCTGAGTGTCATCACCTCTCTCTTTATCTAAAAGCAGGCATTTCCCCAATTCCTGGAAGTCAAAAAAGTGCTTACTAGGACATGTTGTATATAGAAATCCACAGATTTGGGATAAATTAGTCCAGCGTACAAGGACTGCACCTGTATTTCTAAAATTAACATTCAGACTGAACACGACTTTATTGCACAAATCAACTCACTTAACACAGTGTTACTAATACTGACAAAGAAGGTGGGCCATATAGGGCATGTCTGCACTGCACACTAAGTCCAGATCTGTGGGACCTGGTCTTGTGAACTCTGTTTCCAAGCCCATACTTGTGCTTCCACACTGCACCATAAACCTGGGTTTACAGTTGCTGGACCTGGGTCTCACAGCCATGTTAATGCCTCCATAATGCACTACACAGACATTCTGACTTGGGTCTGTGGCTTGACCTGTGTTCACACAGCAAAATGATAGAGCTTGGACCCCCCTGCATTGTTCTAGGAACCAGTTCCTGAATGCTTGCTGATCTGAGTCAGCCTGATTTGTGTGTGGATAGAAGGGGGGATTGGGCTCAAGCTGGAGCAAAAGCTCAGGTTTAAATGTGCAGTGCAGATACATACCTCGGATTGAGGGTACATTGTCACTACGGAGCTAAAATCGGCACTGCTGCAATTGATACAGCGGCATCGATTTAGCGAGTCTGGTGAAGACATAATCGATGGGAGAGCAGTCTCCTATCTATTTCTGTACTCCACATTCCCAAGAAGTGCACGGTAAATCAACAGGAGATAGCATGGTGTAGACACTGTGGTAAGCAGATCTAGCTACGTGGACTACAGTTAAGTTATTCATGTAACTGGAGTAGCGTAGCTTAGATCGATTTACCACAGTACTGTAGACCAGGCCTCAGTAATAACACCAGTCTAAGAAAGTGAAACCCTTATTTGTTTCTTTTTTAAAAAAGAAGTGTAATCTATATTTTGGCTATCCGGTTCAGCCATGGAACACTGCACCTACATTGCATGACCTATTCCAGGACATTTTAAAATGAGATTACTTCATGCGTTAGACCTTCACATTACTAAAAATGGAAATTAACAAGCTGGTCAAATCCAGGCCAAAAAGTTACGGTAGCTACCTGGAAATGCCCTTTATATATCTATCACTGCTACTGAATCTAGGCATTCCCCGCTCCCCTTTTTTACCTCTGGGAGGGATTTCACAAATAAGCAACTAAAACCATTTTCAAAAGAGAAATAAAAAAAGTTTTGCATTTAAAAAGGTGAGCTATTGAAACTGTTAATCAGTTTTGTAGGAGGTGCCTAGTGAAATAACTTTGCAGATTAGTGTAGTTATTGTTATTATACAGATGAAGTGATCTGCTGGGAGAGGGTGGAGTGCCAGCAGTGAAGCATTAAACTGCTTTCCTATTTTAAGCATTAAATTGGTTCTTTACATAATCCCTTTTAATCAAGATTTTATATTTTAAGGGCATTTTTATAGTTTTCTTCCCCATCCAGGCAATTGTAGCATTAAAATACTGGTTTCAGAGTAGCAGCCGTGTTAGTCTGTATCTGCAAAAAGAACAGGAGTACTTTTGGCACCTTAGAGACTAACAAATTTATTTAAGCATAAGCTTTTGTGATTTATTAATACTGATTTATTCTCAAAGTCATATCTGTAAACCCATTTAGAGCAGCTTCAAAGCAGAAAACAGTTTTTGGAAGGCTTTGTTGGGCAGCTTCATGGTAAGGTGAAAAACATCAGCAGCAGAATAACTACACTATTCATGTGCATACTTTATGGACCCAATTCCCCCCTCCCCCCGCACCACACACAAAATCACTTTTAAACTATGTACTCTTTTTCCCAGAGAGGAAATTCAGCTTTAAAAAGTGAGTTTATGTCTTCATTTGTCTACAGTGGGCATATTACAAAGAGAATAAAGCTTGAAGCTTATTTCCATAGTATTGTCACCTTTGCTGTTTACTGCTTATATGCTTACTAATCACTGCTGCAGCGTATACAGTAATAGCTCTTCCTCTCCCAGCACAAACCCACATTAGCATTATGGGAAGAATAAAAATACCAAGCTTTCCTTTTGATTGCCTTAGCAGGAGAATAGAAACCACACAGATATAGACTGGCTCATTGTTTCCTTATGCTCCCCAATCTGTTTGTCTCCACGTATTGTCTCTTGTCTTATACTTTGATTGTGAACTCTTCGGTGCAAGCACCATCTTTTTGTTCTGTGCCTGTCCAGCACTTGGCACGCTGGGGTCCTGATCCATGACAAAGGCTCCTAGGCATTACTCCAAATACAGCTAACAACAACAGATATACAGACCAACCAACCAGGGCTAGTTTGTGTCTCTTAGTCCTGGTCTACATTGGGGGTGGGGTAGGTGGGAAATCGATCTAAAATACGCAACTTCAGCTACGAGAATAGCGTAGCTGAAGTCGACGTATCTTAGATCGACTTAGAATCACTTACTTCGCATCCTCGCAGCGCGGGATCAATGGCCACCACTCCCCCGTTGACTCCGCTTCCACCTCTCGCCGTGGTGGAGTTCCGGAGTCAACGAGAGCTATCGGCGATTTATCGCATCTACATTAGACGCAATAAATCGATCCGCAATAAATCGATCACTACCCGCCGATCCAGCGGGTAGTGTAGACGTGGCCTTAGGCACAGTCCTGAGCTGCGGGTTGTGAAGACCCCCACCAGGCCCAGGCTATTCTCATCTACCCTGGGAATCATATTGACACAGATCCACCCAGAGAATCAGAGCTGGACATAGCCTCTCCAGTCTAGATGTCCCAAGACAGAGCTCAGCAAGCAGAGTCTTTGGATGTGTGTATGTGTGTGTATATATATATATATATATACATACACACACACACACACACACACACACACACACACACACAGAGAGAGAGAGAGAGAGAGAGAGTAAAATAATTACTTTAAAGAAAAATATTGCTCAAAAATAAGGGGCCTCAGTGTCATCGTAGTTTCAGAAGACACCAACAACTTGTCAGCTCAGCAGTGTGTTCACTGCTAGGATTTCTCTGGGATTTCTCTGTGCCATGTGGTTTCTTCATATTATGTTAGTTGTGTAAACAGCAAAAGACAACCATAGTGTAAAATAAACCCATGTCACCAAGAATATACCTAGACTCCATGTCACATCATTGGATTTCTACTACAATAAGAACCTACCTGCAAGGCCCGGATATCTGCTCCCACTCAACAGAAGGGAGACAACACTTTCTTTCTTCTTCTGCTAGCTATTTCTCATTGAAATACTGAACTAAGAGGAGATTTTGTATATGGCAGTCGGAAGTCCCATAAAGATATTCTCGTCAGTTGGACCAACCACCAAATTATGAAAAGACCCCATTCATTTCATGTGGGCAGAGGTCATTGTATGTTTCTATTTCACTGTTCAAAACAGAGCAACACGAGTCCATGCTATATTTTCATACTAATGTAGCCACACACACAGGCCATAGTCATGAACATCTCAATTATACTTCTCTTTAGCTTGATATTATAATGTGAATAGTCATTTGTTGAATTGCAGATGCAAGTGTGTGTGTAAAGAAAGCTGTAGTTTGAAAAGCTGAAAGCTTTTTCCATTTTTTTTTTTGGTTGACATTTGCTGCATTTCTGTGTACAAGTCTGACAGTTATTTTGCACACAAGTTGTGTTACTTATTTGCGGACAATTTGGAGGGCTTATCTTACCTAAAAAATTGCCTGGGCAACCCAAACAAATTCTCTGCCTTGATCCATATTTAATCAAAAACGTTACATCACTGCTCCAGCAGATGCAAGCAAATGCTGAGAGAGAAAAGAGGATGTTCGTATCAAGCATTTCACCCCTCCAGTTTAGACACACTGAAAGGTAGAAGACATGCAAGCGTCTAACTAGGAGTTAAAAGAAAAGCACAGCATCAAAAATGAAGACAGAGGCAAGAACAGCTAAGTGCTGTAGATTACAAAACAACCACAAAATGAGACACCAGGGAGCCACATTACCCTAAAATGTAACTATATCAATTGAAACTGAATGTAACAAACTGAAAAAGCCAAACTGAAAAAAATTTTGGAACCATTTCTGTACTCAGAGCAATAGGTCCTGTAGACTGTGATTCTGTAACTATACTTACTAATTCTATCAAAGACTGGGGCAGGAAGAGCTGTTGTGTGTCACTATAACTATCATTAATAAAGGAAGAAAAATCTACACTAAATTTACTTCCTCTCGAGTTTTATCTTAAGAAATGAGCTATTTGAAACAGAGCTATTTAGATTCTGGTGAAACACCCCTTCCCCGTCTCCTCCCCCCCATCATGAAATGTTTGTTAACCTCAGCCAACTGGCCTGGGTTTCAGCCTCAGGCTTGCAGGGATATCCTGGTGCCACCCCTCTAGCCTTTTTTCTCCCTGTTGCTTTTCAAAGGAAAAAGCTTAAAACAAGAACGTCCTGTTCAATAAATAAAAATAACTCTTTTGGAGTTTTTTTGGAATAGTGACATTGGCCACCAGTCTAGAGCCATGTGAGGTCTTGCCAATTCACCCTTAAATGGGGCCGATAACAGGATTTAAAGAAAAAAAAAAAAAAACCTAAAAATTCCCCATTTTTAAAACATTTAAAAATCAGACTTCATTATTGGAATTAAACACAGGTTTATGTTTAAAACGAAATATATTTAAAATTAAATTTGACATTATGACAACCTATGTTAAAGCCTTTGCTCACTATAATCTATTATAATCAGTTAAATTAAATGTTGGAAAAATATTAAGTGATAAATATTTGCTGCTGAATTTTTAAAGACAGTCAAACCACTGAATTGATGGAAGTCACTGGCTAAGCACCTGCAACCAGAGTTTGTTGAAATGCTAAACCAGTTTTTGACAGCAGTACCTTCTTCTGAGAGAGACTATTTTCTCCATTTCAGTTTACTCAACTGGTTCAGTTCAATGACTATTTCATTCAAAGTTAAGAAATTAATTGAGAGTTGAAAAAGCAGGAAAGCCTGTTTTCCTCTTCCAATCTATGACAAGAAATTAAGTAGATCTCCTCCTCACACCTATTCTAAAATTGTGAAGGACATGGTAACTACAGATATTACTTCTTTGGTGTAATAAATCAGCCAGTTTTAGATGCAAAACATGTTTTGATAAAACAGAGTTTTTTCCTTATCCAGCACAGAAGGTAGTTTTATTTAACAATTAAAAAAAAATACTGCTTTCATGCATTTAACTGAATTTCCATCTAAATAGAGTTTGACACAAAATGACCAGTACAAGATTAATCATCTAGTAAATAAGAAATGCATCACTCATCTTAATACAAATGCAAAAATTAAGAATTTGACTAGATGTAAAATAAGCTATATAATTGCTCAAATAAATGGGTGATATATATAGGGTATCCTCCTGGCTAGTTAAAGAGGGGAAAAAAGAAAAAAAAGGACCAAATTTAGCATAAGGGCTGTATTTAGTTGCAAATCAACTTTTCAGTGGTTACCAACCAATGAGAATCAATGCATCTTTAGGAAAATAAAGTACACATGCAAAACAAGATTAAAATCAACTATTTAAATTACAGCTTTAAATCAGCAAGCAAGAAACCTTGATTTAAATCAACCCACGCCATCATTAAACGTCTTCATTTACCTAACTCTGTGTGTGTGTGAGAGAGTGAGTGTGTATGTGTGTGGGGGGGAACTGGGTGGTAACGAGCAATTGTTGACTTTTTAACAGCCCCATTGTATCAGGATCTGTTTAAACGTGACAATTATAAAAAGAAGTTACTAATGCAAAATTTGTGCTTTTGGGGGAATTGTCTGTTCTGGATGCTCATTTCCTTTATTCTGACATTAAAAATGGAAACTAAGGGCTAAAATTCTATACACACTGTCAAGATAAAATATCCTTACACATCACTGAAGCTGGATAAATATCAACCTAACAAGTGCCGCTTAGAACCTGCCTTGTCTCTCTGTGCTCAGAGACATGCTTCAAGGCATGCCGTTAAAGTGTGTATTGCAGCATGGGGCCATTAACTACTGCCATAAGCAAGCAGAATTCCATGAGGTCAATGGAATTGACTACTCTCTAGTCCAGTGGTGATATTTGGCCTGATGAGCTGAGATAAGGGAACAGTAGTTGGTTTAGAATTCTCAACCTCCGACCTTTAATGTTTTTGAGTTCTTTTTTCATAACTGAATTATGGAAAAATATAAAGAGCCCCAAAGTGTTAATAAGCTACATTACAAACAAAAGGGGAAAAAGTGTTCAGCATACTGATATCTATAAAGCGCTTGTCAACAAAAGGCAACGTCACTTCATCTACCATTTTATTTTCTTACAGTTTTTGTGCAGATTTGAAATGCCTGTAAGTTGTCTCCGAGTCAGATATAAAACTGCAATTACTAACTAAACAAAAAAAGTGTAATTGTAGCTTTACTGGTCACCATTAGGCAGCCTGCAATTTTTGCCAACAATTATGACATAATAAGAACCATGTGTGACATGACATATATATTCTGTATATGAGAATCAAACTTTTCTGAATAACTTTTTTCTTAATAAATGAAGGGCCAGTTTCTAGCACCCTTGCTCACAAAGAATAGTGCCGCTTTCAAAATCATGAATTAAAGTTGTGAATGAGAACAAGAAATCAGAAAATGTGGGACTAGAGAGGAAGGAAATGGGAAAAAAATCAAGATGGACATAGGAGCCAGCAGAAATGACATTAAGGATAATGGAAAAAATTGAGGAAACACTATATAAGATCATACAGTGGGACCAGTGATGAGCTGCCAAAATCTTAACAGGTTCCCTCCTCACTCCATGAGGGGGTCATTGCCCACCCCTGCCCCCCAGGACTCCCACCCCATCCAACCCCCCGGTGTTCCTTGATGCCCCCCCCTCAGCCCCATCCACCCCCCCTCCCCTGTCCCCTGACTGCCCCCAGAACCGGGCAGGAGGGTCTCGTGGGTCACCGTAGTGGGTGCCCACCCCACCCCTAAGAGCCAGAGGCACCTGCCAGGGGGAGAGGTGTGGAGTACTGGCAGTGCTTACCTGGGGCAGCTCCCAGGAAGCATCCCGCAGGACCCTCTGGCTCCTAGGGGCAGGGGAGCGTAGCTGGGGAGGGGCAGGGGGAGCGGCTGCTCCCCCACTGATCACATCAAAAGTGGCGCCTAAGGCTGGAGCAACCAGGGGGGAAATTCGGTGGGTGCAGAGCACCCACCAGCAGCTCCCCGCCCCACGCCTGGCCAGAGCTCACCTCCGCTCCTCCTCCTCCCCTGAACACGCTGCCCCACTCCACTTCTCTGCCCCGAGACTTCCCGTGAATCAGCTATTCGTGCAGGAAGATGGGACAGGCTGAGAAGCAGGCAGTGGCTTCCCGCTCAGGCCAAGGGTGGCAGAGGTGAGCTGGGACAGGGAGCGGTTCCCCTGTGCACCACACCGCCCCCTCCCCGGGTTACCTGCTGCGGCACGGACGGCCCTCCTCATGCCCCCCCCCCACCCCTCTCCCTAGCTCACCTCCACCTCCCTGGGCCTGAGCAGGAAGCTGCGGCCCGCTTCTCAGCCTGCTCCAGCTTCCTGCACGAACAGCTGATTCGCGGGAAGCCGGGGGGTGGGGGGCAGAGAAGCAGAGCAGGGCGGCACGTTCAGGGGAGGAGGTGGAGCGGAGATGAGCTGGGGCCGGGAGCTGCCGGTGGGTGCTCTGCACCCACCAAATTTTCCCCTTGGGTGCTCCAGGGCTGGAGCACCCATGGAGTCAGGCACCTAAGGCGCCACTTTTGGCCGGTTAAATTTAGAAGCCCTTTTAGAAGGTTCTAAAAGGGCTTCTAAATTTAATAACAGGTTCTAGTGAACCGGTGGGAACTGGCTCCAGCTCGCCACTGAGTGGGACTAACAGTGAAGCTATTGGAGGAAAAATGTCTTTCTAAAACCATCCTTGGCTATTAGTGGAAAAACAAAAGGAAGAGAGACTTCAGCTCTGTATAGGTCCATTCGGCAGCGTAGATTTTAAAGTTTGCCTTTTGACATACTTCTAAGATTAAAAGCATCACACACCAGGAAAAGAGCACACACACGTGTGTATGCACAAACACACCCTGATCCTGCATCTATTTGTGTGGTCTCTGTACTTGGGTAGAGTCTCATTGACCTATCCAGATCAACCCAAACATATGCCATTAAAGGCTTTATACCACGTTTGTGTATTTGGGGTTTGCTTCATGTCCTGCAGGAAAAGAGGGATAGAAGGTTTCTTCTGTTTTTCCATATCAATTCATCTTTAAAATTAGATGCCTTAGTTACTGTGAAAACAAACAGCATTTTAGAAACTTACATAAGTTTTGTAACACCCCGGCCCTTTCTGCCCCCTTCAAAAATCTGCTCTCATAGGACATTCCAGACCTAGGAGTGTTGTATATTTCATTCTTTGCCAGTAGTATAAGGTTCCCCTTCACAGCCCTGATGAGTTGCAAAAATTGGCCCTTAAATCTCTCAGTGGTCCATGATGAAATATTACCCATGCTTCATCTCAAACCATTGTAAGAAAGAAGAAGAAGAAGAAATTACTCTGGCAGGTGGAATATTCTCTTTGTTTGAATCAGGGTGGGGGAAGTGGGAGGAAGGGTAGTGCGCCATTCAAAGTATGTGCATGGCGGGGCGGGGAAGGAAGAGAAACAGATTCTTCCCCCACCTGACCCTCTTTCTTCCCCTCTCAGGCATGCTTCCCACCCTTGTCTCCAGCAGCTTGACTCCCCTGGCCCATGAGCCCCTACACCACACCCTCCAAATTTGAGTGAGTGGGGTTGCAGTGCTACTCAGCTTTGGCCCAGCCAAAAAGTGGTTGGGCCTCAACCTTGGTGGCCCCCTCGCCTGCCCGACCTATCATTTTAATGGCAATAGCTTGAGGCTACCAGGGGTTTCAAATGTGGGAAATGTTTCCAATGGAGATGAATTACTGGGCAAAAGCCATGCAAGGTGGTCAAAAGTACATCATAAATTGCATTTATCACATTGCACTGCTATGTATTATATAAATGTCAAAACTACATATGTGTGCATTAGTATTATTTAAACACTAAAGGGACTAAAAGCAATGACAGACCCAGAAAAGAAGAGATAAGGACAAAAGAAAGGCTAAATAAATGGGAAATCTATGTGTTGGAAAATGTAAATTAAGTGTATAACCCAACAGTGTTTCATTTGCGGTATTTTTTCCTCTACTCTTTCTCATCCTTTCATTGTACAGAAGGAAACAAATTACATAGTTACTTTCTTCAATTTGTACACACACACACCCCCATAAAAATTGCATTTTATGTTTCCAATTCAAGATGCAGACAATTAGAAAAGATTCATCTATCTAGATTTCTCCTGAATAGAAAACCTGAATCCAGATCAGATGAGAAACAATACTACCTGGATACAACAGAACGAGAGAGAGAGAGAGAGAGAGAGGAAGGATAGAATCACCCAATACTGCAGAACCATGTTCACCAATAATAGCCGATCCACTTTATTAGTTTGATACTCAACAATTATCACACGCTTAATCCAAAAGAGAAAGTGCAAACATTTTCATCAGGCACAAACAAATGCTTCTTTAACAAGATTACTTTGATCAGCACAGCTGTGTGCATATGACTCTGATGGCTGACTTTGCAATACTAATGAAGCAGTTTTTCCCCTCCAGGTTTCCTGATGGACATCCCTGGAAATTAAATTTTCAACTTATCAACAGAACAAATACAGCACAGACAGCAGCAATGGAAGTTTCATCATATTGTGCTGCCGGAGCATCTCAATTTTGACTTGAGGAAAGTGCTTTTATGTAGTAGTGTAGCTTAGTTTCAGCATCCACTTCATATTTGGCCTCTTTGGGTGTGTCTGCAATAAAAGACCCATGGCACAGGTGTGACTGGCCTGGGTTAACTGACTTGGTCTCTCAGATCTCAGGCTGCAGGGCTAAAAATTGGACTCAGGCTCGAGCCAGAACTCCGAGACTCATCCTCCTCACAAGATTTCAGAGCCCAGGCTCCAGCCCAAGTCCAAACGTCTACACTGCAATTTTTAGCCCTCTAGCCCGAGCCCCATGAGCCAAAAAGTCAACTGATCTAGGCTCTAAGACTCAGTGCCACAAGTTTTTTATTGCAGTGTAGACATACCCTTTGTTGAGACTGCAAATAAAAGATTCAGACTGATGTGGAAACCTGTTCAGCAAGGATTTAAGTGAAGCCAATAATTCACTTGACCTGGGCCACTGAACAGACTGCAAATTGCAACTGCTTTTTGTTGCTGTCGGCCTGGGTTGGATTCAGTTAATTGACTTACTGAAGAAAGGATGACGTGAGTTTTAATTGCATCGGTTATAAGCAGGTATCTTAGATAAACACTATTATAGTGAATTCACAGTAAGCATCTATTGTTAGCAAACCAGGATATTGTGCAAAATATCAAATGTTAATTGATTCTAAAAGTAAAATTCATAATGGTTGTGTATACATTATTAAATTTACTGTTATCAACTGCAGGAAATATACTTATTTGTTCAAAGTTATTCAAAAATACTGTTGTTGACCTTTTATTTTTTACTCATTTTATCTGCTCTAATAACCCCTGAAGTACCAGATTCGGTAAAAATAATCAGTCTTCCACTCTGCAGAAGTTCCTCTCCACCCTTCTCTCTTCCCCGCTCCCCCACCGCTCTCCCCCCACTCTAGTTTTTCAGGGCTTACAAGGTCCAAAAGATTGACAGGGCTTTTACAGAATCTGCCCCAAAATATTTTACAATTCTTCTATTTTTCATTCCACTTAAAAACATATCTGCCGTGATCATACATAGAGACAGGTTATTGTCCAATATCAAAAATGACTGGAGCATTCACCTATATTTGATGAGTATCTCTACTGCACATGAATAAGAAACTAAAAATTCAGGTCAATTTATAAATCAGAGCAGACAATTTATTTGTCTTTAAAATTCACACCTGAAGTATAGCTATTCACAGTGATGTCAGATGTGAAGAAGTTGACTGGGTACATTCTACTTCAAATTAGTTTATGCATCATACTAAACTCAGGGTACAGTATGTCTACACTAGAAACACTGCAGCGCTATAGCTGTAGACACTTATTACAGTGATGAGAGGGGTTCTCCAATCGCTGTTGGTAATCCACCTCCCTGAGAGGCAGCAGCTAGGTGAGTGGAAGGACGCTTGCCTCGACCTAGCACGGCCTTCACCGGAGATTAGGTTGGCTTAACTACGTCTCTGAGACGTGTGGATTTTTCACACCCCGAATTGATGTTGCTATGCCAATTGAACTTCTCAGTTTAGACTAGCCTCAGTCTCCACAAACTCATGTTAAAGCACAAATCCACGCCGGTCCACTCAGTCACCGTTCTATCCTGTTTTAAAATCAGTCTGCAAACTTACCTCTTTTGCAATGCCTGCAATAGAGCAATTCAACTATTTTTTATTCTTTTCATATAGGCAGATATAAAACAGTGGAAGCACCAAGTTATGCATGTGCCTAGTGTAGCTATACTTTTCTATTGCTGCAACGCTTTCCCCCCTCTGCGGCTGCTTTTTCTCATTGTCCATGACTTTGCGTCTTCTGTGACATATTGGCACACTTCAGGGTTCTGTAAAAGAAGCAGTGGCCTGAGTTTACCTACCTTAGATGTTTCTGGTTCCACGTGCTGTCTCTTGGGTGTCCCTTTCGACTCAAGCACCTTTTGAGTATTATCATTCTTACGTGAGGGCAACTCAACTCCTTCACCTTCAAGTGGCAGGTTAATATCTTCTGTGTGGACAGGACGATCAATGCCATTGGGATTCAGATTGCAATGGATAGCTAGGGAAAATTCAACACATATGGCTTAGAGAGAACACCGCACTGGAAGGAATAAAAAATAGTCTAATATGGGAAACATTTGTTATGGAGTACAGATAGTCACACAGGTATCTAGGGTTACTTCTGATCACGTCAAAGATATCGTAGCTTGATATTGAGACAGGATAGGACAGGAGGAAACAGAAGGAAAACAACACTGCATAATACTATTCTATTCAGGTTATTGTAGCATACCTACTGAGGTACCTGAGCATCGCTGTGGTCCAAGTGCCCTCATATAGGTCTTATCAGCATGAACTAAATGTATCTCGTACATTTATTGCTGGGATGGAACGGAAAGTTTTTTGTATTTTTTAAAATGTAAAACCTTACATTACTTGTTCCATTAAGTTCTCTGCTTAATAAAGTACTTCAGTTCCTAAAGAGTATGGGACGCATGCATGGGGCATGTACAGCAAATCAGAAAGGCTACTTCAATAAATGAGAATAATGACTTACACAGCTAATTGTCTCCCCTTCAGCCCTTCACACCACTGAAAATTAACATTTCCACCATATGAACAAATGAAAGGAACTTAACACCTCTCTGAACACACACACTCCTATGCATACTAAAGACACACAGCCAGAAATAGGAAAACCCAGAGAAACATGCAATGGAATTTAGAATTGTGTTGATATTTTAACTGGGTTTTTTTGTTCTGCAATTGCACATTCCCATATTCATGAATTAACAACCTTTTATACAAACAGACTTTCAAATAAACTGATCCTGAGGCTGCTTCCTGTTCATGTAAACAAGTACTCAGATTTTTACCTTTTACTTTCTGATTACTGTGCTGTTTTCAGACATATTTATAATTAATAGTCCAGTCTTCCTCTATTTGCAAAAGGGATTAGCGCAGGCAATTTTGTTCAATATTTCTTCCTAGGGGGAATGAAACTGAAGAGCCACTAAAGAAAACAATATAGAATTAAAATGTTTTTGCTTTGCCTGCACACTGGTGGTTCTGCTTCCTTCTCTCACTCTAACCCACTGGTCTCATTTCTACTCGCCATTAGATCAGCCTTGAAAAACTGTCATGGACAGCCAAGCTAAAGCAGCATGAGCCCAGAGCCCGTGAGCAGGTACTCTCTCACTAGAAAGCCCTTTCATTAAATCCCAGATGCCCTTTTAAAATCTGTACACTGAGATTCCAAAGTCTTAGTCCAGCAGAAGACTTCAATTAGGAAACAAAGTTAAAGCACAAGCCTGGGAGCCAAGAGATCTGGGTTTTCCTCCTGGACCTTCCATATACACCTTACATGATGTAGGACAAGCTACTTCATCCAGAAGTGTGCCGCAGTTTCTTCCATCTGCCCGTTAGCTCTCGGATGATTATGGAGTGATTGGAAGTCATGGAGGTTTGGTTAGGGGAAATTCATTAACAATGGCAGTGTATGAGACTGAAGGCACTACAGAAGTGCCAAGTATTGTAAGTCGCAACCTGGTTCTCTTACAGTACATTATAGTCTTTCCTTTACCCCTTTACAAAGGAAAGGGACCTGTTGTGGTGCTGCATAGAAACCATCAGGATTAAATGTTTTCTTGAAATGGAAAAAATAAGGAACTAAATGTAGCAGTGGTAATAAAGAGTAGGCGTGATACTCAAAGGTCCCATTAGGATTATTTCCCATTGTGCGAGGCACTGTAAAAATTTATAGGAAAGCACAGTGTCTTCCCTGAAGAGCTTACACCCTAACCAAAGATAAGATGCAACAAAGCCATGAAATTGACATGGCTGCCTGGCTCCCAGCCATGAACTGGGGGTCCAGCTGCCTGGGGCTTCTCACCCCGGCTCCCAGGTGGGAGCGGGATCCATTCTTGCCCCAGCTCCCAGCTAGGAGCAATGTCCACCCACCCAGCTCTCCAGGGGAGTGGGGGAGGCTGGGCTTTAGCTGCCTCACTTTGTCAATTTCATGGCTCCTGCCCTGAAACTGGAAAGACAGCTAACAGCTGATGTAAGTAAGGCAGCATCTTCACAGACACTTCGTGACCCTAACTACACCGACATAAGCTCTATACCTCTCACGTAGGTGAAGTTATTATGTCGGTATAATAGCGCACTTACAGTCGGCAGGAGGAAGGCTGTAGTATAGACACCGATATAATTAGGTCGGCTTAACTGTGTAGTGTAGACCAGTGTAAAAACAAACAAGAGAAAGGATGAAAATGCCAGTGTTTGGAGGAAGAGGAACAGGTGGTTACCGTGATTAAGCCACCTGAAAAAACTGAGGGTTTGGAGTCACCGAAAGATTATTTTGTTTGCCTCAATGCAGAGACTTGAAATCTGCCAGAGAGTGAGAGAGTGGGGTGGTGTTACACTGGTGTCAGGAACGGACCTTTTGCTATTCCTGTTGAAAGACACCCAGATTATGAGCCTTGGGGGGACAGAGGTATGAACCAGGGGCAGCAGCAGTGGAGGGACTAGATTGGAATAAGAATCCTGGGGTGGGAGAGACTAGGATTAGCTGGCCAAGGAGAATGGAAGCTATGGGGGATGGAGATTGAGAGCCAGTAGGCCAAGGAGACTAGCACTGGCTAGTCAAGGAGACTGGAACAGAAGATGAGAGCTGAGGGTACAAGTCTAGTGTAAGGAGGCCAGGAGGGAAAGCAGACTGGGACTTGGCCAGGGAGCCCAGAGGGGAAGAGTAAGTGTGGCCAAGAAGAAGAGTAGCACTGCATAGGATGGACTTAATGAGCAACCATTCAATATTTGGTTTAATCCTCATTGTTCAATGTGCAGCTTGAGGCCTTATTCAAATCCTGCTCTCAATACAGAATTATTAAACTTCTTCATGGGCACTTTTATGGTGCACTTCACTATAATATCTGAGTGCTTCACAAAAATAAATTAATCTATCTTCACAACAACCCTGTGAGATGAGGGAGTATTGTACCCCATTTTAGAGAAGGAGAAATAATGCACGGAGATATTAAGGTCAAAACTGTCCATTAATTTTGGGTGTGCAATTTAACACACCCAAAGCCTGTTTCCCCCTTCCCCTCCCCCGCATATTGAGCATTACCTGCACATTATATTTTCAAAGTACAACTCTCATTGATCTCAGTTGCAGACGTGAGTGCTCACAGCTGAAGATTAGACTCTAGGAACACAAGTCAAACACTCAGAAAATGAGGAACCTACAGCATCTTGCTATGATAAGCGACTTGCCCTGCACCACAGGGGAACCCTGGCAGAGACAAGGATAGAATCCAGTTCTCCAGGGCAACATTCAACCACCTTAACCAGGAGTCCATCCTCCGTCTTCCTTCACCCCCTTGACTCATTCACCTCATAGCTTCCAACTTCTGCAACCAATGAGGCCAGGATCATAGGGACAAGAGACTTATTCACTACACAACCCTGATTCTTCCCTAGAGTAGGGCCAGCCTATACACTCAATGAGTAGGAGTCCTGGGATAAAAAAAAATAATCTTTTTAATTATATTATCACAGACTATCTCATAACGATAAGCACAATGGAGCCGAATTAAGATTGCATGGGTAACTTTAAGGTTTCAAAGTCAAGCACTCAAAAGTAAGGAAATGCCAGAATTAATGTTCTGGATCTGGTCCAACTTTACCCCTTCTTGGATTTTGCCTTTGTTACCTTACATGACTATAATTTAAATAAACCTCAGCATAAGCACCACTCTTGATCTTAGCTATTCCTAAAACTTTTCCTTGCAGGACTCTTCTAGTTCTCTGCATGTCAGGGAGACACTGAAATTCTGATGTGCTCCAGAGTTGGAGGTAATAAGACTCACCTGATCTGGCTGCCTAGCATCTCTGTGCATGGTCCTAGAACCTGCCAATCTGTTACAGTGCACAATCCAAGGGAATCTTTTGGTCTCCTAAACTCGAGTGTTGTGATCATAGGTTTCAGGGGTGTTACAGAAACGTATTCGTTTATGGATAAATTCACTATTAGGTGATAAGACACTGGAAAAGGGTCTGATCTTTCCTGCATCAGGTGGTCTACCTACTTGAAACAAAGGAGTATGTGGAAAAACCTGCACTGTCTACCTCAGACCATAGAAAGATAAGAGAAAATATACTGGGTCAGGACTTTCCATCCTCAAGGCAGAGGCAGATTGTCCTGCTCGCTATGCCTATATGCTCCCCTCTTGCACACAGGGGAGGACAAATTATTGCAACAGCGCTAACACTAGTATACAAATAGTCTCTCATGACAAACCCTAGTCCAGGCAAGCAGTGGGGCAGAGAATGGGTAGGAAATGATCATTCATAAGGAAGCACTAACCCTGGAATCTACAGAAAGCTGAGCACTTCACCCCTGTAGATCTTGCATGGAGGTACTCTTATTCATCCTTGTTTAAATGCCCTGGCCTCTGCTACAGAAGCTCAATAGGACCAAGAGTCTTCTCATAGCCTTTGGCTGCCAACCCTCATCTGTGCTCTACCTTTCCCAAGGGGAGAGACACAAAGCGTACAGTGGAAGTTAATGCTGCCTCAGGTAACATTCCGATTCTCCTGTGGATTGCAGCTCCTCTGCTCTATCCCTGCTCTTGCCCATTTCTTTCACACTGCCCAAAGACAATGCAGATTTTTAATTTATTTTTCATTTTGGCGGGGGGGGGAGGGGAGAGAAGACCTCTTGTGAGGCCACTTTGATTTGCCCCTCACTGTGCCATGTCTGGGGGGAATAAATGTGCCAATATTTCATGATTCCATGCAAGCATAAACATCACTTGAAAGGGTTAAAATTAAATGTAATTAAATTAAAAAAAATCACATTGCCCACTCTCAGCCCATCATCCTTTCGAGGTAAATAACATTAGTACTGTTTCAGTTATGTTGTATAGTGGGATCCTTCAGGACACAAAAGTAAAAGAATTACTGCTAGCAAAAGGATATGACGGGTGGATTCAGATTCCAATGGCTTTTTACTGGAGAGAGAGGAGGCTTATTCCAAACAAACACAAGCGGTTTAAGAAAAGCCCATTGCAAAATTGTTGATATTATGAGGAAGGAAGGAAAAAGACATTTCAAGTTTGCCATCCTGTTTTTTTGTGTTTGTTTGTTTTACCATCGATTTAAATGACTAAACAGTTGGGATAGACTAAACACAGAGTAAGCAAATGTTGTACTGAATTTGTTCCTTCAAAACACCATGAAAAGGGTCACCATGATGGGGGGGTGGGGTCACTGCACTCATTTAGCTGAATTCATTTTGCTCCCGGAGCACTCCTCTACTTCCCAGTGCTTTTATATTTATCCAACCCTACGCCAGCCCGTCCCTCTCACACATACAAAGAACGTTTGCTTGCACTGACTGTTTTTTTCTGCCCCACTCTCAGTAAGCTTAGAATATATAAGTCAATTCCATCTACAGTATTTACTCAGACAAGTTTAGGGGTTTTTTTCTCCCCTTTTAATTTTAGTGTCCATCTCTCTCAATATTTGTCTAGGATAGGAAAAGAGGTTAAGGTCAGGTTGGTGGTAGCTAACAACCTTTTCCCTACAATCAGCACAGGGGAATAGCTTTCACTTTGGTTTAGCTGGTCAAGGTCAAGGCCAAGGCCAAGGCTAGGCTTCTCACAGGAGCCTATTACACAAGGGGGAAAATAGTGTATAGCTAACACATGTAAAAGGGCTTCAGCATAACTGAGAATTTGTCTCCAGGAACTGCAAAGTTAACTGAGTAGAACTCAACAGGGAAGAAAATTATCAAGGTGTTTTATTTCAGAGGAACAGCCGTGTTAGTCTGTATCCGCAAAAAGAAAAGGAGGACTTGTGGCACCTTAGAGACTAACCAGTTTATTTGAGCATGAGCTTTCGTGAGCTACAGCTACCTAGAACTCAACTCATGACGTGGGTCACTGCTTCTCCACCATTTGCCTCTCCCCTCAGCTTGCTGCGAAAGAGATGTCTCTCTATTCTATCCCACCCCTTCCCTATGTTTTTGAGTCTTCCCTTCCCAATGAGTAATTCCTGCCCATGTCCCTGTTTCTCCGCAGAGCTGTTCCAGTAAGAGTGAGATTTAGCTGGTTCTTCTCAATTAAAAAGCTTGGTTTCTTCAGCAGCTGATGGCACTTATCAGGGAAAGCTGCCTTCTAACCATGGGCAAGTGAACTTTTCAAGCCCCGAACTCACATGATTGAGAAGGAAGAGGAGAACCACAGGAGCAGTACCGTCAGCCTTAAGCATTCAGAAATCATGAGTCAAGTCCCCCCAAAATATTAAAATCATGATTTTTAGAAATAATAAGGGAGTTCTTTTTATTTGCCTGTAAGGATTGGTCAGCATTTTTCAAGCTTTCTTTCACAACCATATGAGCCAGAAACCATTTCTTTTCGATTCATTGCTCAATTTGTATAAGCTAGATGTCCTGCAATCTGATCCATATGGGCAGGCTTCTGTGCTCACAGAAATCTCCACTAAGTCTAAAGGGGTTCCATGGGGGTGTAGGATCTTGACCACACAGCTTGCAAGGTCAGGGCCTAAATCTGAATTCAAATCTACATTCGCTTTCTACTACAATGCATTATGCATTCTTGCATAGTTGGCAAGAAATATTTCATAATTTTACTAATTGTAGTGGAAATACTGCCTGATGCTTAAAAAGGTAAATAGATCAGTTAAACAACATTAAAGCTTATTCGGTGAGTGCTTTAGCAATAAAAATAGCTCTACTCAAAGCTATTGAGTAAAAATAGCACCTTCTTACTCATCTGTTCTGCTCTGTGTGTATTGCAGTCTAATCTGCTTGCTTTTGTTATTTAGATTTGAAAAATGAATACCAGGAGAGCCTGTCCTAACCTCTAAGTGTCCATCAGAAAACAAAATTCCCCATGAATTAAAAAAAAAAAATTAAATTATTTAAATCCCTTGCAAGATCTTCCATACTCATAAATTGGAGTATTTATGCCCCAAAAATGTAGCTGACTCATGCCAGGAAATAACCCCATACGACCTACATGCTGTCCCCTCCACAAAATCCCATAAAGGTTGGAAAGAAGAGGGGAGACCAGCTTTGCTGAGTGTCGAAAAGGTTAACAAACCAAAGCCACAGTGGGTGGAGAGCCAGAAAGGTTCCACAATCTTATTAGTCACCCGCAACCCACATGTACATCAACTGAAAATTCAGCAGGTATTCAACATTTCCCCAAGGCAATAAAGATCTTGCCAAAATCTTATCAACCTTTTAAAGCCTCATCTAGGCTCTTCTATAGATCTCTGCCTATCCGGCTCTTTGTTTATGGATGGCTCAAAACTCCTTATTAACTCTTTCCATGAAGCATTTGTAACTTTACAGGTGCTTGGTTTCAACCTATTTCTTCATAGCTAATATAAAGTAGCCAGACAGCATTCCCTCAAGGGATGTCTGCCTGACAAGAACTCTCAGTCAGTTTTAGCAGCCCTAGAATTCACTAAGACACTGGCAGACAGTGTTTCACTTTCCTTGCTCATTCCAACCCTAGCGACTGAAAAAAGCAGTCTCATATCATCTGATTTAGATGGGTGTCCAGACAGATCAACCAAACTAGGGGGGAAGATACCTGTGAAAGGCCACACACAATAGTAGATTCCCACATTTCCAGAAGCCACTACCTGAGAAATTCTGGATTTCCTCCAAGAATCTGGATTATTCTACAGATTGAGTCTGACCTGAGTATCTGCCACTTCCCTACCAATGCAACAAGATTTAAAGCAGGGGTGGCCAACCTGTGGCTCCGGAGCCACATGCGGCTCTTCAGAAGTTAATCTGCCGCTCCTTGTATAGGAACGGACTCCGGGGCTAGAGCTACAGGCGCCAACTTTCCGAGCAGAAGACCAGTCAAGGTAACCAATGTGTGTACTTGTCAAGCGGTCACACCTGGTCTACACTAATGAGGTAAGTTGATCTAAGGTAGGCTAGTTAAGTTACATAACTTAAGTCAACTTAAGTACTAGGTTATGTAACTACCTAGCTTAGCTCAATTTACATACACTCTCCCGCCGACATACCTTCCTCCTCTGGGGGAGATGGAGTACTGATGTCGACGGAAGAGCCCTCTGCCATCAACTTACCACGTCTTCACCAGACCCACTAAATTGATGCTGCTGATTTGGTCAGCAGTGAAGACAAGCCCTCAGACTCGAATGAGTCAGTCTGTTTTTAGTTTTCATTGGGCTGTTTGGCCTCTAATTGTTATGACTACATGAATAAATCAGCTTCTGGAGCCTGAGCCCCAACTGCTGTAGATCAGCACAGCTCCACAAACCTGGCCAATTTACACCAGCTCAGGGTGTAGCCCATGGCATAGACAGATCAGCCTGAATCGAAATACTGCCTATGCTGACAAGTAACAAGTATGACTGGAATACTAGTAATATGCAAAGGTAGCAGCATCAAACTTTGTCTAATCCTGTTTCCATGAATCTACAAATCCAGTGGCCAATAATGTCAGTAGAATCCACGCAGTTGGTCAATCAGGCTCCATATCAATCATCTTTTTTCTTGTACCTCAATGCAGATTATATGTAGGTTTATAATAACAGAAAGTTTCTAAGGCTAAAGTTTGGTATTACTTTATTAAATAACATCTGTATCTAGACATTTGTTACTATTAATCACTGTAAACTAGACCATCGATACAATAGTGTCAAACAATTACACATGAGTTCGTAGTGGAAAATATAGCAGCACAGATATTGCTGAAACTATTACTAATAATGATAAATTGGCAATTTCATCCTTTAGCAGTCAAACCAATCCAATCATCTGTCCTCTTTCTAATACCACTGATGGCCATACAAAAGGTCTACTTTGCCATGGAAAAAATCCCTTACTTTCCTATAGAACAGAAACCTATCTAATATACACCTGCTCAGTTTGAAATCAGATATATGAAGGACAGAGGCAGAATTAACGTTTTAGGCCCTCATCTTGCAGTCATTTATGCACAAGCTTAATTTTACTCATTCAAGAATTTTACTAATGCAACATAGATACCTGGAAACTAGTTGGAGGCCACTAGCTCATTTTACATAGGTCACTAAGTAGTCACTTTCCTACCACACCTGAGATGAATTTAACTAACGATCTAGAATAAAAGATGATAATCCATTACCATTCCTTGTGCCATCCAGATTCCATGCCCCTCCTCCCGCAACATGCTGTATTTTATTACTATATTCTATAACCTTGTGACCTTAGAAATGCAAACTCCTTCTTGCGTAAAGAGAGAAGCATTTAACCATGAAAGTTAAGACCACTAGCATGCAAGTCAAATTATTTTGAAGAGTTATTTGCCAATTCCATCTAGGATTCATAATTATATTTTAATATTTGTCAGTATTAGTAGCTCTCTAATGTCATGCTAATGACTGGGAGACTCATTGCTGGGAGTCTCAAATAACTGAATCTTGTGAATTTGTAAGTAAGGCTCTGATCCTGCCATGAGCTGTGCACAGAGGCAGGTCTACCTGCAGTTAGCTCATTGCACAATCAAGCAAGGTGAACATACATTAAAAAGGAGCAGGGGTTGTGCATCACAAAACGTACTTTGCTAATTAATTTTAGCAACTGCAGTGTAATTTGAACTATAGATCACATTCTGCAATGTGCCAGTAAATGTTTGGTAGTTTATTTTGTAAAAATAATTCACCCTTTGTTAGCAAGAAGCCTTATGACACCATTCTATTAAGTATTTGCTGAGAAGTGGGCAGATACTCCCCTTTTCTGGTGTGAATTATGAAAGGTGTAGTTTAGCGAAGTGCAGATTAAAGAGGGTTCTACTGCATTTTGTTATCTCAGTTTACAAAACAAAAATCTTTCTAGAAAAGCCTGCTTTAAGAGATTAGCAATTCACATTCCACCACAAATTATATTTCTAAGGATCCCTAATAAGGCCATCATTCAATTCTGTAAATAGCAACTGTAACATCAGAAATATTTTCTGAAGATAAGAAAGACTATCTAGCGCACAAAGCCTGAAGACTGACAGACATTTGGAAAAGTCTTTTTTTATTACAGTTATAAATGTCACAGTAAGGAATTCAATACACTGAACACAAATTTGCATTTTCCTTATATGGTTTCTAAAAGTATATATCCAGTAAGTGTATGGAATACATTGGACTTTGATTCAGCTGTGAATCCATGCTTTATCCCCATTTAAATTTGCTATGAACACAAAGGAAGATGGAAAATATTTATAAACTCTCATTAGCCTATTTAACTTATTTTGTAATCTCGTAATTGACTTTGTTTTTCAGCCTTGCTTTTCGTCATTTTATTACAACATGCTTCTTCCTACCAGACCTCTCACTCTTTGAGCCCATCCGTTCCCTATGGAGACGGAAAATTCCTTTTTTCCTTCCTACAATATAATTCCTCACCTCCTACTGCTTACTCATACCACTGAATTCTACTGTCTCAGATACCCAGCCCACTCTTGTAGAAATACACTGCTCGTTGAAAGTGTATCATTACTTTCCTAGAGAAAAATACAGAAGAAAGCTGTCATTTACACAAATTCCAAAAAAATGAAGAATGAGGAATTGTAAAGAGCACTAATTAGTAAAAGGGTCTATTTCTTGCTTTTGCAGTAACTTGACTATTAATACACACAGAGTAATTTTATGGCCTCTATCTTCCCTCCCAGCATTCACACACACACAAATTAGTAGCAGAACCTCATGGGATTAAAAAGGCAGTTACTAAACTGCAGGGCCAGCAAGGATACCAAGCTGGCACGAGCCAAAACTCTATAAACAAACATTCAGAAGGCCCGAGATCCACCCAAAATACTGTCCCCAGCCCCTGTTCTTGACCAGATGCATGATGGGTATCTCCTCGTGCATACGTTTTGGTTCTCATGGGTAGGACTAACACAGCTTGCTCCTGCCCATGTTAAATCCCAGCACCTACTAACTGCTCTATCTGACTCCTTCTAGGGGAGTCACAGAGCATGTAGGAGTAATGCTGTTTAGAGCAGCATTAATTAATTCTTCTATGCTACGCCAGTATTAGTTCATGCTGCATGGAGAATACGCTGCTTATTGAAGTTACTCTTCTACTCCCAACCCTACTTTCTGGCCTCACCATAGCTGTGCTTCAGGGTTTACTGCACTAAGTTTCAGTGCTATCTACAATATCCTTTCACCTCTGGTAGTTCAGCTCTAATGGAATGAGCACAGGAACTGGTGAGAACTGATCTTGGCTCCAGATGTGCTCTGGGATCTTGGACAAATCACAGCTTTTCTCTCTCTCAGTATCCCCATTTGTAAAATGGAGACAACGATTTATTTACATAACCTGACAGGGATGTTACTGTTTGTACAGCACTTTGAAAACGTAAAGTTCCATGTAAATAAATTATAAGTACGACAGTTACTACCACCTCCGGAAATCTAGCCAAAGCAGCAGATGGTTATATGGCATCTGCCAACCCCAAAGCACCATTACAGTAGCCTACAAAATTCAGCGTTCAGCTCTCTGAAATACTTTGTCTTTCCTACTTGGTGGTCCTTGGCCAAATTCTGCTCCCAGTTGCTCTCACACAAATCCAGAATAATTCTGGTTAAATAAATGAATGGAGTTATTCTGGAAATGAACAATAGTAACCAAGACCATAGTTTGGTCACCTTCCCCTATCTGCTACATTTGGCACCTTTAATAACTATGCCTCTTCTCTGCATACCTTTAGCAAATAACCGAGGGCTAGGCTGTAGAACCCTGAAGTCTCGTGGATAAGTACTTACTCACACAAGTATCCAGCTGAAGTCAATTCTACTGTTTGCATGAATATGTGCCCACTAATGTAAGTAAGAGATGCTTTGTACTAGCCCTCAACTCATGGCTCTTGTTCACAGGAGATGGACGGACTCAGAATCCCTGCCTCAAAAAGCCCACAATCTAAACACCTCCGAGACACATGGACAAGGGGTTGGGAACAGGTATAACAGGTTAGTGGCAGAGTCAGCTGCGGGGCGGCGAGTTATATGGGCCTGTGGTGCCTGGGCTCCAGCAATATTCAGGGCCCAGGGCCCAGCTCCACGAATGTTTGGGGCCGGGTCTCTGCCCCAGCCCCGCCTGCCGCTGCCACCACATGCCTCCCCCGGAGCATCCCCTTGCCCCGCCTGCTGCCCTCGCATGCCTCCCCCAAGCATCCCTGCCTGCCCTGGGCAGCAGGCGGCTGCCCTGCCACTCTGGGTTGCACTCCCTTGCTGGCTGCTGCCAGCTACAACAACAGTCCCTCCACCCCCTCTGGCACCCACCAGGAGACATCTCTGAGGGGGCTTCCTGGAGTCTGAACCTGAGCAGCTGGGGCTTGGGTGAGTGTCGGACTCGTGACACCCTGTTCCCCCCACCCCCTACACAATCACCAGCCCACAGTCACCACTCCCGCCCCACGTTTGGCAAGGGGCGGCCCCATTCCCCACCCCCTGTGAGGCTACGGTGAGGGGGAGCAGCAGGGGAGGAAGTGCACGTGTAATAGCAGCCCCCCCCCCCCTCGGCGCTCACCACAGGGGAGGCGAGGCGGCTTCCTGGACCTGAGCATCTGAGGCTTGGGTGAATATCGTGACACCCTCCCCCACTCCGCCCCCGCCCGCAGTCACCGCTCCTGCCACACACTGGGCAAGAGGCAGCTCCATCCCCCACCAAACAACGACGAAGAGGGTTTGCTGCCTCCTCAAGAGCATCGCAAAAGAAGGGGCTATATTTTGTTTTAATTTGAGAAAGTATTTGCTTTTGAGGGTTATTGACCCAAGAGTGCTTGGTTGTTTCTATATTCAAAAGAGTATTAATAAAGTTGATATTCTTAGTTAAATATTTTTTCTTACGATAGTGATATTGTGTAATATAGGGAAACTGTTAAATGCTTACTGTTTCCAGTCCATTTTTACATTATTTTTAAAAATATATATCGGCTTACATGGCGGGGGTGGGGGGGGAGGGCGGGGCAGGGGGGAGATGGCAGGATTTGGACCCATTATGGGCACCACCAAAAACTACACAAACTGGCTGCCCCCAGCCAGGAATATAACCCCAGTGTTCTAACTCATAGTTTAAGGTCCTATCCACTAGACTATGCCACCTATATTTCCTCAATAACTCTCCAAGGCCTTATATACACTAGCATTTTTCTCAGTTTCCCACCATAGCTACTGTCTGTGGCACACAATGGTGGGAATCTTAAAGGCTTCATACACAAGTTAAACAGGAGGGGTGAAAGAATGGAGCCCTATGGAAAACTGCATAAGTGTGCCTGGGGCAGAAAAGCAACTGCCCAATACTCTGGGATCTCTCAGAGGAAAGGAGTAAGACTCTCAAGAAAAAATTCGATTTACCTGTTTTACACCTCATGGTCAAGAGCAGATGGCTGATCTGAAAGAATCAGCAATGAGACCTAGGGCCTGATTGCCTATCATGGCCAAGGTGTACTCAGTGAGTGCAGGAGCAGGGGAGTGTCAGGGAGGAGGAGAGGAAAGGAAAGTGGTTTGGCCCCTGGATAAGTTAGAATAGCCTAAGGACTGCTCTAACTTACACTTGAACCACCTGTGCTCCCTAGAGGCTGTGGGCTGATCACAACTAGAATGTAGCAGTGTTCCAACCCAAGTCCTGCTCACAGAACACCCCAAAACGCCTTCTACCTTGGGTTTACAAGGGTGAGCCTACCAGGTCTATGCAAGTCCTTTTAGTGACAGTATTCCCCAGGGTGCAGATCCACTGCCTTTAAAGTTATCTTACGCTGCCACAGCATTTTAGGAGGACCCTAGGGCAACAAAGAACTGGGCTCCTAGTCTTAGTCAACTGTCAGGAGTTTAGCAGCCAATGCATTATTCATACTATACCCAGGCCTAAAACCATACTGACAGAAGTCAGACCATAGCATGTGTCATAAAACTACCATACAATATAATTAGCAGCATTTTTGCTCAGGAATAGGTAGGGTAGGGTGCTGCAGGTCAGAGCCATAGGGGCTGCTAGTGTGCAGTATACCGGTGTTATCTAGCCAGTTCTGTCAGTCACTCATTTTCACGAGCAATAAATATGTACTGGAGTCCCCCTCCTCCTGCCTTCCCCACTGCACAAGAGCTAAAAGAAAAATATTTTTTGAACCATTGTAACAAAGATCCAAAGGCTTTTTCTACGAGCTCTGACCTACTTCTTTCATTCTTACTGTGGGGAAGCAAACACTGAAAGGAGCATTGTCAAAACTGTTAGATCTAAAAATAGACCTACCTTGGCAGTGCTCCCATCTACATGGGCTCACTTTAAGGCCTGCAAATGGATTTTCCCCACCCCAAGCAATTCTCTGGTGAAGCAGGAAATACAGACACCATGCAACTCGCTAATCCAGCCATTCCACATATTACCTCTTGGGATAACTATACTGATCTAAAACTAAGCCCTATGTTGTGCCAGTTGTCTCCCTCCCCCTACCCATTCAGGTGTTTATTTTCTAACACAAAAAGGATATTGAGCTACACCAAATCTCACCTTTTGTGATTGCAATGCCACCCCCGCCCAACTACCCCAACACGGAGGAAAAAGTCCCAGGTTTTTTAATCCAGTGCTGGGTATTTGCTGTACCAGCTAAATTCCTGGACACTTGACTGAGCAAGGCCCTGATCCTGCAAGGAGAGCTATGCAGGTGGACCTCTGGCCTTAAGGTATGAAAGAAAGAAGAATGGCTTCCCTCCAGTAGTGGATACTAGATAAACCAGGCAGGAGGTCTGCGGCTGACTAATTTCCTATTTCTTTCCGGGGTAGGGATGCACAGGCTAGGAGTGGAGCAGTGAGGGACGAGTATTCTCTTGCCTTCCTGCAGGAAGTAGGAATGACACATGGCTCCAAAACCTCCTTCCAGCTATAGAGCACCTGCCCTGTAGTTGCAAGGGACATTGCTTATTTGGTGCCTATGACACATACCCTATATGCAGGGACTAAAACATTTGATTAGACAATAAGTATGATTTCAAGCACTGATCACACAAAGAATATATGCCTCGGTGTAAAAGTATGATTTTATCCCATGAAGAAAACATAAGCCTTGTCATCCGTTCATCATTCCCCCCCCCCCCCGGCCCCCCTCCAGCAAGAGAGAGACACACACACCTTGAAAAACAGGTAGCCATCCTACCTGGCTAGTATGTGGGAACAGCAATCCTTCCTCTCTCTCACACACACAGTCACAGAGAGAGAAAGGGAGAGTGTCTCACAGGAGAAGGGAACACAAACGGAGGGAAAGACAAAAAGAGGATACATACAGAAGAGCAGGGACGCAACTGGAGAGAGATACAGCAAGAAGGAAACAGGACAATTTCAGGAACTGGAGAAATCAACAGAGCCTACATGGGAGGAGAACAACATAGGGATGCCCAATGGGAAAAGCTATTTGCTCCTGCCAGGGGGAAATAAAGAGGAGAGATGCCCCAGATCCCCTCAGGAACAAGAGAAACACTCTATGCCATTTCTCTCTCCCCTCCCAGGAAGAAAGAGAGAGGGACATGACCCCAGAAGATGCTGGAGGAAAGGAAACAGGATTATCATCCTCCCCTAAGAATAGGGGAGGGCTTCTGCATACTGATGGGGCTTCCGTCCACTCCACTCTCACCTCAGTTACCCTGCAAATGCAAATAGCTCCCAGTGAGATAGAACCTGTTGAGGAAGAGACGCTTGGTGGGTAAGATATCCAGGTTCAATTTCCACTTCTGTCACAGACTACCCATGTAACCGGGGGGAAGACCTCTTAACCTTTTTGCTTTAGTTTCCCCATATATAAAATGAAGATAATATTCCCCTACCTCACAGGGGTTTAGCAACGCTTTAACTCATTAATATTTGTAAAGCTTTTTGAGCTCCTCAGATGGAAGGCACTGCAGAAATGACAAGAATTATTAAAGACATGAGTGGATTTAGGAGACAGAATAAGAAGAGTCTAATCAAGTGAATAAAGAAGGTTTACAGAATGCCCATTTAGCCCATAATGGGGTTTCTGCTCGTGTGTGAACTGGCACACTCCCAAATAGCAGTCTGTTTCATCTATTTACCCACCAAGCACACACACCCAGTTTGCACTGCTAACCCTTTTTGCCACAGAAACAGCAGTAATTAAACCAAGACTCTTCATTTATCATGGCTTACAAATAAAAAAATAATGGAGTTGCATCTGCTTAGACAAGCAATTAATTTGGCCTATAATGAGTTTTAAGGACAAATTCTCAAAATGACTAATTTCGGGAGGCCAGCTTTAGATACGTATAACCATGTTTTCAGAAATAGCCACTAGCACTGGGTGCCTGCCTAGAGAAAACCAGGGCCTGATTTTCAGAGGTGCCGAGCCACCATAGCTTCAAGCAGCAGCTGAAAATTAGGACCTGGATCCACATTTTTCAAAGTTGATTTTGGGTGTCCAGTTTGAGACAGCTTGGGCTTGATTTTCAGGGATGTAGAGCACCAGCAGCTCCCTTTGACTGTCAATGGAGTGGCGAATACTTAGCACCTTTTGAGGAAAAAAAATCAAGCTCAGCATTGTCTTGGGAACCCAATAAATGAGACATCCACAATTAAAGGATGCTTTTCAAAACATGGGGCTTCATGACTGACCCAAGGCCGCAGAGAAAGGCAGTGGCCAGGATGAGATTAGACTTTAGGAATTCCCGATACCTAGACCCATACTTTGTCTACTAGAATATACTGTGTCTCAAACCAGCATGAATTTCTGAGAGGAACAGTGCAGAAAAAGAGAGTTTATTTTTCCTAGTGTACCTAACCACAAATTCTCTCTCACCTAAACCTCCTTGAAGTACTCAGTGGAAGTAAAACAAAAGTGCTGCCAAGTACACTTAACCAGTCTTTCAGAGGAGTCTGGGTTCTATTTAACCACCTAAAGTGGCCAGATTTTCAGAAGTGCTCAAGTACGCAGTAGCTGCCACTTCATTTAGGTGTTTCTATGGGAGCTGGGCTTTTTTTTTTTTTTTTTCTTTTGGTAAAAACCTGGCCTATGGTGTTTGAATTTTTTTCTTCTCCACTTGCCAGAGTGGGATACAACAGCATACTCTGGCACCCATATCTTAGAAACTCACGCTAATACAACCCAGATTTACATTCACTTTCTAAATTGTGATTGGAAAGCATAATACAGTGTCACCATATTACACTTCAGAAATTTAGAAGCTATTTAAGGTAACAGGAGATAACTACAGCATCTGCTTTTGCATTTAAAAAATATGGGCAGGCAAGATAGGAATGGTGATATGGAATACTCAATTCATGCTAAAATACAAACTCAGATATTTTGTGCGATATGAATGTGCTGCTCAACTGCCTTTCCTGTGTGTAACATCAGAACCTTGGGAACCAGTTCTGAACTTATTTAACTGAAAAAAATACCAGTTGCAATAGAGAGAGCCCAGGTAGCCTCAAGGAAGCCCAGGTAATAATGGCCAAAGAGGAATAGGCAGCCCCCTACTAATCCGGAAACAAAACAAACCCACACACAATTCAGAGCCATTCTTTGTTCCCATGGCCACCTGATTATACGCTCAAAGTCAGCCATAATGTAATTAAACACAAACAGCGACTTATGTCAGAAGTCAAAACACTGGCACTTCTTGGGGTGAACTTCAGGGGCTAGGATTCCCATCCCTGGCCTAGCCAAGCACTAATAGAAGAGGAGGGCATGAATCAGATATATAATCGACCAGCTCCTCTAGAATAAAGGGGGTGGGCGGTTGACAGCAAAGAGACGCGGTGGAGCTCTAGGGGAGGGACCCCCTCCAGCCCAGCCAGGATAAGGAGGGCAGGTTGAGCTGGCAGAGCTGGGTCGTGGGCTGTATGAGAGAGGCGAGTGGGCGCTTCTCAGGCACCTGGATCTGCTGCCCGCAGCGGGTGCACTCGCCAGCCCGAGGCATGTGGCCCAAGCCCCGCTTGCCGTTCCCCTTTGGAAGCCTGGGCCAGCCCCTCGGCTGCTCAGGTGAGTGCCCGGGGGAGGGGTCCCCCGCAGAAGCAGCGGGCGCCGCAGCGTGCACAAGGACTAGGCAGGGGAAGAGGAGCCCTTACCTTCCACAGCCATTCTCTCAGCGCTCGCCTAATGCATGCATAATTCGCCTGCCCAAGGCACTTCTCCTAGCCCCCCTTCTCTCTCTCTCTCCCCCTCCAATGTTTTCTCTCTGCTCATCTGCAACCAAGACGATCAACCTGCAGCTCTCACGCTAACAAGGGGGAAGCCCGCGCCCGAGGCAGCCTGGGAAATGTAGTCCCCTACCACCACCTGTGCCCAGGCGGGGGTCCATACAGCCCCAGGTGGAAGAGCCTAGCTTCAGGGTCGCACATAGTGCCCGGCCCAGAGATCAATATCGCAGGGAGGTGGGAAAGCGCGCTGCAGGTTTTGCTTAGATCAGAGCGGACACGGGGGAGGGGAGAGAACTGCAAATCCCGAAATGCAGCAGTTCGGGCTTACGGGAGAGCTGAAGTGGGGCTGTTTGATTGAGAACTTCCTTGTCAAATTAGGGAAGGAGACAGGTACGGGCAGAAGGTGGGGGAAGGAAGATTTGGATTTGTGAAAAATGCCTTGGCTTGATTTGGGGGAGCCACAGCAGATTGTGACCAGAGATCTTGCAAAGCGAAGAGCATCTGTTCCCTAGGCAGTTGTTCTACAGCTGTCAAAATGCAAAATGGTTGCATTAAATCTGACTTCAGCACTCATTTTAGCAATTGCATGCTAATGGACAAAATAAAGTGTGAATTTATATTTTCTCATCTGGACTGCCTTCCTAAGCTCCGTCTATCCTAAGTCCATCACCATAGTATCTAAGCTCCTTGGGGATGGGGCCTCTTTTCATATAACATTGAGAACACTGACAATGTTAAATAAGTAATAATGCTTTCATGCAATCTAGAAACTCTTTCCTTTCCAGTGCTGTCATATACCAAGTCAATAGATGCTAGCATGGAAAAAATATAAATGAACATCCTCTAATCTGCTTTATTTTGTAAAATCTGTGGGGCAAGGCCGTCTTGGTACAACACCAGAACAGTGTTGTTGCTTAATATAAAACTGGACTTTATTTGATTTTAAAAATTCAGTTTTCCCCACAGGTTTGTTACTGTATACATTAATAAAGGTACCTATTCCCAGGGCCCACAGCGGTGCCCTCTACAGGCTCACGTACTTCTTTCTATTGTTTATTGCAAAATGTTTCAGACAATTTCAAATGAAGGGTGGGACTTTTAAAAGTGCTCAGCATTGGCCTAACTCTGTTCCAAATGCAATCAATGATAAAACTCCCATTGCTCCCACTGAAGTCAGAGTTAGACCAATCCCGAACACCCACCGCCCATTCTCAGATGAATAATTAAACATTCTGGAGGGGAGGAGAAAGCCTCCTTGACTCCTCACAAGAAGTGTTGTCAAGGTTCCTTCCCCACTCTGAACTCTAGGGTACAGATGTGGGGACCTGCATGAAAACCCCCTAAGCTTATTTTTACCAGCTTAGATTAAAACTTCCCCAAGGTACAAACTATTTTACCTTTCTCCCTGGGACTTTATTGCTGCCACCACCAAGCATCTAACAGGGAAAGAGCCTGCTTGAAAACGTCTCCCCCCCCCCCCCCGCCGCAAAATCCTCCCAAACCCTACACCCCCTTTCCTGGGGAAGGCTTGATAAAAATCCTCACCAATTTGCATAGGTGAACACAGACCCAAACCCTTGGATCTTAAGAACAATGAAAAAAGCAATCAGGTTCTTAAAAAAGAATTTTAATTGAAGAAAAAGTAAAAGAATCACCTCTGTAAAATCAGGATGGTAAATACCTTACAGAGTAATCAGATTCAAAACATAGAGAATCCCTCTAGGCAAAACCTTAAGTTACAAAAAGACACAAAAACAGGAATATACATTCCATTCAGCACAACTCACTTTATCAGCCATTTAAACAAAACAGAATCTAACGCATATCTAACTAGATTCTTACTAAGTTTTAAGACTCCATTCCTTTTCTGTTCCCGGCAAAAGCATCACACAGACAGAGAGAACCTTTGTTTCTCCCCACTCCAGCTTTGAAAGTATATTGTCTCCTCATTGGTCATTTTGATCAAGTGCCAGCAAGGTTATCCTAGCCTCTTAACCCTTTACAGGTGAAAAGGTTTCTCCTCTGGCCAGGAGGGATTTTAAAGGTGTTTACCCTTCCCTTTATGTTTATGACAGGTTTGTAACTGTGCCTCAGTGGGTCACAACTGAGGATGCCAAAGTCAGGATGAACTGCTGAGAAATACGGCAGAAAAACCCCAAGCCTGGTGGCTAATCCCCCATAGGATATACCAAACCAGCAACAAGAGTAAACTTCCGTTTCACCACACTGGCTAACAAGAAGTCATAAAAGCAGTTTCCTTGGGCATCCCAGTCCTTGTATTACCACCGAAAATATGGGGTTTAAAGGTGAATGGTTCTTTACAACCAGTCTCATCAAGTAAAAGGTTCTTCTGATCCCAAAGGACCAGCCACACACCCAAGTCAATATATAACTTAGATCTTACCCAAAAATCATACTGATGCCAATCCTTTAGTATCTAAAATCTAAAGTTTTATTCATAAAAAGAAAGAAAGAAAGAAAGAAAGAAAGAAAGAAAGAAAGAAAGAAAGAAAGAAAGAAAGAAAGAAAGAAAGAAAGAAAGAAAGAAAGAAAGAAAGAGAAAGGTGAGAGTTAAAATTGGTTAAAGGAATCAAATACATACAGTAATTGCAAAGTTCTTGGTTCAGGCATGTAGCAGTGATGGAATAAACTGCTGGCTTACGTCAACTCTCTGGCTGCTTCCAAATCATTGGAAGGTCTTCAGTCCATTGGTTAGAATGTTCCCATTAGTATAAGTTCATATTCCAGAGGTTTAAGAAGGAAAGAGAAAAAATGGAGGTGTTTCCAGGGCCCTTTATAGCTTCTGCCATGTGGCAGGAATCCCATTGTTCTTACTGTGGAAAATTACAGTAACAAGTTGGAGTTTGCAGTCACATGGGCAAGTCATATGTCCATGCATTTCGCCTAGTCACAGCAAGAAATCCCATTAAGTGTAGACAGGCTTCTCCCATGGTCCATTGTCAGTTAAATGTTCTTTTGATGGGCCACTCAGTTTGAATAGTCCCTCCAAGATGTGCTGGCTAACTACTTTGTGAGCGTTACCCCAGGAGCAAACGTTTGAAATCTAGGTATAGATCTAATACTCATAACTTCAAATACAAAAATGATACATGCATATAGATAGCATAATCATAACCAGCAAATCATAACCTTTTCATAGACATCTTACATGCCACATTTTGTATAAGATTTGTTGCAAATATATAACAGTGGTTGCAACAATGATCTATATCATCATATTTTAATCAGATAACGTCAAAAGGTGTGAGCTCCATTAACAACTTGGGCCCTGATCCTGCAAGGAGCTGTTTATGGGCAGATCCCTGCTTTTGCACAAAACCTTGTTGGAGTCAATGTAGGTTCATGAAGGGGTCTGCCTGCACAGGCCTCAGCGCAGGAACTGGGCCTTAAAATGTATTTTAAAATTTGGAGGATATGGTGTAATGGTTCTCATGGTATTCAGGGCTGTGAGTCACCTTGTTACCCTCTACCTCTAGAGAGATGTAGTCTTGCCCATGGTAGCTGGGTGTTAGCTCCTAACACCACCCGTCTGTCAGCCACTCAGGCACTCTCCTTAAGCTATGCCTTTCCTGTCTTCACTTCAAAGATTAACAATAGGTGCACCTCAGTCCCTTTTAATTGTTCCCCTATGGTATTCAGCCATTGACACTGGCCTCTCACAGAAGCCCAAGATCCTCTGCCCCCAAAAGGACCTGTGTACCTCAGTTTACCAGTTTTACCTTAAACCACCACTGCTAGGTAACACACAGCACTTATAATAAAACAGGAGAAGGTTTATTTAAGATATAATAGATATTCTACTAGAAACAGGAGAGAGTGATGGAAACAAATGTTTACAATACAAAACAAAATCATAAAACATAAACTAGTGCCTATACTTATTAATTGTTGCCTTTCCTATCTAACAAACTAGGTTTTCATCCCAAACTTCAGTCTGTTGCAGAGCTGGCTGGCTTCACAGGGACCAAGATCCAAACTTTCATGAAAGACACCCGTGAGCCACAAAGTGGTTCCTCAGTGAATGGATACAGAGTACATCTCCTCACTCTGTGTTATACTGAAACAGTCTTTCACCTCTTTCATAGACAAAGTAAACCCCTGACTGTTGTAATGTTCCTTTTTTACCTCCAAGTGATTTCACTTGTTTGCAGTTGTCTCTGATGGTTTTCCTCTGATAGTTTTGGGATGGCGCAAAGTTAGGCAATTGAGATTTGCATTACATCATCAGCTAACCAGGGAGGAGTGCCAACTCCCTCCTGCTTGACTGAGTCATTACCGAGACTTATTATTTCCTGGTGAAAATACAGCCAAGACCATACAGCCAAGACCATAAAGCATACTTTCAACATAGTTGAAACATAGTTACCTTATTCCTTAAATATTAGCTGTATGTATATCTCATGATAATGACACTTGATAAGTGAAGAACTTTCTGTAGATACCTTATATGTTAGATAAATATAGATAAATACCTTCCAAGTTATATGTTTGGTGGGTTCAAAAAAGAACTAGATAAATTCATGGAGGATAGGTCCATCAATGGCTATTAGCCAGGATGGGCAGGGAAGGTTTCCCTAACCTCTGTTTGCCAGAGGCTGGAAATGGGTGACAGGGGATGGATCACTTGATGATTATCTGTTCTATTCATTCCCTCTGGGGCACTTGCACTGGCCACTGTCGGAAGACAGGATACTAGGCTAGATGGACCTTTGGTCTGACCCAGTATGGCTGTTCTTCTGTGTAGTGAGTTTGTCAGGTCTGAGATGAGAATGGTTTGCAAAGAACAGGGGACCCTTTGACAAGGGGTCTCTGTGTTACATATGGGAATAAACAGTTGAAGAGAAGCAGCATCCACAGAGTTATTTTGTCAAAACAAAAGCATCTCTTGGTAGTTCGTCCCTTAGGCCACCACAGATTTGGAATCTTATTGCTTAGTGCACTGCTGGAAGACACTTAGTCTCTATGGTGATGAGCATGGTCTAAGAACCAGAATAGAATAGACTCTTTCTGACATAAATAGTATCATCGTGTAGTCCTATGAAGTCAGTGAGATTAGCCATGTGAGCAAGGGCTATAGGATTGAAGCCCTTTATATTGAGGTGAACCTTTGCAATCAAAGCTTTCATGATAGTAACTCCTCTTCTAGTGCTGGGAGGCAAGGGGCACACAGTCCTAGACTATGCCTATGCTGGAATATAGACCCATGGCACTGATGAAGCTGGCTTGAGTCAGCTGACTCAGGCCAGGCAGGCACAAGCTGTGGGGGCTAAAAATTTCTGTGTAGATGCCAAGGCTCGGGCTGGAGGCTGGGCTCTGAGACCCACCCCCCTTACAGGATCCCAGAACTTAGGCTCCATCCTAAGTCCAAACTTCCACACAACAATTTTATAGCCCCACAGCCTGAGCCCCATGAGCCTGAGTCACCTGACCTGGGCCAGCCACAAGTGTTTAACTACTTTGTAGACATAACCATAGAGCACTGCTTCAACCTCCCACAACTCTTGTTCGAAGCAACCACTCATCCTTAAAAGCTGTTCTGAAATCTTGCCTGCCATGGGAGAGGCGGGGAGTGGGTGGGCTTGTGCCTTTTCTGCTTCTTTGTGAGGTTTGAAAAAGACTTGAAAAATTTTTCCCCAAAAATGTAACATTTTTTCTGCCTTTTTAAAAATACATACAGAAAAATTAGTACTTGTCTACTCTGGAAGAGTCAATAGCAATTGGGGTGAACTAATAAAATTCTGACCACAAGATTCAAGAGAATAAAAACTGAGTGACTGAGAAAGCAAGGAGTTAGGCTGTTTGCAACTTTATAGTTTTTGTTTGTATTTGTATTTGAGTTAAATAGGTGCTAAAAGCTCGTGAACATTTTGGAGAAAGGACTTCTTCATTACATATTAAATGTTCCACTCGTTCAAAATAGGGTGTCAACTCGTAATACACACATACTGGGATTCCACAAGAGGTCTTGATGGAAAACCAGGAATTTTGACTTTCCTGATATGTTTAAAGTGATAAAACAAGCAAGATAAAAAAAAATTATTCTGGGAAAAAATCTTCCAGGCCTTCATTGTGTATCCTGAAGACACACAAAAAATCGTATACAGGGCACCTTTAAAATACATTCCTTTCATGAAGCCTTCCAGTGCTGACCTACAGTGATTACCTCACCTATACTGATTACTTCCATATGCATTTGAGCAATCACCCTTTGTACTGCAAAAAGAAAAGGAGTACTTGTGGCACCTTAGAGACTAACAAATTTATTTGAGCATAAGTTTTCGTGAGCTACAGTTTTCGTGATGCATCCGATTGTTGGGAACACTGGGGCATGGCCACTAGGTAACTCGAGGGGATGGAAGACCACAAGTGTCGATGAAGCCCCCTCGCACTAGGCCCCTGTGTCCTTGGCCCCACCCCCCCTCCTGCCTGGAGGCACTCGCAGCAGCTCTGTGTGCTAGGCCCAAGTGTCCTTGGCCCCCCCGCCTGGAGGCACACACAGCAGTTATGCTGAGAATCTGCAACAGTATGTTGCAGAGTCAGACTGCCTAAAACTAAGCAAGGCCAAACAGGGGAGATATGGAAGAACAATGCTGAATAAAGCAGCTTTATGTATAGTTTAACAAATGATACAGAGAATCAGGGAACTAGCTGGGAACTGGATTGGCTGGCTATATGGATACTTGGGGCAGCTTGCTATTGGATAAGTATGCTGGGAAAAAGGATGTATAAAAGCCTGTGTAACTTCCTGCTCTGTTGTGCAGGATTTGAAATTTTATTCTCCCTGTACCTTTTTGCAGCTGCAAATAAACTTTTCTGCTTCTCCACCCCGTTGTGATTATTGGGTGTAGCACACCGGGTAACGAACCACTCAAGCTGTTGTTCAGCCTCTCGGCACTGGGTGCCGGCAACAGCTTTTGGCATCCCTGGGTGGGCCACGAGGCTGCAATTTAGCCTTGCCCGGACCCCTCCTGGAGGTCGAGGATTGTGGCGAGAACCGACACCCAGCGCGCACCGGTGAGTTCATCGGGGGCCTCGGAGGAGACGCGATTTGATCGACCCCAGAGGGCACAACGGTGCAACGCACTCATGTAGTGGACAAGCTGTTGTGGACGGCGGTGAAGAACCGGTCCCTTAGACGTGGGGGAGGAGCAGCTGCAGGGCCACGGTGAAGAACCGGTCCCTTGGATAAGGTAGGATCCTTTAAAATCCGGATTATATGCTCTGTTGGAACCTGGGGACGCCCAGAGTTACCCTGTAGGTATGGGACAGGGACAGAGCTCAGAGGTTAGGGCACGGTGTACGCCCCTAGAGTGCATTCTAGCAAACTGGAAGGTATTTGGTGCGGATCCGATGACTAAGAGCCAATTAAAACGATTCTGTACAGTTGACTGGCCTCAATATCAACTAGAGGACCAGGAGTGGTGGCCACCAGGAGGGTCAATTAATTACAACACAATCCTCCAATTAGTTTTGTTTTGTCAGTGAATGGGTAAATGGAATGAACATATGTATGCGCATTTGTTTCTGACTTTATGTACTCGACCAGATATTTTACAGCACTGTAATCTGACTCCGACTGGTTCGGTAGCAGCTAATGTTAGTCCCCAGACCCCCACCCCCACTGTAATGGCAGAGCCGGTGTCCCCTTCGGCCCCCACACTCCCACCTTATAAGGGTAGGATGCCTCGGGTTACAGAGATTGCCCCCTCGGTGGGACTCTATCCTTTGCTTACCGAGACTGTTGTGGCTTGCCCAGGGGCAGATGGACGTCAGGCTACCACTATGCAAGTTTACACCCATGTGCCATTCAATCCAATAGACTTAGCAGCTTTTAAAACACAGGCTGGGGAATTCTCAACGAACCCAAGCAGGTTTATTTCAGTCTTTAAGGGGTGCCTCAGTAGTCACAAGCCGGTTGAGACGACTGTAATATCCTCCTGAGAACCCTGTTGTCTGAGGTGAAGAGGGATCAGGTTACAGCTAAGGCAAGGGGAGCGTCAGCGTTCAAGCGAAAAAAAAGAAAGGAATCTATCTGTCAAGTTCCTCTCCAAATAACTGTAAGCGGCTCAGGGCATTTCTGGGTATGGCAGGCTTTTGCAGGATATGGATCCCAGAGTTTGGACTGTGGGCTAAACCCCTGTACGACTGTGTAAAAGGAGCAGATCATGACCCTTTCTATTGGACCCCAGAGGCTGACAGGGCATTTAAAATCCTGAAAAGAAAATTGATGGAAGCCCCAGCTCTGGACCTGCCGGATCTCTCTAAGCCGTTTCAGTTGTATGTACATAAACGAAGGGGGATGGCCCTAGGAGTGCTTACACAGCTGTTAGGAGCATGGAAGTGTCCTGTGGCTTATTTTTCTAAGCAATTGGATCAGGTTGCAAAGGGTTGGCCGGCATGTTTACAGGTGGTCGCAGCTACTGCCCTATTGCTTGAGGAAGCCAAGAAGCTAACATTGGGAGGGGTTATGCAAATCTATACTCCCCATATGGTCCGAGCCTTATTGGCTGCAAAGGGAGGGCTTTGGCTCACCCAGGCTCGGATTGCTCGGTACCAAGCTAAGCTGTTAGAGAACTCTGAAGTCACCCTACAGCCTTGCCCCTCCCTTAACCCAGCCACTCTCTTGCCAGAAACAGAGGAACAGAAACATGACTGTTTAGAGATCATAGATGTCCAGTACTCCAGCCGTCCGGATTTAAAGGATGTACCTCTCCCAAATGCAGATTGTGAGTGGTACACTGATGGTAGCAGTACTGTAATAGATGGACAAAGGAGGGCGGGTTATGCTGTTGTGACCCTCCATGACACTGTGGAAGCTAAAGGTTTGCCTGCTGGGACCTCTGCCCAGCTTGCCGAACTAATAGCCCTGACCCGTGCACTTGAACTGTCAAAAGGAAAGCGGGTCAACATTTTTACTGATTCAAAGTATGCTTTTGGTGTGCTGCATGCTCATGCTGGCCTATGGAAGCAAAGGGGAATGCTGACAGCCCAAGGCTCCCCAGTCAAGTACGGGCCCCAAATCCTCCGGCTCCTAGAAGCTGTACAACTCCCCTCGGAAGTGGCGGTGGTACACTGTAAAGCCCATCAAAGGGAGGATCAAGATGTGGCCAGAGGTAACGCCCGGGCAGATAGAGAGGCTAAGCATGCTGCCACCCTGCCATCCCCTCAGGCTGAGAACGCCCATATGCATGCCCTTATCCCATCAGTAGGGGAGCTTCCAACCCCTCAGTACTCTGGGGAGGAGAGACAGCTAACTGACAAACTCAGTCTCCGGGAAAAGGAGGAATGGCTCCATTCCCCAGAAGGGAAGGTCCTCTTACCAAAGGGCCTAATCCGGCCAGTGCTGCAGAAACTACATCAAACCACTCATGCTGGCAGGAAAGCACTTATCCAGCTAATGGGAAAATACTTTATCGCTTCCGGACTCCGACCCCTGGCTGCCCAGGTACAAGCGGACTGCTTAGTCTGCCAAAAGAATAACCCCCGACCGGGACATCCTGTGCCACCAGCTGCCCTAGAACCCACTCTAGGCCCCGGACAAGTGTGGCAAATAGACTTTACTGAGTTTCCCCGGACTCAAGGGTTCAAATATCTCCTTGTTATAGTGGATCGGTTCAGCGGATGGCCAGAAGCCTTCCCATGCCGTAACTGCACTGCCAGGACAGTGGCCCTCAAGTTTGTTAAGGAGCTCATTTCTCGCTTTGGACTCCCCCTGTGGATGGAATCTGACAGTGGGACACATTACACGTCAAAAATCATTCAAAGCATCTCACATGCCTTACAAATCCCCTGGAAACTCCATACGCACTGGAGACTGCAAGCCAGTGGTGTAGTGAAGCGTACCAATCAGACCCTTAAACGGCATCTCTCAAAAGTGCCAAGAAGCCTCACTGCGATGGCCTGATGCTTTGCCCCTCGTCCTACTCCGTATCCGCGTTCTCCCAAAGGGTAGATTAGGGCTCAGTCCCTTTAAAATTATGTTTGAAAGGGCATGGCCCATGAATGGCACCCCGGTTCTGTCAGGGGAATGGGAGTTGGGTAATGTTTTTTTGTCACAGTATATGTGTTCCCTGTCTGCTGTTCTCTTGTCTCTTCACAGGTATACCAAGAATTCCCAGCCTCTCCCCTTGGACTCTCCCGTTCACTCCTTACAGCCCGGTGACTCTGTGCTTGTTCGCACCTGGAAAGACGAGCCTCTCCAGGAAAAGTGGAAAGGACCCTATACCGTCCTGCTGATCTCCCATACAGCGGCAAAGATCGAGGGACACAAGAACTGGATCCATCACTCTCGTCTGAAGGCAGTACCTGCCCCCTCGTCAGCAGAACAGTGGACCGTCCAACCTGCTGACTCCTCATCTAGTGACGATCTCGGGCTAAAGCTACTGTTTAAAAGACACAAATAGCGGGCACCTTAATGCTAAAATGGGCCCACCCAGGTACTGGAGACCCTGGGTTGGGAAGACTCTGGTAATAATTAATTGGGTAACATTGTTATTCTCTGTATTGGTATTTCCAAATTGTGCATATCAGGAGCATAACTCCTTTGTTTTGCTTGCGCACCATGTTGCTACTTTAACAAACCAGACTGATTGCTGGGTGTGTGCTCCAACTCCACTATCCCCCAAAACGGGAATGCCCCTTGACATGCTGCCCTTGACCCTAGCAGAATTAGCCACCACCAAAGAGCAGGAAAGAACGGACTCACCGTTCTGAAACAAGACCTCTTTACAGCAAGCCACCTATCAGGACCAGGAGTATTCAGTTGCAGTACTCACTAAGGAAGTGTTATGTTTTACCCGAAACCAATCTGATCCCTATGGGCATCCTGTGGGAAAGAGCTCCTGTGTTATTACACAGTGGGCTAATGGGTATTGGATAAAGACCAACAGGGGAGGCCAACGGTGTGGGTGTAATGGTTCCTCCCCTTTTAGGGAGACACAAATAATCTTACCACAAAAAAAGGGGTTTGGAAATGTAACTTGCCGTCCAGTTAATATCTCCAATGTAGCAAGCCAATGGTGGGTTTGTAGTGGTCCCTATGGCAAGTGTAATTTAAACGGCACAATTAGAAATGCCCCCACTTGTACCCAATCAGGAGAATGGGATGCCCCCCTAGGGGCATATAAACTGTTTAAAAAAGCAGCCTTAAATATCCCAGGAATCCCCTTAAGAAACAGTCCTTATTGGGCCCTACAGGGTCACTATTTTGTATGTGGCCAAAAGGCTTACAAGGTGCTGCCAGCCAACTGGACAGGTAGCTGTTATATAGCTCATGAAGTTCCTCATCTTTCCATAACTGCCACACTGCCCAAAGGAAAGATTAGAAATGCCCGAGACACCTCTGTTGAGTCACGAGAAAAGACCCTGCGGCGACTGACTAAGGCATTGGCGGGCAATATGAAGAATCCCCTCACAACCGAGAAGCTGGTAGGGTGCTCTGTACTGGAAATAGCGCCACTGTTTACCGGGCCAGCCCTGGCATGCATAGGCCGCTATACTGTAAGGCTGCAGATGGTACTTAAGAAAGTGGCCTTAGAGTTAGAGGACTCAGTTAGTAATTTAGGGTCCGCAGTAAAAACATTAAATAAAAAGGTACAGCAGCTCAGGACGTTTTCCCTCCAAAACAGGCTGGCTTTGAACTATCTCTTGGCATCCCAAGGAGGGGTTTATGCCCTCATTGGGCCCCGATGTTGTGTATATGTAAATGATAGCAGTTATAAAATCTATGAAAAGGTGGTACAGGCTGAGGCCCATGCCCGAGCCGGAGCACAGGTTGCCTATACTGCCCCAGAGAACGATTGGTTGCAAACCTTGTTTTCAGGCTGGGGTTTGTCGTCTTGGCTTGGTGGTTTATTTAGCCTGCTATTGAAATTTCTCTTTCCTGTACTGCTTGTATTACTGGTATTATGCTGTGCGGTATCATGTGTCAGGGCCCTTTTGCAAAAGTTAAAAAGTCATTCTCTTCAGGGCTATCACAAAGTGCTTATGCAAAGTCATATTGTAAAGAAATAAGTAGCCCAAGTGAGAAAACTCAGAGCCAAGGCTGTTGAGTGTTCTCAAAGGGGGGAGTTGTTGGGAACACTGGGGCATGGCCACTAGGTAACTCGAGGGGATGGAAGACCACAAGTGTCGATGAAGCCCCCTCGCACTAGGCCCCTGTGTCCTTGGCCCCACCCCCCCTCCTGCCTGGAGGCACTCGCAGCAGCTCTGTGTGCTAGGCCCAAGTGTCCTTGGCCCCCCCGCCTGGAGGCACACACAGCAGTTATGCTGAGAATCTGCAACAGTATGTTGCAGAGTCAGACTGCCTAAAACTAAGCAAGGCCAAACAGGGGAGATATGGAAGAACAATGCTGAATAAAGCAGCTTTATGTATAGTTTAACAAATGATACAGAGAATCAGGGAACTAGCTGGGAACTGGATTGGTTGGCTATATGGATACTTGGGGCAGCTTGCTATTGGATAAGTATGCTGGGGAAAAGGATGTATAAAAGCCTGTGTAACTTCCTGCTCTGTTGTGCAGGATTTGAGATTTGATTCTCCCTGTACCTTTTTGCAGCTGCAAATAAACTTTTCTGCTTCTCCACCCCGTTGTGATTCTTGGGTGTAGCACACCGGGTAACGAACCAACTCAAGCTGTTGTTCAGCCTCTCGGCACTGGGTGCCGGCAACACGATGAAGTGAGCCGTAGCTCACGAACGCTCATGCTCAAATAAATGGGTTAGTCTATAAGGTGCCACAAGTCCTCCTTTTCTTTTTGCGGATACAGACTAACGCGGCTGCTCCTCTGAAACTTTTGTACGGTGTATGTCTGAGTCAGGTTACAAGGTCCCTAGCAGCAACCTTCTCTTTTATGTGGTCTGTAAAGCACTGGGCCGTGCCCTATAAATAATGATTGCAAAGAGCTGGCGATACTTCCAAGCACAAAAAACAATAACCTTTGGCAGTTTGCTGTAGCACAGTTGATAACCTTTATGCAGCCCAGCAGCCGTGTTATTTATTTTTGGGAGGGAAATTAAGTTTATGTGTTTATTTGAACCACCCACTATGATTTGTGGTAATCTTAAAAGGCAAATTAGCATAATTAACCAGCTGGTGTGTATGTATTTCATTACCCTCGACTAGTTAGAATCAGAATTGTTCCTCTGAGTCAGATACACCCTATAACCCTATAAACTAATGGAGATTTTTTTTCCTTTAGTTCAAGTGGTAGGGGGCTCGAGCCGGTTTGCATTGTGTTATTGGAATGGATCCCCTAGATATTGAACCCGGCCCTTGTTGCTGCCAACTCTGACGGGCAGAAGGGTTACAAGTGCATTAACTCGGCGGAGCGCTTCCACAGTACCGAGGCTAGAGTCGACTTCCGGAGCGTTGCACTGTGGGTAGCTATCCCACAGTTCCCACAGTCTCCGCTGCCCATTGGAATTCTGGGTTGAGATCCCAATGCCTGATGGGGCTAAAACATTGTCGCGGGTGGTTCTGGGTACATAACGTCAGGCCCCCCTTCCCTCCCTCCCTCCGTCCGTGAAAGCAAGGGCAGACAATCGTTTCGCGCCTTTATTCCTGAGTTACCTGTGCAGACGCCATACCACGGCAAGCATGGAGCCCGCTCAGGTAACCGTCACCGTATGTCTCCTAGGTGTTGGCAGACGTGGTACGGCATTGCTACATAGTAGCAAAAACCCATTGCCTTCTGGTAGCAGACGGTGCAGTATGACTGGTAGCCGTCCTTGTCGTGTCCGAGGTGCTCCTGGCCACGTCGGCTGGGAGCGCCTGGGCAGACATGGGCGCAGGGACTAAATTTGGAGTGACTTGACCAGGTCATTCTCTTTAGTCCTGCAGTCAGTCCTATTGAACCGTCTTATGGTGAGCAGGCAGGCGATACGGATTGCTAGCAGTCATATTATACCATCTTCTGCCGGGCAGGCAAGAGATGAGGATGGCTAGCAGTCGTACTGTACTATCTTCTGCTGAGCAGCCATGAGATGTGGATGGCATGCAGTCCTTCTGCACCATCTGATGCCAGCCAAAGATGTAAAAGATAGATGGAGTGGATCAAAACAAGAAATAGACCAGATTTGTTTTGTACTCATTTGCCTCCTCCCCTGTCTAGGGGACTCATTCCTCTAGGTCACACTGCAGTCACTCACAGAGAAGGGGCAGCAAGGTAAATCTAGACATGTATCAATCAGAGGCCAGGCTAACCTCCTTGTTCCAAGAAGAACAATAACTTAGGTGCACCATTTCTTATTCGAACCCTCCGTGAAGTCTTGCCTGAAATACTCCTTGATGTAAAGCCACCCCCTTTGTTGATTTTAGCTCCCTGAAGCCAACCCTGTAAGCCGTGTCGTCAGTCGCCCCTCCCTCCGTCAGAGCAACGGCAGACAATTGTTCCGTGCCTTTTTTCTGTGCGGACGCCATACCAAGGCAAGCATGGAGGCCACTCAGCTCACTTTGGAAATTAGGGGCACATTAAACACCACACGCATTATCCAGCAGTATATGCAGCACCAGAACCTGGCAAAGCGATACCGGGCGAGGAGGCGACGTCAGAGAGGTCATGTGAGTGATCAGGACATGGACACAGATTTCTCTGAAAGCATGGGCCCTGCCAATGCATGCATCATGGTGCTAATGGGGCAGGTTCATGCTGTGGAATGCCGATTCTGGGCTCGGGAAACAAGTACAGACTGGTGGGACCGCATAGTGTTGCAGGTCTGGGACGATTCCCAGTGGCTGCGAAACTTTTGCATGCGTAAGGGCACTTTCATGGAACTTTGTGACTTGCTTTCCCCTGCCCTGAGGCGCATGAATACCAAGATGAGAGCAGCCCTCATAGTTGAGAAGCGAGTGGCGATAGCCCTGTGGAAGCTTGCAACGCCAGACAGCTACCGGTCAGTTGGGAATCAATTTGGAGTGGGCAAATCTACTGTTGAGGCTGCTGTGATGCAAGTAGCCCACGCAATCAAAGATCTGCTGATATCAAGGGTAGTGACCCTGGGAAATGTGCAGGTCATAGTGGATGGCTTTGCTGCAATGGGATTCCCTAGCTGTGGTGGGGCCATAGATGGAACCCATATCCCTATCTTGGCACCGGAGCACCAAGCCGCCGAGTACATAAACCACAAGGGGTACTTTTCAATAGTGCTGCAAGCTCTGGTGGATCACAAGGGACGTTTCACCAACATCAACGTGGGATGACTGGGAAAGGTACATGACGCTCGCATCTTCAGGAACTCTGGTCTGTTTCAAAAGCTGCAGGAAGGGACTTTATTCCCAGACCAGAAAATAACTGTTGGGGATGTTGAAATGCCTATAGTTATCCTTGGGGACCCAGCCTACCCCTTAATGCCATGGCTCATGAAGCCGTACACAGGCAGCCTGGACAGTAGTCAGGAGCTGTTCAACTACAGGCTGAGCAAGTGCAGAATGGTGGTAGAATGTGCATTTGGACGTTTAAAGGTGCGCTGGCGCAGTTTACTGACTCACTTAGACCTCAGCGAAACCAATATTCCCACTGTTATTACTGCTTGCTGTGTGCTCCACAATATCTGTGAGAGTAAGGGGGAGACATTTATGGTGGGGTGGGAGGTTGAGGCAAATCGCCTGGCCACTGGTTACGCACAGCCAGACACCAGGGCGGTTAGAAGAGCACAGGAGGGCACGGTACGCATCAGAGAAGCTTTGAAAACCAGTTTCATGACTGGCCAGGCTACGGTGTGAAAGTTCTGTTTGTTTCTCCTTGATGAAACCCCCTGCCCCTTGGTTCACTCTACTCCCCTGTAAGCTAACCACCCTCCCCTCCTCCCTTCGATCACCACTTGCAGAGGCAATAAAGTCATTGTTGCTTCACATTCTTGCATTCTTTATTCATTCATCACACAAATAGGGGGATGACTACCAAGGTAGCCCAGGAGTGGTGGTGGAGGAGGGAAGGAAAATGCCACACAGCACTTTAAAAGTTTACAACTTTAAAATTTATTGAATGACAGCCTTCTTTTTTTTGGGGCAATCCTCTGTGGTGGAGTGGCTGGTTGGCCGGTGGCCCCCCCACCGCGTTCTTGGGCGTCTGGGTGTGGAGGCTATGGAACTTGGGGAGGAGGGCGGTTGGTTACACAGGGGCTGTAGTGGCAGTCTGTGCTCCAGCTGCCTTTGCTGCAGCTCAACCATACACTGGAGCATACTGGTTTGGTTCTCCAGCAGCCTCAGCATTGAATCCTGCCTCCTCTCATCACGCTGCTGCCACATTTGAGCTTCAGCCCGCCACTTACTCTCTTCAGCCCGCCACTTACTCTCTTCAGCCCTCCACCTCTCCTCCCGGTCACTTAGTGCTTTCCTGCACTCTGACATTATTTGCCTCCACGCATTCGTCTGTGCTCTGTCAGTGTGGGAGGATAGCATGAGCTTGGAGAACATTTCATCTCGAGTGCTTTTTTATTTTTCTTTCTAAGCTTCACTAGCCTCTGGGAAGGAGAAGATCCTGTGATCATTGAAACACATGCACCTGGTGGAGAAAAAAAAAAGGGACAGCGGTATTTAAAAAGACACATTTTATAAAACAGTGGCTACGCTCTTTCAGGGTAAACCTTGCTGTTAACATTACATACATAGCACATGTGCTTTCGTTACAAGGTCGCATTTTGCCTCCCCCCACGGCATGGCTACCCCCTCAACCGTCCCCCCTCCCTGTGGCTAAGAGTGGGGAACATTTCTGTTTAGCCACAGGCAAACAGCCCAGCAGGAATGGGCTCCTCTGAGTGTCCCCTGAAGAAAAGCACTCCATTTCAACCAGGTGACCATGAATTATATCTCACTCTCCTGAGGATAACACAGAGAGATAAAGAACGGATGTTGTTTGAACGCCAGCAAACATACACTGCAATGCTTTGTTGTACAATGATTCCCGAGTACGTGTTACTGGCCTGGAGTGGTAAAGTGTCCTACCATGAAGGACGCAATAAGGCTGCCCTCCCCAGAAACCTTTTGCAAAGGCTTTGGGAGTACATCCAGGAGAGCCGCGAATGCCAGGGCAAAGTAATCCTTTCACATGCTTGCTTTTAAACCATGTATAGTATTTTAAAAGGTACACTCACTGGAGGTCCCTTCTCCACCTGCTGGGTCCAGGAGGCAGCCTTGGGTGGGTTCGGGGGATACTGGCTCCAGATCCAGGGTGAGAAACAGTTCCTGGCTGTCGGGAAAACTGGTTTCTCCGCTTTCTTGCTGTGAGCTATCTACAACCTCCTCCTCATCATCATCTTCTTCGTCCCCAAAACCTGCTTCCGTATTGCCTCCATGTCCATTGAAGGAGTCAAACAACACGGCTGGGGTAGTGGTGGCTGAACCCTCTAAAATGGCATGCAGCCCATCATAGAAGCGGCATGTTTGGGGCTCTGACCTGGAGCGGCCGTTCGCCTCTCTGGTTTTCTGGTAGGCTTGCCTCAGCTCCTTCAGTTTCACGTGGCACTGCTTCGGGTCCCTGTTATGGCCTGTGTCCTGCATGTTCTGGGAGATTTTGACAAAGGTTTTGGCATTTCGAAAACTGGAATGGAGTTCTGATAGCACGGATTCCTCTCCCCATACAGCGATCAGATCCCGTACCTCCCATTCGGTCCATGCTGGAGCTCTTTTGCGATTCTGGGAATCCATCATGGTCACCTCTGCTGATGAGCTCTGCATGGTCACCTGCAGCTTGCCACGCTGGCCAAACAGGAAATGAGATTCAAAAGTTTGCGGTTCTTTTCCTGTCTACCTGGCCAGTGCATCTGAGTTGAGAGTGCTGTCCAGAGCGGTCACAATGGAGCACTCTGGGATAGCTCCCGGAGGCCAATACCATCGAATTGTGTCCATAGTACCTCAAATTCGAGCTGGCAAGGCCAATTTAAGCGTTAATCCACTTGTCAGGGGTGGAGTAAGGAAATCGATTTTAAGAGCCCTTTAAGTAGAAATAAAGGGCTTCATCTTGTGGACAGGTGTAGGTTTACATCGATTTAATGCTACTAAATTCGACCTAAAGTCCTAGTGTAGACCAGGGCTTAGAAGGTGTTAGTTAGTCCTGGTCTACACTAGGAGTTGAGGTCGAATTTAGCAGCGTTAAATCGATTTAACCCTGCACCCGTCCATACGACTTAAAGGGTTCTTAAAATCAATTTCCTTACTCCACCCCCGACAAGGGGATTAACGCTTAAATCGGCCTTGCCAGCTCGAATTTGAGGTACTGTGGACACAATTCGATGGTATTGGCCTCCGTGAGCTATCCCAGAGTGCTCCATTGTGACCGCTCTGGACAGCACTCTCAACTCAGATGCACTGGCCAGGTAGACAGGAAAAGGCCCGCAAACTTTTGAATGTCAATTTCCTGTTTGGCCAGCGTGGCAAGCTGCAGGTGACCATGCAGAGCTCATCAGCAGAGGTGACCATGATGGAGTCCCAGAATTGCAAAAGAGCTCCCGCATGGACCGAATGGGAGGTATGGGATCTGATCGCTGTATGGGGAGAGGAATCCGTACTATCAGATCTATGTTCCAGTTTTCGAAATGCCAAAACATTTGTCAAAATCTCCCAGGGCATGAAGGACAGAGGCCATAACAGGGACCCAAAGCAGTGCCGCGTGAAACTTAAGGAGCTGAGGCAAGCCTACCAGAAAACCAGAGAGGCAAACGGCCGCTCCAGGTCAGAGCCCCAAACATGCCGCTTCTATGATGAACTGCATGCCATTTTAGGGGGTTCAGCCACCACTACCCCAGCTCTGTTGTTTGACTCCTTCAGTGGAGATGGAGGCAACACGGAAGCAGGTTTTGGCTGAGGAAGATGATGATGTTGTAGATAACTCACAGCAAGAAAGCGGAGAAACCAGTTTTCCCGACAGCCAGGAACTGTTTCTTATCTGGGAAACATCCGGGAAACTGTTTCTCATCTCATTTGGGAGTACATCCAGGAGAGCCGCGAATGCCAGGCAAATTAATCATTAAACATGCTTGCTTTTAAACCATGTATAGTATTTTAAAAGGTACATTCACCAGAGGTCCCTACTCTGCCTGGCGGGACCTGGAGCCAGTACCCCCCGAGCCCACCAAAGGCTGCCTCCCGGACCCGCCAGGCAGAGTAGGGACCTCTGGTGAATGTACCTTTTAAAATACTATACATGGTTTAAAAGCAAGCATGTTTAATGATTAATTTGCCTGGCATTCGCGGCTCTCCTGGATGTACTCCCAAAGCCTCTGCAAAAGGTTTCTGGGGAGGGCAGCCTTATTCCATCCACCATGGTAGGACACTTTACCACTCCGGGCCAGTAGCATGTACTCAGGAATCATTGTAGAACAAAGTACTGCAGTGTATGTTTGCTGGCGTTCAAACAACATCCGTTCTTTATCTCTCTGTGTTATCCTCAGGAGAGTGATATCATTCATGGTCACCTGGTTGAAATAGGGTGCTTTTCTTAAGGGGACATTCAGAGGTGCCCGTTCCTGCTGGGCTGTTTGCCTGTAGCTGAACAGAAATGTTCCCTGCTGTTAGCCACAGGGAGGGGGGAGGGGCTAGCCACGCAGTGAGGGGAGGCAATATGTGACCTTGGAATGAAAGCACATGTGCTATGTATGTAATGTTAACAGCAAGGTTTACCGTGAAAGAGTGTACCCATTGTTCTATAAAATGTGTCTTTTTAAATACCACTTTCCCTTTTTTTTCTCCACCAGCCGCATGTGTTTCAATGATCACAGGATCTTCTCCTTCCCAGAGGCTAGCAAAGATTAGAAGGCAAAAAAAAAGCACTTGCGATGAAATGTTCTCTGAGCTCATGCTGTCCTCCCACATTGACAGAGCACAGACGAATGCGTGGAGGCAGACAATGTCAGAGTGCAGGAAAGCACAAAATGACCAGGAGGAGAGGTGGCAGGCTGAAGAGAGGGCTGAAGCTCAAAGGTGGCGGCAGCGTGATGAGAGGAGGTAGGATTCAATGCTGAGGCTGCTGGAGGATCAAACTAATATGCTCCAGTATACGGTTGAGCTGCAGGAAAGGCAGCTGGAGCACAGACTGCCGCTACAGCCCCTGTGTAGCCAACCGCCCTCCTCCCCAAGTTCCATAGCCTCCACACCCAGACGCCCAAGAACACGGTGGGGGAGCCTCCGGCCAACCAGCCACTCCACCACAGAGGATTGCCCAAGCAACAGAAGGCTGGTATTCAGTAAGTTTTAAACTTTTCAAGTGCTGTGTGGCCTTGTCCTTCCCTCCTCAACCACCCCTCCTGGTGCTTCTCTCCTCCACCCCCCTCCTGCGCTACCTTGCTAGTTATCCCCCTATTTGTGTGATGAATGAATAAAGAATGCATGAATGTGAAGCAACAATGACTTTATTGCCTCTGCAAGTGGTGATCGAAGGGAGGAGGGGAGGGTGGTTAGCTTACAGGAAAGTAGAGTGAACCAAGGGGCGGGGGTTTCATCAAGGAGAAACAGTCATGAAACTGGTTTTCAAAGCTTCTCTGATGTGTACCGCGCCCTCCCGTGCTCTTCTAACCGCCCTGGTGTCTGGCTGTGTGTAACCAGCAGCCAGGTGATTTGCCTCAACCTCCCACCCCATCATAAACATCTCCCCCTTACTCTCACAGATATTGTGGAGCGCACAGCAAGCAGTAATAACAGTGGGAATATTGGTTTTGCTGAGGTCTAAGCGAGTCAGTAAACTGCGCCAGCATGCTTTTAAACATCCAAATGCACAGTCTACCACCCTTCTGCACTTGCTCAGCCTGCAGTTGAACAGCTCCTGACTACTGTCCAGGCTGCCTGTGTACGGCTTCATGAGCCATGGCATTAAGAGGTAGGCTGGGTCCCCAAGGATAACTATAGGCATTTCAACATCCCCAACAGTTATTTTCTGGTCTGGGAATAAAGTCCCTTCCTGCAGCTTTTGAAACAGACCAGAGTTCCTGAAGATGCGAGCGTCATGTACCTTTCCCGGTCATCCCATGTTGATGTTGGTGAAACGTCCCTTGTGATCCACCAGTGCTTGCAGCACTATTGAAAAGTACCCCTTGTGGTTTATGTACTCAGCGGCTTGGTGCTCCGGTGCCAAGATAGGGATATGGGTTCCATCTATGGCCCCACCACAGCTAGGGAATCCCATTGCAGCAAAGCCATCCACTATGACCTGCACATTTCCTAGGGTCACTACCCTTGATATCAGCAGATCTTTGATTGCGTCGGCTACTTGCATCACAGCAGCCCCCACAGTAGATTTGCCCACTCCAAATTGATTCCCGACTGACCGGTAACTGTCTGGCATTGCAAGCTTCCACAGGGCTATTGCCACTTGCTTCTCAACTGTGAGGGCTGCTCTCATCTTGGTATTCTTGCACCTCAGGCCAGGGGAGAGCAAGTCACAAAGTTCCATGAAAGTGCCCTTATGCATGCGAATGTTTCGCAGCCACTGGGAATCATCTCAGACCTGCAACACTATGCGGTCCCACCAGTCTGTGCTTGTTTCCCGAGCCCAGAATCTGCGTTCCACCACATGAACCTGCCCCATTAGCACCATGATGCTCACATTGCCAGGGCCCGTGCTTTGAGAGAAAACTGTGTCCATGTCCTCATCACTCTCGTCACCGTGCTGACGTCGCCTACTCACCCGGTTTCGCTTTGCCAGGTTCTGGTGCTGCATATACTGTTGGATAATGCGCGTGGTGTTTAATGTGCTCCTAATTGCCAAAGTGATCTGAGCGGGCTCCATGTTTGCCATGGTATGGCGTCTGCACAGAAAAAAGGCGCGGAATGATTGTCTGCCATTGCCCTGACGGAGGGAGGGGTGACTGACAACATGGCTTACAGGGTTGGCATACAGGGAATTAAAATCAATAAAGGCGGTGGCTTTGTGAGAAACTGAATGGCCCCCTCAAGGATAGAACTCAAAACCTGAAGGATAGAACTCAGAACTGGGTTTAGCAAGCCATTGATTTCACAGAGGGAGGGAGGAGAAAATGAATACAAAACCAATCTGGTCTATTTCTTGTTTTGAGCCACTTCATCTATCTTTATACATCTTGCTGGCAGCAGACTGTGCAGTATGACCGCTAGTCATCGTTATCTCCTGGGTGCTCGGCAGAAGACGGTGCAGTATGACTGCTGGCCATCATCTTCTGCTGGCTGCAGATTAAAAGACAATGCACAGCCGGTAGGACTGAATCGCCATGAGACGAAACTTAAAAGGGAAATGACCTGGCTGAGTCACTCCCATGTTTGCCCAGGCGCCCCTGACCTCATTGATGTCGGTTAAAAGAGCACGCAGGACTACGTCGACGACGGCTACCAGTTATATTGCACTGTCTGCTGCCAAAAGGCAATAAACTGCTGCTGTGTAGCAATGCAGTACCGCGTCTGCCAGCACCCAGGAGACATACGGTGACGGTTAGCTGAGCAGGCTCCATGCTTACCGTGGTATGGTGTCTGCACAGGTAACTCAAGAAAAAAGGCGCAAAATGATTGTCTGCCCTTGCTTTCATGGAAGGAGGGAGGGAAGGGGGGCCTGACGATATGTACCCAGAACCACCCGCGACAATGTTTTAGCCCCATCAGGCACTGGGATTTCTACCTAGAATTCAAATGGCCGGCGGAGACTGCGGGAACTGTGGGATAGCTACCCACAGTGCAATGCTTCAGAAGTCGACGGCTGCCTCAGTACTGTGGATACACTCCGCCAACTACATACACTTTGAGCATTTGTGTGGGGACACACACAATCGACTGTATAAAAACGCTTTCTACAAAACCGACTTCTATAAATTCGACATAATTTTGTAGTGTAGACATACCCTGAGATTAGGCTAGCTAACTCTCTATCTAACACAAGACCTTAAATCATACCCTACAAAGCCCAGAGAATTTCCTTGACCCAAAGAAAGCCTCTTCTTCCCACTTGCCTTCTATCTTATTTTTCTTTCATTCCCTTTTTTATTTTCTGTCTTTCTCCTAATCTATCTCCTCTACACTTTAAAGGTTTGCCAGTATAGCTCTATATTGGTATAGTTATGCCAGCAAACCTTCCTAGCATAGATGCAGTTTATAGACCAAGCATGAAGTGTTTTATACATTACCATAGTATGATCCCATGTTTCTATCTTGTATTCTATTTCCCTTTCACTTTACTGAAAAATTCAACAATTTATTTATTAAGATCTGAGTGGCCCTTTATTCCAGCAATGAGGATATGATACAGGCACTTGCTTGTCTCTCCCTGATGATCTCTTTAATGATGTGCCAGAGAGTTACATCCTGTGCTCATTGCTATGGGCCAAGATTTTCAAATGTGACTAGTGATTCTGGATGCTTGCATTTTTTGATGCCCTGCTTGACAAATCCTAAGGGGCCCGATTCAGAAAGTGATGAGCACGTACCCACTAAAAATAAGACACTTTTGAGGTCTCATGTTTGGATATATTTGCAAACTTTGGTCATGATCTATTTAATTGAATAGACCTTAATCTTTATAGTGATACTATAGCCATGTTTAACTTTCCCATGAAACACTGGTATGACATCAGGCTTATGGCCGGATATCATAACATCTCTGGAGCCTTAAAATACCCATGTGTACTGCAGAAAATCAGCATGTGGATTTTTTTTAAAAGGAACTCAGTATTGTTAAATGTAATTTACTCTTCCGGGTAGGTAATCCTCTATGGTGTGGGATAACTGTCATGGACCCAGAACTATATGTAAATGACATGATTAAAAACATAGTGGAGTCATGATCGTCCGCCTCCCCCCCCACTTTTGCATGATATTTTAAATCAGACACATTATGGAAGGTTTTAGTAACAAATGCAACCAACTGGAGTAAAAGTGGTGAACAAGGGCTTAACTCCAGCTCTGCTCCCCTGTTCCTCTTTCAGAGCTGCTTGGGCAGAAGAGAGGGAAGAATGCCTTTAGGGAGGTGCAGTTCCATATCCAGAGTTAGAGGAGGAAGGTGTGGAGTTTTTGTATACCGTTGTTTTTGCTTATATTAATTTATTCTGATTTCTTAGAATCAGTGGCATTCCTTAAGAAAAAGACCTGCTGGGACATTCCCCCAGCTTATATGCACATATAACCAAAATGCTCTTTATTGATTTTACATACGCATAATTGTAGTTCAGTTTCACTATCTCACTGTACATTAGTAACTGTGTTATGGTATATTTTGTAAAAGTAATAAATTCTTAATGTAATGGGACCTAACTAAACCATCTGCTATTATATCCCTATCTCTGCTGAAAAATGGGGAGAGACCGGTATTTTAGGCCCCAATCCTGCAATCTGATCCATACAAGCAAGGCTCTTTTGTCTGTGTGGATCAGATCCCACAACTGGAATATTACAGACTAGCAAGACTCTACTGCATGTCAAAATATAAATAATAACTATTTGGAGCCAGATCCTTGGATGATATAAATGGCAAAGGAAAAAGCTTTTTATTAATTACCTTTCCACAATTTCCTCCTTTGCTTCTAGTATGAACTGTATTCCATTATATAAGAATTTGTAATCATTCCCGAAATAAGAAACACAGGTTCAAAAATATATTTAATATCATTTAAACATTAATCATATTATACCAGTATGGCAGCAGCAAGCATGTTTTAGTGGATTAATGATCTTGCTTCATAATAACCACTAGCACTCTTCTGACATACATTATATGTCTCAGTACTATACTGAACTATTTGTACCTATGGTAATTATTGGCTAAATATGTTTCAAATACTATTTAAGTTGTAGAATGGTCTTATAAGGTGATCTCTTGTTTCCATGACGAAAGGGCATGCTGTATAGCCAACTCTCAGGATTTTATTGTGACTGTTGTGTTATCTGGTGGGGTTTTTTATACTCCCAGCTCCAGTAGGCAATTGATTACATAAGGATCTCAGGTTTCAGTTTAAAGACAGGTAACTTTCTTGCCCTCATGCAAGAAAACCAGAGAAAAAGCTTTAAAATGTGGCAAAGGCCTCAAGTCCTCAGAAGGCAAATAAAAGGATACACACGTTGTGACACACGCACATTATACTTTTAAATTTTCATGATTGTTATGCCAATCTCATGATTTGGGGGGCCTCTCTCATGATTTTTGAATGCTTGCAGTTGGCAATACTGTCCCTGCTTACTACATTTATATCCCTTTTCTACATAAAGTTGATGATTGTTACTGTGATACCATACAATCCAATGTACTAAATCATGCACACAACGCGGCATGTGTACCATTGAATACTGCCAGATAAATGGAAATGCCATCTTCAAATGATCTGAAAGTGTTGTTTGTAATGAGTAATCAATTATTGTGGTAAGCAAGACAGTGGTTTTGTGCAAACTTAGGAGCATGCCACATGGTTGCTGCTTGAAGCAAATTTGTAGCAATGTCCTTAAGCAAGATTACCACAGAACAGCGGTAGGGAACAATTGCTGACATCGAAACCACAGCTGTGGTTCTCTTACATTGCTATAGTGTTGCTGTACATTTTTAACAAAGTTTAAATCTCTTTGGGCCAGATTCTCATCCCCTCATTTATGCTGAATAGTATTTACTCAACAGATAGTCCTATTGACTTCAATGGGATGACTTGTGGAGTCAGGTTCTATTCAATTATCAGAAACTGGCAACTTTGTACAGTAGGTATATCAGAGACCAAATTCTTCATTTCTTCGTATTTTCTGAGTGTGACATGGTGTCCTGCCCCTTTAAGGGCTGCAGGCCAGCAACCCTAGTTACGAAGTAGGCATACTGGAGCAAGGATCAAGTGATTCCCCTATAAGAGCAGCAAGAAGCTGCAGAAAAAGGGGAATGCTTGGACTGACTGAGGAGTCTGCAGGAAGTAAGAGACTTCAGCAGAGGCCTGCCAAAGCAGAGAATAGTTCCTGGGAACAACTAGACTCCAGCAAGGAGCGCTGAGTTTTCAGAATAAAGGGGTCCATCCAGGCAGGGGAGACCAGGGAAACCCCAGCAGGAAGATGAGGAGCATGGACTGGATTCTCTTGGGATCTGAACTTGTTTGAGTGAGGATGGGTATTGTCTATCTAATGCATAGACCACATAGTCCTCTGAGCATGGACTTGATGGGGATTTGAGAACTTTCATTTTGAATATTTTGTTATGTTAATAAATCCAGCCCTAGGAAGTGGTGTGGCTGAACTAGAGAAGAGTTTGTTTTAAGAGTTTGATTGAGTGAATCCTTGAAAAGTGGGTAAACTGAGGCATGGCACAACCTCAAACCAAAGCGGCAGGCTTGTTACACCCCCAAATGGGTGCAAATTAGTGCTGTATTTTGGCCAGCCTGAGAGTGCCAAGACAATTCTTACAGAGCTACTCATGCAAATCACTTGTGCCAAAACCTGCAAGAGAGGGTACAAAAGCGCTCAGGGCAAATCAGGATGATGAAGTGCAGGAAGATTTTCAAAAGTACCTAGGAGATTTAGGAGCACATATCTCATTGACTTGAAAATTCCAACCCACTGTTATGCCCTTTCACCTGCCTACTTCCAGGTTCTAAATAGCTGACCTGTGGAATGTTGACTACACCTCTTAAGGGAAGCCAAGATAGGGATACAGCTGCTACATAGCATAGTTCTTCATGGGGCTATGTTTTTTGGGACATACACACAAGTAGCCCAAAGCCAGGATTTGGTCATAGGAGTTTATGTGGTTAGAAGCCAAGAAAATATGGTGGCATGTTCTCAGGTAGCATAAACTGCTGCTGCATACATGTAAAATCTTTTATATATCCCAGTTACTCTTGAGTCATTTAGTGAAGTCTTTTTACTATAATTGAAGTCTCTCTTATTGGAAGTATTCACAGTGGTATAGATAGAAAACTAGACATTTCTCTTTTTTAATTAATCATATACCACTTTGAGAGGCAGGAAGTCAATATTATTTGAGTTTGTGGTACAGATCTTTTTATTTATTTGAAAAGGATCAAGGCTGCAGGCCAACTGAAGGGTGCCAAATGCTGAGAATAAGATTATTTTTCTTCAAGTGGTAGTGTTTAAACTGATGGGTCAAAGACCTGCTTGTATTGCAAGTATGGTCCTGCATACAGCACTCAGGGAAGATATTATACAATTAAAGCACCAGCCATTTTAGAAGAGATCAAAAACTGAAGACAGCAGCCGTAGTGTGCAGAAAAGGAGGGAGTTGGGGAGGGCAGAGGGGAAGGAAGAGAGGAACAGAATTACTCTGAGAAATTTATGCAAGTGTCTGTCAATACTTTATAATCCCTCTCCCACTTTACCACTTGATCCTACGTTCGCATGCACACAAAATTCCCACCGAGTTCAAAGGGAGTTTTGGCTGCATGAAGATGGTGGGACTTGGCCTTAGCTATCCAGACTATGATGAGTTGGACCAAATGGCAGTGCTGGTTCAGGAAAATATAGGATTATAATGTATGCATCCAGCGACATTAAATGTTACTTATCAATGAAAAAACAGCACTGCAGAGGGTTCCTACTAAAACTAATGGAGAACTTGCTAGCCTTGTCTATTTCAAGTGAGTTAGCATTAAACTCCTGAGCTGAGATTCTACTAGTGAGGATTCAAGAGTGGTTAATCAGAACATGGGGTTCCTAATCCCTCTTCTTTAGAGAACTAATACGATGAGTTTCCTCCTGTTTCTCCATATGACAATGCAAGGGTCTGTCTCAACTGCAATCAGGGTGTGATTGCAGCACGTGTAGACATACTTCAGCCCGCTTTAATCTAGCCAGCCCACGTATTGATAGCTATGAAGCTGCACAGCACAGACTTAACGAGGTCTAGCCCTTTGAGTAACTACCCATTGTCCCAAGTCATAGAATCATAGAATATCAGGGTTGAAAGGGACCTCAGGAGGTCATCTAGTCCAACCCCCTGCTCAAAGCAGGACCAATCCCCAATTTTTGGCCCAGATCCCTAAATGGCCCCCTCACAACCCTGGATTTAGCAGGCCAATGCTCAAACCACTGAGCTATCCCTTTGTACAGCCTACGTTGAAGCCTGTACTTCTGTGGCTTCATTGCAATCAGTACACGAGCAAACTTGATTAAACTAGGTCAGGTATGTCCACACATGATGCAGTCAGACCCTCCTGAGACCCAACTGAGGCCCAGCACAGAAACGTGCCTTAAATCAGTTTACATATGTGGAGTGAAAACCATGAATGGGCCCAGGATAGATGTGCAAACACACCTAGGCTTTGCTTAAGAATAACCCTCTGTTGATTCTCAATGGGACTGTAAGTACTCAGCAGCTTACAGGAGCCATTAAACACCCCATACAATCGGGCTGCCTCTCAGACATGTGACTGATGGTACAGTCCCATGCCATCAGACCTATTGGATACAACTGAATGGAGTTTAAACAATTGCAACTCATATTATTACTTACTGAACTCTCAGCTTGACATGGCCTTGAAATGGCAGCACCAGTTAGACAGGCAGAACTGCAGGGGCTCAATGCATGGATGAGATGATGGTGTTGGGAGGAGGGATTTAGGTTTCTTAGGAATGGGGGAACCTTTCAGGAAAGAAAGAGCCTGTAGAGGAAGGATGGGCTCCACCTAAACCAAAACAGAACCAGATTGCTGGCATGTAAAATTAGAAAGGTCATAGAGGAGTTTTTAAATGAAGGGCTGGGGGAAAGCAGAGAGATGTGGGAAAGCACATGGTGCAGACAGAGACATCCCTTAGGGGACCATTTATTAAAGAGGATACTCTAGAACTAGTAAAGAGAAGAGGATAGAAGCTGATAAAATACAGGTAGGAAATGAAGAGAAATAGTCAAACAAAAAAGAGTACCATTCATTTACATCTCATCGAGGCAGACAACTACATGTAAGGGGACTGTTGCCCCCTTACTACCATTCAGTGGGAGTGTTTTGGTTGACTAGCTCCCAGTACTAAAAGGGGAAGGGTCTATGGGAAATCAGGACCCTGAGACTGACAGCCCCCAAGAACAATGGGGAGAGGCCAATGCTCCAGGTCAGTCTGAATGACAGGGTGGGCAGGCTAATCAGAGAGTCAGGAGTCCAGGGAGATCCCGTCCTCTGTGTGAGCTGGATTTGCCTGGGTCAGACAGAGTGGGGCTGAGCTAAGGAGAAAGCAGGGGCCCAAGCTAAGCTGGGGAGCAGAGCTGTGCCAGATCCAGAGGGACCAGAAAAGTAGCCCAGAGAGAGGAGACCCTGTTGTACCAATAAAATAAAAACCAGCAGGATCTTATTAAAGGGAAAAAGGCAAAATACCACATTTATTGTGAATACAGAAAGAATCATAGTAAGCAGTTAGTTATAGTTATAACATTCCATTCAATCTCAAATTTATTCACACATTCATTCATACAAACATACACACACACACACACACACACACACAGGTTCTGCAAGGTTGTTATCATAGTTACCAGCCTTAGAGTTGCTCATGCCAAGCCACTGGCCAGGTGGCCTGGACATGAGGAGGGAGCAGGGCCTTGTCAGATGCTCATCTGATGCTCCTGGAAGTTGGTTTGCAGAATCAGACCCCAAAGTTCTCACTTTTTAGAGTCTATTTTTATAGGAATTTCTTCCTATGGCAGTCTATGGGAATTGCTTCATCATGCTGTTGCTGAATCAATCAGCAGATAGCACATTCCTGACGGCTCCAAGATGTTATCTTGTTCTTTGGTTCTCCCATTCTTGAGGCTGTTGGGTGGATTCCAGTCTGCCCTCCGGGGGGGTCCTCTGGTTATTTCCACTTGACGCCTTCTTCAGCCGATGGACACTGGATTCTTAGGCTGGCACCTCCCTGATCATTCAGTTATTATCCACACCAAGCATCCATCCACATACATCCTCTATCTCTATTTTAATCACAATTGTTAATACAACAAAAGGGCGGGGAGTCTCTGGGTGTTGTTTCTGTTGTTAGAGTATTGTTTTGAGTCTCTCTCTCTGTGAACTGCTTTGAGAACAGACTCTGTCTTAGAATGTACTAACACAGTTAGCAGCTTGCAAGTTTCACACATAGAGGGAGAGAAAGAGTACCAAAAACCAAGAGACCTCTTAATTAGTAATACCCTGGAATTTAAACTCTGGGGAATCAAACTCATTTGTGATTTTAATACAGAACTTCTTTAATATGATCCCTAAACCAAAACAGAACCAGATTGCTGGCATGTAAAATTAGAAAGGTCATAGAGGAGTTTTTAAATGAAGGGCTGGGGGAAAGCAGAGAGATGTGGGAAAGCACATGGTGCAGACAGAGACATCCCTTAGGGGACCATTTATTAAAGAGGATACTCTAGAACTAGTAAAGAGAAGAGGATAGAAGCTGATAAAATACAGGTAGGAAATGAAGAGAAATAGTCAAACAAAAAAGAGTACCATTCATTTACATCTCATCGAGGCAGACAACTACATGTAAGGGGACTGTTGCCCCCTTACTAACATTCAGTGGGAGTGTTTTGGTTGACTAGCTCCCAGTACTAAAAGGGGAAGGGTCTATGGGAAATCAGGACCCTGAGACTGACAGCCCCCAAGAACAATGGGGAGAGGCCAATGCTCCAGGTCAGTCTGAATGACAGGGTGGGCAGGCTAATCAGAGAGTCAGGAGTCCAGGGAGATCCCGTCCTCTGTGTGAGCTGGATTTGCCTGGGTCAGACAGAGTGGGGCCGAGCTAAGGAGAAAGCAGGGGCCCAAGCTAAGCTGGGGAGCAGAGCTGTGCCAGATCCAGAGGGACCAGAAAAGTAGCCCAGAGAGAGCAGACCCTGTGCTGGGAGCAGAGCTGCAGCCCCAAAGCCAGAGGCACAGCCCAGAGAGAGCAGACTTGCCCCGGGAGGAGAGCTGCAGCAACCAGAGCCAGAGGGGCCAGAAAAGCAGCCCACGAAGCAGGTCAGTGCTGGGAGCAGAGTCACAGAAGCAGCCTGCAGAGCAGACCTGTCCTGGGAGCAGAGCTGCAGCAACCAGAGGCAAAGGGGCCAAAGAAGCAGCCCAGGGAGCTGGAGGCAGAGCAGCAGCCGTGCTGAGACCGAGTGGTGGAGCTGGGGCTGGAGCGGTCCGGAGCTGGGTGCGGTGAGCAGCTGGGGAGAGCGAGGGGGACCCTGGGCAGCAGGCCCAGCACAGGGAGACGGCTCAGCCAAGAGGCTCTGCAGGCCAGGCTTGGATCGTAACCCTGACAGGGCAGGGGCGACACTGGGAAGAAGGGTCCTACCACTTAGAGCCTGAGAGCGTGTGGCCACCACCAGAGCAAGTGTCCAACCCACAGCATCCCTGCAGCACAGCCAGGGCCTGAGAAGAAGGCCTGGGACTTACAAGGAACAGACTGTGAACTGTCCGGACATTCCAGAGACACTGTTTGTGATGTTCCCTGCCACAGAGCGGGGTGATGTGTTTCCTTTAACCTTTCCCGTTTTTCCTTATTCTTTTTAAAATTAATTGTTGATTAAATAGCTTGCATTTGCTTTAACTTGTATGTAATGGTCAGTGGGTCAGAGAAGTGCCCAGTGCAGAGAGAGTACCCCGGAGTGGGGACACCCTAGCCCCTGTCCTAGGTGACCACAGCAGGGTTGGGGGTCAAGCCCCCCAGGAATCCTGGGCCCAGCCTTGTCGGGGTTACGAGGACTCTGCCAGACAGGAGAGTGGAAGGGGAGTCCTCAAGGGCAGGGAGGCCACTGGGTAAAGGAAGTGGGAGCGAGGACTCAGATCCTTTCGCTGGCCCACTTCACCGGGGTAGTACAGAAGCTAGGAAAGTTCCCCACAATAGCGGGACTATTCCCCCGCTTACATACATATTAACAAATTTTATAAGTGCTTGTATACAAATGCTAGAAGTCAAAATACTAAGATGAGTAGTACACTTTGGCCAGAGTAATTGACATATGTAAATTACTATATGTAAGCACAGTTTCATCCAAAGTGTGGATAGAGGTAGTTGTAGTTTTCTTCTTGACAACCACAAAGCAACAGTATTACCTCTATACCTTATCCTTCCCCTCATTTATCTACCTGTCCTGGAGTGCCTAAATCTTAGGATATGTCTACACTACACTCATATGTGTGATTGCAGCTCGGGTAGGCATACCCACTGTAGCCATAATCTAGCTAAAAATAGCAATGAAAATGAGGTAGCATGGTCCCTGGTGTGGTGCAGGATATACCCAGGGTTCTGGGAGGGTTTGTACAGCCCTAGCCATCACATCTTCATGGCTATTTTTAGCTAGATAGGTAGATTAAAGCTAGCACGGGTGTACCAACATGGGCTGTAATCACAAGTCCGATTGCAGTGTACCCTTAGATGGTGAGTTCTCTGGGGCAGGGACTGTCTCTGTGCTTGTTTGTACAATGGGGCCCCAATTATAATCCCGACTATAGATATAAAATGGGGTCTAAATTAGCTGTTACCACTCAAGAGAGAGATCTTGGAGTCATTGTGGATAGTTCTCTGAAAACATCCACTCAATGTGCAGCGGCAGTCAAAAAAAGCAAACAGAATGTTGGGAATCATTAAGAAAGGGATAGATTGCCTCTATACAAATCCATGGTACACCCACATCTTGAATACTTCATGCAGATATGGTCGCCCCATCTCAAAAAAGATATGTTGGAATTGGAAAAGGTTCAGAAAAGGGCAAAAAATGATTAGGGGTATGGAATGGCTTCTGTATGAGGAGAGATTAATAAGACTGGGACTTTTCAGCTTGGATAAGAGACAACTAAGAGGGGATATGATTGAGGTCTGTTAAATCATTACCCGGTGTGGAGAAAGTAAATAAGGAAGAAGAATTTACTCCTTCTCATAACACAAGCACTAGGGGTCACCAAATGAAATTAATAGGCAGCAGATTTAAAACAAACAAAAGGAAGTGTTTCTTCACACAATGCACAGTCAACCTGTGGAGCTCTTTGCCAGAGGACGTTGTGAACACGAAGACTATAACAGGGTTCAAAAAAAACCCTAGATAAATTAATGGAGGATAGGTCCATCAGTGGCTATTAGCTAGGATGGGCAGGAATGGTGTCCCTAGCCTCTGCTTGCCAGAAACTGGGAATGGGCAACAGGGAATTGGTCACTTGATGATTACCCGTTCCGTTCATTCCTTCTGGGGACTGGCACTGGCTACAGGGGTGGCAGGTTTGTAGAAATTTTGGTGGTGCCCAGAACCCACCCCCCCAAACTCCGCTCCCCACCTGCCTAAAGCTCTGGGAGGGAGTTTGGGTGGGGGAGGGGGTTTGCAGTGCAGGCTCTGGGATGGAGTTTGGGTGCTGGATGAAGGCTCAGGGCTGGGTGAGGGGTGCAGGTTCTGGGATGGAGTTTGGGTGTAGGCTCTGGGATGGGGCAAGGGGTGGAGGTGCAGGAAGGGGTGGGGGGTGCAGGCCCTGGGAGGGAGTTTGGGGATTGGAGGGGGTGCAGAGGTGAGGGCTGTGGGGCTGAGGATGAGGGGTGTGGGGTGTGGAAGGGGCTCAAGGCTGGGGCAGAGGATTAGGGTGCGGGGGGATGAGGGCTTTGTCTGGGGCTGGGGTTGAGGGGTTTGGGGCATTGGAGAGGCTCAGGGCTAGGGCGGAAGGGCAGGGTAAGGGCAGCCTGCCCTGGCCCTACTGGAGGGGGGCACTAGGGCCCTGCAGCAGCAGTTGATGCGGGGAGCCAGCAGAGCAGAGTCAGTGTCAGCTCCGGGGGAGGTGAGTGGGGGCAGCAAGTGGGGGCTGGGGGAGGCGCGTGGGGGCAGCAGGCGGGGCCAGGGGAGAGACCTGGCCCCAAACATTGGTATAGCTGGGCCTCTGGGCCCTGAATATTGGTGGAGACCGGGCACCGTAAGCCCATGTAACTCACTGCCCCGACTGGCCACTATTGGCAGACGGGGTACTGGGCTAGATGGACCTTTGGTCTGACCCAGTATGGCCATTCTTATGTTCTCTTAGGTTCTTATTAAAGTCAATGGAAGCTTTGCAGTTATAATTAATAGACTTTAAGATCAAGCCCTTACTTCCTCTGAGATTCTTTAGGTGTTACTGCAATAGCAGGGACAACAACTAACAGTGGCTTTCTCCTAACTCTAGGTTTATTCTGCAACAACTGGGTGTTTATCACTACAAAAGGTTTTCTCTCCACCCACCCCACTCTCCTGCTGGTAATAGCTTATATAAAGTGACTACTCTCCTTACAATGTGTATGCTAATCAAGGTGGGCCATTTCCAGCACAAATCCAGGTTTTCTCCCCACCACCTTTTGTAGTGATAAACACCCATTTTTTCATGGTTTGTGTGTATAAAAACATCTTCTGTATTTTCCACAGTATGCATCCGATGAAGTGAGCTGTAGCTCACGAAAGCTTATGCTCAAATAAATTGGTTAGTCTCCAAGGTTCCACAAGTACTCCTTTTCTTTTTGCGAATACAGACTAACACGGCTGTTACTCTGAAACTTGTTATTATTTTTAACAAACTGCAAGAACATACAGTACAATGATTATTGTTTTCACTTTTTTTTTGCACTCCTCTTTCCCTTCCAGATCCCAGCACAACTCCCTTGCAAGCCTGTGTGATAAAAGACTGGGTGGATTTTTAGTTTTTATGTAAGTTAGTGAACCATAGATTCAGAATCCAACTCCCCCCCCCCTTCCCCTTTTTCTTTCTTTCCAAACATTGCCGGGGGGGGGGGGGGGGAAGGGGATATTGTGTCTACCCACTTGGGCTGTGTTAGGCTTTGATGCTTCTGACTCCCTTTCTCTAACACCTCCAAAAACAGCCTTCTAAAAGAGATTTCTTTTAATTGTGCCCAGAACCCATCTGCTTTTCAGAAGAACCTACTGACACCTAATTGCCATCTGCCTCCTTCAGTTCATTCTCCCATAAGGCTGCCTCGTTTTTCTTTTTTTGCTCAGAATTGCTCCTCCTCTTCTGCTGCTATCTCTACTCTGAGTGAATTCTTAAGATTCTTCTACATTTTTTGTTATAAATCCTTTATTTTATATTTCAGCACTGACTGCTCCAAAATCCATAATAATATATCTTTAAAGCAGAGATTTTAATTGCCAACAAAAATTGGGAAATTTAGAATTAAGCTTCCCACCACAACTTTAATGTTGCCCATTTGTCTGTATGTATTACAGTAGAATTCGTTGTCTGATCACACAATATCATATGCAGCACCAGAGAGACAAAGTAGTACAGGCCAAGTGTGGGGAAAACGTCAGAAGCCATCTCACAAACGGAGACATATACTGTAATATGAAATTCACCTTTGTGCAGAGGAGCCACCACAAGGGTTGTACATCTACTTAAGACCTCAAAAGAGGGTGTAAATGTTGCAGAGTTTGTACTGACCCTCTCCTCAGGGTGAATTTCACCCTATGTGAACCTCAACTGCACCATCTATTGCATTCAGGATCATGGATATATTATGTGAGGAGCTGTGAGTAGGGCCATGACAGGTTGAGGTGACTAGACTCCTAAATATACAGACCATTTCTGCACCTCAGCTTTATCCCCTCAATTTTCTCTGCAGCACAAAGTCTGCTCTTGCAGCTTTTCAAGGGAATCAAGGTGAACATCTTCCACTGCATGCTACAGAACTGCATGGGTATTTTCCAACTTGCACATACAGTGACTGCCATTGTAAAGGGAACACTTACATACAGCAATGTGAGATACCATGGACCTGGATCCTGTAAGCTGCTGTGTGTAGGGGACCCATCAGTCTCTGCAGACAAGAACTTGCAGAATTGAGGCATATTTACTGCCTATCCCTCTGTCCAGGGAATGCTTCTCATTGCTGGAGGCTGGATATTTTAAAAAATTGTAGCTGTCATCTGTCTCTTGCTGCATTCTTCACATTTGTGCTCTTCATTCGAGGAAGAAGGGAAGAAGAAAAATGAAACTGCAGAGCCCATAAGCACTCCTATGGCTGCCGTAGCCGGCTTTCCTTTGCATGGGGGTGATGGAATGTCCCTTCCTTTGTGCTGTTGCCACTATGAGGAGGCAAGAGGGAAAAGAGATAATCAGAAAGGGGATAAGTTTTGACTCACTGCAGTTAGCATGGGCCATTAGCATAGCAGGGTACAGAAACTGTCTACTCACAGTTTAGTGCATGCATGATATCACTCAGGACACACAAGGCTAGAATAGTTGGTGACCTGAGAGGAAGTGTGAGCTACTGGTTAGCGTAATGGACTGGGTGATCAGAAACATGAATTCTGTTCCCAATTCTGCCACTGACCTGCTGTGTTACCTTGGTTAAGTTACTTCATCTCTCTGTGTCTCTGTTTATCTTCTCCCTCTCCCCATTTTCTGTGTATTTAGATTGCAAACTCTTCGGGGCAGGGACTGTCTCTTGTTATTCCTCTACACAGTGCCTTGTATAATGAGGCTCCAGTTTTCCTAATTTTCACTGGGGCCTCTAGACGCTACCCAAACATCAACGTTTTATTTTTTATTGCCAAAACATCTTTAGGCCCTCTGGAAGCCACCATCCAGAAACTTTATAGGGCTTTGGTGTGCATAGACATGCAGTGTATTTATAACATGGAGAAGAGCCTCCCTTTCAATTACACATTAGCAATCGAAGCCTGGTGTAAGCCTGGCTATAAGTGACAGATTTTTTTAAAGTGAGTGGTCTGACTGACTACCTTACGCATTTCCAGAGTACACACAAGCGAAGTATTTTTAACTATTTCAATTATAGTTTTGTATCTTCAGCTGTTCTATAATTAGTGCTTTACAGCTTTTTCCCTGTGCCTCGGTGCAGTCTGTCCCGACCTATTTTTTTCCAGTCTGTTTTAAATAAGTCAAAACATTATTCCTAGTACCTCGCAGAAAACAAACAGAAATCCTCCAGATAGCTTGGTGTGGAGTAAAATTATGCACTTGTAAAACTATATTACTTTCAGATAGCTGCATGCATTGTCCTGGTAGAAGGCATTCCAATGTTTGTTTCTGAAGAAACTTTACCATTTGTTGTAACTCAATGAAAAATGTATGCCTGGTGTCAGGATATATGATACTCCCTGTGAATCCAATTTATGTAGTTTAGTTTTAATGTTAAATCATATTTAAATGAAAGAATAATCAGATGTAGATGTGTGAAGCAAAGCAATGGAGAATACATTATAAAGAGAATGGACAAGATGAGCTGATAAATCTCTTTCCTCTAATTTATATGATTCTGTACAACTCTGTATTCCCATTTCAATCCTGAGAATTTCCTATAGTGCCCATCATATTAGTATCTAAAATGCTTTGCATCCAAGAGACTATTTTGTATTTTCCACAAGTGTCTAATAACAGGATTTAAAATCCTGTAATTAGGCTCCAAAGTCACATGTGATCAAATTTTTCCATCTCTGCCTTAGTACTGATCAAGATTTACCACCCAAAGTGTATAAATATGAGAAAGATTGAAAGTCATCTGACCCAATCTAAAGTCTAATTTTCAATCCCCCTTTACTCAAGGCAGTGCATACAGTATTTTATTCAAGATAACACAGTTTCAGGAAGCCTGATAACTCTTCCTCTAACTTTGAATAAAAATTGCACTGGGAATACTCAGTGGCAATATTTGTAATGAGAAGTGAATTTCTGGAGTAGAAATAATTTTAATTACATTTGCTCTTCCCCAGAGAATCAGATTGTCCTATCTTTGAAATAATCTAATGTATTTTGCACCATAGGATTCTGAATATATTTCACTATGCTATTAAGACCCTTATTTTGTTTAACTGTGGGCCAGATTGGCCTATGCCTGCAGAAGTAATGGGAGAGGGCTACAGAACCAGGCAAACACTGTAAAGTTGATTTCATAGACTTCTCTGTACATCTTTCCCTTTGGGGTCATGGATTTAGTTGGACGTGGAGTCTACAGAGTAGGGAAGAGAATATGTCCGGCCCAGATCCATCTAGCATCTGTGTTGTGGAGTGAGATGCATGGGTTTCTGTAAAGCTGGCAACCCACATATCTTCTTTGATGTGGGCAGTGGGAATCTACCATTGGAGAATCCCCTCTGCCCTGCAGATACACATGCATTCGGAACCTAGGTTTTTAGAAATTCCTTTAAGTCTTCGTTTACTGTAGGAAAGAGTGGAGTAACTGACTTTAGATAGACAAAATCCAGTATTTTTGCTCTATTAGGTTCTCTATCCTGAAACATTGCCAACATGTATTAATAACTTTGCAAGTAGCTGGGACTGAGACATCTATCCCTTTAATAACAATTTATCATACAAGTACAGTTTACCCTTTTAATATCTGTTTTTTTCTAACCATGGCAGCAAATGGCTCACTTACTACAGAGTCCAATAATAATTAGGCAGCCTTGTTGTGCATCCTTCAGGGTAACAGATAAAAATCTGACCTTCTTCCATCTGGAACACTGCTGTGGGGTTCACATCAATCATTGTGATAATTGCAGAGTTTGGGATCAAAACCAAATTCAGTGAATATGAAAACAAACAAAGTAAGACAGAACCAACTGCCACTCTCTAATTGGTCTTGGGATTCCCACGTGATGTGCTATAACCATCTGTGATGGGGTGTATAAACGCTGCACGGGGAATGAAAGGGTTAAGGAACAATTCTGGGCCCAGACAATCCCACCCAGTCTCCCCTGCAGAGCATGCTCCAGGTGGTGCTGGGGGCTTAAAGGTGCCAGACACCTCAGAAGGGGGCTGACCAGGTAGGGAGAAGTACCTGGCCTTGGGAGTACCTCAGGAAAGACATGCAAGTTACTCCTCTGAGAAGAGAGGAACCGACACGCTTGGGCCCAGACAGACTAAAGGCCCTATGGTTGTTCTGTGTTACCTTGGTTACAGATTGGAAAAGCTTGAACTAGAGAGTGGAGGGGTAGGAGGTGGCCCAGGGAGGATTGTCTTAAGGTGCTCCTGGCCCAGGGAGGATTGTCTTAAGGTGCTCCTCCGTGCCTGACCTTGGCTACCATAACAGGGCCCAGTGGAGATGGGAAGTTCCAGGCTCCCCTACCACCCTCTAACCACAAGGCACCACTTCCAACAAGCACCCAACTGTTACACTATCTTGGTCTATTCATCACTTGCCTTTGTAGCATGAAGTAGACTTGGTTTGTATCAATTAAGGTGCTCTCTCAGTCCTAGCAGCAGCCTTCCAGGACATCCAAGATGCAGAATGCTGCACATACTGGCTTCAGGATTGTAGGAGATGAGTCAGCCTGCTGTTAAACTTTCTTTCCCTAAACAATAAACCTGCACTCCAGTAAGTCGCTTAGGCAGAAAGGGAGAGCTCAGGTACCATATGAGCTACTCCGTTGGTTTGTTTCCCCTTGATGGGATCAAGAGGAGCACAGGAGTTACTACAGCTCAGATTACAACCCTCTCTTCCTGCAAGTCCTCATGGGGTGGAGTAGAGAGACTGAGGTTTAAAAATTAAAACAGAATGACAATTTTAATGGTGCAGCCCAACATTCCCATGCATAAAGAAACATCAAAAAATGTATTTAATGTCTCAACTGCTTCCCTCCCCACCCCCAGCCTCTGCTTGTTTCATCCCCACTACCTTCCCTGTCCCTAAACACACATGTTCTGATGACATCTTTACTCACTGTGTTATCTGGATAAGTTAAATGGGGTTGGAGGTGACATCACCAAGGAAGAGAAAGAGCTTCCATCCTGTCTTTTGGAACATACTTAACTTTAGTGGGAATCTACCTCGGCCAAAGCACTCCTCCAAACATTCCCTTTACTACTCTTTTTGGGGAATCTTTGACTTGATGGACCCATCTTTAAAAAATCTCTTCCTTGATTTTGTGAGATCAGTCAGCCTGGGAAGAAACACACTGAGTTTAAGTCAAGGGTCTCAAACACGTGGCCCACCATAGGAGCCAAGCTTCCCTCTGACCACATAAGGAATAGTTACAGGTGTTTTATATTTTATTAAAACCCCTCTTCGGATTACAGTTTTTAAAAAGTTAATACATTGACTTTTAATAGCATACTATATTACTCTTCATTTTTTACTATACTTTTGTATAGTTGTATGAAAAGGTTTCAGTGATGTGGCCCTCGGGCCAATGTACTAGTCCACATGTGGCCCTTGTGGTGATTTGAGTTTGAGATCCCTGGTTTAAGACATCTGTTCAATGCATCCCCGATGTAATTCCCATATAGCTTTGAATCCTCGGAAGAAGATTGTCCTCTATGGAAAGCAACGCTAAAGCAACTTATGAAGTGGAAACTCCTGCCTGCCCTTACAATGGATAGCTGTCTCCACAGCTGTGTGGCCATGGAAGTTGCAGATCTTCTCTGGGCCAGCAGCTGCAAAGGCAAATTTGGCCTGCATATAGCACTAAATTAGACAATACTGTATATTCCATTTATTAGCTAAATGTATCATTAATATTTTAGAGAGACAAGGTGGGTGAGGTAATATCTTTTATTGGACCAACTTCTGTTGGTAAAAGAGACAAGCCTTTGAGCTTACACAGAGCTCTTCTTTAGGTCTGTATAACCTTGAAAGCTTGTCTCTCTCATCAACAGAAGTTGGATCAATAACAGCTATTACCTCACTCACCTTGTCTCTCTCAAATCAGGAAAATAAATTGAGCTTTAATTCCTACTAAGTCTCCAGTCTTTCTTATACTTGAATATAAGCTATTTGGGCAAAAAATTCAAGGATGTAGGATTTTTATGATAAAATAGCATGAAATTTGGATCTGAATTTCCCTAAAGATTTTATAAAACTCTCTAATTAGTCATTCATACACAAAAATGTTCTTCATTAAGGTCCATAACTTTCTCTAGTGAAATGGGATTTTATATATATGTAACCCTTCTGCCAGGCCAAGTTGATAGCAGTAAGGGCTGAGTTCAGTACACAGGGGCTCCCTCTCATCAAAGCAAATGGAAAACTGGCTCGAGCCCCCACCCAGTGACCTGGGAAAATCTTACACACCCCCTGGGTGCCTCAAAGAGGCAATACTTCCCCTCTCGCAAGCACAGAGTCTTGGTGTAGTAGAGAATCTTTAATAACATGAGGTAAACAACATCAGCATTAAATTGGGGAAACACCACAACTAGTGTTCATTAACCAAACTATGAGGAAAGACCCACCCCAGAAAATTGGGCCACATCCTTTCCCTCCGGTTCTTGAGTCCCAGAACCCAAACGTTTCTTGAGTCCAGCAATCCACAAATCACCCAAAAGTCCAAAAAAGTCCAGCCCCAGAGTTCAAAAGTTCATCTGCAGAGTGTTACTCCCCAGTCTGGCTAAAATGTGCCTGTGTGTGGGGGAAAGAGGTAAGGGGCACCTTACGTGTCCTGAAGCTGACTGCCCCACAGGGCTCTGCTCTGCTACGCTGTCTCATGAACGGCTCTGCTCCACCACGACCGGCTCCACTCAGCTCGCCATCTCACGAACAGCTCTGCTCAGCTCGCCGTCTCACGAACACACCGCTGTCTCATGAACAGCTCCGCTCCACCACGACCGGCTCCGCTCTACACAGCTCGCTGTCTCACGAACAGCTCTGCTCACCTTGCCGTCTCACGAACACTCCGCCAGCCTATCCACGAACAGCACCGCTGCAGTCTAGATCTTCCGACTCCCCACTGCTTGACACAGTGCTCAGTGATTTCAGCTCATAGTAGTGGGAGCCTTCGTTCTGGTGCACCATAAGGCCAAAGTGAATGCAGCACAGTACCTGTAGCAAGACTCTTAATAGACCCAAAATTAGCTCTGACATTCCACAGTGGAGAGAGACAGAGGTGCAATGGGTGCTTCAGGCCCTCACAAAGGGGCCTACACCACCAGGTACAAATACCTGTCTCAAGCCTCTCTCAATTCACAGAGTTTTGGAACCCAAGTCCCTTGCCTAGCGAGTGCTACTCAGTTGATGGTGAGTCCCTCCATCATAACAAAAGGCCAAGTACAGTTCCAAGCACAGTTCCCATAATCAGGGTAATAACAATTTATTCTTCCCGCCCCAATAACAGAGACACTGGGGATCCCACAACAGCCAAAGTGACCATTTGGGCAGTTATGGCCTCATTCTAGGCGGGGTGGGTGTGCCTATGCAAATGAGATCAGCCCCTAAAGTTCTTTTCCACAACTTGCCACACCTCACCACCAGATGTCAGGGTGGAGCCCATCCTGACTCTGCTTCTAAAGATTTTATAAAACTCTCTAATTAGTCATTGTCACGGTTCCTCCCCCACTCTGAACTCTAGGGTACAGATGTGGGGACCTGCATGAAAAACCTCCTAAGCTTATCTTTACCAGCTTAGGTCAAAACTTCCCCAAGGTACAAAATATTACCCCCGTTATCCTTGGACTGGCCGCTACCACCACCAAACTAATACTGGTTACTGGGGAAGAGCTGTTTGGACGCGTCCTTCCCCCCAAAATACTTCCCAAAACCTTGCACCCCACTTCCTGGACAAGGTTTGGTAAAAAGCCTCACCAATTTGCATAGGTGACCACAGACCCAAACCCTTGGATCTGAAAACAATGAAAAAGCATTCAGTGTTTTACAAGAAGACTTTTAATAAAAAATAGAAGTAAATAGAAATAAAGAAATCCCCCCTGTAAAATCAGGATGGTAGATATCTTACAGGGTAATTAGATTCAAAAACATAGAGAACCCCTCTAGGCAAAACCTTAAGTTACAAAAAAGATACACAGACAGAAATAGTTATTCTATTCAGCACAATTCTTTTCTCAGCCATTTAAAGAAATCATAATCTAACACATACCTAGCTAGATTACTTACTAAAAGTTCTAAGACTCCATTCCTGTTCTGTCCCCGGCCAAGACGACTACAGACAGACACAGACCCTTTGTTTCTCTCCCTCCTCCCAGCTTTTGAAAGTATCTTGTCTCCTCATTGGTCATTTTGGTCAGGTGCCAGCGAGGTTACCTTTAGCTTCTTAACCCTTTACAGGTGAGAGGAGCTTTCCCCTGGCCAGGAGGGATTTCAAAGGGGTTTACCCTTCCCTTTATATTTATGACAGTCATTCATACACAAAAATGTTCTTCATTAAGGTCTATAACTTTCTCTAGTGAAATGGGATTTTATATATATAATATACATTTGCCCATGTAGTCCTGAGCAAACCTCAGGACCAACTTTGACAGTGATTTTTGTGTTATGGACATTCATCCACTAGAAAATGGCCTGAAACTACCAAATTTTTTTCACATAATTCAGGTACCAGTCATCATGTGGTAATGACTTTCAGTCATTTTCCAGTCCAGACCAGATAGGAGCTAGGTATTTGGGATCAGGCTTTCCAAAGAAATCAGCTCCCATACAGGCAACACATTGAAAGAGTTAGATTTTTCAGAAGTACTCAGTGTGACAGATATGGCAATTTCCTGCAACATCCTTGGGAGACCTTATTGAATTAAGTTTAAGTATCTTTCTATTAAATGATTGTTTTATGTATTATCATTGGCCACGACTGTATGTAACATCTCCCTAGGGAGGAAATGGGATGTGAACCTTGGGAAGTGTTATGAACTTCCAAGGACTATACTGAACAATGTGCCCGGCAAGAATAGACATTTGGGACAAACCATGTCAAGTGGTTTGCCTGGGGAATCCCTTGGAGGAGGAGAATGTAAATTCCCTACCTTAAATACACTCAAAAATACCCAACCTTCACCCTGAGAAGGTAATCACTGTCTTCTGATTCCCTTCCTGGAGTCTGAAGATCAAAGGCCCAACTTGTATAAAAGAAAGACTGTCCTATTCACGGGTGTGCTAGTTCTGAGTGAAGGCTGTTATGAATTTGTAACCACAGGAACAGTCCTTGGTGGGGTTTGAAGGACTGACTCCTACCAGAGCCCTTGTTTGATTGGGGGATTCCCCTCTATCCCCTCTATTCAGCACTGGCGAGGCCACATCTGGCGTATTGTGTCCAGTTTTCGGTCCCCCACTACAGAAGGGATGTGGACAAATTGGAGAGAGTCCAGCGGAGGGCAATGAAAGTGATTAAGGGGCTGGGGCACATGACTTATGAGGAGAGGAACAGGGGTTATTTAGTCTGCAAAAGAGAAGAGTGAGGGGGGATTTGATAGCAGCCTTCAACTACCTGAAGGGGGGTGTTCCAAAGAGGATGGAGCTCAGCTGTTCTCCGTGGTGGCAGATGACTGAACAAGAAGCAATGGTCTCAAGTTGCAGTGGGGGCGGTCTAGGTTGGATATTAGGAAACTCTATTTCACTAGGAGGGTGGTGAAGCACTGGAATGGGTTACCTAGGGAGGTGGTGGAATCTCCATCCTTAGAGGTTGTTAAGGCCCGGCTTGACAAAGCCCTGGCTGGGATGATTTAGTTGGGGATTGGTCCTGCTTTGAATAGGGGATTGGACTAGATGACCTGCTGAGGTCTCTTCCAATCCTAATATTCTATGATTCTATGATTGTCTCTGGTAAAGTTATTAGCATATGTGTAATTTCTTTTATTGTTTTAATATGTTTTCTGTCTAATGCTTTCACATTAAGAATAAATGTGCTTGCTTAGAAAGAGCTGTGTGGTACTTTTGCTAATTACACTGTTCATAGTCTTTGAGGAGAAAACTGTGACACTCAGCAGCTCCCAATGGGGGCTGTTGGAGGCTGAACTCTTGAAGATCTGGCACCTACTGGTGAAAGGCCTGAGACACACAGTCTTATCTTTAATTGCCCTTTCTGACCATGTCAGGTACTATTTTCTTCATCAGTGTAAACTACATTTGTGTGATGTTGTACATTCAAACCCAAGAGTTCAAAAATCGTGAATCAGACCTCCCCCCACAAATTATGATTTGTCCCATAATCATGAGAATTGTAAAAAAAAAATGGTTAAATAAGTCATGTTTTGAGCTCTCTTTGGGTTTTGAACTCCCTCTGCCTGCCCATCAGTCTGAGTTTGATAATTAGTGTTGCCAATTTACAGTGAGATATGTGATTTAGGCCACCACATCCCTACATCAATTAGCTTTGAGACACTCACATCTGCCCCAGTCCTACATCAATACCACCTACCCGGACACACAATAATTTCCCTCCCAGCCCCACATCTGCCCCTTCCCCCCAGCACTCCTCTGCTCCTCCTGTAGTTTTGGAGGTTCTTCACCATTTTCCTGGCCTGGAGGGAGTGTAGCTCCACAGGATCTTTACATCCCTGGCCACCTCTCCCCTCAGGTCTGGTGTTGCCACATGGGTGAGGAGCAGGGAGGAGTTGGCCCATTTTTCACAAGAGGGAAAGAAGCAGCAAAGGTGCCCTGAGCTGTGGGCTGTTTCTGCTCCTTCTCCCTGCCCCATCCAAAAAATTCTTTAAAGAAAGAAGAGGGAGGGAGAAGAGAGAATGCTGCCTCCCTCCTGCAGCAGCTGTGTTTGGCTGTTTTTCCCAAAGAGGTAGGGAAGTGGGGAAGGCAGCCAATGAGAGGGATTTTCCTCTGGGCAATCTGAAAAAAATTACAGGAAGGCTGGAGTGTCTCTCGCTATGATGAGACTATATCTGGCAGGGATCAAAAATTCATATTGTACTTGACAAATTCACAAGAGTTGGCAATACTGAACATGACTCATAATGTGGGCATGTCAAGATCTCAAGCTTCTCTAACTGTATCAATAGACCTTCCATTTAACTCAGAATAAATATTTCTTCTAATTAGAGCTAGTCAAAAATGGTTTTGGGATTTTTTTTTTGCAAAAACAAAACCAAAAACTGATATCTGAAAAATTTTGGCCTAAAAATTTTCAGCCCCCACATTTCAGTTTAAAGCTAAGAAATTTTGATTCCGAAATAACACCCCGTTGACTTATATCAGCCTTAGTTCAGGTGCCTTATACTCCTATTCCCTCGTATGGGCCAGGTTCCTTGGCTGGATTATATATCCCTTAAGCACCACAGTCTTCCCTCTTCCACTGGGGTGGCTCAGCATCATGGGAGACCCTGGGCATAGTGCATCAGTCAGGCTGGGAAACCCAGCCCATGGAGGAGAACAGGCACCCAAAACTGTAACTCCCATGAGCCACTGTGCTGGCATTTCTGAATCTAAATATTTCAGGTATTGGGTGTTAGGGTTTTAGATGAAAAGTCAAAATTCTCCACTGAAAGCAAAAACTGTTGAATATTACACGTTAAAGTCAATATTAAGTCCTCTTTGTCAGCATATTATTTGAAAATCCACTGCTAGTCCTATTTAATAAAATGGAAACCCTTTTTCAGTATGCAAATTGTTTTGATTGTTCTCCATCAATTGTTAATATGCTTTCGGAATATTTTCTATTAGCCCTGTAGAATTTCAGTTACCTTCTTTTTTATTTGCAATATTTACTTCCTTTGACCATAGCTATGCAAACAATCTACATCACAAATGATTGTTTCTAAATTAGGCATCTTGTGCTAGAAGAACTTAGCTTGTTCAAGTTGGATGGGATTGTTCAGTACTGTGCCACAATGCTTTTCTGAGCTCCTCGCACCCAAACTGCTCATTCTTCTATCATTCCATTCCATATCACACATTTCTCCGGAGGAATTATCCACTGCATTATGAATGCAAAGGGGCTAGGTAAAGGAAAACCTTGCAGTCATTAACCTTAACATGCAGTGGTCAAGATTTTCAAAAATGGAAGCCTAACTATAGGCCCCCAAGTCCATATTTAGGTCCCCCGAAAAGCAGCCTGATTGTCAAGCATGCTGAGTATGCAGCAGCTCTCATTAAAGTCCTCAGTAGCTGCTGGGTGCTCAGCACTTTTGAAAACAAGCTTTCTTAAGCCATGGTCCTGCCACCTGTTGTCAAGCAGACCCCTGCTGTCATTTAAGTGGATGGAGTTCTGTGCAGGGGCCCACTCACATGAAGGCAACTGCAGAATCAGGGTCTGACTTAGGAGCCTAGATATGGATTTTGGGTGTCCATGTTCTATAATCTTGGTAGTATCTATTATACCTGTGGCATAACAAGAGCAATTGGTCCACTAGAACTGTCTCAAATAAACACATCTAGTCAGAAAAAATAAGAGAGTTAGGAATGCAACCAGCAAGCAGAAAATAAAGACTATATTTTTTCGTGAGAAAATATGCAAGGGTCAGTCTATGCCAGGGGTTCTCAAACTTCATTGCATCACAACCCCCTCCTGACAAAAAATATTATTACCTGACCCCAGGATGGGGGGGCTGAAGCCTGAGCCCGAGCCCCAGTCACAGCAAGTTTAACGCCAGCCCTGGCAACCCCATTAAAACAGGGTCGTGACCTACTTTGGGGTCCCAACCCACAATTTGAGAACCGCTGGTGTATAGCTTATTTTTATTTATTAATTCATTCATTATTTGTACCATGGTAATGCATAGAAGCCCCAGATAAGGACTGGGGTCCCAGTGTGCTGAGCACCATACATGCATATGATAAGAGAGCCCAAAAGGTTTACACTCTAAAAAACACCTCTCCCATCTTCGGTCCCATTCCTAGAAGCCTTGCTTAATGAGGAGGCCAGCTATTCAGTGGGAGCTTTAGGTGCACAAGGAACTTGGGAGCAAATCCCTACAGTCTGTCAGGACCATGAGGGCAGAGCGGCCTCATGGGAATATAAGGTATTAATATTTGAATCAAGAAATTGCCAGTGCTACCCATCAACTAAATATGCAGCATTCCTATTACAGACAAAGCAGAACTTGCTAGCACAGCCCATTTCAGGTGAACCAGCACCAAACTCCTCAGTCCAGATTCTACTAATGAGGGTTGTACACACTTCCACACCTGGGGCTCCTAATTAATCAGCAATTAAACCTCCGAAGGGCAAGTTACCTTATTATGGAAGGGACGATCCAGTCAGGGACAAAAAGCTCCATTCATTTAGACAATTTTTTTCTTAAGTATTAATGGGGGGAAAAACAGAATATAAATGGAATGTCATTTTACATTAATTAAGAAAAAATGAAAAATAATTGTGTATTCTGTTTCCACTTGGGTCACCTTGTCAGTAGCTTAATGTACAATTAAAGTGAGCTCAGTCAATTTCAAAAGTGAAGATTCACTGTTCCTGTGACAAACAGAAGATACCTGTCTATAATAATGATGATCTGATATTATTCCAGCTACATTTTTTACATTCTGTACTTGTTCACTTCCTACTTTGTTTTGGGTTTCTCTTTCTTCTATTTTTAATTCATTTTGGCCTCTTATATTTTTCTGCTCTCGATCCCTTTTGTCTGCTTTGTTATAGTCTCTTTTCCTTCTTTGTCTATTCTGCCTCTCATTCTGCCTCCCATGCAACCATACGCCAGCAGTAGGAAAAGCTTACGAACAACAGTATTTGATCTCCGCAAAAGTATCCTGATAACCAACATGGGATTGTGTCGGTCAGTGAGAGTGCTCCTTTTTTACATTGCTCTTAGAAGGCATCATGCTGAGGTAAAAATTTGGGCCTGACCAACCATGCGTCCAATTAGGAAGGTCGTGCACTTTTTCTACAATATGCGTCAGAAGTTGGACAAGCTTCATGTGCCATGTTATGCTCTCTCCCACTGCCTGGTAGTCGTTTGGGGTGTAACTCAGACTTTTGGGATGGTGAGATTTGCAGCCTGCAGCCTGTGCACGAGATGATACAATCACATTTCAGGAAAATCTGAGCAAATTAACAGATTGACATGAAGCAGCTAGAAAGGCTGAGATAGAAACTAAGACCAAATCATAGAATCATAGAATATCAGGGTTGGAAGGGACCTCAGGAGGTCATCTAGTCCAACCCCCTGCTCAAAGCAGGGCCCATCCCCAATTAAATCATCCCAGCCAGGGCTTTGTCAAGCCTGACCTTAAAAACTTCTAAGGAAGGAGATTCCAACACCTCCCCAGGTAACGCATTCCAGTGTTTCACCACCCTCCTAGTGAAAAAGTTTTTCCTAATATCCAACCTATATCTCCCCCATTGCAACTTGAGACCATTACTCCTTGTTCTGTCATCTGCTACCACTGAGAACAGTCTACAGCCAGCCTCTTTGGAACCCCCTTTCAGGTAGTTGAAAGCAGCTATCAAATCCCCCCTCATTCTTCTCTTCCGTAGACTAAACATCCCCAGTTCCCTCAGCTTCTCCTCATAACTCATGTGTTCCAGTCCCCTAATCATTTTTGTTGCCCTCCACTGGACTCTTTCCAATTTTTCCACATCCTTCTTGTAGTGTGGGATGATACAATCACATTTCAGGAAAATCTGAGCAAATTAACAGATTGACATGAAGCAGCTAGAAAGGCTGAGATAGAAACTAAGACCAAATCATAGAATCATAGAATATCAGGGTTGGAAGGGACCTCCAAAACTGGACACAGTACTCCAGATGAGGCCTCACCACTGTCAAATAGAGGGGAACGATCACGTCCCTCGATCTGCTGGCAATGCCCCTACTTATATATCTCAAAATGCCATTGGCCTTCTTGGCAACAAGGGCACACTGTTGACTCATATCCAGCTTTTCGTCCAGTGTAACCCCTAGGTCCTTTTCTGCAGAACTGCTGCCTAGCCATTCGGTCCCTAGTCTATAGCGGTGCATTGGATTCTTCTGTCCTAAGTGCAGGACTCTGCACTTGTCCTTGTTGAACCTCATCAGATTTCTTTTGGCCCAATCCTCCAATTTGTCTAGGTCCCTCTGTATCCTATCCTTACCCTCCAGCATATCTACCTCTCCTCCCAGTTTAGTGTCATCTGCAAACTTGCTGAGGATGCAATCCACACCATCCTCCAGATCATTTATGAAGATATTGAACAAAACCGGCCCCAGGACCGACCCTTGGGGCACTCCACTTGATACCGGCTGCCAACTAGACATGGAGCCATTGATCACTACCCGTTGAGCCTGACAATCTAGCCAGCTTTCTATCCACCTTATAATCCATTCATCCTCTCATCATAATCATCATACACTCAGCAGGTTCCAATTAGCTTGTCAGTTACACACATGCAGATCCTACTGACAGGATAATTGGTCTCAGAATTCTGGCCTGAGATGCAGGCTTTGGCCAGATTTCCCAAGACTGCCTGAAAAATCTCAGGGCATCCAGATACTGTGGCACTGTTTCAGATGCTAACTGGCTTGAATAGAACACAGTGGGGAGAGATAGAGATGGGTCTCTTCATTTCAGCTGTCACAGCAAAACTCCTCTGTGTGGGAAAAGGGATCCAGCTAAGAGGCTTTTGAGTTTCCCATTATAGACAGATGTGGTTTAGCAGCTCAAGAGAAGAGTAGTGCTGCATACATATATTTAGCACATCATCTTAGTTTGCAAACTCTCATTAGTAGGAGTTTCTCTTTAGTGGTCAATACAGTGTGCAGTGAACATTCCATCCCCACTTAAAATAGGCACCATAGTCTCTTTCTACCAAAACAAACACACACCTGCCGTTTCTTCATAACAGCTCAATGGATGGTTCACATCCTGCAGTTGGCTAGAACACTCACTAAGATACCTGTGTCTGTAAGGCTTTTCTATAGAATATCACAGGATGTATGCAGCTGCGTTCTCTCACTCAATTAATGAAGAATTAAAGGAAGGATAATATAATTAATAACAATCAACATGGGTTAATGGTAAATAGATCATGTCAAACTACATACCTTTTTTGATGAGATTACAAATTTGGTTGATAAAAGTAGTAATGTTGGTGTAATATACTTAGATTCCGTTAGGTATTTGACTTGGCACTGCAAGACATTTTGATTAAAAAGCTGGAATGATATAAAACTAACTTAGCATACATTAAATGGTTTAAAAACTGGCTAATTGATAGGTCTTAAAATGTACTATAAATGGGCAATCATCACCAAATGGGTGTGTTTCTAGTAGAGTCCCACAGGGACCAGTTGTTCTTGGTCCTGTGCTATTTAATATTTTTATTAATGACCTGGAAGAAAACATAACATCATCCCTGATAAATTCTGCAGATGACACAAAAACTGGGGGAGTGGAAATAACACAGAGGACAGGTTACTGATATAGAGCGATCTGGATCACTTAGTAAGTTGTATGCAAGCAAACAATATGCATTTTAATATGGCTAAATGTAAATGTATACATCGAGGAACAAAGAATGTAGGCCATAGTTATAGGATGGGGGACTCTAACCTGGGAAACAGTGACTCTGAAAAAGATTTGGTGGATGATCAGCTGAACATGAACTCCCAGAGCAATGTTGTGGCCGAAAGAGCTAATGCAATCCATGGACATTTTAAAAAGGGAATCTTGAATAGGAGTAGAGCGGTTATTTTACCTCTGTATGTGGCACTGGTATGTGACCACTGCTGGAATCCTGTGTCCGGTTCTGGTGTCCACAGTTCAAAAAGGATACTGGAGAAGGTTCAGAGAAAAGCCACAATAATGACTAAAAGATTAGAAAACATGCCTTAGTGTGATAGATTCAAGGAACTCAATCTATTTCACTTAACAAAGAGAAAGTTAAACAGTGATTTGATTATAGTCTATGAGTAGCTATATGGAGAACAAGTATTTAATAGCTGGCTCTTGAATCTAGCAGAGAAAGGTATAACACAATCAATGGCTGGAAGTTAAAATTCAAATGGGAAATAAAGTGTAGATTTTTAACAGTGATGGTAATTAAATACTGGAAAAATTTACCAATGGTCATGGTGGTTTTGCTATCACTGGCAATTTTTAAACCAAGACTGGATTTTCTAAAAATGTTCATACTCTAGGAATTATTCAGGGGAAGTTCTATGGCCTGTGTCATATAGGAGGTCAGACTATATTAACATAAGGGTCCCCTCTGGCCTGGAACCTGTGAATCCTTTCTTTATTCCAAAGAAAATAATCCAAAAAAGAAATTCAGTACATTTTCTTGAGTTACAATCTTATTGTAGGCTTGTATTTGGAATAAAAATAGGTGTATCCTTCACTTCTCTTTTTGCAATGAGGATGAAGGAGACACAAGGACCAGGTTGCATATCCAGTACTCTTACTGCAATTATCTAATGGGAATTCTTGCTTTCACAGATGCTGATGACTTGTAGAAAGCTAGCTTGATTCAAATAGGATTTCTCCAGCACATTCATCCTTTTTATCCTATAAGGTTAATCTTCCCTCCTTAGCAGCAGCCTCTTTGTGATGCCCTCGCTAGGCTGTGTCTGGGATGGTGAGAGGCAGAAATGTGAGGCTCTAGAACATCTTTGAATACCCAACTGATTAGGGTTTGCAGGATCAAATATTTATAATGAATATCTGTCAGTCAATTTCACCTTTTCTTTGCACATACTGATCACAAACAGGCTGATTTTTACAAATAAGTTTTCCCTTAAAAGTTACGTATCAAATATTTCCTGAGGAAAAAAGTTTCAACCTATGTGTCGCTTGAGAACTGCATTCACTGTGGATATGTGTCACTGCTTATCATGCTGTTACTGCAGTTGGTCATATCACTGCAATAAAAAAAAAGCAAAGCCTTTGTAATGGGGGGGATCCACTCCACACAAGGCCTAACGGGGTTAAAGTGGTCAGGTGGGCCAATTAGCTGCCTAGGCTGCATCTGAAGGAGGAATCAGGGAACAAGGAATAATTAGAGATGAGGCTCAGCTGGACAGGAACAGGAGGGGCCTGTATAAAACCCAGTAGCAGAGAGTAGAAGGGGCTCTGCAAGGGGAGTTTCTGTTAGGTGAGAGGCCAAGGTAGGAAGTAGCCCAGGGATACAGCAGTAAGGGATAGGACTGTGCAGACCTCGACGGCTTATTGTAGGGTCCCTGGGCTGGAACCCAGTGTAGAGGGTGGGCCCGGGTTCCCCTACCAGCCTCTGGGGAAGTGGAAGAGAAGACAGTGAAAGAGAAGACTGCCTTGGACAGTGGATCCAGAAAGACTTTGATACACATGATTTCCCCAGAAGGGAAAAGCCACTGTGACCTGGCTGGAGGGCCAAGCCATGAAGCAGGACCAGCTGAGTCCCAAGAGAGCAAGACTGAGAAAGTGACGGCGTGCAACTGCAGGAAGGGGCATCAACCTGGCAGAGCTAATCTCCAGCGGCCAGGAGGAGGTGAGCAGGGCACATTGGAACAACTCATTATAGGAATCCCCGGTTTTGTCCTCAACACTTGGATATTCTGGCCAACGCCTGCATCTCAGGCCAACCTAAAGAGGGCAGATGGTTAGGGCACTTGGGTTCAAGCTGACTCAATTAGCTCAAGTCAAACTTGCTTCCAGTATGACCCTGGCAAAGTCACTTAGCATCAGTTCTCCGTCCGTAAAATGGGTATAATAGTAGTTCCCTTCCTCCCAGAGGCGTTGTGGGGATAAATAAATAAACATTGTGAAGAGCTCAAGTGCTACAACAATGGAGGCCATAGAAAAACCTTAGATAGACAGAACCTGACAATCTGTTATGGAGAACTCTTTGGACAAACTGACTAGGAAAACAGGAAATCAACTGCTTTCCATTATCGCCCAAAACAAGTTTTGTTTTATCAAGAAATGAGATCTGACTGCAGGTCCAACACTCTTTTTCCTTGAACACTTGTTGAACAAAGCTTCGTTCACAAGCATGTTTGTGAAAGGGGAAAACAAAAGCGGTGCAAACATGGTGCATCGAAACTTGGTTTGTACTTTGCTGAAAGGTTGTGACCCTAAGAGCCCCTCAGTGCCCACTGGCAGAGGGCTCACTACACTGTAACTTGTACCAGGCCTGACACACTCACTACCCACAACACACTGTTGTCATAATATGTAGCTAAAAGGAGTCATATGTAAGGTATCCTATGTAAACTGGTGACAGGCTGGTTCTGAAAATCATTGCACAATGTATGTATGGGTTGTGTACAAAGGGTTATATACGCGTGTGCTAGAGATATGTTCTTAAAATGTGTTTGAGAGGCAGTGCATAAACCCAGCCTGACTTAGACAAAGGAATGTGAATTCACTTTTCTGCGTAGCTTGATTACAGGCAAAGGACAACGAAAGTACAATTCAGTATAAGACAAACAAAACAAGCAAGCTAACAAGCAAGGAGGAAGGACCTTCATGAGCTCACCAAGGGTCCGAATCTGCACCCCCAGGAAGCCTTCTTGGCTCTTGAGACAAAGATAATGCACTTTGAAAAATATAAGATGTAGTTATCTATCACTTAAGGGGCAAAAGAGGCCAGAGCTCTTGGATTCTGTGAAAGGTGGATCCTTCAACACTTAGGTTGAACTGGGAACTGCCTATAGGTGAGAAATTGCCTAAAACCAAGACTGTAATCTGTTAAGCTTTAGACACTAGAAAGTGTGTTTTACTTTGTTGTTTGTAAGCATACCTGTCTCTTTTTATTGTGCTTAATATCACTTAAATCTCTGTTCTTTAATAAACTTATTCTTAGGGTATGTCTATACTACCCGCTGGATCAGCGGGTAGTGTTCGATCCAGAGGGGATTGATTTATCGTGTCTAGTCTAGACTCGATAAATCGATCCCCGAGCGCTCTCCTGTCGACTCCTGTACTCCACTGCGGTGAGAGGCACAGGCGGAGTCGATGGGGGAGCGGCAGCAGTCGACTCACCGCGGTGAAGACACCACAGTAAGTCGATCTAAGTACGTCGACTTCAGCTATGTTATTTATGTAGCTGAAGTTGCGTAATTAAGATCGATTTCCCCTCCCCCTGCCAGTATAGACCAGGGCTTAGTTTTACTATAAGCTATCTCAGTGCTGTGATATTGAAGTATAAAGTGAGTCCTCCGCTCACCTAACAGCCACATGTATGCACTGTCTCTTTGTAGGCAGTGAACGGTGAGTGTGCAGTGAGATGGACCGGACACCACAAAGAGACATTTTGGGGAACTCAAAAATGGGGTTCACTGATTGTTACCTGCAACGCAAGGTAAAGAATGGCAGAATCTGGAGGAGTTTGCTGGTGAGGTGGGCAAATTGGTGTGGCCGAGAGTTGGCACACAGTCTGACCTCTAGTAAAGCTCACTCTTGCTAAGGCAGAGGGGTAACACAGTGATTCACAGTTCTGGGTGTCCTGAACAGAATGTCACAAAGGTTCAAAACTTTTCTTCATTATCTCCCCAGTTCTACCTGTGAGAGAGCTTGCCACTTCCTTCTAATCAGCTCTGTGACATACAGCTAGTCCAATGGGAATGTATCCCAGGGATTCTTTCCAACATACTGTAGTACAGACCTACCAGAATGGCACTTTGGTTGGCCTGGCAAAATATTTCATCAGAGAAAATGCCTTTCCTATTGGAACCATTTCCTAGTGGGTTGAATGTGAAAGTCATTTTAGCCGTTAAGGATTTTATTTTTATCAAGAATGCAGATATGAGAAATATTTAATGTGATGTCCTAATTAATGTGTATATGCCAAAAAAGTCCCTTATTTTCCAGAGATTACATTACACTTACATTTCCACATTTCATGGTTGCATATTTTATATACTGTAACCATGGCTACCGTGTCATTAAAGTCTATTCAGAGATCGCTGGAACTAGGTATAAAGCTATCACAAAGAATGATTGCTTTTATAAATTTAAAAGAAGCTATGCAGTTAATTAGTGTGAGCTTGTGTAGATTGGACTGATGGAGAACGTGGACTTTGGAAGAAATTAGTATTGAGTTTGAAGCAATGAAGAACATTTTTTATTTGATGTAGGGACTTGCATGCCATAAGACAAGTGTCTTAAAGTTTTAATTGTTTTAAGGCTAAGTTAATGCAGTGGCAATATGGCTTATACTAGGAGTACAGACACTCAACACTTTCCAACTAAAACAGATGAATGCTTTAAATGGGAAATAATGGGCACAAAGGAGAAGAGAGAAGTAAGACATCTGGGCATTTAGATTTTCAAGAAGCAGAAACTAGACTGAGGGGTTCTCTTGACAAAATGTATTCTGCAAAGTTAGGTTTTCATCACACAGTGTGCATGTCCATTGGGTTGTTGGTGTGCAAATCTGTCATTCCTCTTCTGCATTTTCAATGTCAAAGAATTGGAGCTGCTTTTGGAATCAGAACCAAAATTCCTAAATGTTTTCCAAATGTTGAATTCCCTGTGAGATATCCACATTGCCATAGCCTCACACGTGCCGGATGGTCTTTACATTGTAGGGGTGGAATTAGATTTCACCATCTGACAATCTCTTTTTCTACAAGGCATGTACATTCACCTTTCTCACGTGTACATGCCTTTTCAGTTTTGGAACCGTCACATATGATTTGTGGCACCCTGAGGGTCAGGAAGAATCTCCTTCCTGTAACAGTATTTCTTAACTGGCCAAACCCAGTGTAATTACATTTTGTTTTGCTTTCCTGTGAAGCATCTGGCATAGCCCACTGCCAGAGACAGGATGCTCATATGACAGCTTCAGTGGAACTGCTGGTATTTTGGGCAAAGGAGCTTCCAGCAGCAAAGTAGTTAATTTCTTCTCCTTGTTAGAACTATGCACATGTGTTCTGCAGCACAATCTCCATCTGCCAGTTCCCAGGGGCAGCAACAGACAAGCCTCCTCTTGATGAATTTACTGAAGGAGGGGCTCATCTCATAGAGAATTATAGGAATACTCAGCAGACTCTAACAAATCAGAGACCATCATTCTTAATGAGCTCAGAAAAATCTAGCACTGTCCCACTCTAACTTGGCATTGGCTTGTGTTTGGCTGGCTGAGTAGTGTGGGACAAAGTGGCCCCGAGAGGGTTATACCGTACATTTGTTCTGTGGCAGCGTTTCAAAGAATGAACACAGGATCTGCAGCATCCTTTCCAGACACTGACAAGCAGATGCTATGCCAGACCCAGCAATAACTCTTTCTCCCCAGTCACTCACCCCCACTCCCACCCTCTTGCTGTGCTAACAGAAGACTGGCACGTGGACTACTGCAGCAACTCCAGGGCTACTATTTCCACGAATGAAAGAGGCAGAGACCTAAGATGAACCCTTATTTTTTAAACCCACCCCAAGTGTAGTTGCACATAACCCCTTCTCTGCTCTGACCCTAACAGCAACCATCCAGAATCTGGCACCCCGTACAGAACAATTTGGTGTCCTCACCAGGAGAGGATAAGCAACCTAGCTGCTTTGCATGTACCACGGCCATTTTGGCAAGGCACAGTGCCCGGTGTAAGGAGCCTTCAAAGCTAGTGAACAGGAGCAGCCAACAGGGGAGTTTTCAAGGCAGTTTAAAGATGGAGTGTGAGAGTCAGATACACCTAACATGCTCTAAATTTAGTCCAATAAACACCCCGCCCACACACAACCTCCTACAGAATGAACAAACACTCCTGCAAGAGTAAAAATCATGCAGGCAGAAATCCAGCAACAGACTGGGGACTATCCAATGTATTGTAGCGAATGCAGCGTGTATGCTTACCTGCATGCTGGGCAAGTGGCATATGTGTGCATCCGGTGCAAGCAACTCATGATCCTCAGAGAATAAGTACAGGCTCTTGAGAGCAGAGTGGCTGAACTGGAGGAGCTAAGGGAGACAGAGAGGTACATAGAGGAGACATTTTGGGACACGGTAGAGCAGTCCCACCCCCGTACTCTGATAGCTTCTGCTGTCAAGGAGGATGAAAATATTGGAGAAGGAGAAAATCGAACTGGAGAGAGGGAAATAATCCCATACTTGGGACCTTCCTTCCAGATGATGTCATGGTATCCTCTAGCACTGAGAATACCTCTCCACAGGACAGGACCCCTGATTTTAGGAAGAGACAGATAATAGTTTGAGGGATTTGATTATTAGAAATATAGATAGTTGGGAACTGCACAATGAATCGTGAGGTAAGAAGGTTGTGGACCTCTTGTGATATATAGACAGAATTATGTGCAGTGCTAGGGAGGAGCCCATGGTCATGGTACATGTAGGTAACAATGACACAGGGAAAGGTAAGAGAAAGGTCTCTGAGGCTAAATTTTGGCTGCTAGGTAAGAGTCCAGGACCTCCATGGTAGCATCTCTGAAATGCGTCCAGTTCCATACACAGGGACCGTTAGACTGGCAGAGCTTCAGAGTCTCAATGTGTGGATGAGATGACAGTGTTCAGAGGAGGGATTTAGGTTTATTAGGAGCTAGGGAATCTATTGGAAAAGGAGGACCTTATACAGGAAGAATGGGCTCCACTTAAACCAAAACAGAACCAGATTACTGGCATGTAAAAATTAAAAGGTTGTAGAGGAGTTTTTAAAATAAAGGTTGGGGGAAAGCCAATAGGTGTTGTGATAAATGAAAGGAGGGGGGTAGCTCTCATTTATGGACACCCCGCCAGCCAGTAGCTATAAAATCCCTCTTAGTAGCTATTGTCTAATTGCTCTACCGGAAAAGGGTTAAAAGAAGCAAGTGGGCACCTGGCCAAAAGAGCCAATGGGAAGGCTTGAACTTTAAAAATTGAAACAAGACTCCCCTTTTGTCTGTCTGTTGTTGTTCTCAGGGAAAGGCAGACAGGGCTGCAGTTATGCTGTAAGAAGCTTTGGCCCAGGTATAAACAATCATCGGTATCATACCTAGAAACTACTCATTTGAAATCCTAGATATGTTAGTAGATCAGGAAATGTCTAGGAAGACACGATTAGGTTTATCTCTTTTTATTTCTTTATGGCTTGTGGACTCCTCTTTGCTAACCCCAAATGCTTTTGTTTTGCTTGTAACCTTTAAGATGGACCTCAAGAAAATTATTCTTAATGATTAATCCTTGTAAGTGGTTTTTCTTAAATCTAGCAATAGCCTAAATTCCCAGATGTATTTTCTTTCTTTTTATTTTTAATAATTTTTTTTTTAAAGAATGGGATTGAGTTTTTGTGTCCTAAGGGGTTTGCGCAAATCTTGTTTAATTAGCTGGTGGCAACAGCTGATTTTCTTTGTTTTTCTTTCTTCGCTCTTCCCCAGTAAAAAGGGTGAAAGGGCTTGAGGGTACTCCACAGGAAGGAATTCCCAAGTGCGCCTTCTTGGGGCCTCAAATTGGTTTTGCACTTGGGTGGTGGCAGCATCTACACATCCAAGGTCAGAGAAAAGCTGTAACCTTGGAAGTTTAATATAAGCCTGGCGTGGCCAGTATTAATTTTTAGAATATATGCTGGCCTCCACCTTCTGCACTCAAATTGCCAGAGTGGGGAATCAGCCTTGACAGGTGTGGACCAGCAAACAGAGACATCCCTTAGGTGAAGATTTATTAAAGAAGATACTCTGTATCCTAGCAAAGAGAAGAGGCTAGAAGTTGATGAAATACAGGTCCGAGATTAAAAGAAACAATCGAACAAAAAATAGTCCCATTCAATTACATCACACGAAGGCAGACAACTACATATTGATAAATTTTATAAGTACTTGTTTACAAATGATAGAAGTCTAAATATTAAGATGAGTCTGTGACACTGCACCCCATATTCTTCATAGTGATATTATTATGAAATGAGTATGATATAATTATGATGTATTTTATGCAAGATAGATCACGTAAGATATTATTGAAAAGGTTATGATTTTCTGAATATGATTATCCTATTTGTATGCACATATTTTTGTTTCTGAAATTAGGAATATTAACTATGTATCTGTATTTCAAATGTGTTTACACCTGAGGAATTCCCACTAGGTAAAAGGCTCTGAGTTTAGCTGGCTGGCTGGGAAGGGCCCAGTTAAGTTTAAAGGCCATTAGGAAAACAATAGGCCTTAGGAGAAGCTTATCTCCCACCTGAGAAGCCTTCCTGAGAATGCTACAAACAGCCTCCCAGTAATGGCTGCTGTCACACTATAGGGACATGTGACCCCGTCACCTGGTGCTGGACTCCATCTTGGGATATCATTATTTTTCCACTGACCTGTGTGGGAACCAAGCTTTGAAACGAAGGGTTTCCACCATACGCGAAAGCTATATAAGGGGAGTGACATCACTGAGGTTCTTCACTGACTCCCCACCCAAAGAGATTCCTGGAAACACCTAAGGAACAAAGACTGAACTGGGGGAAGTGCTGGACCCAGGCTAAAGGACTTTTTAGCCTGTGAATGGAACACCTGGGAATTCCAATCTGTAAGCAAGTGCAGCTTGCCCCTTAAGAACCTGCAGCCTACTTGTATTATCACTTAGGGTGAGGATCTGCTGTTCATATCCAATCTATTTAATATAGTAAGCTTAGTTTGCATTTTTGTTTATTTGCGTGGTAAACTGCTTTGATCTGTTTGTTATCCTTACAATCACTTAATATCTATCTTTTGTAGTGAATAAACTTATTTTTGCTTTATCTAAAACCAGTGTGTGGCAGTCATAACTCGAGGCAGAAAGCTGTGGTGTATTCCAATCCACATTGAGGGAGGGGGCAAATTTCATGAGCTTACACTGTACGGTTCCCTGTGCAGTGCAAGACGGTATAATTTTGGGTTTACACTCCAGAGGTGGTGCTTGCCTGAGTAGTTCCCTAACTGGCGCCTTCCCATGTAGGGGCGGGTCACAGTATCTGTATGTAACTGCAACTTGGTGTGTCCCTACCTGTGTGCTGGTGAAAGTGCAGGCTGAAGCCTGGAGAGGGCTTGTTAGCTTGTCACAGAAGTACAGTGTAAAGGGAGCCCAGGATGGTGGGTCAGGGGGGCTCAATGGTACCCTAATTCCAGGTGGCACCCTGGGGGAACCCACAGTGAACTTGAGTGTCTGTTATTCAATGAGGTTATTGATACAATAGGCATGACAGAAACTTGGTGGAACGATGAAAATCAATGAGACACAGTAATACCAGGTACAAAATGAATAGGAATGACAGAGTAGTGCGTGCTGGTGGGGAAGAGTCACTCTGTGTGAAAAAAAGGCATAGAGGCAAATATAGCAAATTTTAAAAGAATCAAACTGTAGCACAGATTCTCTATGGATAGAAATTCCATGCTTGAATAATAAGAATATAGCAGTAGGAATACACTACCGACAACCTGACAAAGATGGTGACAGTGATTGTGAAATGTTCTGGGAGAACTGAGAGGCTATAAAGCAGAATAATAATGGGTAATTTCAACTATCCTCACATTAACTGGACATGTATCACCTCAGGAAGGAATGCAGATGAACTTCCTAGACACCATTAATTACTGCTTTATGGAGCAGCTAGTTCTGGAACCCACGAGAGGAGAGACAATTTTTGATTTAGTCCTAAGTGGAGCACGGAATCTGGTTCAAAAGATGAATATAGCTGACTGTGAAGAATTTCAAAGGGATCTCATAAAACTGGGTGACTGGGCAACAAAATAGCAAATGATATTCAATATAGATAAATGCAAAATAATGCACATTGGAAAACATAATCCCAAATTATACATACATAAGGATGGGTTGTACACTAGCTGTTTCCACTCAAGAAAGAGATTTTGGAGCCATTGTGGATAGTTCTCTGAAAACATCTGCTCAATCTGCAGCAGCAGTCAAAAACGTAAACAGAATGTTAGGAAAAGGAACAGCTAAAAAGACAGAAAATGTCATAAAGCCACCATATAAATCCATGGCACCTTGAATAATGCATGCAGTTCTGGTTGCCCCATCTGAAAAAAGGTATATTAGAAATAGAAAAGGTACAGAAAAGGGCAACAAAAATTATTAGGGGTATGGAACAGTTCCATATAGTGAGAGAGTGAAAAGAGTTTATCTTAGAAAAGAGACATCTAAGGGGGGATATGATAGAGGTCTATAAAGTCATGAAGGGTATGAAGAAAATGAATAGGGAAGTGTTGTTTATCCCTTCACATAACCCAAGAACCAGGGATCACTTGATGAAATAAAAAGGTAGTAGGTTTAAAACTAACATAACAGACAGACAACCTGGTGGTACTCATTGCCAAGGGATGTTGTTAAGGCCAAAGGTATAACTGGGTTCAAAGAAGAATTAGGTAAGTTCATGGAGGACAGATCCATTAATGGCTATTAGCCAAGATGGTCAGGAACACAACCCCATGTTCTGGGTGTCCCTAAAGCTGCAAGAAGCTGGGACTGGATGACAGTTGATGGATCACTCAGTAATTGCCCTATTCTGTTCATTCCCTCTGAAGCATCTGGCATTGGCCACTGTCAGAAGAGAGGCTACTGAGCTACATGGATTATTGGTCTGACTCAGTATGGCCTTCCTTATATTCTCAAAGGAAGCAACTGTTACAACAGGGGCAAAGAAACAGGAAGCAGCCAACTTTAATGAAGACAAACAGCACCCCTTCCTCTCCCTCTATGTAGGAACGTATACTTATCATGTCGTCAGCCTATATTTGCTTTGATCTCATGACTAATAAATAAGCACAGTAACACCCCCACCCCTTCATAGCTCTGAGTGTGTTCTTTGCCTGTGTTTATTCTTCCTTTATAGCTCACCAGCATAGTTGCTGGCTATCAGTCTTACAGCCTAGGGGTTCAGGCTAACTTATTAATATATGAGCTCCTTTATTTTGCCACCACCTTCCCAATCCAGTACTCCTGCTTCCTATATTACTTCCACAGCCTGCTCATCCTTGTCTCCCTTATTTGCAGGATTTATTATAAGATCATTAAAATCTTCCCACTCAGCCAAGGGAGTTCTTCATCTGATGGGCAGCAGTGTATTAGGAATATAATGTTTAGCTTCCTCAGGGCTTTTTGTGACACCAGTCTGATGCACACACCTGAAATGCATTTTGAAAAGGCTCAATACCCGCAGAGATCATTGTGGTGCATTTAAAGGCACTGCTGTATCTTTTCTGCCTTCAGAGGGTAAAGAACAGGGGTGAAGAGCCAGGATTTAAGACGGCACTTTGTCTCCTGCCATGCAGCAGTGTCAAGAGTGTGAGTGTTCTTTGAGTGAGGCACTATGGTGTGCATAGCATTTGGGCTCCCTATTTGCTCTAGACACAAATCCAGGTACAATGACTGTGTTCTGATGTAATAGACTTGTTAAGCTTATACGGGCCTGAGCAAGCTCTGGGGAACCTTGCTACCGCAGACAAATACTATATTGGAGTCATTCATGCATCACATTCATAGCAGAGTATGTGTAACTTATCAAAGGTACATGTGATCCACAAGGAGACTTACTGGTATGTTTTCTTTATCATGGCAAGTCCTCAATGCAGTTAGAGGCAGCAGACCGGTTTATTTTGGTGGTGTCCTCTAAGCAGTAGACTTTTTCAAAAGACTCAGTAGCTTAGTGTACTCAGGGCAATGGTGAGCCTGACTGGGATTGAGGGCATAGCTCCTGTTGGTCAGCCCTCTCCAGGGCTCTCTTTGGCTAACCGCGGAAGTGCACAATGGCTTTCAGGGTAAGTGTGTAACTCCAGATTACCTGTGCCTCAGCAAAGACAAAGACTGTCTGTTTGCCATGGATCTTATGTAGAGTGCGGACCTCTCCTACGTATCTGAGCTATGGCCATCTTCTTCCTTGCCTCTCTTACTACATCATAGAACATTCTGGCACAACACTACCAACTCATCAGTTGCTCTTTAAATTAGCTATCTAAAAACCTCACTCCCCATTAATAAAAACCTTCCCAACTCACAGGAGAGTGCAGGTGAGATTTGGGAAACACTCTCCGCCTGACCATGGCAGTAGCTCACACCCCTCTGTAATGGCTGTTTTCAGACAGCATGTACTACACTGGGAGAAACACTCCGGAGCATTCCATTGACCCCACAATCTGACGGGTGTTGTTTGTTTTGTTAAAGCTGTTTCACATTTGTGATTACGTTACTAAATGCTCATTTCAGAGAAGCCCATGCATTTTTTTTGGTTTCCAAAAACAGAACATAATGAGAGGGTTCTATTATGTAACCTAAATATTTGATCGTCTCTCACATTACTGGTTTACAGAAACAGTTGCACCCACATTTTCATGCTCATTCATTAGTTTTGATAGTTTTCTTTAAAAAAAAACCCTGACCGCATAATGCCCATTTTGTCTTTCTGAATAACCAATTTATATTGTGTACAGTAGGACTCAGACTTGGCAAAGTCTGTGCTTGAACTGATTGAACTGTATTCCTTTAATTTGCAACAACCCTTATTTTTTAATCTAAATAGTAATTTTGCCTGGGACTGTTATTTCTTCTGCATCACAGGCTTTATTTTTGATAATTCAGAAGTAGAGAATTACCATTATTTTTGCAAGGTTCCTTATGCTGTATGAATCCCTAAATTCTGCAATTGGATCTACACAGGCAAGCAGAGCTCCACTGATATCCACAGGTCTTCAAATGGGTCTGCTGTGCAGATCGAGTAGCAGGACTGAGGCCCATCATGTCTGAATATACTTACGTAGCAGAATGCCCATAATTACTGGAAATATGGCCAGTATTATATGCAAAGACATAGCATTATAGTGTCTATCACAAAGGGGATCCTGACGCATGATTGTGGCCTCTACATGCTAATGAGAGGTTCACCATCTTGGCAGACACACCAAGATTGAAATTCCAGAGCTAGAAAGCATGCACAACTGCAGCTTGAGCTAAAGCTCTCAATCTACAGCTATAATGGACTCATATCCTGTGTAAACTGGGCACTGTGGGTTCCACTACCACAATACAACAGGTGAAAATAAATAGCAAGTATGAAAATGTATAAGAATGCACAATCTCAATAAAATTCTTCATGTATATAAAGGAGAATTGCCATGAAACAAACCCAATTGTACAAGCAGTTAGGTTACGTTTACCCAGCATGGGCTCGCCTACCTGAGCGAGCCTGAATCCAGTTAGTGCAGGTAACAATAGAAGTGAAGACAGCAGCGCACTGATTGTTCAAGCCCAGCATAGACCCTGGGTACATACTCAGCTTTCTAACTTCCACTGTGCCTGCACTGTCTTCACTGCTATAGTTATCTGCACTAGTTGGATTCAGGCTAGCTTGGGTAGGCTAGCCTGTGTGCATCTTTTTCTCTGTAGACATACCTTGTGACATAATGAAGTTCTCCTTTTAGTTGATATCAGTACCATAAAAGATTTGTGGTAACATTTTTGGTTGACTTCATTTTTATTTGAATTACACACCGGGGATATTGATAATATTTCATCATTCTTTTCAAGTGAAGGATTTTAATATTTACAGATAGACTTTAAAAGTGCCAGCTGGCTGATTTTTAAGAGTTTAAGTTCTTCTCAAGAAAAATTATTAGTCATGTATGTAAGTCTTATTGACAGTTTTCTCCAGCTTTGGTTTCCAAGACATAAAAATTAGTGTCTGTGATGTACTTTACAGTCCTTTGGAGAGAAGAAGAGAACCATTACCCTTATATTAATAATAATAAAAAAGTGTATACTAGTCACCCCATAATCACATGGATCTAGAGAGGTACATGTTTAACGATGCTGCTCTTGGTGGGACCCAACTGAGAGTACCAATTAAGGACAAATTGCTTATAGCAGGGCAGTTACACTCCAAGGCTGGGGTCCCTTTGCACATCAAGGCAAACCAAACCAGCCAAACAGAGAAAACTTCGGTTTTACCCCACTGGCTAACCATAAGTCATACAAGCAATTCCCTTAGACTCTCCAGTTTCCCAGTATCACCAGCAGTGACACTCATTATAGGGATGAATGGTTATGAAAACCAACACCCCAATAAAAGAAAAAAGGTTCTCCTGATCCAAAAGGACCAAGCCCCAGACCCAGGTCAATATACAAATCAGATCTTACCCACAAATCATGCTGTTGCCAATTCTTCAGAATCTAAAATATAAAGGTTTATTCATAAAAAGAAAGAAATGTAGATGAGAGCTAGAATTGATTAAATGGAATCAGTTACCGACAGTAATGGCAAAGTTCTTGGTTCAGGCTTATAGCAGTGATAGAATAAACTACAGGTTCAAATCAAGTCTCTGGAGTACATCCACAGCTGGGATGGGTCATTCAGTCCTTTGTTCAGAGTCCCTAGGGAAGGTTAGAGCAGCCCTCCCCTCATGCCTATGATGGGCTATTGCAATGGTGCAATATTACTGGGACGCAGATCCACCCCAGCCACACACCCTCCTGCCCCAGAACATCCTGCAGAGATGGCAGAGCCCAGATACACAGAGCTGGGGATGCTCTGGTACAAAAAGCCCCAAACATATTAAAATTCAAATGAAGCCTCTTCAGAGGCAGTGGCAAACTGGGGAGGGGAAGGAGGTGCACTGTGTGAGCTGTGGTGTCTGGATATCTCTATAGGCAATGGGGGAACCAGTCTTGCTTCACCTTTCGAAGGGTGTATCCTAAGCTGCCCTCCCCCCAGCACTGCCATGCTAGTGTTCACCTACAAGATCTCTATCAAGCATTCTTACAACTACAATACCCACCTGCTGAAGTGAAGAGACAGATTGACAAAGCCAGAAGAGTACCCAGAAGTCACCTACTACAGGACAGGCCCAACAAAGATAATAACAGAATGCCACTAGCCATCACCTTCAGCCCCCAAACAAAACCTCTCCAATGCATCATCAAGGATCTACAGCCTAACCGGAAGGACGACTCATCACTCTCACAAATCTTGGGAGACAGGCCAGTCCTTACCTACAGACAGCCCCCCAATCTGAAGCAAATCCTCACCAGCAACCACACACCACACAACAGAATCACTAACCCAGGAACCTATCCTTGCAACAAAGCCCGTTGCCAACTGTGTCCACATATCTATTCAGAGGACACCATCATAGGGCCTAATCACATCAGCCACACTAGCAGAGGCTTGTTCACTTGCACATCTACCAATGTGATATATGTCATCATGTGCCAGCAATGCCCCTCTGCCATGTACATTTGTCAAACTGGACAAGTCTCTACATAAAAGAATAAATGGACACAAATCAGATGTCAAGAATTATAATATTTATAAACCAGTCGGAGAACACTTCAATCTCTCTGGTCACTCGATTACAGACTCAAAGGTCGCAATATTACAACAAAAAGACTTCAAAAACAGACTCCAATGAGAGACTGCTGAATTGGAATTAATTTGCAAACTGGATACAATTAACTTAGGCTTCAATAGAGATTGGGAGTGGATGTGTCATTGCACAAAGTAAAACTATTTCCCCATGTTTATTCCCCCCCTCCCCCCACTGCTCCTCAGACGTTCCTGTTAACTGCTGGAAATGGCCCACCTTGATTATCACTACAAAAGGTTTTCTTCCCCCCTCCTCCGCTGTGTGATCACTCTCCTTACAGTGTGTATGAAAACACCCATTTTTTCATGTTCTGTGTGTATATAAATCTTCTCACTGTATTTTCCACTGAATACATCCGATGAAGTGAGCTGTAGCTCACGAAAGCTTATGCTCTAATAAATTGGTTATTCTATAAGGTGCCACTAGTACTCCTTTTCTTTTAGCAGCAAGGCTATGACCTTGGACAGAAACCCTCTCCTCTAGAGTCAATAGAGTGCAGCCAAGTTATGAAGTTATTCAGAACAAACACACTAAGCAGGAGTCTAGTCCTCCCTTCACCCCTACTGTGCTCATATGGGAGAAGGCATAATTTACCTATAGATCTCCTTTCCACAAACTGCTCTCTCCCCTGTCCTCTCTGACTCAAACCCATATTAAATTTAAAATTCAACTCACTCTTTCTCCATTGGTTTTGATATGGCGTAATACCAACCCACACATCTAGGTAACTCGGAAAAAGGAGACCCTCAAGAGACTAGGGTATTACTCCTTTCTTTGAGAAGAGGTCATGGTGTGGGAAATGAGGGCATGTCTGAAGAGCCCTTGAGTTTCCACAGTCACTGGCTGCTCAAACAAGCCCTTGGAAGCTAGGTACCAGATGTTGAAAATCTGGTGACTCATTTAGGCTCTGATTCTACAAAGACTTATGCATATGCTTAAGTCATTCCACTGAATTGTGCCACTGAATGATCAGGGTTTTAGGCGCCGCATTGGGAGCTGACATCTTTTGAAAAACCAGCCATTCAGGTGCTTAACTGGGAGCTGCTGGATGCTCTTTTCAAAATGTATATGTCCATTTTTGGCCATGAATTCATCATTCTCCATTCCATTTTCCCTTGCTCGGTGTTAAAAGACCGCCATCCCACTTGGAAGAATGCTGAAACGAATCCTGGATTACCATGTGAAAACAAATGTTATTCTTTTTTGCAGCAAAACTCTATAGACTCATTTTCCTGTTTGAGCTGTGAAGTCTCCAAACAAAAGTAACTTGACCATATGGCAGCTACTGTTGCTGATGCCTTGCAGAAATTTCTGGGAAGGAAATGACATTGAAGGAAGGAAAAAAAGAGGTGAAGGAGGAAGCTGTACCTGAAAACATGCTTCCAGTGATCTGCCTGAACATTTCCAGCCACTACTCTCAAGTCTGCACTTGAAATATGCATTAAACAAGGCAGCCAGTGTGTATTCTCTTTGTTGAGTTTACTCTAGGCTGACACATAACAAACACTTGTTCCACCAAGGTTACTTCAAAGATGTCGCCTTTGATTTCAAATTTAGCTCATGTCTCTTAAAGCCAAAGGCTCAAAGGTAGTGAACTCAATAGTATCTGCAAAAAGAAAAGGAGTACTTGTGGCACCTTAGAGACTAACCAATTTATTTGAGCATAAGCTTTCGTGAGCTAAAGCTTATGCTCGAATAAATTGGTTAGTCTCTAAGGTGCCACAAGTCCTCCTTTTCTTTTTGCGAATACAGACCAACACGGCTGCTACTCTGAAACCTGTCAATAGTATCTGTGCACTAAAAACCATAGGGAAAGACTCTGGCTCTAAGCCAACATTCCTGGTGGGGCTGGGAGTGGTTGCACACCAGTAGGTCCTCTCAGAGTCCTTGTGTCCAAGTGTCTATGGGTATGGGGTCTGAGCAGTCTCTGCCCAACCCTCTTCCAAGCCACAGTGTGGTCTCTCTTCATTGGCAGCCCAGCACTACTGGCCGATATAGAGAGCAGATGAGTAGACCAGTTACACTCCTCCAAATATGGGGAGCCCAGAACTGCTGTTTATGCAGGACTTCCCTTGGTTGTTGGGTGCCGGAGATGCAAGGGTGAGGCTGTACTTGGCCCTGGACAGAAGCACGAGGAGAGAGGGGAAGTTGTTGGCATCTGATCTGGGCTTCCTTGGTTATCTGCCTCTGTATCTAAGTTCTTTTGCTGCGCTCACCCTGTGATACCTGAGTACACCACAGAGTGATACAACATTTTAGGCCAATATATTCAAAAGTGGCATCTAATTTTTGGTGCCTCCATTTATTTATTTATTTTTGGAGAGCCCAAGTTGAGACACTTACGGCCTGATTTTCAGACGCCAGGAGCACTCACAGCAGGGGTAATCAATAGGAGTTCAGCACCTCTAAAAACCAGGATCTATACATAGCACCCAAAAATTAGAAGCAATTTTTGTCTGTTTTGTGACAATTTCAGTTTTTATGCCCCACCAGTGGGGCACAGCATATGTAATTCACCTGGCTTGATTTTTGTAACGGAAACATCTAAAATAATGCAGATGGTTATATCAAATAAAACCTACTGGGCATTATGTGGCTATATTCCAGGGATCGGCAACCACATCCCTCAGCCCACACCGCTTCCTCCAGCCCCCATTGGCCTGGAACGGCGAACCGTGGCCAGTGGGAGCTGCGATCGACCGAACCTGCGGACCTGCCAGCGGATTTCCCTGACGAGCTGCGTGCCAAAAGTTGCTGATCCCTGCTATATTCTATGTAGCTCTTTGGCAATTAGGGGCCAGCACTGAAAATCAGTGTAGCTCTGTTGAAGTCAATGAAGCGACACCAATTTATACCAGCTTAGGATCTTGCCCTATATATCTTCACAGGATGCTTGCACCGGGGTGGTCACCCTCTCCAGGCCCAAAGGGGTTAAAAGCCAGCCCTTGGAGAGGGCCAGGGCTGGGAGCCTTAGGCTGGGCTGATTGGGAGGCAGCCTCAGGTGTGGCTACGCCCCAAACAGACTCAGCTGACCCTATAAAGGGGCTGCTGGGCTGAAGCTCAGAAGACTCTCTCTAGCTTCTGAGAGGGAGGTACCTGGCTGCAGGGACTTAAGCAGAGTACCTAGATTGGAGCAGGGCTGGGGAAGGGCCTGAGGAGCTCCAGCCAGGAAAGCCCCAGGCTGCGGCCTAGCATTAGGCCCAACCGGTACTGGGGTTGCAGGGGACAGCCCAAGGTTAGACAGAGGTGGCAGGTCCAAACCCAACCTTGCCTGTGATGAGTGGCTTATACTGCAGTCTGCCCCAGGGCGCGGGGGCTAGCTGGTGACTGGCAGTAGCCTATGACTGAGGCGAGGTAGGGATAGGGGGTGGGGGTTCCCTGGGGAGGGGAGACCCTGCAAGTGAGGGGTTACTGCCGGGGGCAGCACCCTGGCGTACAAGGGGCACCAGGTCCGGGAGGGACATGGGTGGCCGGCGTAAGCAGGACACCGGCCTGCAGATGGTGCTCCAAGGCTGGAAGTAGAGCTAATTCCCAGGACACCAGCGGGAGGCGCCGCAGGGGTGAATCCCACATGCTTACAATGCTACTACATAAAAAATGTACCCAGAAAACTATTTACAAAAAGGCAGAGAGAGTGTTATGCTACATAATACCAATAGTACACTGGTACTGAAAAAGTATAGTACCCTCTTTTAGTGATTTTTAACACACTTATATTTCATTACTAAGACAATGCACATGACTAAAAATTCCTTTAGCATACAAATGTTTCTTAACTTCTTGAACTTCCATCTGTTGGTTCTGTGATAATATTGGTAATGAATTAAAGGGAGAACACCACTCCCTGCATAAAAGGAGGGTATTTATCTTCAAATTATTGTACATATTCCAGATTATGACATCTTTATGTTTTGCGACATAAAAAGGAAAGACTATTTAATTTACTTTAGAGCTGCTAATAGAAGACAAATTGATATCTTTTTAGTTAACTACCGGGTCCTTGACATTTCTGACCAAACACAGTACAATATTTCATTTCCACAGTGGTACTTGCAGCTGCTAACATTTGCTCCTGTCTAATCAAGCAAGAAGTTAACCTTGAATACCAAACACAAAATCTATAAACTAAAAGCTAGAACTAACTTGATTCCCTGAAGGTCAGAGAACTTAAATAGAAAGAAGCAATACCACCTGAAAATAGTGTTCTTTCATTTTTCCACTGTATTATTTCAGGCATATAGCCATATGTCTTCGATGCATGAATTTCAATTTGTTTATTAACCCTTTTCAGGATGTTACTTTAAATAATCAGATCTTTGGGTCAAATCCTGCAATGCTTAGTCCTTAAGCAAGCCACCCCTGCAGTCCTGAGCTAGACTGTCACTGCACCTGTGCAGAGAGTGGGGAAAGAATATAAGAAATTTTTCCTGCCCACAATCTGAATGTTGTGCTGTGGTAGATGGGGAAAGAGAGACAGGAACATAGCCTCTCTGTGTAGGGGGATGAGAGGGAGAAGACTCCTCTTTATAACAGAGTTGTAGTGGGTTAGTGGGGATCTCTCCCCCACCAGCTCAAGGAGAGGCTACTTTGCCTCACTATATCTATGGGGTGCCACTCCCTATCGGGGACTAAAGCCACAGCCCTTATACAGGATAGCCCAGTTTAATAGTTTTAAGGAGCCCAGGCCTGCAGACAGGGCAGAACAGAAAACAGTCTTAAGGTTCTGGCCATGAGGCAGGGCAGAGCCCCAAATAGTCTAGGACAGGGGTTCTCAAACTTCATTGCACTGTGATCCCCTTCTGCCAACAAAAATTACTACACGACCCCAGGAGGGGGCACTGAAGCCTGAGCCCACCCAACTCCCGCCACCCTGAGTAGAGGAGCCAAACCCAAAGCCTGACTGCACCACTCTGGGTGGGGGGCTCAAAGGTGAAGCCCAAGGGCTTCAGCCTCAGGCAGGGGGCCTGTAACCTGAGCCATGCCACCCAGGGCTGAAGCCCTCTGGCTTGGGCTTCGGCCCCACGGCAGTGGGGCTCGAGCTTTGGCCCCAGGCCCCAGCAAGTCTAAGTCAGTCCTGGTGACCCCATCAAAACAGGGTTGCGACCCCCTTTGGAGTTCTGACCGACAGTTTGAGAACTGCTAAACCCAGGGTTGTGAGTTCAATCCTTGAGGGGGCTATTTAGGGATCTGGGGCAAAAATTGGGGGATTGGTCCTGCTTTGAGCAGGGGTTTGGACTACATGACCTCCTGAGGTCCCTTCCAACCCTGATATTCTATGATTCTATGAAACTGCTGGTCTAGGAGTTCAGGCCCCAGGCAAGGTAGAGCAAATAAGCAGATGGTATGACATCCTGGCTCTGGCAGATGGCAGAGAAACACAGGCCTCTTGGCCTAAGGAGGGGAGGCTGCCACCCCAGGGGTGGGGTTTGCAGCAGGGGGTCTGAGGACCCGGACCCATACTCCTCCACTGGGTCCCAACCCAGGGCCCTAACAGTGGCAGAGTGTTTCGCCACAGGGTCAGCGGGGATCCGCCCGAAACACACTGAACGATGTTCAGACAGTAGCCTCTGTCTCTTTGGGGTACATGGCAAGTGGCAATCCTGGTGCTCTTCTCCTGGACCAGTCTCCTCCAGGGGCAGGCCGTCGCACAGCACAGGTTCAGATCTGGGTATTTGCAGCGGCCTGGAGACGTCTGCTCCCTTCCCTGGCTCAGACGCAACTAAGTCAGAGGCTCCGTCTTTTGTACTTCCTGTCCCGTCTTTTAGCTTCTGGCGGGAGGGGCGAGCCTGGCCTGGCTCTGTCCACCAGGGATCAGAGAATGGTCCCTCCCCCTTTGGCTCTCTGGGAGGCCACTCGACCTCACAACAAGAGTATATAGCAGAGGCCAGGCTCGTAGTGCCTATGGGAGATACATTCCTCTGCCCCACCCCATACTGCAGACTGTGCTTACAGCCACAGTTTAACCCAGGGGTGGGCAAATTATGGCTCATGGGCTGTGTCTGGCCCATCAGGTGTTTTAATCTGGTCCTTGAGCTCCCACCGGGGAGTGGGGTCTGGGGTTTGCCCCACTCTGGCGTTCCAGCCAGGGAGTGGGGTCAGGGGCTTGCCCCACTCTGTGTGTTCCGTGGCTCCACACAGCTTCTGGAAGCAGTGGCATACCCCCACTCTGGCTCCTACGTACTTGGAGCAGCCAGGGGACTTTGCATACTGCCCTTGCCCCAAGCGCTGCCCCCACAGCTCCCATTGGCCATGGTTCCCGCACCCCAACCCCCAATTTTGTGAGCATTCATGGCCTGCCATACAATTTCCATACCCAGATGTGGCTCTCAGGCCAAAAAGTTTGCCCACCCCTGGTTTAGCCTAAGAACTGCAGTGGCAGTTTTGCCTGAGGAAGAACTGCAGGACTAGGCCTCTTGGGATTCACAGGAGAACATTTATATTTGAAGTTTAGCCACACTCATGTTTCCATTTGCAGAACTAAAGTCTCATTGAGAGACCAAATATTTACAGTTCCTCTTTATAAGATCATCAGGTCCCCCAGAGATCCAGCAGTCCTTGCAACTGGCAGTTAAATTCTTACTGTTTTATTCCTTCTACCAGTTTATTCCTTTTATCCCAAATAACTGCCCTAATTCACTTGAATTTAAATGAAATGTTACTGTTTGGCTACCTACCAATGGAATTGCTGTATTACAATAGACCAGTGGTCCATCCCCCCAGTATCCTATCCTAACCAATGCCAAGAGCTTCAGAGAGAAATGCAATCTTCTTTGTCATGCACCTATTTTAATTGTGCAATTCTATGATATTGGGCGGTAGAGGTAGGGGGGCAGGATTTCTTCCAAACCCCAGCTGGTGATCAATTTGATGCCCTGAAGCATGATGATTTGTTGCCTCTGTAATTTCATCCTTGCGATTTTAACAGCTGATACTATTTTTATTCACGTGTGCACTAAAAATTTCTAATCCTTTTTGGAAATTTACTAAGCTCTTTACTTCAATTTCATCTTGCAGAAAGTTCCACAAATAAGCCTCATGTTAAAAAAAATCCCCTTGATCTGTTATAAACCTGTTATTTTTTTATTTTACATGAGAAATAGGACATGAGGGCTAAGATTAATTAGAACCAGGAGTATTAGAATCCTGAGCATCGGCAAGGATTAATAATTGTTATATGGCATCAGTAGAGTCATACAGGTATAAGTATGGAGAAATGTGGGCTTGGAGGAACTACCATTAAGTGAATACATAATTGGTTAGACAAACGCAAAAAAAGTAACTATTAATGGAATTATGTCAGATTGGAAGGAGGTCTCAAGTGGGGTTCCACAGGGATCTGTTCTAGGTCCGGTGTTGTTTCACACCTTTATTAAATGACTTGCATGTAGGAATAGAGAGCATATGGATCAAATTTGCAGATGACACAAAGCTGAGAGGATGGGGTTGCCAACATTTTGTAGGATAAAGATAAAATCCAGAGGGATCGTGATAAATTGGTATAGACAACAAAATGAAATTAAAAAAAGACAAATGTAAGGTGCTACACTTAAGGAAGAAAAACGAAATGCACATGTACAGAATGGGGGATAACTGGCTTAGCAGCAACACTGCTGAGAAGGATCTGGGAGTTGTGGTGGATCACACCTCAACACGATTCAACAATGTGATGCTGTTGCAAAAAAAGCAAAAGCAATTTTAGGTTGCATTAACAGAGGCATAGTGCAAGTCACGGGAGGTGATAGTACCGCTCTACTCAGTGCTGGTTAGGCCTCAGCTAGAGTCCTGTGTCCAGTTTTAGTCACCAGTGTATAGGAAGGATGTAGAGAAACTGGAAAGGATCTAAAGGCAAGCCACAAAGATGATCAAAGGGATGGAATGCAAGCCATACAAGCAAAGGCTGAAGCCAGGAACTAGGTATGTTTAGTTTAGAAAAGAGTAGATTAAGGGGGACATGATAGTGGTATTCAAATACTTGAAAGGCTGCCATAAAAAACATGAAGAAATGTTGTTCTCTCTTGCCACAGAGGGCAGGATGAGAGGGAATAGGTTCAAGCTACAGCATAGGAGGTTTAGATTAAATCTCAGAAAAAACTTCCTAATTGTAAGAACAGCAGGACAATGGAACAGACTGCATAGAAAAGTGATAGAAGCTCCTTCACTGGCGGTTTTCAAAAGGAGGCTGGAGAGCCATCTGTCTTGGATGGTTTAGACCCAACAAATCCTGTATCTTGGCAGGGTGTTAGACTAGCTGACCCTTGTAGTTCTGTCTACCCTATGATTCTAAGTGAGACCAGGCTTTTGATCTGTGTAACTGGGCATTCTCCCTTCAGGACATTTACTTTCCCTGTTTTCACAGTGGTCCTCCCTTTTCCCTCAGTGCCTCTGACTGGGATGGAAAGCCAATTAGAGCCATTTGAAACATTTTCATTGGAATTTTTTGAGAAAAAATTGTTTTCATTTTCAGTTCTGATTTTGATTTAAAAAATTCAGTTTTTGATAAAATTTTGATTTTCTAAGACTGACTTTTTAGCCATCCCTTTTTTTAAACAGAAAAAAAATGTTGCTGTCTGATCATTGTTTTTCCCTCGAAAAACAATCGGAATTTTTTAATGGGAAATTTCTAAAAATATGTTTTTTTCATTTTCTGTGAATTTTTTTTTTTTTTTTACTATCTCTAGCCATAAACCTTTCTCTGCTGGTGACCTTATACTGCATCCAAATTTCACTGTAGTCAATGAGTATTTTCCCACAAAGTTCAATGGGATTTAGATAAGTTCCGTAGCTAAATATAGATGTTCATGCAAATAGTACAGACGTCATCACTAAATTAGACATAAAAGTAATTACATAGTATTGAAACATTACCAGGATTTTCTTTAGGGTAATATCCCCCATAGGTACTCCAGATCATAGGAATTGCCAAACTGGGTCAAAGCAATTGTTTATCTAGTCTAATAGTCAGTCAGTGGCCAATACCAGGTATTTCAGTAGAAGCTGCAAGAAACCCAATAGTGAACAAGTATATGATAACCTGCTCTAGGGAAAGTTTCTTCCTAATTCCTTATTAATTAGGGATTACTTTGTGCCCTGTAGCAGAAGGGTTTATATTGCTTCTATAACCTTTTTTCCATCCTATTTAATGTAACATTACCGATATACATGTTATTTTTAATGCAACTAAACTCTTGACCTCAATAACTTATGACAGTGGGTTCCACAGGTTAACTAAACATTATGAAAGACATTACTTTTTACTCCCAGTGTTTCTTCCTGGCCTAAGCAGGAATGAACTTCTGAAGATACTCTCTGAGGATAACCATTTTTCAAAACGTATGTCAATTCCTGTTACCTACTGTCCTCCAGGTCTCACATTCATATCCATTAGAAGTGGTTGGACACTACTGTGTGACAGTACAAACATCATGTAAGAATCTAAACAAACATCAGCCACTCTTTGTATTTTTAAGGCTTCAGAAATTACATCTTCAGGAAGTTTTGATTATCAGTCATTGATTTCCCAAATTATAGTTCTATCTACTTCCCCTTATCAACAGTACCACTTATACAGATCAGGGCGGAACTAACCTTTTGTGGGCTTGGCACCAAACATATTTGTGGGGCCCATTGGGGCATGGCTTAAAGGGATGGGGGGGGGTCAGTCCCCAGAGCAAGGGGCCGCTGGGGCCATGGGACACGGTGAGGCGGGGTGGCCCTGCTCCATGCAGCCCAGCACAAGGGCACTGTTTACAATCTCACAGCCACCAGACGCACACTGGCCCACCTCTGTTTGGTGGGCAATGCCACTCCCCCAAACTACACCTATGGGTGTCCCCACTGTTGAAACGGATCTTTAATGGCCCATAGCTGGGCAGATTGTTACTGGTACCAGTGAAAATTCAGATTCAATTTGCTCAATGCACAGCAATTATTTGAGAAAGAATCACACAAGCAGTAAAAGGTTATATAATATGTTTCCCTAATAAGCCTTAATTCCCCAAGCATAAGCCCTCCATAACTATGTTGGGCTTACACGGTGTCCTGATTGGCAAACAAAGCAGGTATCGCTACCAGTCCTAGATGGAGACTTCTTTTCTTCTCTTCTTTTCCCCTCTCAAGTACTTCGTCTGTCAAATGTCCCCTGAAGAAGAGTCTTGGTTACCCCGAGGCCCTCTGGTTCAAAAGTCCCTTGTAGCAGTGTCTTGGTTACACTGAGACCCTCTCTCTCACAGCATCACAGACCTCTTCAAATATTAATTGGGGAAGTAACTAACTCACTCTACTTAGCATTTATACCTCTTATTTTCAAAGGAGTCACGTGTCCCAGAAATATGCCCTGTGGGCGTTTCATTACTGTTTTTTTAATTAATATTTTAGAAGGGGGCTGGAAACAGACACAAACCAAAGATCAGTTGACGTTTACCCTCTCAGTCATTCACTTAAGTTCTTAGAGTGGTGTCATCCAGAAGGGTCATTTTGACCCGGGTCAGCCTGTGCCAAGCTCACTGGTGGCATGTTTTTGCGTTTTCTTTACTTGGTGAGCTGGACCCTGGCTGGTATGACCAAAGTTCTATGTTGAAACACACACACAGATAGAGTGTATAAACACTCTCAGTAAATTTCCATACCAACTGATGCTAAAAGAACCCTGCTCCCAGAATCCTCTAGCATATTTAGACGTACCAAGCCATACCAAACTCATGTTCACCACATTCATTTATATCAATCACAGTAATTCATAATAATAATTTGGCACCATCCCAATACCCAGACCCCCTCCCTCTGGCTTCCCTTTGCTTCTCCATCACTTTCTGCAGAGTGGGAAGCAAAGAAATCTGCGGGATGACCTGTTTTCATTCCCCCAGGAGTATCTCACATAGACCACCCCTGCCCAGCATCCCAACACACACAGACCACCCTCCACTGCCCAGCGCCCCAACCCCACACTGTCCAGCACCCCCCATAGATCCCCCAGAGACCCATTCCTCCATGCCCTGCCCCTCAGCCACACTCACCAGCCCCCCTGGGAGGTAACTGTGTCCACTAGGCTGAGCCGGCAGCACAACTGGGACTGGTTGGGGATTGCTTTGGCTCTTTGGGAGCGGCACAAACAGCCATGCTAGAGCAGGAGTGGGGCCTGCCCGGGCCAGGCTCCCTCAGGACCCACTTGCCTGGTGGGGCCCGGCCAAGCACCCCATGTTGACCCCCCTCCCTCTGGCTGAGACCGGCCTACCCTGGCCCCTGCACCGGCCCCAGGAGGCTCAGCCCTGGGGTGGTGGGCGGGGGCCCGCAGGTGACAGGCATCAGAAACCGCCGGGAGCCAGAGCTGCACTAGGGAGCAGGGCAGACCCCTGCAACATGATCCCCGAGAGCCTGCCCAGCCCAGCTGCACCCACTGGCCCCATGCCTAGGGGTTGGGGGGAAGAGGGGGCAAAAAAGAACAAGCTGTGGGTGGGGCCTTGGGGCAGAGCACAGACAGAGTAGGGGGAGCGAGGAGGACAGGGGCCATGATCCAGGCACCAGCGTGCCTTCTGAGTATGGGCCCAGTGCCATGTAAACCCGGTACTGATGCAGATAAAAAGGACCAAGTCGAAATAAGTTAGATAAAAGAAATCAGGTAGAAGCTGGACTATCAGAGGCACTTTGTATTGTTTACTATAGGAGATGGATTCCAAATGGTTTGTGGCATTAACAAAGTGAAACTGGATAACAGATAGATTTTTTTTTTTTTTTGGTATTGAAATAACAGTCAGTGTGGGAGATAAAATATTTCCTAATTTTTATTAAAATCAGCTTACAAGCCATCAGGGCCAGGGACCTTTCATGACTACATTTTTAGAATAGCCATCTGGACATCCTCAGGTGTTATGATCAAGTATGGCCTCTGGTTTTTACAGTCATTTTAGGGAAATGTACCCTATCCAGAAAATCCAAGACATCAGGTGTGATGGAGGTAATGATTTATATACAGTGATGTGTTTTGAGGGATCTCCTCAGGAACCCCTTGTTAAAATTTTACCACCAAACTGAAAGAAGAAATGAGATAATACTGGCTGGGATGGAGCTCTCTAGATAGCTGCTAAATCATCCCTGCCAGAGATGACTTATCGCTGGTACTCATAAAATAGATCTGAAGAGGAAATTACTTTCCTTTCTGAGTGTCAGCACATGCTCCCCTCATGTTGTATCCGGGCTTATCACAGGCAAAGAGGATTTTTTTTGGTGATAGTCCCTTATTGGCAGCACAGTGGGTGGTCGTGACACGCAGAAGTAGTTAGCGATATTAATTGTGTTATTACCCCAGACAGACAGCCCCAGCTGTCTTGTATTTGGAAGATGAAGCTGCTACATGATTTGGCAAGGAGAGAATTAGCCAGAAGGCAGACTGCATTTGTCACAATGGATCTGAGATTCTTGAGACCACTCCTGTCACTGGAAGGGTCCTACTGTATTGACACATTGTGTCCAGGATGAACCTGCAGTGTTATTTTTCTAATTTTTACTGATTGACATCAAAGTCACTTTCAAACCATTGATTCTATTCTTCAGTCTCATGTTCTGCATTTTTTTCTCTCTTCTATTTATGTAGGAACATTTTTAAATCCTTCCACTTCTCTCTTTTGTCTTTGTCAACTCTCTCCTGAGTGTCTTGATTTCTTCATGCTATGACAAGATGAATCATAGCTATGGTTACGTAAGGATTTGTATTGCTAGTTAAACTGGCTCAATTGCTTGCCATTTGTAATAACAGTAGGAACTTTGGAGTAGGAACTAAAGTTATGCATACTGTTGTATGCTGGGGGAGGGGGGGGGGAATTAGTCTTATCAGTAGAAGCACATCATTGCTTGCACTGGGAGCCAGGCAGGCAAGCCAGCATAACCTATCTGTACAGTTCTCAGCAACAAGTTAAGTAAAGTGTTTACTGTTATTTAAAAAGTCTCCAGTATTTTTTCTTAAGTTATAATAGCAAATTGGTAACAACTATTACATGGTGTCAGAAAAAAACCTAAATGTAAGAAAAGAGTAGAACAAACCTGAAAAGAAATGGACCAACTAAAGCCTCCAAGAAAGTTAGCGTTTGAAGGAAATGCAGCAAAAAATTGGAGAAAATTGAAGCAAGGTTGCAAGGCTCTGAGCTGGACTGCACTTTAAGTGGCGGAGTCAAAAAAGATGAAGGGATGAAAATAGTATTATTTCTTCCTGTGGCAGGTGAAGAAGCAAGAGAAGTATTTACCACTTTTCATTTTGACGATGTACAGCTAAAGAAAAAAAAACGGTCTTAGGGTATGTCTACACTACGGAATAAGGTCGAATTTATAGAAGTCGGTTTTTTAGAAATCAGTTTTATATATTCGAGTGTGTGTGGCCCCACAGAAAATGCTCTAAGTGCATTAAGTGCATTAACTCGGCGGAGCGCTTCCACAGTACCGAGGCTAGAGTCGACTTCTGGAGCGTTGCACTGTGGGTAGCTATCCCACAGTTCCCGCAGTCTCCGCTGCCCATTGGAATTCTGGGTTGAGATCCCAATGCCTGATGGGGCTAAAACATTGTCGCGGGTGGTTCTGGGTACATATCGTCAGGCCCCCATTCCCTCCCTCCCTCCGTGAAAGCAAGGGCAGACAATCATTTTGCGCCTTTTTTCCTGAGTTACCTGTGCAGACGCCATACCACGGCAAGCATGGAGCCCGCTCAGGTAACCGTCACCGTATGTCTCCTGGGTGCTGGCAGACGCGGTACGGCATTGCTACACAGTAGCAGCAACCCCTTGCTTTGTGGCAGCAGACGGTACAGTACGACTGGTAGCCGTCATCATCATGTCCGAGGTGCTCCTTCCACGTCGGCTGGGAGCCCCTGGGCAGACATGGGCGCAGGGACTAAATTTGGAGTGACTTGACCAGGTCATTCTCTTTAGTCCTGCAGTCAGTCCTATTGAACCGTCTTATGGTGAGCGGGCAGGCGATACGGACTGCTAGCAGTCATACTGTACCATCTTCTGCTGAGCAGCCATGAGATGTGGATGGCATGCAGTCCTTCTGCACCGTCTGCTGCCAGCCAAAGATGTAAAAGATAGATGGAGTGGATCAAAACAAGAAATAGACCAGATTTGTTTTGTACTCATTTGCTTCCCCCCCTCCCCTGTCTAGGGGACTCATTCTTCTAGGTCACACTGCAGTCACTCACAGAGAAGGTGCAGCGAGGTAAATCTAGCCATGTATCAATCAGAGGCCAGGCTAACCTTCTTGTTCCAATAAGGACAATAACTTAGGTGCACCATTTCTTATTGGAACCCTCCGTGAAGTCCTGCCTGAAATACTCCTTGATGTAAAGCGACCCCCTTTGTTGATTTTAGCTCCCTGAAGCCAACCCTGTAAGCCGTGTCCTCAGTCGCCCCTCCCGGCGTCAGAGCAACGGCAAACAATCGGGCATCTGAGAGTGCTGTCCAGAGCAGTCACAATGGAGCACTCTGATGGGGCTAAAACATTGTTGCGGGTGGTTCTGGGTACGTATCGTCAGGCCCCCGTTTCCTCCCTCCCTCCGTGAAAGCAAGGGCAGACAATCATTTTGCACCTTTTTTCCTGAGTTACCTGTGCAGACGCCATACCACGGCAAGCATGGAGCCCGCTCAGGTAACCGTCACCCTATGTCTCCTGGGTGCTGGCAGACGCGGTACGGCTTTGCTGCACAGTAGCAGCAACCCATTGCCTTCTGGTAGCAGACGGTGCAATACGACTGGTAGTCGTCCTCGTCGTGTCCGAGGTGCTCCTGGCCACGTCGGCTGGGAGCACCTGGGCAGACATGGGCGCAGGGACTAAATTTGGAGTGACTTGAGCAGGTCATTCTCTTTAGTCCTGCAGTCAGTCCTATTGAACCGTCTTATGGTGAGCGGGCAGGCGATACGGACTGCTAGCAGTCGTACTGTACCATCTTCTGCCAGGCAGGCAAGAGATGAGGATTGCTAGTAGTCGTATTGTACCATCTTCTGCCAGGCAGGCAAGAGATGAGGATGGCTAGCAGTCGTACTGTACCATCTTCTGCCGAGCAGCCATGAGATGTGGATGGCATGCAGTTCTTCTGCACAGTCTGCTGCCAGCCAAAGATGTAAAAGATAGATGGAGTGGGTCAAAACAAGAAATAGACCAGATTTGTTTTGTACTCATTTTCCTCCTCCCCTGTCTAGGGGACTCATTCCTCTAGGTCACACTGCAGTCACTCACAGAGAAGGTGCAGTGAGGTAAATCTAGCCATGTATCAATCAGAGGCCAGGCTAACCTCCTTGTTCCAATAAGAACGATAACTTAGGTGCACCATTTCTTATTGGAACCCTCCGTGAAGTCCTGCCTGAAATACTCCTTGATGTACAGACATCCCCTTTGTTGATTTTAGCTCCCTGAAGCCAACCCTGTAAGCCGTGTCGTCAGTCGCCCCTCCCACCGTCAGAGCAATGGCAGACAATCGTTCCGCGCCTTTATTCTGTGCGGACGCCATACCAAGGCAAGCATGGAGGCCGCTCAGCTCACTTTGGCAATTAGGAGCACATTAAACACCACACGCATTATCCAGCAGTATATGCAGCACCAGAACCTGGCAAAGCGATACCGGGCGAGGAGGCGATGTCAGCGCGGTGACAAGAGTGATGAGGACATGGACACAGACTTCTCTCAAAGCAGGGGCCCTGGCAATGCAGGCATCATGGTGCTAATGGGGCAGGTTCATGCTGTGGAACGCTGATTCTGGGCTCGGGAAACAAGCACAGACTGGTGGGACTGCATAGTGTTGCAGGTCTGGGATGATTCCCAGTGGCTGCGAAACTTTCACATGCGTAAGGGCACTTTCATGGAACTTTGTGACTTGCTTTCCTCTGCCCTGAGGCGCATGAATACCAAGATGAGAGCAGCCCTCACTGTTGAGAAGCGAGTGGCGATAGCCCTGTGGAAGCTTGCAACGCCAGACAGCTACTGGTCAGTTGGGAATCAATTTGGAGTGGGCAAATCTACTGTGGGGGCTGCTGTGATGCAAGTAGCCCACGCAATCAAAGATCTGCTGATATCAAGGGTAGTGACCCTGGGAAATGTGCAGGTCACAGTGGATGGCTTTGATGCAATGGGATTCCCTAACTGTGGTGGGGCCATAGACGGAACCCATATCCCTATCTTGGCACCGGAGCACCGAGCCGGCGAGTACACAAACCGCAAGGGGTACTTTTCAATAGTGCTGCCAGCTCTGGTGGATCACAAGGGACGTTTCACCAACATCAACGTGGGATGGCCGGGAAAGGTCCATGATGCTCGCATCTTCAGGAACTCTGGTCTGTTTCAAAAGCTGCAGGAAGGGACTTTATTCCCAGACCAGAAAATAACTGTTGGGGATGTTGAAATGCCTATAGTTATCCTTGGGGACCCAGCCTACCCCTTAATGCCATGGCTCATGAAGCCGTACACAGGCAGCCTGGACAGTAGTCAGGAGCTGTTCAACTACAGGCTGAGCAAGTGCAGAATGGTGGTAGAATGTGCATTTGGACGTTTAAAGGCGCGCTGGCGCAGTTTACTGACTCGCTTAGACCTCAGCAAAACCAATATTCCCACTGTTATTACTGCTTGCTGTGTGCTCCACAATATCTGTGAGAGTAAGGGGGAGACGTTTATGGCGGGGTGGGAGGTTGAGGCAAATCGCCTGGCTGCTGGTTACACACAGCCAGACACCAGGGCGGTTAGAAGAGCACAGGAGGGCGTGGTACGCATCAGAGAAGCTTTGAAAACCAGTTTCATTACTGGCCAGGCTACGGTGTGAAAGTTCTGTTTGTTTCTCCTTCATGAAACCCCCCGCCCCTTGGTTCACTCTACTTCCCTGTAAGCTAACCACCCGCCCCTCCTCCCTTCAATCACCGCTTGCAGAGACAATAAAGTCATTGTTGCTTCACATTCATGCATTCTTTATTCATTCATCACACAAATAGGGGGATGACTATCAAGGTAGCCCAGGAGGGGTGGTGGAGGAGGGAAGGAAAATGCCACACAGCACTTTAAGCACAGCACTTTAAAAGTTTACAACTTTAAAATTTATTGAATGACAGCCTTCTTTTTTTGGGGCAATCCTCTGTGGTGGAGTGGCTGGTTGGCCGGAGGCTCTCCCACCGTGTTCTTGGGCGTCTGGGTGTGGAGGCTATGGAACTTGGGGAGGAGGGCAGTTGGTTACAGAGGGGCTGCAGTGGCAGTCTGTGCTCCAGCTGCCTTTGCTGCAGCTCAACCATACACTGGAGCATACTGGTTTGGTCCTGCAGCAGCCTCAGCATTGAATCCTGCCTCCTCTCATCACGCTGCCACCACATTTGAGCTTCAGCCCTGTCTTCAGCCCGCCACTTACTCTCTTCAGCCCGCCACCTCTCCTCCCGGTCATTTTGTGCTTTCCTGCACTCTGACATTATTTGCCTCCACGCATTCGTCTGTGCTCTGTCAGTGTGGGAGGACAGCATGAGCTCGGAGAACATTTCATCGCGAGTGCATTTTTTTTTCTTTCTAAGCTTCACTAGCCTCTGGGAAGGAGAAGATCCTGTGATCATTGAAACACATGCAGCTGGTGGAGAAAAAAAAAGGGACAGCGGTATTTAAAAAGACACATTTTATAAAACAGTGGCTACACGCTTTCAGGGTAAACCTTGCTGTTAACATTACATACATAGCACATGTGCTTTCGTTACAAGGTCGCATTTTGCCTCCTCCCACCGCGTGACTGCCCCCTCAACCTTCCCCCCTCCCTGTGGCTAACAGCGGGGAACATTTCTGTTTAGCCACAGGCAAACAGCCCAGCAGGAATGGGCTCCTCTGAGTGTCCCCTGAAGAAAAGCACTCTATTTCAACCAGGTGACCATGAATTATATCTCACTCTCCTGAGGATAACACAGAGAGATAAAGAACGGATGTTGTTTGAATGCCAGCAAACATACACTGCAATGCTTTGTTCTACAATGATTCCCGAGTACGTGTTACTGGCCTGGAGTGGTAAAGTGTCCTACCATGAAGGACGCAATAAGGCTGCCCTCCCCAGAAACCTTTTGCAAAGGCTTTAGGACTACATCTAGGAGAACCGCAAATGCCAAGGCAAAGTAATCCTTTCACATGCTTCCTTTTAAACCATGTATAGTATTTTAAAAGGTACACTCACCAGAGGTCCCTTCTCCGCCTGCTGGGTCCAGGAGGCAGCCTTGGGTGGGTTCGGGGGGTACTGGCTCCAGGTCTAGGGTGAGAAACAGTTCCTGGCTGTCGGGAAAACCGGTTTCTCCGCTTGCTTGCTGTGAGCTATCTACAACCTCCTCCTCATCATCATCTTCTTCGTCCCCAAAACCTGCTTCCGTATTGCCTCCATCTCCATTGAAGGAGTCAAACAACACGGCTGGGGTAGTGGTGGCTGAACCCCCTAAAATGGCATGCAGCTCATCATGGAAGCGGCATGTTTGGGGCTCTGACCCAGAGCGGCTCTTCGCCTCTCTGGTTTTCTGGTAGGCTTGCCTCAGCTCCTTCAGTTTCACACGGCACTGCTTCGGGTCCCTGTTATGGCCTCTGTCCTTCATGCCCTGGGAAATTTTCACAAAGGTTTTGGCATTTCGAAAACTGGAACGGAGTTCTGATAGCACGGATTCCTCTCCCCAAACAGCGATCAGATCCCGTACCTCCCATTCGGTCCATGCTGGAGCTCTTTTGCGATTCTGGGACTCCATCATGGTCACCTGCAGCTTGCCACGCTGGCCAAACAGGAAATGAGATTCAAAAGTTCGCGGTTCTTTTCCTGTCTACCTGGCCAGTGCATCTGAGTTGAGAGTGCTGTCCAGAGCGGTCATAATGGAACACTCTGGGATAGCTCCCGGAGGCCAATACCATCGAATTGTGTCCACAGTACCCCAAATTCGAGCCGGCAACATCGATTTAAGCGCTAATCCACTTGTCAGGGGTGGAGTAAGGAAATCGATTTTAAGAGCCCTTTAAGTCGAAATAAAGGGCTTCATTGTGTGGACGGGTGCAGGTTTACATCGATTTAACGCTGCTAAATTCGACCTAAAGTCCTAGTGTAGACCAGGGCTTTAAGAATAAGTTTGAGGCATAGCCCACGAAAGCTTAAGCCCAAATACATTTCTTAGTCTCTAAGGTGCCACAAGGATACCTCGTTTTTTCTGATACAGACTACCGCGACTACCACTATGAAACATATCAGAGGCACACATTTTTCACCAGAAGTCAGACAGATGTGGAAATTATAGACCAATACATGTTTGATTTAAAACTGGCAGCACAATGCAAATTTGGAGAAGTGTTTGAATCACTCATTAAAGACTGCATCATGTGTGGTATTGTGTCAGACTCAGTGCGAGCTTGGTTGTTGAGGGAGAGTAATTTAACCAGTGAACGTGCTGTGGGCTTATGTTGTGCAGATGAAATGACTGCAAAGCAACTGAAAGGGCAGGGTGCACCAAAAGAACACGTGCACACACTGCAGGATAAATCTGCCTTTAGTAACTACCCAGACATGCAGACATGGACTGGAGGATAGCCTGCTGCTAATAAAAGCTTGCAATCAAGAGAAGTGAAAAAAGAGTAGTTAGAGGCAACTAAGAATAGAAATGTGGCTGTAGCCATACCATAAGGAACTGTCCTGGGAATGGACAAGAATGCTGAAAATTCATAGAAGGGATCATTGTGTTCACCTAGTCTGACCTCTTGTATAACACAGGTCATAGAACTTCCCGAAATAATTCCTAGAGCAGATCTTTTAGAAAGACATCAAATTTTGACTTAAAAATTGTCAGTGATGGAGAATCCACCACGACCCTTAGTAAATTGTTCTATGGTTAATTATACTCACTGTTAAAAATTAACACTTTATTTCCAGTTTGAAATTGTCTAGCTTCAACTTCGAACCACTGGATCATGTTATACCTTTCTCTGCTAGACTGAAGAGTCCATTATTAAATATTTGTTTTCCTATGTAGGTATTTATAGACTGTAATCAAGTGACTCTTTAACCTTCTCTTTGTTAAGATAAATAGATTGAGCTCCTTGAGTCTATCACTATAAGGCATGTTTTCTAATAATTTTCATGGCTTTAATCATTTTCATGGCTCTTCTCTAAACCTTCTCCAATGTATCAACAAAGTTTTTGAATTGTGGGCACCAGAACTGGATACAGTATTCCAGAAAAGCTCACACCAGTACAAAATACAGAAGTAAAATAACCTCTACCTTCCTTCTTGAAATTCCCTTGTTTATCAATCCCAGGATCACATTAGCTTTTTTGGCCACAGCCTCAGACTGGAAGGTCATGTTTAGCTTATTATCTGCCATAACCCCAATATCTCTTTCAGAGTCACTGCTTCCCAGGATAGAGTCCCCCATCTTATAAGTATGTCCTACATTCTTTGTTCCCAAACGTATACTTTTAGCTGTAAAGGCTAATGTAGTGCCAATCTTTAAAAAAGGGAAGAAGGAGGATCCTGGGAACTACAGGCCAGTCAGCCTCACTTCAGTCCCTGGAAAAATCATGGAGCAGGTCCTCAATGAATCAATCCTGAAGCACTTGCATGAGAGGAAAGTGATCAGGAACAGCCAGCATGGATTCACCAAGGGAAGGTCATGCCTGACTAATCTAATCGCCTTTTATGATGAGATTACTGGTTCTGTGGATGAAGGGAAAGCAGTGGATGTATTGTTTCTTGACTTTAGCAAAGCTTTTGACACGGTCTCCCACAGTATTCTTGTCAGCAAGTTAAGGAAGTATGGGCTGGATGAATGCACTACAAGGTGGGTAGAAAGCTGGCTAGATTGTCGGGCTCAACGGGTAGTGATCAATGGCTCCATATCTAGTTGGCAGCCGGTATCAAGTGGAGTACCCCAAGGGTCGGTCCTGGGGCCGGTTTTGTTCAATATCTTCATAAATGATCTGGAGGATGGTGTGGATTGCACTCTCAGCAAATTTGCGGATTATACTAAACTGGGAGGAGTGGTAGATACGCTGGAGGGGAGGGATAGGATACAGGAAGACCTAGACAAATTGGAGGATTGGGCCAAAAGAAATCTGATGAGGTTCAATAAGGATAAGTGCAGAGTCCTGCACTTAGGACGGAAGAACCCAATGCACAGCTACAGACTAGGGACCGAATGGCTAGGCAGTAGTTCTGCGGAAAAGGACCTAGGGGTGACAGTGGACGAGAAGCTGGATATGAGTCAGCAGTGTGCCCTTGTTGCCAAGAAGGCCAATGGCATTTTGGGATGTATAAGTAGGGGCATAGCGAGCAGATCGAGGGACGTGATCGTTCCCCTCTATTCGACATTGGTGAGGCCTCATCTGGAGTACTGTGTCCAGTTTTGGGCCCCACACTTCAAGAAGGATGTGGATAAATTGGAGAGAGTCCAGCGAAGGGCAACAAAAATGATTAGGGGACTGGAACACATGACTTATGAGGAGAGGCTGAGGGAGCTGGGATTGTTTAGCCTGCAGAAGAGAAGAATGAGGGGGGATTTGATAGCTGCTTTCAACTACCTGAAAGGAGGTTCCAAAGAGGATGGCTCTAGGCTGTTCTCAATGGTAGCAGATGACAGAACGAGGAGTAATGGTCTCAAGTTGCAGTGGGGGAGGTTTAGATTGGATATTAGGAAAAACTTTTTCACTAAGAGGGTGGTGAAACACTGGAACGCGTTACCTAGGGAGGTGGTAGAATCTCCTTCCTTAGAGGTTTTTAAGGTCAGGCTTGACAAAGCCCTGGCTGGGATGATTTAACTGGGAATTGGTCCTGCTTTGAGCAGGGGGTTGGACTAGATGACCTCCTGAGGTCCCTTCCAACCCTGATATTCTATGATTCTATGATTCTATGAAAACACATAGTTTGCCTGTGCCCAGTTTACCAATCTATCTAGATTGCTCTGAATCAGTGACCTGTTGTCTTCATTAGTTACCATTTCCCCAATTTTTGTGTCATCTGCAAACTTTATCAGGGATGATTTTATGTGTTCTTCCAGCTCATTAATAGAAATGTTAAAATAGCACAGGGCCAAGAACCGATCCCTGCAGGACCCCACTGAAAACAGACCCACTCGATGATGAATCCCCATTTGCAGTTACATTTTGAGACCTATCATTTAGCCAGTTTTTAATCCATTTAATGTGTGGCCTGCTGATTTTGTATCATTCTCATTTTTTAATCAAAACATTATGTTGTACCAAGTCAAATGCCTTACAAAAGTCTAAGTATATTACAACAACACTATTACCTTTATCAACTACATTTGTGATCTCATAAAAAAAAAGATATCAGATTTGATTATATATTTTCTATAAACCCATGTTGATTTGTAATTACATTACCCTCCTTTAGTTCTTTATTAATCGAGTCCTGTATCACCTGCTCCATTATCTTGCTTGGGATCAATGTCAGGTTGAGAGGCCTATAATTACCCAAGTCGTCCCGTTTACCTTTTAAAAATTTGTCACAACACTGCACTTGCCACATGGAAGAAAGCTAATTGTTTAGCCAAAATGTGCAACTCTGGGAAAGGAAATGCCAGGACAAAACAGATGTTTAATCTCACAGAAGCAGATGAGCACTTGCAAGATCTGTTCCTCAGTACGCTAAGTACTGAACCTCCCAGGGACGAGTGCAATGTGGATTTGCTTACTAATGATCACAAAACCGTGAGTTTGAAAATCGATACTGGGGCACAGGCCAGTGCAATATCTGTAAAGTTGTACAACATTTTAATGGACAGACAACTTTGCAACGCAAGTATCCAGCTGCTACTCAGGGGAAAAACTGCAAGTACAGTACATGATAAATGCAACTTGGACTTTGAGTATCGGGTAAAAAAGCATTGCTGGAATTTCAGGTGCTGGAATTTGACTCACAAGTCACACTGGACTTAGAGGCTGTGACACTTTTAAATTTAGTGCAAAGAGTCAATGTGTTAAAGGAAGAACCAGAAGGTGACTGGGATATATTTAAAGAATACAAGGATATATTTGAAGGTTTAGGGTGGGTGTGAGATAAGCACCTCATAAAGATGAACTTGCAACTACCACCTGTAATTCATGCACCTTGTGAAGTTCCAGTAGCATTATAGACAGTGAACTGCACCATAAGGAATAGTTGCAAGTAAGGCAGCGGTCCTGGGGGCAGAATCGGAGCAGTGGTCCTGGAGCAGTAGTGGCGCCCTGCCCTGTTTCGCACCAGAGTAGAAGCGGCACCCCAGTCCCGTCCCCCTGCAGAGCAGCAGCACCCTGGGCCACTCCCCCAGAGCAGCAGCGCCCCCCCCCCCGGACCCTCCAAGGAGCAGCGGCACCCCGGGGCCCCCCAGAATGGCAGCAGCACCCTGTCCCCCCCAGAGCAGAAGCACCCTGCCCCCCCCCAGAGGCCCCTTAGAGCAGCTAGGATTTAGAGGTATTTATAGTACAAGTCAGGGACAGGTCCCGGGTCATGAAGTTTTGTTTATTGCCTGCAGCCTGTCCATGACTTGTACAAAAAATGCCCCCAACTAAATCTTAGTCTTGGTTGCAAGTAAAAAAACCAAAAAAAAGTGTGGAAGATCCTAGAAAATGGATCAATTCTACAATAACTTGATACAAACCAGATTGAGAAGAAATAAGAATATGCTTGGATCCGAGCGATATGAATAAAGCAATATGAAAAGAACATCTTCAGTTGCCTACAGTAGAAGACATCACCAGCAAGATAGCAAGAGCTACAGTTTTCACTGCCTTGGATGCCATAGCAGATTCTGGCAAATACAAAACTTCTAGACTCTGGACATTCAACACATCATTTGGCAGGTACAGGTTCACCAGACTTCCTTTTGGCATCTGTTCAGCTCCTGAAGTATACCAAGGAGTGATCCAACAGACATTTGACAGTCTGGAAGCTGTTGAATGTTATATAGATGACATACTGGTGCGGGGAAATACCAGCTGTGCGGGGAAATGAAGGGCTCAAGAGAGTGCTAGACGTGTTGTGAAAGGAACCTGTGACTGAACAGAGCAAATGCAATTTGGCTCTGGGAGAGAGAAAATATTTGGGGCATTACTTAACAAAAAAAAGAAGTTCTAAACCTTTAAACTGAAACATGGAAAGAACTGAAATAGCCACATTGACCTGCAAGGCTGAATTGCAAAGATTTCTTGGAATGTTTACTTATTTGGGGAAATTTATGCTGCACACATCAACGGAAGCAACTCCTTTAAGACAACTGTTTGGAAAAGATTCAAGTTCACCTGGATGCCAATGCATGAGGTGGCATATGAACACTTGAACAATTGCATACAAGGGTACCCGTGCTGAAGTACATTAATGTCAAAGAACCAGTTATTGCATCAGTGGATGCAAGTTCTACTGGATTAGGGGCTGTATAGCTGCAAAGCAGGGTTCCTGTTGCTTATGCCTCTAAAGCTCTGACAACGGCACAACAGAACTATGCCCATATAGAAAAATAAATGCCAGCAACGGTATTTGCCTGTACTCAGTTTCATCAGTTTATCTATAGGAAAAAACTAGGCTGTCAAGCAATTAAAAAAAATTAATCACACGATTAATCACACTTTTACACAATAATAGAATGCCATTTATTTAAATATTTTGGATGTTTTCTACATTTTCAAATATATTGATTTCAATCACAACACAGAATAGAAAGTGTACAGTGTTCACTTTATATTTTTTGATTACAAGTATTTGCACTGTAAAAAAAAAGACATAATATTTTTCAGTTCACCTAATATAAGTACTTTAGTGCAATCTCTTTATTATGAAAGTTGAACTTACAAATATAGGATTATGTAAAAGAAACTGCATTCAAAAATAAAACAATGTAAAATTTTATAGAGCCTGCAAGTCCACTCAGTCCTACTTCTTGTTCAGCCAATCACACAGACAAACAAGTTTGTTTACATTTGCAGGAGATAATGCTCTCCGCTTCTTGTTTACAATGTCACCTGCAAGTGAGAATAGGCATTCACATGGCACTGTTGTATCTGACGTTGCAAGATATTTACATGCCAGATGCGCTAAAGATTCATATGTCCCTTTATGCTTCAACCCCCACTCAAGGGGACATGCGTCCATGCTGATGACAGGTTCTGCTTGATAACAATCCAAAGAAGTGCAGACTGACACATGTTCATTTTCATCATCTGAGTCAGATGTCACCAGCAGAAGGTTGATTTTCTTTTTTGGTGGTTCGGGTTCTGTAGTTTCTGCATCAGAGTGTTGCTCTTTTAAGACTTCTGAAAGCATGCTCCACATCTTGTCCCTCTCAGATTTTAGAAGGCACTTCAGATTCTTAAACCTTGGGTTGAGTGCTTTATCTATCTTTAGAAATCTCATATTGGTACCTGCTTTGCGTTTTGTCAAATCTGCAGTGAAAGTGTTCTTAAAATGAGCAACATGTGCTGGGTCATCATCCAAGAATGCTATAAACATGAAATATATGGCAGAGTCTGGGTAAAACAGAGCAGGGGACATACAATTCTCCCCCAAGAAGTTCAGTCACAAATTTATTTAACACATTATATTTTAACAAGCATCATCAGGATGGAAGCATGTCCTCTGGAATGGTGGCCAAAGCATGAAGAGGCATATGAATGTTTAGCATAGCTGGCACGTAAATACCTTGCAATGCCAGCTACAAAAGTGCCATGCAAATACCTGTTCTCACTTTCTGATGACATTGTAAATAAGAAGAGGGCAGCATTATCTCCTGTAAATGTAAACAAACTTGTTTATCTTAGCGATTGGCTGAACAAGAAGTAGGACTGAGTGGACTTGTAGGCGCTGAAGTTTTACATTGTTTTGTTTTTGAGTGCAGTTACATAACAAAAAAAATCCATATTTGTAAGTTGCACTTTCAGGATAAAGAGATTGCATTACAGTATACTGTATGAGGTGAACTGAAAAATACTATTTCTATTTGTCATTTTTACAGTGCAAATATTTATAATAAAATAATATACAATTTGATTTCAGTTACAACACAGAATACAATATATATGAAAATGTGTAAAAAACATCCAAAATATTTAATACATTTCAATTGATATTCGTATTCTATTAACAGTGTGATTAAAACTACGATTAATTTTTTTGAGTTAATCGTATGAGTTAACTGCTATTAATCGACAGCCCTAAAAAAACCTTGCTGTGGATACAGACCACAAGTCTTTTGAGGCTATTTTCAGAAAACCTTTGAACAATGCTCCACCAAGGATTTAAAGATGGTTACGAATACTCCAGAAATATCAATTGAAGATGGATACAGACCAGGAAAAGAGTTAGCTATTACTGACACTTTATCCAGAACATAAATGTTGCATGGTGAAGGTGTAAATTCAGAGGAACCTGATGTTGCAATACATTTCTTGATGTCTTTTTTTTTGCCTATTTCAGAACAGAAACTGAAAGAATTTCAAGCAGCTACTGCAAATGATGTTGTCCTGTAAACTTTAAGACAAACTACTGTCAAAGTTTGACTCAGACTCACAATTTATCAGACCACTCTGTTTTATTAGCAAAGCTGCTCTGCTAATACATTTAGAAGTGAGCCCCCCGGGTGGGGCTTGTGTCTCTTAATTTATACAGTTTTTGGAAAACAAGTTACAGAGAAGTTACAGACAAAAGAAGAAAAAAGATTTTAGTCTCCACCCTTCGAGATCCCTGAGACCAGTCACGTATCTTCAATTACCTGCCACCCTTAACAATCTCCTTTAACAGCTTCCAGTTAACTTAACTAATTGCCCTTCACACCTTCCATTCTGATGCCTGCTTCTTAGACGTGCTGGCTCTATCTTAATTGCTTCTCCATTCAAAAGCTAACTGTCCCTACCTGTGCTCCCTCAGATACTTTGTAACATGTTTTGGCATGCCCTCTCATATACAATGTATCCAGCATGTCCCCTTATACAACGCTATACTTATACAATGTTATACTTCCACACTACATTTTGCAAGGATGGCCAGACAAGAGACCTGAAGTACCAGAGGATATCCATGCTTATTGGTTATATAGACAGGAGCTAAGTGTGCAAGATGGAGTTGTCTTTAAAGTCACAGAATTATAGTACCAGAAAGTCTCCGAAAAGAGATCTTTGCTGTTATTCGTGCAAGTCACCCAGGAGCAGAGCTATGTAAAAGGTGATCTCAAGATGCTGTCTTTTGGTCAGGCATGTGCGGTCAAGTTGAGGACATGGTACAGTCTTGCAACTGTTGGGATTCCTTCTGAGATCTTTTCCACTTGGCAGGACTACATATCCCATGATACACCCACATTCATGTGACTCCCATGATGCACCATGCTGAGCTTGGTTAGAGGGAAATCTGCTTGTATTATGGGAGATGTAGTCCTCGAGGGAGCTTGGCCTATTGGAGAGAATAGGGGTCTGAATTACAAATTCCAAAAGGCAACATGCTGATCAGGAAACAGTTTTATGTTTTATTTAACTTATTCAAAACAAAACATGTCAGCGTAGTTCAACTAAACAAACTATTTCATTTGAGGTTGAACCTGTGACTCCCTGGGGTGTAGCCTGCAACTGTGGGATCACTGTACCCCCTGATATACAGGTTTGTTTAAGGAACAAACTTGTATATTAAGGACTACAATATCCAGTGGGGTGAGAAAAAACTGCTCAATCTAGTTGTTGCCCAGGTGACTAGGGCTGAGAGTGTAGACTGCGTGCATATATTTTATTTCTTTTGGTAACTAACTCGGACATTTTGCCTATCACTTAATATCACTTAAATCTACCTTTATAGTCAATACATTTGTTTAATTGTTTATCTTTACCAGTGAGTTTGTCTGAAGCGTGGGGCAAATCTGCTCAGGTTTTGCAAAGGCTGGTGTATGTCCACTTTCCATTGTTGAAGTGGTGAACCAATTAATAAAACAGTATATTCCTGGGGTACAGAGCTGGGGGGGATTTGACTCTGGTGCCTTTCTCTGTGTGATTCATGAGTGGCTCTGGGAGCATTCATGCAATCTAGCTGGGTGTGGGGCTCCATATGCTGATGTGCTGAGTGATCACAGCACCTGGGGAGGTTGCTGCTGGTCACTAGCAAGACATTGTGAGAGACAGCCCAGGCTGGAGAGAGTTAAGGAGGCACAGCAGTCCAACAGTCTCAGGCTGCATCCCGGGGATCCCGCCATAGAACCGACCCCAAATTAAATGTTTCATTTAGATTTTCTCACCAGAAAATTGAATTTTTCTGGCAAACCCCAAGATTTTCTCACAGAAAATCTTGATTTTTCAGAAATTGCATTTTCTGTTTGAAAATTCCCAACCAGCTCTACTTCTTACTTCTGAAGGAGGACCCTCCCGTTCAGGTTTGAGGCATAATGATGTTAGATTGTAACTGTGAATAAATAGAGGGGCTCAATTTAGCATCTGTCATGAATACCAAATCCTCTAACACACAATTCCTAAACCTTTGCCATTGTGTTTTACACTAGGTAAAAACAAACAATTTTCATGTGATCCTGAAATAAGAATGGAAAACTCTGGAGAGTGAGCCATTGAATGGTACGAATTCAGATACGTATTTTAAGAGGGCTAATATCTCAAACTTCACAACATTAAAGGAGCATTTAATCATTTTAGCAGAACGGGTCATTATTAGGGCTGTCAATTAATCATGTTAACTCAAGAAATTAATGCAAAACAAATTAACTAGATTAAAAAATAGTCACAATTAATTGCAGTTTTAATCACACTGTTAAACAATAATAGAATGCCAATTTAAATTTGTTATAAATATTTTGGGGTGGTTTTTCTACATTTTCAAATATATTGATTTCAATTACAATTCAGAATACAAAGTATATAGTGCTCACTTTATATTATTTTTTATTACAAGTATTTGCACTGTAGAAAAGATAAACAAAACAGTATTTTTCAATTCATCTCATACAAGTACTGTAGTGCAATCTCTTTATTGTGAAAGTGCAACTTACAAATGTAGAATTTTTTTACATAACTGCACGCAAAAATAAAACAATGCAAAATTTTAGAGCCTAGAAGTCTACTTAGTTCTACTCGTTGTTCAGCCAATCACTAAGACAAAGAAGTTTGTTTACATTTACAGGAAATAATGCTGCCCGCTTCTTATTTACGTCAGCTGAAATTGAGAACAGGTGTTCGCATGTGTCATAAATATAAAGGGAAGGGTAAACCCCTTTGAAATCCTTTCTGGCCAGGGAAAAGCTCCTCTCACCTGTAAAGGGTTAAGAAGCTAAAGGTAACCTCGCTGGCACCTGACCAAAATGACCAATGAGGAGACAAGATACTTTCAAAAGCTGGGGGGAGGGAGAGAAACAAAGGGTCTGTGTCTGTCTGTATGCTGCTCTTGCCAGGGACAGAACAGGAATGGAGTCTTAGAACTTTTAGTAAGTAATCTAGCTAGGTATGTGTTAGATTATGATTTCTTTAAATGGCTGAGAAAGGAATTGTGCTGAATAGAATAACTATTTCTGTCTGTGTATCTTTTTTGTAACTTAAGGTTTTGCCTAGAGGGGTTCTCTATGTTTCTGAATCTAATTACCCTGTAAGATATCTACCATCCTGATTTTACAGGGGGGATTTCTTTCTTTCTATTTACTTCTATTTTTTATTAAAAGTCTTCTTGTAAAACACTGAATGCTTTTTCATTGTTCTCAGATCCAAGGGTTTGGGTCTGTGGTCACCTATGCAAATTGGTGAGGCTTTTTATCCAACATTTCCCAGGAAAGGGTGGGGTGCAAGTGTTGGGAGGATTGTTCATTGTTCTTAAGATCCAAGGGTCTGGGTCTGTAGTCACCTAGGCAAATTGGTGAGGCTTTTTACCAAACCTTGTCCAGGAAGTGGGGTGCAGGGTTTTGGGAAGTATTTTGGGGGGAAAGACGCATCCAAACAGCTCTTCCCCAGTAACCAGTATTAGTTTGGTGGTGGTAGCGGCCAGTCCAAGGACAATGGGGGGAATATTTTGTACCTTGGGGAAGTTTTGACCTAAGCTGGTAAAGATAAGCTTAGGAGGTTTTTTCATGCAGGTCCCCACATCTGTACCCTAGAGTTCAGAGTGGGGGAGGAACCTTGACAGCATAGCACTGTTGTAGACTGCATTGCAAGGTATTTACGTGCCAGATATGCTAAACATTCGTATGTCCCTTCATGATTCGGCCACCATACCAGAGGATATGTTTCCATGCGGAATTTACATTGGCATTCTGTTTAAGAGTGCGATTTTAATTGCGACTATTTTTTTAAATCTCATGATTAATTGCGATTATTTTTTAATCGGTTGACAGCCCTAGTCATTATTCCAAGCATTTTTTAAATAATCTGCAGGTCATGCAGTTATATTCAGCTCTGTAGGTAGATATATTGCTATAAAGTTTCTGCAGCTTCAGAGCATTGTGTAGGTTCTCCTGTCACTGTGACTCCTGGTACACAGTGGAAATTCATTCTTAGTAGCTATCCTGGGCTTGTAGCTCAGTTGCTGCTGTGTTTTTAATCAATAGTCTCCATGCTTATCTGAGTCTCTACCCTCTATACATACTGATTACAGCCTATGACATACAACATAAAAGACAAAAAATAACTTGCCGAAGGTCATATTTATTCAAACAGAAGGAATCAGATCAAGGATGACTATTTTGGTAAGGCAATACTATTATTGATACTTTCTTCCTCACTGTGTACATTACAAGGAATCCTATTTTTGAAGCATCCTTTCCCCCACCTGCAAACTGCTGCATCCATTAATGATTTTTTAGTCTACTGTTGTTTAAACATCAATATTTCCTCTAACCCACAGCTTCATGTAAATGCAGCTTACCAGAAGTTATTTTTATCTACCTGTTTTTAAGTGTTTTATTTTATATCTGAATTGCATTCTAGAAAGGGTGAATAGTTCAGAAAGAAAATACCCTGAACATCTGCCTTCTTCAACATCCAAAGTTTAAGGTGTATATCAGTTAAGAATAAAAAAAAATAATTAAATTACACACATGCTCCCTCTCTTCATTTGATCTGGATGGCCCAGGGTCAAATTTGTGAGGTTAGCACAGCTGGGATCACATTTTCAGACGAACTCAGCATCGTGGGTGCTCTTTGAAAATATGAGTCACAACTAGGTTGGCTGAGATAGGAAGGTATGTGGAGCTTATTCTAGAAAAGACAAAAGCAATATTCAATGATAGGCAGATAAAGAGGGTGATCTCTCTTGCTGTTATCGATGGGGTGTGCACAACCCGTTGAGAATGAGTTTTTGTTATGTGTTCTTTGTTTAAAATCTACTGACTATAAAAGATATCAGGAGACAGATAAACTCTTAGGCACTTGGGAATTCTGTTACTATTTCCATGTATGCTACAGTAACAGATACACTAAAAATATAGGTTTCAGAGTAACAGCCGTGTTAGTCTGTATTCGCAAAAAGAAAAGGAGTACTTGTGGCACCTTAGAGACTAAACAATTTATTTGAGCATAAGCTGTAGCTCGCAAAAGCTTATGCTCAAATAAATTGGTTAGTCTCTAAGGTGCCACAAGTACTCCTTTTCTTTTACTAAAAATATAAAAGATTACATAAAATGATTTGTGTGTGAAAAGTATGTTTAGCCATTCATGTGTAATGTGTGTCATAGACATTCTTATGCACAAATATAAAATAGAATATTTATTTGTGCGGTTTTTTTCCAAAGTTTTCAGGCAATGAATAAACCAAAAAACACCGCAGCTCAGTTTATTTCCACGCACCATCAGTCATCCTGTGCTAGGCAATATTCTGTCTGAAAGACAGATAAATTCAGGTGTTAATGTTCATCAAGTGGGAGCAAATTCCACTGACAGGAACCCCTGACAGAGAACACTCTGGCCTCCGCTCTCTGGGCTTCAACTCTAATGAAAGCAAGCAACAGCAATCCTGCCAAGTGCAATGGACACCATGGAGGAAGTGGGAGAAGTTCCCTAACAGCCAGTGCAATGATAGGGAGCCTAAAGTCATTTTCTGTTATGTTTCTACAAGAGCTCCCTCTGGTGGTCACAGTGCTGTTTTACTTATATAACTCAAAAGCTGTCAAATAAATGATCCAACTTGGCTGCTTCTGAATACAACAGTACAACAGTCAGGCTTGGTCTACAGCTAAAAGGTTTGCTGGCAAAATGATGTTGGTTAGGAGTGTGAAAAAAAATCATGCCCCTAACTGGCATAGCTATGCCAGCAAAAGCTCTAGCATAGACACAGTTATATTGGCAAAAAAGTGCTTATTTCATCTGAGGAACTAGTGTGAACTGTACCAGCACAAGAACTATACCAGCACAAGAACAGCTGCTGTAAGCTGTGTCTTCACTAGCGGGGCCTCCCAGTGCAGATGTGCTGTTATATCTCTACTGACAAACCATTTAAAGTGCAGACAAAGCCTCAGGTTGTTTAATGCTTTTTGGGTAGTTGTGAACATCCTGAACTGCAGCCAGAGGCAGAGAGGAAGCCAGTGCAAAATTCAGAATACTAAGACAATTAATCAGCATCGCACAGTCTCCACCAGTGGCCTCATTTCATATTAAACGAGACTGATGGCAAGATGGAACCCTGCAGGTCCTACAAGAGATCAGAACCTTGGGGAGGATGAGCAAGCACGTGTCACCAGTCTGTCAGTTCTCCATGAAAGGAAGGAAAGGACTCACTGTCAAGTAATCCCATTTGCCCTTGCCTCGTCTTGCAAAAGAATCAGCAGTGCCTGGTGGACAGCTTTATTAAAGGCTTTTGAAAGATCCCATAGAATCAGCGTGGACTAAACTGATTGGGCCAGGAATTTTCTTTAGCAAATGTTTGGATAGCGTCTTGCATGATAGGGTACCAATCCCTGATTAGGGCCCTTACATGTGACACCACCACCACCACTAATAGTGGATACTATAACTTTTTTCCATTGCCAGATATCAACCATCAGATGTTTCATTGTGATCTGTGCTATATGCAGACTTGAAAACTAAGTTAAGGATTATAGCAGTTGGAGAAATCCAGATGCCCCTGGAGATGGCCATTCATGATCATCTTGATAAACTTCTCCAGAAGGGATGGTTATAGGCTATGTAAAAACTGATGACATAAAGAAATGGTTTCTTGAGGAAGAACTTAATCACGTCAAAGAAAGTGTGGGCCCCTTACTGAATGAGGGAGGCAACCTAGTGACAGAGGATGTGGAAAAAGCTAATGTACTCAATGCTTTTTTTGCCTCTGTCTTCACGAACAAGGTCAGCTCTCAGACTGCTGCACAGGGCAGCACAGCATGGGGAGGAGATGACCAGCCGTTTGTGGAGAAAGAAGTGGTTCAGGACTATTTAGAAAAGCTGGACGAGCACAGGTCCATGGGACAGGATGTGCTGCATCTGAGGGTGCTAAAGGAGTTGGCAGATGTGATTGCAGAGCCAGTTGGCCATTATCTTTGAAAATTCATGGCGATCGGGGGAGGTCCCCGACAACTGGAAAAAGGCTAATGTAGTGCCCATCTTTAAAAAAGGGAAGGAGGAGGATCCGGGAACTACAGGCCAGTCAGCCTCACCTCAGTCCCTGGAAAAATCATGGAGCAGGTCCTCAGGGAATCAATTCTGAAGCACTTAGAGGCGAGGAAAGTGATCAGGAACAGTCAGCATGGATTCACCAAGGGCAAGTCATTCCTGACCAATCTAATTGCCTTCTATGATGAGATAACTAGCTCTGTGGATGAGGGGAAAGCAGTGGATGAAGGGTTAATGTCTAGCTATTCCACCTGGAAGCAGGCGGGGCACACCCTGACTGTTTCCTAGGAGCAATGCACACATTGCTCTATCCAAGGACAAGGGCTAGATATGAACCCTGAGAACTTGATTGTTTGGACAGCAACTGTGGGAGGTTTCTTTAGCCTGGGCTCAAGGCCTGAGAACCAGGATTGTAGTAGATAAAGGATGGTAACTAAGTATATTAATCAACGTCATACATTCCTTTGGGTAGCAGTGTGTAATGCTTAGGGGGAGAAATATAATAAAAGGAGAAGGTGGAAGGCGGGGGGGCAGAACAGCCCATCTCCGCTGACCAGCCTGTTTGCTTGCAAAAAGCTGTGTTCTGTCTCATCACTGAACCGCAACAACTGGCGCCCAGCGTGGGGCCCTCAGCACTCACCTCGCCCGGCAAGGGTTTCAGACGCGTCACTCATCCACTTCGTGGATCCCGGTGAGTATTTTTCATTGTGGTAAGTATGGGAAGCTCCCTCTCTGCTTTGCAAGTGCAACACCGCAATGAGCTGCAGTATTTGCTGCGTAAGGCTCAGCATGACTGCCCGGCTCGAGAACTCACTCTCCTGCTACAGGAGGTGCGTGCCAAGTGCCCGTGGTATCCTGAAGCCGGAAGCCTTAAGCTAGCGGACTGGGAGCGATTGGGCCAGACATTGCACAAAGAGCCTCGGGCACCCGTGCAGGCTTTACATGCCTGGCACCTCTGCCGCGACGTGGTACAGCGTGTCGCCTCGGACAGACCCTCCCTCGCGAGGCTGGTGCTCTCGCCGCCCCCGTCCGCCCCTGCAGCCATCCCCCTCCTGGCGATGCGACACAGCGTGTCGCCTCGGAAAGGCCCTCTCCAGCCCCAACAGAGGAGCTGCCAATCCTGCCACCCCCGTCCGCTCCTGCAGCCATCCCTCCCCCTGCTTCGCCCCCAGTGCCTCTATTACCACCACCTCCCTGGCCTTCCCCACCGGAGCCGGTGTGTGATCACCCTCCCCCCGTGGGGCCCCCCGGAGAGTCATCTGCATCTGCTCAGAAGCTTTCGCTGGTGCAACAAATGGTTCACGCAGCGAAAGCTCGATCAGATCTTACAGCAGAGGAGCTGGCTGATCTGGTCTCCGTTTGCCCGGTGACCTGGCAGAATGATGACCAGGGCAACCCCGTGGGCACCTGGACCACTCTGCCATACTCGGTGGTTAGAGAGGTAAAGAAAGCAATTCGTGAATTTGGCCTGACTAGCACCTTTGTGCGTGGTCTCATTGAAGGGATGGGTGCTGGGTACTCCCTAATCCCTGAGGATTGGAAAACGCTGCTGCGCATGATGTTGTCACCCAGTCAGTATGTTATTTGGCTTAGTGAGTATCGGCAGATGGCAGAACGCCAAGCCCAGGTATATAGAGAGCAAGGTATCATTTATGAGCATTTGGCAGGGGAGGGCCAGTTTGCTACTATTGAGATGCAGTCTCAACTCCCTCAGGCCGTCTTCCCCATTATTTCCACCTGTGCCCAGCATGCTTTCAAGAAGGTCCTGGATTCAGGCAAGCCTACCAAAAGCTTTGTCAGTATCCGTCAGGGTGCCTTAGAGTCCTTTTTGGATTTTACCAACAGATTGCAGGAGGCTATCCTCCGACAGGTGGATAACACTGAGGCAGCTCACGAGCTCCTGTTAAAATTGGCAGTTGAAAATGCAAATGAGGATTGCCACCGTGCTCTCCAGGCAGCACAAGTCTCTGGTATTTTAGAGCTCTCAGACATGCTGCGGGCGTGCCAGAACATTGGCACACAAGCCCACAAGGCTGGAGTTCTGGCTGCCGCCCTCAGAAAAACTGGGAAGGAGGGGAAGCGCTGTTACCGCTGTGGAAAGGAGGGTCATTTTCAGCGGGAGTGCCGCTCATCTAAGGCACCAGCCCGACCCTCAAAGAAGTGCCCCAAGTGTGGGAAAGGTTATCACTGGGCTAATCAGTGTCGTGGCGGGTCGGGAAACCGCGCGACGGGTCCCCCCCAAACCCAGGGCCAAACAGGGGTGTTTCCTACTCAGGCAATCGCTCCTCTGCCTTGGAATCCGTAGACTCTATGAGGGCAGCGACTGCTGGAAGTGCAGGGCTTGATTTGATCATGCAGGAGGACACTGACTTTCGGCTGCCAGGGGAGGTCTGTGCCATACCTACACAGGTGACGGGACCTCTCCCTGCTGGCTTTGTAGGTCTTGTTCTCCCTCGCTCACATGCTGGGAAACAGGGCTTTTTTGTCATTCCAGGGGTCATTGATGCTGATTACACTGGCATTATTAAGGTTCAGGTGTGGACTCATCTTCCACAGTCGCTCCCGCGTGGACGGTCAATTGCACAGTTGATTTTAGTCCCCTATCAGGTGCCAGCTGCCGAGGATCGAACTCGGGGCGGAGGAGGCTTTGGATCGACGTTGTCTCACTCGCCGTCTCACAGCGCGTCTTCTCCACTTGTTGCTCTGACAATGTCAGTCCGCCCCTCGTTGGCATTCTCGTTTTACACTGCCTCAGCGTTCTGCACAGCGTTCAGAATTGGCTGCTGTTATTTTGGCTTTTCAATTTTTTGCTGATTGTCCCTTTAATTTAATTGTGGATAAACATAATGGGTATCAGGTAATTGATCATTTACCCCTTGCCCTCATTACCCCTCAGGTTGATGCAGACCTCCTTCACCTGTTTTTGTCTTTACAGCACCTTCTTGCCACTCGTCATTTCCCTTACTTTGTTGCTCATATTCGCAGTCATACCCCTCTGCCTGGGCCACTCACTGAGGGCAATGCACGCGCCGATTGCGCGTTGCGTGGTCAGGTAAATTCCCTTTTTTCTGACCCCATTGAAAGCCATGCCTTTTTTCATTAGTCTGCCTCTGTTTTGGCCCGGCAGTTTCACATTCCTGCTGATCATGCACATTCCATTGTTCGTTCCTGCCCCCACTGTGCTGCTGCTGCTCCTACTTTTTCTTATGCCGTTAACCCCCGAGGTACCGCAGCAAATCAGCTGTGGCAAATGGATGTTACTCATGTACCACAATTCCGCCCCTATTCATTTTTACATGTTTCCGTTGATACTTATTCAGGCTTCCTTTGGGCAACCCCACAACATGGGGAAGCCACTAACAAAGTTATTCACCATTTGCTGGCCTGCTTTTCTGTTATGGGTCGCCCTTGCCAAATTAAAACAGATAATGCCCCAGCCTACTGCTCTGCAGCCCTCTCCACCTTTTGTGCCCGCTGGGACGTCCGTCTTAAACACGGAATCCCTTATAATTCCACGGGCCAAGCCATTGTTGAACGTGCCAATCGCACACTCAAAACCTTGCTAGATAAACAATTAAAACAAGGGGAGCTGCATCTCCGAACCTTAGGAGACATTCAACAACAGATGTATATTCTCTTGTTTACTTTAAATAATTTAACACTGAATGCAGATCAGCAGACCCCTGCGGATCGGCATTTTCACAAATCTGAGGTACTGGAAAGACCGCGTGTCTTTTACCGTCAGCTGCCCGATACACAGTGGCTGGGCCCAGCACCTCTAATCACTTGGGGTCGGGGATATGCTGCTGTGTCTCTCCCTGCAGGACCGTTGTGGGTTCCAGCCCGGTGCGTGCGACCAGCACTTAAACAATATGGCATGGCACCAGGGGCTGTCGAATCCCATACCAGAGTTTCAGCTGACCTTGGAGGAGACCGCGTTGCCCCCCGAGTCAACAATGGCGGGACGGAAACGGAGGAGGCGTAGCGTCCCAAGCCAGCCCGTGACATGGGGAGCAGTAAAAGCATTGGTCGCCACGGCTCAACGAAAACTGGCAGCAGATCAGCAGCCAGAAACTCCTAAGACTTTGTTTGTGGTGATTCTCGCCCAAATCACTGCTAATTCTGTGATGATTGTGTGCCTTTTGTGCCTGCTATTTCCTGTAGGGGTTGGCTCGGAAGCGCCTCCCCCGTTACAAGCCCGAAGGAGAATAAGATACTGCTCTTTGCTTATGCTAATCTTTTCTCCCAGTACTCTAGCATGGCTAATTGGGGCCCGGCCAACTATATTCTGCCTCGCACGGCTATATCCCTTCACACACCGTACCCGGCCGGGGCTCACAATGTCACCTGTGCGCATGTAGTTAACTGCACTAGTACAAAGGTGCCATTGGGCTGTCAAAAAATTTCTCAATCCCTTTTAAATTGTTCCCATGCTGTTAATGTTTCATATAATTATGGCCATATCATCCTACCATCAGGATGGGTTTTTACTTGTGGTTCATGCACCTTTAATTATATTCCTGCAAATTTAAGTGATGGCACCCTTTGCTGTCTTAGTAGAATGATATTTATATTGCCTTTTGCTGGTTACAATTGTAGTAAAAGAAGTGTACCCCTTTTAGATGATTATATTGCAGATGTTAAGTTTTTGGTTATTTTGTGTTTGTAATCATTGGGCTTATTTTTTGTTGTTGCTGTGTACAATGTATTCCTTCCTTGTTAAGACTTTGTGAAATTTTGCCCTGGAAAGCTCCCCAGGTTATGTCCTTGTCTGTCTGGGAGTTAAATAGCATGACAAAACAAATTGGCGGCTACCATGAGATGGCCAACTTCAATAAACAAAAAAGGGGAGATGAAGGGTTAATGTCTAGCTATTCCACCTGGAAGCAGGCGGGGCACACCCTGACTGTTTCCTAGGAGCAATGCACACATTGCTCTATCCAAGGACAAGGGCTAGATATGAACCCTGAGAACTTGATTGTTTGGACAGCAACTGTGGGAGGTTTCTTTAGCCTGGGCTCAAGGCCTGAGAACCAGGATTGTAGTAGATAGAGGATGGTAACTAAGCATATGAATTAACGTCATACATTCCTTTGTGTAGCAGTGTGTAATGCTTAGGGGGAGAAATATAATAAAAGGAGAAGGTGGAAGGCGGGGGGACAGAACAGCCCATCTCCGCTGACCAGCCTGTTTGCTTGCAAAAAGCTGTGTTCTGTCTCATCACTGAACCGCAACAAGTGGACATGTTATTCCTTGACTTTAGCAAAGCTTTTGATACAGTCTCCCACAGTATTCCTGTAAGCAAGTTAAAGAAGTATGAGCTGGACGAATGGACTATAAGAAGGATAGAAAGCTGGCTAGATTGTCGGGCTCAACGGGTAGTGATCAATGGCTCCATGTCTAGTTGGCAGCCGGTATCAAGCAGAGTGCCCCAAGGGTGGGTCCTGGGGCCGGTTTTGTTCATTATCTTCATTAATGATCTGGAGGATGGCGTGGACTGCACCCTCAGCAAGTTTGCAGATGGCACTAAACTGGGAGGAGAGGTAGATACACTGGAGGGTCGGGATAGGATACAGAGGGACCTAGACAAATTGGAGGATTGGGCATAGAAATCTGATGAGGTTCAACAAGGACAAGTGCAGAGTCCTGCACTTAGGATGGAAGACTCCCATGCACTGCTACAGACTAGGGACTGAATGGCTAGGTAGCAGTTCTGCAGAAAAGGACCTAGGGGTTACAGTGGACAAGATGCTGGATATGAGTCAACAGTGTGCCCTTGTTGCCAAGAAGGCTAACGGCACTTTGGGCTGTATAAGTAGGGGCATTGCCAGCAGATTGAGGGACGAGATCGTTCCCCTCTATTTGACATTGCTGAGGCCTCATCCAGTTTTGGGCCCCACACTACAAGAAGGAGGTGGAAAAATTGAAAAGCATCCAGCAGAGGGCAACAAAAATGATTAGGGGACTAGAACACATGACTTTTGAGGAGAGGCTGAGGGAACTGAGATTGTTTAGTCTGCAGAAGAGAAGAATGAGGGGGGATTTGATAGCTGCTTTCAACTACCTGAAAAGGGGTTCCAAAGAGGATGGCTCTAGACTGTTCTCAGTGGTAGCAGATGACAGAACAAGCGTAATGGTCTCAAGTTGCAGTGGGGGAGGTCTAGGTTGGATATTAGGAAACACTATTTCAGTAGGAGGGTGGTGAAGCACTGGAATAGGTTACCTAGGGAGGTGGTGGAATCTCCATCCTTAGAGGTTGTTAAGGCCCGGCTTGACAAAGCCCTGGCTGGGATGATTTAGTTGGGGATTGGTCCTGCTTTGAGCAGGGGGTTGGACTAGATGACCTCCTGAGGTCCCTTCCAACCCTGACATTGTATGATTCTATGAATTACTTGTTTTAAAGCAGCAGGCTCCTTGTTCACACTGGAGAGTCATTAAAAGTCCTCAATAGTGAGGAAAAAGGCTATTTACTTGATTGCACCAATACTGAGGAGCAAGGGTAAAAGCCTGGCTCCACAGAATTAATGGGAATTTTGTCATTGACTTAAATGGAGCCAGGATTTCTCCCCATGATCTGTCTCAGAGGAAATCATGTCTACTTTACCAGGTCAAATCTAACAACAGAAACAAAAGAAAATGGCATATTCGCCTTCCTGACGCTGTCCAATAATACTGAGCAGACTGTCACAGATCTGACAAACCTTAGCTGTAAAGCAGCTTGAAAACTGTTCACAAGAAAGAAGTCATGTCTCTGAAAGGGGAGAGTCCAGATTAATGGGCTTGCTCATTACTTGAAGGAGTTCTGCTACTTGAGACTTTACCAGTGCTATGATTCAGGGAATGAATCACATCTTAGGCTGTGCCTGCATTATCACTATTCGGAGAATCTCCCACATTTGCACTATCGACCATGCAGATCTCCTGGAGATAGTGAAAGTGTAGACTAGGAACAGGCATTTTAACCATGTTACCTAGACTAGCTCTGAGCAGGCTTAGAGGACATTGTGGTTAAAAATGCCTGTGCCCAGCCTATACTAGTGTGACCTACATCAAAGGAAGTCAGTTTACTTACCAATTACAGAATTCCTCTATCTGACTTAAAGCATTTTCACAAATCATGAATTCATATCCTTGCGAGAGACTACAGCTGGATTTTCAGCTTTCAGCTTCTAACTAAGGATGCGGGTCTGTACATGCAGGAATGTCTTCCCCCTGCACCGCCTTCCGTGCCAGCTTCAGACCAGCTGCTGAGCACGGTTAACAACTTCCCGCGCCCCCTCTAGCGTGCTGAAATAGCACTACTTGTTTGCAGCCATGTAAGCCTCTATATCGCCACCTTGTCTGGGAATGTTTCCATATCAACTCAGAGCAAGGAGAAACCCCAGCTGTCATTGCAGAAATAATGGTTTTGGCTGAACACCAGAAAAAAAAGAAAAGGGGGTTACACTAGCACATTACTGGCCCCATTGGAGCTGCCCCAGCGATAGTGCGGCACTGAAGTATTTCTTTTAAAAAATAAAAATAACGTTTAATGTATTCAAAGCGTTAGCTTCCACCACAGCAAAAAAGTGTCTGTGCCGCCGTTGGCCAGATTCAGAGGACATCTTCTGCTACCAACACGCTCAGCTTTCCCCTGCTGCTCCATTTGTTTTCAAGCCTTCTGCGAACAACACGCATCACTTTCAAAGATGATGTAGTGGGCGTGTGTATCTGGGGGCCAGTGCACTGACAGGCATTGACCAAAAGTTGATTACAAGATGTGATGGAAGTTGTGGGGCCCAGAATTCATATGCATATTTTAGCAGAGTAAAAATTGCTTGGAGGGAAATTGATTAAAAGGTTTGAAACCAGAGGCTGGATAAGCTGGGTTCTGAGCAGATAAGAATGTGCAGAATATGATCCCTGAGCTAAGCAGTTAAAAGATGGCTATTAATCACCACGAAAGGTCTTTGTATCCTCAACAGGATATCTTAGTGCTGGTCCACACACATTTTTTGTACCTTTTAATGATATCCCTTTGAAACTGGTCTAGTTAAAGTGGTAAGACCCCCCAAGTGTGTGCACTGTTATTCCACTAAGGTCAGGGGAATAACCTATCCTGGGGTAAGACATCTTTATACGGCGCTGCATATAGAATCCATGCTATGGTGACTGTACAGATTAAATTGTATCAATAAAAAAGAAAAATCATATCACCTAACTGAAATAGTTAAATGGGTACAAAAACTGTGTGTAGGCCTTAAAGAAACCAAGAAGTCCAGATCCTGTTGTATGTGTAATTTAACTGGAAACAGCTGGGTTGGAAAACAGGAATAACCCTGGGCAATGTAGGCTCAACAAGAAAGATCTCTGGACAAAGCACAGAAAGCCTCTCCCTAGACAGCAAGCGATGATGGCAGGCTGAACAGGGAGTGCTCAGAGAGATGGGATTACTTTCAAGGGGTTAAAGCTATTTTGCTTTCCTTTTTCCTCTGCAACTGAGCTGAAAATGCCTTGTCTGGTTTCTGAGACGTGTAAATGCAAGCCTTTGCTTTCTTTCTTTCTTTCTATTCCATTTTCTCTGTTTTTAATAAAACTTAGTTGTTTTAAGATGGCTGTTGTATGACTGTTTCATGCAGACATCTTGTCAGAGGCTGGCTGGCTGTTTAAGGCAAGCGGGGCTCAGCCTTCCCTGTGACCTACCAACTAGCCCCAGCTGATTGTGATATGGCAATTTAATGATAATTGGTGACCCCAGCTGTGAAAGCGTTGGGAAAAGAATGTAAACAGAGTGGAGAGTGCAATTAGGGAGGGAGAGACCCAGGAGAGAGGAACAAGGAGACAGTTCTCTGTCTGGTAAAGGCCTGGGGAAGTCAGGCTGGACAAGACACACAAGGAGCAGGTCAGGCTCCTGTGCGGGTGACACAGAGACAGGGCTTGCGTGGGTCGGAGAGATCCCTGAAGTAAACTGCCTGCATCCCTGGGGAAGGAATCCTGCTGGACAAGAATCAGCAGAGCAGGAACTCTGCAAGGCCCAGGAGGAGACAGGCCCTTTGTCTGGTTTTAAACCAGACAGTCTTGCTTTTTTAATGTCAGTCCATTATCTGGTACTGAGACAAAACCAGATGTGGTTTTGTCTGGTATCAGATGTGGGATGGCCTAATGAAGAGCACACCACTCTCCCTTCCTCCTCCCCCCAGCATAACCTTGCACACATCATGCACGCAAAGTTATGCTGGTGGGGGTGGGGCAGTACTTTAAAGCTCTTTAAAATGGTGTCCTCCATTTGGCGTGACCTTGCACATGTACTTGTGAAGACACGTTGAGGCAGTGGGGTTACATCATTGGGGTAGGCCCACGCCATTCCTGGAAGTACCAGAATGTCCAGTATTCTGTGACTGTGCAAGTGGCCACCTTACCCAGGAGGGGATGCAAAGAAGAAGACGATAGAGTGGCCCAAAAGGGGCAGAAGAGTTTTAGTTTGAAGATATATTTGGATCTTTTGTTACTCTGGAAGGAGTTTGAACTTTTATGTGACTGACCCAAAGGCCAGGCCACAGAAGACCCAGACAGAGAACTAGAAGAAGAGACAGGCTCAGAAAGGCCATTACGGGGCCAATAAAATGGCCACTAGGGAGTGCCAGAGACAAGGGCCCCTTGCAATGCCTCTAGGCCCAAGAGGGCACCCTTGAGGAGAGGTTTTACTATTACACATACCCAGAGGAAAGAATGCTGTATTTCCTAAGGAGAAGTGCTGAGGGGTAAAAATTTTCAGAACCATACACCTCTCACTTAGTCATGGTCAAGGGCCACAGAAAAAGGTGTCTGCTCCCACCAAGCCAAGCTCCTTTAGTCTTCTTGGTTAGTCTCTAAGGTGCCACAGGTACTCCTTTTCTTTTTGTGAATACAGACTAACACGGCTGCTACTCTGAAACCTTGCATAAGACAGGTTTTCCATTCCTCGGATCATCCTAGTAGCCATTCTCTGTACCTGTTCCAGTTTGAATTCATCCTTCTTAAACATGGGAGACCAGAACTGCACACAGTATTCCAGATGAGGTCTCACCAGTGCCTTGTATAACGGTACTAACACCTCCTTATCTCTACTGGAAATACCTCGCCTGATGCATCCCAAGACCACATTAGCTTTTTTCATGGCCATATCACATTGGCGGCTCATAGTCATCCTGTGGTCAAGCAATACTCCACGGTCCTTCTCCTCCATTACTTCTAATTGATGTGTCCCCAGCTTATAACAAAAATTCTTGTTATTAATCCCTAAATGAATGGCCTTTCATGTCTCACTATTAAATTTCATCCTATTACTATTACTCCAGTTTACAAGGTCATCCAGATCCTCCTGTATGATATCCCGGTCCTTCTTTAAATTGGCAATACCTCCCAGCTTGTATCATCCACAAACTTTATTAGCACACTCCCACTTTTTGTGCCGAGGTCAGTAATAAAAAGATTAAATAAGATTGGTCCCAAAACCGATCCCTGAGGAACTCCACTGGTAACCTCCATCCAGCCTGACAGTTCACTTTTCAGGATCACCCGCTGTAATCTCCCCTTTAACCAATTCCTTATCCACCTTTCAATTTTCATATTGATCCCCATCTTTTCCAATTTAACTAATAATTCCCCATGTGGCACCGTATCAAACGCCTTACTGAAATCTAGGTAAATTAGATCCACTGCATTTCCTTTGTCTAAAAAATCTGTTACTTTCTCAAAGAAGGAGATCAGATTGGTTTGGCATGATCTACCTTTTGTAAAACCGTGTTGTATTTTGTCCCATTTACCATTAACCTCAATGTCCTTAACTGCTTTCTCCTTCAAATTTTTTTCCAAGACCTTGCATACTACAGATGTCAAACTAACGGGCCTGTAGTTACCCGGATCACTTTTTTTTCCTTTCTTAAAAATAGGAACTATGTCAGCAATTCTCCAGTCATACGGTACAACCCCTGAGTTTACAGATTCATTAAAAATTCTTGCTAATAGGCTTGCAATTTCATGTGTCAATTCCTTTAATATTCTTGGATGAAGATTATCTGGGCCCCCCCGATTTAGTCCCATTTAGCTGTTCGAGTTTCGCTTCTACCTCAGATATGGTAATATCCACCTCCATATTCTCATTCCCATTTGTCATGCTACCATTATCCCTAAGATCCTCATTAAAGACTGAGGCAAAGTATTTGTTTAGATATTGGGCCATGCCTAGATTACCCTTAACCTCCACTCCATCCTCAATGTTTAGCGGTCCCACTTCTTCTTTCTTTGTTTTCTTCTTATTTATATGGCTATAGAACCTTTTACTATTGGTTTTAATTCCCTTGCAAGGTCCAGCTCTACTTGACTTTTAGCCTCTCTCACTTTATCCCTACATGTTCTGACCTCAATAAGGTAGCTTTTCTTGCTGATCTCCTCATCTTCCACTCCCTGTATGCTTTCTGCTTTTTCTTAATCACCTCTCTGAGATGTTGCTCATCCAGCTTGGTCTACAACTCCTGTCTATGAATTTTTTCCCCTTTCTTGGGATGCAGGCTTCCGATAGCTTCTGCAGCTTTGACTTGAAGTAATCCCAGGCCTCCTCTGCCTTTAGATCCATAAGTTCTTCAGTCCAATCCACTTCCCTAACTAATTTCCTTAATTTTTGAAAGTCAGCCCTTTTGAAATCAAAAACCCTAGTCGCAGATTTATTTTTGTTTATCCTTCCATTCAGTTTGAACTGAATTAGCTCATGATCACTCGAACCAAGGTTGTCCCCTACAACCATTTCTTCTATGAGGTCCTTACTGCTCACCCAAAACCAAATCTAAAATGGCATCCCCTCTTGTCAGTTCAGCAACTACTTGATGAAGGAATCCATCAGCTATTGCATCTAGGAAAATCTGAGCCCTATTATTATTACTAGCACTTGTCCTCCAGTCTATATGTGGGAAGTTAAAGTCTCCCATGATCACGCAGTTTCCATTAGTATTTATTTCATTAAAAACATTAAAGAAGGCTCTATCCATGTCCAAATTAGATCCCAGCGGTCTATAGCACACCCCAAGCACTATCACAGGGGAGGCTCTAGTACTTTTCTTCCCCAATGGGATTTTTGCCCAGATGGACTCTGTCTTATCCATTCCATTGCTTCTTATTTCTTTACATTCCACCTCATCATTGATATACAGTGCTACTCCACCACCTTTACCTTTATTTCTGTCTTTCGTAAACAGCACATTCCCTTCAATACCTGTAGTCCAGTCATGACTATTGTTCCACCATGTTTCTGTTATCCCTATAATATCTGGTTTCACTTCCTGCACCAGTAGCTCTAGTTCCTCCATTTTGTTACCTAGGCTCCTCGCATTAGTGTACAAACATCTTAATTTTTGCTGTTTGGCCTCGCTCACATTCTGTACCCTATTAGACACAGACATTCTACAGCCAGTATGACCTATTAGACTGGTATCCACACTGCCATTCCTCCTTATGTCCATTCTCCTACCCACAGCTGTATCTTTTCTTACTTTGTTTTCTTCCCTCTCAATGCTAAAATCCGGCATGGAAATTACCTGGACATCTCCCAACCATCTCCCCCAAATTCCTAGTTTAAAGCTCTCTTAATCAGTTGTGCCAGCCTCCATCCTAGAAGTCTATTTCCTTCCCTACTCAGATGAAGTCCATCCTGAGACAACTGTCCTCTGTCCATGAATGCTTCCCAGTGGCCATACATCCAAAAGCCCTCCTTATAGCACCACTGCCTGAGCCGTCTGTTGATAGTCATAATCTTGTCACACCTTTGTTGCCCTTCTCTAGGAACAGGCAGAATCCCACTGAAGATCACCTGAGCCTCGATTTCCTTAAGTGTCTTCCCCAGCCTGGCATAATCTCCCTTGATACGTTCTAGCGAGAATCTACCGGTATCATTTGTTCCCTCATGAAGGATGATCAGTGGATTCTTTCCTGCTCCCTTTAGGATCCTTTTCAACCTCAGGTCCACATCCTGTATTTTAGCACCTGGAAGAAGCACACCCTTCTATTCTCTGGATCAGCTCTGGTTATAGGCCTGTCCATTCTTCTCAGTAAGGAGTCCCCGATCACGTAGACCTGCCTTTTCTTAGTCACTGTGCGATTCTCTGGTCTATCCCCTGTTCCCTCTAGCTGCAAGTTCTTTCCATTCCTATTCTCCCTTGTAATCCTCTTCAACCCATCCTGTATCCTCCTGGGGCTCATATTTGGTGTAGTCTCCATTGACTCTTCCCCTTTTCCTATAGGACTAGCTGCTCTTCTCTTCTTCCTTGCCCTTCCACCATCAGTGACCACCTGCCGAGCCCCTTCTTCATTTTCCAACTCTGCAAACCTGTTATTGAGCTCTATTTCTCCTTCACTAGCCCGTCTTTTCCTCTGCCTGGTTCTCTTAGTCACATGTTTCCCTTGTCCATTTTCTTCACCCAGCAGTCTCCCCTCAGAATTCTTCAGTCCTGCTTCCATCTGCAAGTCTGAGCTTTTCCTTCAGCTGCCTCATGTCTTTGCTCCATAATCCACTTGAACCCCCTTCTAAACTCAACCAGACTTTCCTCCTGCGTCTCCAGTCCTCGGATCTTTTCTTCCATCAGCTCTATCAGACGGCACTTCATGCAGACGAAACTCTTTCCAGGTACGCCCTCCAGGATCACGTACATACCGCAGCTTCCACATCCAGTCATCTTCATTGTGTCTTCCACTACATGGGTCACTCCCACTGCTGCCTCTGTATCTGTCATAGCCTTCCCACCTAAATTCTGTTAATCTGGGAAACACAAACCACACCAAAACATCAACACCCACAGCAAAAACAAACCCCAAACAAGCACCGCAATACAAAAACTCCCACTCAAATTCCCCTGTTTACAGCTCTGTTTGCTGGCTCCTGTGCCACTGCAGCTGTCTGAAATTGGAGAAGAGGCCAAAAAAGAGCCACAGAAATTATTGAAGGGTGGGATAAAATGTCTTATAGTGACAGAGACTTAAAGAGCTGAATCTGTTTAGCTTATCAAAAGAAGATTGAAAGGTGACCTGATTACAGTGTATAAGTATCTTCAGGGGGAGAAAATACAGGGTACTAATTGGCTCTTTAATCTAGCAGAGAAAGGCATAACAAAAATGTATGGCTGGAAGCTAACCCAGACAAATTCAAATTAGAAATTAGCCACAGTTTCTTTTTTTAAACAGTGAGGGTGATTTACCACTGGAACAAAGTACCAAGGTGGATTCTCCATCTCTAGATGGCTTCAAAATAAGACTGGATGCCTTTCTGGAAGACAAAGAAGTTACTGGGATTATTTACAAGGGGAAATGGGTGTAGTTCTATGGATGATCATCTAGTCTGATTCCAGTAGATCTAATGTTCCCTTCTGGCCTTAAGCTATGAATCTATGAAGTTGAAGAGCCAAAAACCCAAGCCAAGAGACAAGAGGAGTTGGTGATGGTCACATAAGGGCAATGACACTGTAGTCTAGTGGACGACAATGTTATCCCTCCAAGGGTTCTCCTTACCGGGACAAACATCTGAGACTACATCACACTTGTGCTCTGCTTACTCCAATGACTCAGATTCTACGGGTGCTAATTCAAGACCTTAGTCTTGGCTGTACGGCTATGTCTGCAGTGCCTTGCAGTTTGGACTACGGGGCATGAATAGCAGTGTGCACCAGAGAGCCACACTGTAACTCCCCCATGTGTATGCTGTGGGCAGGAACTAAACGGTTCCTAGTTCACATTAATGTAGTCCTGTTTGAAGAGGACTATGCTAATGCAAACTGGGAATTTTTTAGTGAGCCCCTGCAGTGTGCGCACACGGGAGTTACAGGCAGCACTTTGTTGCGCGCTGCTATTCACACCCCTGTCATCTGAACTGTGGGGCAGTGTAAAGAGTCTCTTAGTTGTCAAGGTTGGGCCAGCTATATTAGAGACTATATCTTCATTTGTGAACCCCTCCTTTGGGATAATGCAGCTGCCAATGCCTTCTATGGAACTGAGAGAGTTGGAGACAAGGTGTTCTCAGCTGATGCCTACAGACTCTGGAATGACCAACCTGAGGAGATGAGCTCTCCCAACTGCTTTTGGAGTGGGCCTCAAGACTCAGGTTTTTGTAAAAGTCCTTTTTGTCATCAAAAGGTTATAAACCTGAATAGAGACTCCAAGCAACGCTGCTGTATCATGGGTAGGTGACGTGTAGGGTCCACTACGGATACCTCTGTGCAAATGTGAATCACTGTATTTGAGAGATAAGGTGAGTAAGGTAATATCTTTTATTGGACCAACTTCTGTTGCAGAGCTCTTCTTCAGGTCAAGGCACTTGGATCCACAGCGATAAGCACCCTAGCTGTAGATCACAGAGTTCTGGGATTCACTTTAATCCATCCATCTACCTTGCACATCCCCCAGTCAGAGTGAGGCAAGCCATGAGCTCAGTCTGAAGGAAATGATAATCAGATCAGCCTTTGACTGGGGTCTTTATACATCATGAAAAATACAGCGCACTAGACTTTTACTCTGTTTTCCTAGCTAGGGTCCAGCATTCACAAAATCCTGGAAAGCAGAAGTTTTTTAGAAGTCAGGTTTCAGAGGGGTAGCTGTGTTAGTCTGTTTCAGTAAAAGCAATGAGGAGTCCTTGTGGCACCTTAGAGATTAACAAATTTTGTGGGATATAACCCACTTCATCAGATGCATGGAGTGGAAAATACAGTAAGCAGGTATAAATACACAGCACATGAAAAGATGGGAGTTGTCTTACCAAGTAGGGGGGTAAATGCTAAAGAGGACAATTCAATTAGGGTGGAAGTGGCCCATTCCGAACAGTTGACAAGAAGGGGTGAATATCAAGTGAAGAGGGGAGAATTACTTTTTGTAGTGATAACGAGGCCACTACTATGGGTACCTGCGTGGCCCCACAGTATGCCAATATTTTTATGGCTGACTTAGAACCATGCTTTCTCAGGTCTCTACTTGCGCTACATTGATGACATCTTCATCATCTGGACCCATGGGAAGGAGGCCCTTGAGGAATTCCACCTGGATTTCAACAATTTCCACCCCACCATCAACCTCAGCCTGAACCAGTCCACACAAGAGATCCGCTTCCTGGACACTACTGTACAAATAAGTGATGGTCACATAAACACCACCCTATACCAGAAACCTACTGACTGCTATACTTACCTACATGCCTCCAGCTTTCATCCAGACCACATCCCACGATCCATTGTCTACAGCCAAGCCCTCAGATACAACCTCATTTGCTCCAATCCCTCAGACAAACACCTACAGGATCTCTATCAGGCATTCTTAAAACTACAATACACACCTGGGGAGTGAAGAAACAGATTGACAGAGCCAGAAGGGTACCCAGGAGTCAACTACTACAGGACAGGCCCAACAAAGAAAGTAACAGAATGCCACTAGCCATCACCTACAGCCCCCGACTAAAACCTCTCCAGTGCATGATCAAGGATCGACAACCTATCCTGAAGGATGATCCCTTACTCTCACAGCCCCTGGGAGACAGACCAGTCCTTGCTTACAGACTGAAGCAAATACTCACCAGCAACTACACACCACACAACAGAAACACTAACCCAGGAACCAACCCCTGCAACAAACCCCATTGCCAACTCTGTTCACATATCTGTTCAAGGGACACCATCATAGGACGCAACCACATCAGCCACACCATCAAGGGCTCGTTCACCTGCACATCTACCAATGTGATATATGCCATCATGTGCCAGCAATGCCCCTCTGCCATGTACTGGCCAAACTGGACAGTCTCTATGCAAAAGAATGAATGGACATAAATCAAACATCAAGAATTGTAACATTCAAAAACCAGTAGAAGAGCACTTCAATCTCCCTGGACACTCAATAACAGACTTAAAAGTCACCATTCTTCAACAAAAAACTCAAAAAATAGACTTCAGCAAGAAACTGCAGAACTGGAATTAATTTGCAAACTTGACACCAAATTAGGCCTGAATAAAGACTGGGAGTGGCTGGGTCACTACAAAAAATAATGACAGGTTTCAGAGTAGCAGCCGTGTTAGTCTGTATTCACAAAAAGAAAAGGAGTACTTGTGGCACCTTAGAGACTAACCAATTTATTTGAGCATAAGCTTTCGTGAGCTACAGCTCACTTCATTGGATGCATGCAGTAATTTTCCCTCTGTTGATACTCTCACCTTCTTGTCGACTGCTGGGAATGGGCTACATCCACTTTGATTGAATTAGCCTCATTAACACTACAAAAAGTAATTTTCCCTCTGTTGATATTCATCCCTTCTTGTCAACTGTTGGGAATGGGCCACTTCCACCCTAATTGAATTGTCCTTGTTAGCAATGACCCCCCTGCTTGGTAAGGCATCTTTTCATGTGCTTATATTTATACCTGCTTACTATATTTTCCACTCCATGCATCTGATGAAGTGGGTTATATCCTACAAAAGCTTATGCTCAAATAGATTTGTTAGTCTCTGAGGTGCCACAAGGACTCCTTGTTGTTTTTAAAAGTCAGAGTTACAAGAAAAAGTAACTTGCACAAGTGACATTTTAGCAGTGGTAGGCCTAGTCCAGGAGATGGCAGTCATACTGCATGCTGCTGCTATCTTTAATTGAAAAGTGGTCCCTCCTGTGAACCCGATATCAAAGGTTGTTGTAAGAAAAACTGGCCACCTAGAATAGGTGGAAATCTGCTTAAACAAATATGTAAAACGAATCTGTAGACTGACTCCTTCAAGGTGCTGTTCTGTTTAATTTGTGTCTGAATCAAATACCCACATTTCCAGGCCATAAGTGGGTTTTTCATGCTCTGAAAACCAATGCTGTTGCAGTCTTAGCTGGATTATTTCAGTGACTGTAATGCAAAAATATTGGAATATCCAAGCATTTAACCTGGCAAACAGTTGTGAGGCCATGTACTCAGAGTGACTGCAGTCTAGAAGATAGCCTGTGATATACTCAGAATCTATTTTAGATACTAATAAACCTGATTGGATAGGACAAATGTCTGTTTACTCCAACAGGGTCTTCTATATCCCTGCTGAAGCCCTGAGGTTTTTTCCATAACTTTGCCACCATCCTTTAGGGAAAGGAGAACTCCCTAAAGACAGTACTCCCTTCAGAGCCCATCAGTGCGAATCAGTGAGCCAGAGAGGTTGCAGCATAACAAAGGCAAGCCACTCCCACTATCCTCCAGCCCCTGGAATGGAGAAAGCTGCAGAACAATGCTGAACATTAGGTGGGTCATTTCAACCTCCAAAAGCTAGTGGAAAAGATAAAGCATACCCCATTCTGCGAAAAGTGGGACTCTGAATTGGAAACATCTAGTTAAGAGTTCTCGTTTAAAGTTATCTCAGACCAGCACCTTCACAAGAGCACATGGAGATGGGGTCTCAAGATGACACAAGGAATGCCATTTCCCACCCATGCAGTTGCTGGCCAGAGCCATAAAGAGGAGTATAGTCCATGTTCCTTCCTTACATGAGGAGTGGGGCTCTGAAAGGGGAAGGGTGGGTGCGTCCCTAGCTGAGACACATCTTCCACCACACAGCTAGCAGATAGCTGCAAATAGCAATGCCAGTTGCATCCCTCCACTTACCCCCACTTTTTTTAATCACATCAGACATATAGGTGAATCCCTCTATTGGTTCCCCTTTATCAAATCAAATATAAGATGATTGAATTCACTTTCAAGGCCCTTTGTGGTCTATCGCCAATCTATGATCAGCTCTCATTCGTTATTGAGCTGTTGACACTCACCTCTGGTCAGTCCATAATACTAGCCTCCATTACTCACTTGTTAAATTTCCAATAAAAGCACATTGGTGCTTTCTCCTATGCTGCCCCATGTGCTTTGAAAGAGCTCCATGTAAACATAGACAAAGTTACCTCATTATCCTCCTTTAAATACTTCCTCAGAACTCCCTTTTCCCATGATGCCTACAATAAACTCAACAACAGTTAAACTACATGTGTGTAGAGAAGATTGCTTATCATGCTGACTAATATAATCTTACTGTTTCCTTGTATTCCTCGGGTTGTCTATCTATCTCCATCTGTTGTCTCTTATATTAGATTGTAAGCTCTGTGGGGGCAGGGACTGTCTTTTTATTCTGTGTTTGTATAGGCCTAGCACAAAGGGCTCCATGACTAGGGGTTGTAGGCACAACAGTAATAAAATAATAATAATAATTTGTAATAATAAGGTTGTCCATACTTCCCATTATAAGACCCTGTGTTCAGTTGCTTATATCTTTGTCAAATTTAAATGGTTCAGGCTGAGATTTTTCATGCCAGATGTCTGCCTCAGGTTGAATTTTTTTTTAAAAATTCTCCAAAAATGGTTTAGCTGTTTCTGAAAACAATATTATGGGAAATACTTTGTTTTGCCAATGTTAATGAATTGATTATACGAATAGTTTTTAAGAAGCTGTGGTGCCTCCATGTTGCCTTTTGCTGTTTCCATGAACATTTGCCCTATTCTGGCCAAGTTATAAGTCTTGGAAAATCTCAGTTCACACATGCTCAGTAAAAACTTGTTGCAGTTTGGCAGCTAAATTCTCCAAAGATTCCATCTGCACTGAGCACACGCCATCCCCTCACAGCTCCTACATGGGGATGGGACTACACATGCTCATGCGGTAGAGGCTTGTGCACTATGCTTCAGAGGTCCCAGGTTTGATCCCGCCTGCCGACGACCCAGGTCTGTTGGTGTTATACCCACACCTGTGGATCATTAAGAAGTCAAAGCTAATGCTGCTGTCCATTAAGTGGACCTGCAAATTGGCACTTAAAAAAGGGCAGAATAGAATCACCAGGTTTCAATCCCACATTAGTCCTGTATTGCTCCACATCTATTCCTTCTCTTGCTTCACCCTTCCTGAGGGTCCTTCTCTAGCCTCTTTCTTTTTGGGCCTTGCCACAGCTCCTCCTGGCCTGAGTACTTCCTCAGTTCCCTTAACAGACCTGCTCTTTCCTTCCTCTGCAGAGGGAAAGCTGTTCATTCTATTCCCTGGCACTGCTTCCCAGCATGCAAAACACAGAACTATCCTATTTCTATTGCATTTGCATAAGGGAGGATCTGAGAAGCAGGCATGCCTTGCAGGGAAACTGCAGCAACCTGTTTAATCTTGGAGTTGAGCTTTGTGTTGCCTCCCACAATGGGAGTGTCGAAGAACAGGGGTATGTGGGAGCCTATAGCTGAGGTGGCAGAATGGTAGGGGTAGAGCCAGGAGGTTCAGGTGGTGAACGGAAACACTAATGGAAAGCCTGCCTGATAAAAGGGAACAGCCAGAGTCTGTGCTGGGACTGGGGTGCACCAAGACACAGTATCTTTACTCAAGTATAGTTTTAATGATTCCCCATTGGCAAACTACTGAGTGCATAAAACCTTTTTGAAAATGAGATTTGGACTTCTAGATCAGTTAGGAGTTGCAACACTGAGCACAGCAATGCTTAAATACCTTGAAAAATCTGGGCCTTAGAGCTTTATAGGTGAAAACTATTAAATCTGGAAACCAACAAGCAAGCCGCCAGTGCAGATCATGAAACACCAGTGCTGTGTGTTCCCACCAGGAAGCACAGCTGATTATGTAGGCTGCTGCATTTTCTATCTGTTTATGTTTCTGGATTGCCTTTAGGGGGCAGATCCTCAGTTGCTGTAAACTGTCATAGCTCAGTTGAAGACTATTTACACCAGCTAAAGATGTAGATGAAGGTGTTGCGCACATGTAGAATGGAGTTTGATGGGGGATAGAGCTGCATAGAGGAGAGGTGTTTTGTAAGAAATAGGAGGGTCACTTCACTTGGCGCTTATGGCGGGAGGCAAGAGTAAGGTGCCGATTTTGTAACATGCACTATAGGCACCATGTTTGATGTTTGTAGAAATCCAAATAACAAAACATAAAAGATTAAGAGCAAGATTTGGCAGATAATACAAACACAATGTCACTAGCTGCAAATGCTGTTTGAATGGCATACAGATCTTCATTTCATCAGATCACAGCAAGCCAGAAATGAAAATTATGGAATACAAGAGCTCAAGCAGTTACAAATGACACAGGACCATGATTACATAGTGCAAAGCAAAATCCAAGAGATGGATATCAGTCTATGAAAAGTACAGCATAAGGCCAAAGCCCTTTATTTTCTTATGGGAGGGTACACATTCGTTATGCAGCTTAGCCCTCGGAAGTGGTATGGGATTGATTTTGGCTTCTTTGCCATGGCTTTGGATAAGGCCTTGGTATGTGGGCTTAAATGACGCTTAGATTGCATTCTCCAAGAATTCATCATTTTCAGTGGCTCAGAGAAATGGTCCAAAAATGAAATCCTGTGGGTCAATTGATGTTTGAAGAAGCCATAATTTTAAATTAAAACAAGGAACATGAAGTAGCTATTAGAAAATGTTTTCTGTGAACGTTATAATTTGAATTAGCAATAGAAAACGTCATGATGATCCCCCAGCTAAGCCTGGAAGCGTGGGAGATGGTTTTAGATAGATATGCTATGTGGCCAACTATTTCAGAAATAAGTTTAATGCTGTAACTGGTGATGTCTGAAGAGTGTGGGGGTGTGTAGCTGGTTTCAAGGATAGTAAGCAAACTTGTATTTGTTTTGACTCAATTCCCTGAAATAAATTTGGATCAGATAGTTAAAATTCAATTATGCTATCTTCAATATTTCAAATGCTAAAATAATCCCACCAATGAGAAAGTAAGTTCTGCTAAATGCTTTCAAGTGGTGGGCACAACCAAAGGATGCTATAATCTTGGTGACTTTCTTGGTCAACAGAATGGTTTCTTTTTACTCCTAACTTCCACAAAGACAAATGGTACATGATGCTCATTAAAATCCAAGGCACCCCAGTGCACTGGGATGTCTGGTATTTTCTGACTGAAAACCTCTCAAATGCTTGAAATGTTATGGGAAAAAGTCAAACAGATTTCATTATGCTAGAACTCTGGGGAAGAAAGGCAGAGGGGGGAATTCTCCTCCACAATACCAGTGCAGTGTAACTGAAAGAAGAATTTGGCCCATCACTTGTACAGGGTTCTTCTTTAGGACAAAATGGGGCTTGCACAGTGTGAGAGTGTGCAGTGGAGGGGGAGAGGAAGCAGCAGGTTTATTCCTCTCCTCTGCCCACTCACCCTTAACCCTTCCTCTAAATTCTGTCATAGGTGTTGGATTGAATCAGAATCTTTAGGAACTCTGGACCACATGCACAAAGAAAAGGGAGCAGGAGGGAATGGTCACCGGACAGCAGGGCTATCCAGAACAGGAGGACAGTGCAAGCTGCACTCCCGTAAGGAGTGGTGTATCCATCGCACACATATCCCAGCATTCTGTGCCAAACGCAGGGCAGGGGCCCAAGGCATGGTAGAGCTCTTACTTATGGGAACAATGAGCTAAAAATGCATTTTACTTACAAAAGTAAATTTGTTGTGGCCCGGAAATATTTTTGTATCGTGTGACGATTCATTTAATCTTATTTGTTATTTAAAATCTTCAGAGCTATTTAACAAATTGTAAATGTTTTAAAAATAGGGTGTATCTGACTATTTTTCTTGTGATGAGAAAAATATTTATAACACACTGACTGTATAGATGGTAGAGCTATCCACTGGTCAGCTTGTTAGGCATCACGGAGGATGTAATTTTTATATGATGTAGCACTGCTTTTGATTAGGTCTGTGTTGCCAGTGGAACAAAGGTCTCAACACTCCTTGCCCTCCACCCCCCACCCCGCCATTTTCCTTCAAGTTGGATTGAAAGGGAGCAACATCGAGTGGTAGCAATATCCCAGTTCTTTCAATCCTATCAATTATTATCCCATTAATGAGAATCTGAAAGAAAATTGATTTATGACATTTACAGGATTAAGGCTCTGTAACAGGGTTAAGAACATAACATAAGAATGGCCATACTGGATCAGACCAGATTTCCAGCTAGAGCAGTATCTTGTCTTCTGACAGTGACCAATTCTAGATGCTTCAAAAGGAATGAACAGAACAGGGGCAAACACCAAACGATCCATCCCCTGTTGTCGAGTCCCAGCATCTGGCAGTCATTGGCTTAGGGACACCCAGAGCATGGGGCTGTGTCCCCGACCATCTTGGGAAGTAGTCTTTGATGGACCTATCCTCCATGAAGTTATCAAATTCTTTTTTGAATCCAGTTATACTTTTGGCCTTCACAACATCCCCGGCAATGAGTTCCACAGGTTGACCGTGTGTTGTGAGAAGAAGTACTTCCTTTTAATTATTTTAAATGTGCTGCCTATTAATTTAATTGGGTGACCCTTGGGTCTTGTATCATGTGAAGGGATAAAAAAACACTTCCAAACTCACTTTCTCTACATCATTCATGATTTTATAGACCTGTATAATATTCCCCCTTAGTTGTGTCTTTTTGCAGCTGAATGGTCCCAGTGTTTTAAATCTCTCCTCCTATGGAAGCTGTTTCATACCCCATATCATTTTTGTTGCCCTTCTCTGTACTTTATCCAGTTCTCATATAGTGGCGTACCCATGGGTGGGCTGCAGCCCACCCACTTAGCATCCAGGCCCACCCAAATCTGAGCAGGGGTATGCAGCAGCCACAAACAATGAAGAAGCGAAGGCAGCACTGCAGAGACACATTAGTGCCCCAGCTGTTCATAGAATCATAGAATATCAGGGTTAGAAGGGACCTCAGGAGGTCATCTAGTTCAACCCCCTGCTCAAAGCAGGACCAATCCCCAACTAAATCATCCCAGTCAAGGCTTTATCAAGCCTGACCTAAAAAACCTCAAAGGAAGGAGATTCCACCACCTCCCTAGGTAACGCATTCCAGTGTTTCACCACCCTCCTAGTGAAAAAACTTTTCCTAATATCCAATCTAAACCTCCCCCACTGCAACTTGAGACCATTACTCCTTGTTCTGTCATCTGCTACCACTGAGAACAATCTAGAGCCATCCTCTTTGGAACCCCCTTTCAGGTAGTTGAAAGCAGCTATCAAATCCCCCCTTGCTCTTCTCTTCTGCAGACTAAACAATCCCGGTTCCCTCAGCCTCTCCTCATAAGTCATCTGTTCCAGTCCCCTAATCATTTTTGTTGCCCTCTGCTGGATGCTTTCTAGTTTTTCCATATCCTTCTTGTAGTATGGGGCCCAAAACTGGACACAGTACTCCAGATGAGGCCTCACCAATGTCGAATAGAGGGGAATGATCTCGTCCCTCAATCTGCTGGCAATGCCCCTACTTATACAGCCCAAAATGCCGTTAACCTTCTTGGCAACAAGGGCACACTGTTGACTCATATCCAGCTTCTCGTCCAGTGTAACCCTTAGGTCCATTTCTGCAGAACTGCTGCCTAGCCATTTGGTCCCAAGTCTTTAGCAATGCATGGGATTCTTCCATCCTAAGTGCAGGGCTCTGCACTTGTCTTTGTTGAACCTCATCAGATTTCTATTGGCCCAATCCTCCAATATGTCTAGAACCCTCTGTATCCTATCCCTACCCTCCAGTGTATCTACCTCTCCTCCCAGTTTAGTGTCATCTGCAAACTTGCTGAGGGTGCAGTCCACGCCATCCTCCAGATCATTAATGAAGTTATTGAACAAAACCGCATATTGAACAAGGACCCACCCTTGGGGCACTCTGCTTGATACCGGCTGCCAACTAGACATGGAGCCATTGATCACTACCCGTTGAGCCTGATGATCTAGCCAGCTTTCTATCCACCTTATAGTCCATTCATCCAGCTCATACTTCTTTAACTTGCTTACAAGAATACGGTGGGAAAACATATCAAAAGCTTTGCTAAAGTCAAGGAATAACATGTCCACTGCTTTCCCCTCATCCACAGAGCCCGTTATCTCATCATAGAAGGCAATTAGATTAGTCAGGCATGACTTGCCCTTGGTGAATCCATGCTGACTGTTCCTGATCAGTTTCCTCTCCTCTAAGTGCTTCAGAATTGATTCCCTGAGGACCTGCTCCATGATTTTTCCAGGGACTGAGGTGAGGCTGACTGGCCTGTAGTTCCCCAGATCCTCCTCCTTCCCTTTTTTAAAGATGGGCACTATATTAGCCTTTTTCCAGTTGTCCGGGACCTCCCCCGATCGCCATGAATTTTCAAAGATAATGGCCAATGGCTCTGCAATCACATCCGCCAACTCCTTTAGCACCCTCGGATGCAGCGCATCCGGCCCCATGGACTTGTGCTCGTCCAGCTTTTCTAATTACTCCTGAACCACTTCTTTTTCCACAAAGAGCTGGTCACCTCCTCCCCATGTTGTGCTGCCCTGTGCAGCAGTCTAAGAGCTGACCTTGTTTGTGAAGACAGAGGCAAAAAAAGCATTGAGTACATTAGCTTTTTCCACATCCTCTGTCACTAGGTTGCCTCCCTCATTCAGTGAGGGGCCCACACTTTCCTTGACTTTCTTCTTCTTGCTAACATACCTGAAGAAACCCTTCTTGTTACTCTTAACATCCCTCGCTAGCTGCAACTCCAGGTGTGATTTGGCCTTCCTGATTTTACTCCTGCATGCCTGAGCAATACTTTTATACTCTTTCCTGGTCATTTGTCCAGTCTTCCACTTCTTGTAAGCTTCTTTTTTGTGTTTAAGATCAGCAAGGATTTCACTGTTAAGCCAAACTGGTCGCCTGCCATATTTACTATTCTTTCGACACATCGGGATGGTTTGTCCCTGTAACCTCAATAAGGATTCTTTAAAATACAGCCAGCTCTTCTGGACTCCTTTCCCCCTCATGTTATTTTCCCAGGGGATCCTGCCCATCAGTTCCCGGAGGGAGTCAAAGTCTGCTTTTCTGAAGTCCAGGGTCCATATTCTGCTGCTCTCCTTTCTTCCTTGTGTTAGGATCCTGAACTCGACCATCTCATGGTCACTGCCTCCCAGGTTCCCATCCACTTTAGCTTCCCCTACTAATTCTTCCCGGTTTGTGAGCAGCAGGTCAAGAAGAGCTCTGCGCCTAGTTGGCTTCCTCCAGCACTTGCACCAGGAAATTGTCCCCTACACTTTCCAAAAACTTCCGGGATTGTCTGTGCACCACTATATTGTTCTCCCAGTAGATACCAGGGTGATTGAATTCTCCCATGAGAACCAGGGCATGCGATCTAGTAACTTCCGTTAGTTGCCGGAAGAAAGCCTCATCCACCTCATCCCCCTGGTCTGGTGGTCTATAGTAGTCTCCCACTACGACATCACCCGTGTTGCTTCCACTCCTAAACTTAATCCAGAGACTCTCAGGTTTTTCTGCAGGTTCATACTGGAGCTCTGAGCAGTCATACTGCTCTCTTACATACAGTGCAACTTCCCCATCTTTTCTGCCCTGCCTGTCCTTCCGGAACAGTTTATATCCATCCATGACAGTACTCCAGTCATGGGAGTTATCCCCCTCAAGTCTCTGTTATTCCAATCACATCATAATTCCTTGACTGTGCCAGGACTTCCAGTTCTCCCTGCTTGTTTCCCAGGCTTCTTGCATTTTTGTGTAACCCTTCTGCCCGTCAGAGTTGGCAGCAACAAGGGCCGGGTTCAATATCTAGGGGTTCCATTCCAATAACACAATGCAAACTGGCTCGAGCCCCCACCCAGTGACCTGGGACAAATATATACCGCCCCCGCTGGGCGCCTCCAAGAGGCAATACTTCCCCTCTCGCAAGCACATAGTCTGAGTGTAGCAAAAGTCTTTTAATAACAGAGAGAAACAATGTGGCATTATGTTGGGGAAACACCACCAACCGGATTCATAACACAACCCATGAGCAAAAACAACCCCACCCCAGGCAAATTGGGGCATGCCCTTTTCCCTTTGGTTCTTGAGTCCAGCAACCCCAAAAGTCCAATGCCCCAAAAGTCTCTGTCCCTGGTCAGGGCAGCCCCAGAGTTCGAAAGTTTATCGGCGGAGCTTTACCTCCCAACCTGGGTGGAAATGGGACGGGGGTAAGAGGCACCTTACGTGATCTGAAGCTGACCGCCCCATAGCTCCATAGCGGCGCTCCGCTCCGCTCCGCTCCGCCAGCCGCCCCACAAAACTCCTTCGCGCAGCTGCACTCCGCTCCGCCAGCCGCCCCACGAACTCCTTCGCTCAGCTGTCCTCCGCTCCACCAGCCGCCCCACGAACTCCTTCGCTCAGCTGTCCTCCGCTCCGCCAGCCGCCCCACGAACTCCTTCGCTCAGCTGCGCTCCGCTCCGCCAGCCGCCCCACGAACTCCTTCACTCAGCTCCACGGCCCACAAGCAGCTCCTGCCATCCACACACTGCTCCGTGTCAAACTGCTTCACCAGCCGTCCCACAAACTGCTCCACAATATATCTTCAGGCTCCCCCACTACTTAACACAACACTCAGTGATTTCAGCTCTTAGGTGAATTCAGCTTATAGTAGGGGAGCCCCAGTGCTGGTGCACTGTCAGCCCAAAGTGAGCTCAGCAGCCTATAACTAGACTTCTAATGAAATGAAAATTAGCTCTGATATTCCACAGTGGAGAGAGGAGGAAGTGCAATCAGCATGTAAGGCCCTCACCAAGGGGCCCATGCCACCAAGTATTAATACTTGTCCCCAGCCTCTCTCCATTCACACAGTTTTGGAACCCATGACCCTTGCCTAGCGAGTGCTACTTAGATGATGGTGAATCCCTCCATCGTAACAAAAGGCCACGTACAGTTCGAAGCACAGTTCCCATAATCAGGGTAATAACAATTTATTCTTCCTGCCCCAATAACAGAGACACTGGGGATCCCACAGCAGCCAAAGTGACCATTTGGGCAGCTATGGTCTCATTCTAGGCGTGGTGGGTGTGCCTATGCAAATGAGATCGGCCCCTGAAGTTCTTTTCCACAACTTGCCACACCTCACCACCAGATGTCAGGGTGGAGCTCATCCTGACACTGCTTACATCCTCCCCCCAGCCGAGACTTTGTCGTCCCGACAAATCACACTCCCTTTATACCAACTCATTGGTTTCCTCCAAAGGGCCTCAGGAAGCCCACTTTAGCTTCCACAAGCCTGTGTGCTAAATGTATTGGCTCCTCACTAGTCACCCCAGGTGCATCATAAGTTAACCGTTTCACTGGTCTTATCACCCTGTCTCGTCTATTGAGAATCTCTGTTGCCGAAGTAAGGGGAACATCCTCTTGAGTGACGGATGGAGAGGCTTCCCAAAACTCACTGGCAGCCTGCCTTGCTTCCTCCTCTCGGACCTCTTTTATCAGCTGGGAGTAACTTGGGGGATGTTCCTGTCGTTCTCTTAGCCGGAGATGAAGTAGAATCGGGTTCTGATACTGAGTTCCTCTTACAATTTGAGCCAGTCTGGTCTGATCCATCTGCTCAGCAGTCACTGCTCCCCTCATGACAGCTCTCTGAAGCAGTCTCTCCAGTCTCTGTATGTAGGCTGAAACCTTCTCGCCCTTTTGTTGTCGGGAATTAAGGAACTTACAGTAGCTGTCTTCAGGGCCCTCTACGCTCCCAAAGTTGTGTTCAAGGGCCTCTAGGCAGTCCTTCACACTGACCCCAGGGTCAATGAGCTTCAGGGTGCGAATCACATCTAATGCTGGGCCGCCAAGGCTCTCTATAAGGCATCTTCGCTTTTCTGCATCTGGTACGGCCCACTCTTGCAGCATTTCAGTGGTATGCTCTAACCAGGGTTCAAACTCCTCCTCCCCAGCAAATAATCTTAACTTACGACAAGAGTCTGACTCAGCATGGGGCAGCACAACCTTTTCCAATATTTGCCCCAGAGCTTTTGTCCAATCATCAGCCGAGGCTGCAGCCTCCGAGCTAGAAGCTGCTGAGCCAGGGCCCAACAAACCTGACATATTAGCCATTATACAAACAGTAATTTCCTCAAAATATAAGCACAAACAAAAAAAAAATATAAATTGTTTCCCAATGTAGTGGATCACTCAACAGGTGCTTGCGAGGGGTACTGACCCAGGCGATCCCGGACGAGCCCCCAAAAATGTAACCCTTCTGCCCGTCAGAGTTGGCAGCAACAAGGGCCGGGTTCAATATCTAGGGGTTCCATTCCAATAACACAATGCAAACCGGCTCGAGCCCCCACCCAGTGACCTGGGACAAATATATACCACCCCCGCTGGGCGCCTCCAAGAGGCAATACTTCCCCTCTCGCAAGCACATAGTCTGAGTGTAGCAAAAGTCTTTTAATAACAGAGAGAAACAATGTGGCATTATGTTGGGGAAACACCACCAACCGGATTCATAACACAACCCATGAGCAAAAACAACCCCACCCCAGGCAAATTGGGGCATGCCCTTTTCCCTTTGGTTCTTGAGTCCAGCAACCCCAAAAGTCCAATGCCCCAAAAGTCTCTGTCCCTGGTCAGGGCAGCCCCAGAGTTCGAAAGTTTATCGGCGGAGCTTTACCTCCCAACCTGGGTGGAAATGGGACGGGGGTAAGAGGCACCTTACGTGATCTGAAGCTGACCGCCCCATAGCTCCATAGCGGCGCTCCGCTCCGCTCCGCTCCGCTCCGCCAGCCGCCCCACAAAACTCCTTCGCGCAGCTGCACTCCGCTCCACCAGTCGCCCCACGAACTCCTTCGCTCAGCTGTCCTCCGCTCCACCAGCCGCCCCACGAACTCCTTCGCTCAGCTGTCCTCCGCTCCGCCAGCTGCCCCACGAACTCCTTCGCTCAGCTGCGCTCCGCTCCGCCAGCCGCCCCACGAACTCCTTCACTCAGCTCCACGGCCCACAAGCAGCTCCTGCCATCCACACACTGCTCCGTGTCGAACTGCTCCACAATATATCTTCAGGTTCCCCCACTACTTAACACAACACTCAGTGATTTCAGCTCTTAGGTGAATTCAGCTTATAGTAGGGGAGCCCCAGTGCTGGTGCACTGTCAGCCCAAAGTGAGCTCAGCAGCCTATAACTAGACTTCTAATGAAATGAAAATTAGCTCTGATATTCCACAGTGGAGAGAGGAGGCAGTGCAATCAGCATGTAAGGCCCTCACCAAGGGGCCCATGCCACCAAGTATTAATACTTGTCCCCAGCCTCTCCATTCACACAGTTTTGGAACCCATGACCCTTGCCTAGCGAGTGCTACTTAGATGATGGTGAATCCCTCCATCGTAACAAAAGGCCACGTACAGTTCCAAGCACAGTTCCCATAATCAGGGTAATAACAATTTATTCTTCCTGCCCCAATAACAGAGACACTGGGGATCCCACAGCAGCCAAAGTGACCATTTGGGCAGCTATGGTCTCATTCTAGGCGTGGTGGGTGTGCCTATGCAAATGAGATCGGCCCCTGAAGTTCTTTTCCACAACTTGCCACACCTCACCACCAGATGTCAGGGTGGAGCTCATCCTGACACTGCTTACATCTGTTTACAGCACTTAAGATAACTCGCTGATCGTCCTGCTTTCTCAGTGTGAGGCAGGAGCCCTCCCTGCTTGCGCTCGCCTGCTCATGCTTCCTCTCTGTATCCCACTTCCCTCTGGGCTTTGGTCTCCTTCCCCTGGTGAACCTAGTTTAAAGCCCTCCTCACTAGGTTAGCCAGCCTGCTTGCGAAGATGCTCTTCCCTCTCTTTGTTTGGTGGAGCCCGTCTCTGCCTAGCACTCCTTCTTCTTGGAACACCATCCCATGGTCAAAGAATCCAAAGCCTTCTCTCTGACACCACCTGCGTAGCCATTCGTTGACTTCCAAAATTCAATGGTCTGTACCCGGGCCTTTTCCTTCCACAGGGAGGATGGATGAGAACACCACTTGCGGCTCAAACTCCTTTATCCTTCTTCCCAGAGCCACATAGTCTGCAGTGGTCTGCTCAAGGTCATTCTTGGCAGTATCATTGGTGCCCAAGTGGAGAAGTAGGAAGGGGTAGCGATCTGAGGGCTTGATGACTTTCGGCAGTCTCTCTGTCACATCGTGAATCCTAGCTCCTGGCAAGCAGCAGATTTCTCGGTTTTCCTGGTCAGGGTGGCAGATAAATGACTCAGTCCCCCTGAGGAGGGGGTCCCCGACCACCGCCACCTGCATCCTTCTCTTGGGAGTGGTGGTCTTGGAACTCCCTTCCCTAAGACAGTGCATCTTATGCCTTCCAATTGGCGGAGTCTCCTCCTGCTCCCTTCCCTCAGATGTATCATCTAGTCCACTCTCCGCATTAGTACCTGTGGAGAGAATATGAAAATGGTTGCTTACCTGAATCTGCATTGCTGGTACATGATGCTCCTCTTTCTTCTTCTGGAGGTCACATGCTGCCAAATTTCTTCACCGTCCTTCTGTCCCTGCTGCGCAGCCTGCTCTGAATCTTCAGAATGTTGTGCCCGTAGAAGCATATCCTGATGTCTGTCCAGGAAATCTTCTGTTTCTCTTATGCAACACAGGGTCGATACTTGTTTCTCCAGACCTTGAACCTTCTCTTCCAATATGGAGACCAGCTTGCACTTTGTACAGACAAAGTCGCTTCTGTCCTGTAGAAGAAAGACAAACATGGCACATTCTGTGCAGGTAACAACAGCTGAATGCCCATGTGACATTATGAGTGTGATATAATATCTCATTGAAAGGTGACAGGGCCAGAAAGAGTTAATTAACTCAAAGACTGACCTGACCCATGGCGGAACTTTAGAGACTAGTTAGGAAGATATGTAAATGAATAGAGCTTTGAAATGCAAGCCTGCATTGTTAGAGATAGAAGAGTAGATGTTTGCTCAGGTCTTGTGATGTAAGCAAGCAAGTCTTTTCTATGGCTATAGCTTTGATTCAAACATCAAAAAGGGAATATTAACATATACTTGAGTGAAATAGTATTATTGTCTATGTCTCTTTGAAGGTTGTGATAACCTGTATCTGAACTGTTTAATGGATAAATTACCCTGTGCTAATTGTCATGATGTTTGGAAGAAGGAAAGTTAAGCCTATTGTTTTCTCAGGCTGAAAGGCTGCAAGAAATGTATAAAAACCCTGAGACATGATCCTTCTTCATCTCAGATCTGCTTTGGGTTTCAAGACAAACTCATCTCTGCTATGTATCTGAACCTCAAGAATTGAACTCAAGTCTGTCTGTATATTGATCTTTTAACCAACACGCTCTCTCTTTTTTTTTTTTTTAATAAATTTTAGTTTAGTTAATAAGAATTGACTGTAAGCATGTATTTGGGGTAAGATCTAAGTTATTATTTGACCTGGGTCTGGGGCTTGGTCCTTTGGGGTCAGGAGCACCTTTCCTTTCATATGATGAAATAAGATTTTCAGAATTTATCATCATGTGTTTGACATGTGTGTCTGGATGGAGGCCCGAGGCTGGGTACTTTAAGGGAACTGCATTATTTGGACTTCTGAGTAATCAGGGAGGTACTATAGTAGCTGTTTTGTGCTGGCTTGGTAAATCTAAGTATTAGAATATCCACCCACGTTTGGGGTTTGTTTGCCCCGTTTTGTTTGCAGTTCACCCTAATTGAGTGACCTCAGCTGGCTCCCACGGGCAGCACCATTACAGTGGCGTAGTCAGCAGGATCCATAGAACCAGCATTGTTACAGCTCACCATCCATATTACCTTCCTTCTAAGAGCTTCCTCAGGTGTTCTAGTAACTACTCAGAGAAGCCTGCAAGATGAAAGCCTCAGTGGGCTCTCCCCGGGCAAACTCCCTCTGTTAGCCTCTCCGCTGTTCGCCACTCAGCTGGTTCGCAGCTGACTGCCTTTTTATAACAGTCAGGCCCACTCAAGGCTCACCTGGAACAAAGCACTCCCAATTCACACTTTTCAAACAATCAAGCACACGGTCAAACTGACAAACTGTTCTGCTGCCACATCACCCCCCTCCGCCCGGCCATACCATCAGTCCGCTAATGTGCACGGGGGGTGCGGGGAAGGATTGGAAAGGAGGCAGTGGGAACCACCACCCCATGCACAGAGCAGTTTGTGCTGGGGAATCAATCCCATGCGCAGTGAAGGGTGACTGCCTCATCTCCTCACTGCCACTGGACAGGGAATGGTTGGGCCCCCACCGGCAGCTGCTCTGAGGAGAGCAGGGGTAGCAGGCATGCATGGGTGCTATGCCAGGTCCCTGCCGGGTTCAACAACACACAGCACCGCGTCTGGCCCCTGCGAGCGCGGGGCAAGGCGGAGGCACCATGGCTCTCCTGAGGAGAGGTGAGCTGAGCCTGGCAAAGAAGGTGATTGCCCAAGCTGAGGCATGTGCATGCCCAGCTCAGCAGGTGAAGCCCTGTGTCTGTTGGCACCAGGGGTAGGAAGAGGGCATGGCATGGGTTGAGAAGCTGAGCTAACACAGTCTGACAATGCCCGTCCACCTGAAAGTCAGGGCCCACCCAAATTTCCACTTCTAGTTATGCCACTGTTCTAATATATCTTTTTAAAGATTGGTTTCAGAGTAGCAGCCGTGTTAGTCTGTATTTGCAAAAAGAAAAGGAGGACTTGTGGCACCTTAGAGACTAACCAATTTATTTGAGCATAAGCTTTCGTGAGCTACAGCTCACTTCATCGGATGTATCAAGTGCATCGGATGCATCAGGTGCCACAAGTACTCCTTTTCTTTTTTAAAGATTGTTGTTTCTTATCTAGCCTTTACCCTGCTACTGCCCCAGTTTCCCTTTTTTAGGGCTTTTCAAAAACTGCACCCAGGTTCTTGTAAATCACATACCCCTTCTTGAGGTATGGTTTACTAAAACTATATCATAGTTTCATTGTCAAGTTAACTCAAAACAAGTCTTTCCCAGACTCTATAGATTCTTCAGCCCCTTGTTGGTTCAACAGTTCTTTCCCAAAGCCCAGGCTCTGCTCCTGAGATACAGTGGAATGGAAAGTGTATCATAATATGATATGACTGCATCATGTTGTTTCCAAAATGCAGAAATATTTATTGAATACTGCATTATTATTGATAATTCTACCATTTCCACCAAGTAATGGACAAGTACCATTGTCAAGATTCTTTTTGTTCCTAATATATTTTAAAAACTCCTTCTGATCGTCCTGAACTTTTCTGACCATATCATTCTCTTTGTGTTCCTTTGCTTCCCTTATCAATTTTATACAATTCCTGGCTTCCGATTTATAGTCATTACCATCAACTTCCCCTTTCCTCCATTTGTTATATATAAATAATTTTATAGCTGCCTTCACGTCTTCTCTAAACCAGGTAAATTTTTTAACCAACATAGCCCTTGTCCTCAGTTGTGACTTTTGGGGCATCGGGTAACACAGTCTTAAACAATTCCCAATTATCATTCAAATTTTTCTATTAAATTCTTCCTTCCAGTTGATCTGCCTCATAATTGTTTTCAGCTTTGTGAAACTGGCTTTTTAAAGCACCAAGTATATGTATCACTAGTCTGGACTTTATTCTTTTTGCACATTATAAATGTGATCAAGTCACAATAACTTGTACCTAAATTACCAAGCTGAGTGTGCTCAGCAGCTAGCAGGAGATACTCAGTACCTGACAAGATCAGGCCCTTTGTGAAGAATAAAGAGTTGCTCTAAAATGAGATGAGCAAGTGTCATGATTCCCCCTTACCTTCAAGCAGTTGGATGTAATAATGCTGGGATTACTGCCTCAGTTTCCTCTCTCAGGCCCCTTAAAGATTCTACCACAAGTCCATTATTACCCCTATTCAGAGCCAGGTTATTATCCAATATAGAGCAAGTAGTCCTCAAAAGCTGTCAAATAGTCCATTTATCTCCCACAAAGCGCACGTAGTCCACAAGATTCCCAGTACAACACCACACCTCATACCCCAACTCTGGTACCTTCAGTCTTACATGAGCTTTCCTTCAGTCCCTGCTTGTTCTTTTATTAAAACAGCCACCCTAGCCCTTCCAGCTGGAGTCCTTCCCAGATTTCTAAGTCTCTGCCTGAGAACATTCAGCAGGCTAGCCCCTCGGATGCTCTCCTGCCCTCAGCTTTTCCCAGGAACTCCCACCAGGGACCTCCTCCTCAGTCACCACTGTCTCCCTACATTAATTAGACCCAGATGCCATCTTAATCCGGTCAACCCGGGATGCACTTGTGCTGGCATAGGGGAGCAGGATCCACTTCATTTAAAGCCACCCCGTGACACCAAGGCTTACCTTGATTTGCATGGATGGAATTCACTCTGGCTCAGAGTGACCACACAAGGCCCAAGAGCTCAAAAGTAGAGCTTCAGTATCACAGGACTTCAGAAGAATACAGGGATTGTGTGGGCTTTTGCACGGGAGTGACTCCATCTACATGTGTGGGTACATTTCATACCTTCCTATTTTTTATCATATTTACCTTGTTTCAAGTGCTAAGATACAGCTGGTCCCCTCCAAATATGTTTGAATGCTCTTACTCGTTTTCCCCCTAAATAAACTTTGATATTTATTTAGGGCTGCTGCTGGTAATCAGAGAATCCTATAAAGCCCTCTGCTTTTGAAATGGGAGCTAAATCATCCTCTCAACAATGATAACATGTTTGATATTATCATTGAGAGCTGTCCAATCTGAGCAGTTAGGAAAAGGATTTACAAGCAATAAAAGTGTGTGGGCTGTGCTTCTAACTCACTTTTCTCAAAAGTTCTCAAAACACTCCTATCATGCAATAAAGTCAGAACTAATTATTATAAAGTATGTAATTGTTGTACAAATGGGAAAGCAATGCAGACAAAAGTTTAGTGACATGCCTTTGATGGCAAAGAAATAATTTTGTGACAGTAAAAGGGATAGTCTGAATTTAGGTCCCTGTCCAGCCAAGCTTTTAAGCACGTACTTTGCTCTAAGCACAAGTAGCCCTATTGACTTCAAAGGGATTACTCACATGATTAAAGTTAAACATCTGCTTAAGTAGTTTGCTGGATCAGGGGCCTCTATTTTTGTTTCCTACAGCCAGAATGCCATGCATTCTCTTGGCACTGAATAAATAAGAGTTGGTAGCAGAATAAGAACAGAACGAAGTTGTCCGCACTTCCAATCTTTTGCTTTAAGTGAGACCATAGCCTTCTCCAAGGAGAGTGCAAATAAAAGGCAAGGAACTCACTGAGCATTTTATCCTCATTTACTTATTCTGCTGCATTTTATGCACACATCCCATACTTTAGGCAGTCCTTAGAAATATCGTTCCAGGGATTTAAACAAAACATTTCTTCCTCACTTGAGAGTTTTAGAGAAAGTACAAAACAAATGTATGGTCTCTCCAAACCTCAGACAATTTACTTTGGCTACCGGTGCACCCACAGAAAGTGTTTTTCAATTTATATATTTATACTTTCCTTACTTAGTATTGATTCTAAATGAAGAAGAAGACATGCTTGACGGGAAACCTATGACTAAGGACATATGAATTAAAGAGTTTGTTTTATCTGCCCACTTTCCTTTTACTGTTGCCAAAAGAAGAAAATAAAATCCTCTTTATAGTTAAGAGTAATGGTGCTCTGCATATAATTATTACAATATAGGTTCACCAGAACCTTCCTTTTTTTAGGCTTTGAGTATTGAGAACCGTGAATTTATTATCCCTACACAATTTTATTATTCCCTTTTCATTATTCCCACACAACACTCCTTCCAAGTTTTGTTTTAATCATACATTCACCATATTAACAAAATTTTCTTGTATTATTTGTCTGAGCTGCCATTTTAACAATATCTGGTCCATTTTATTTAAACTTATCCGTTTTTATGGCTGCTTCAGGGACAAAAAAAACAGAAGGTAGTTCTGTGATATTAAATGACTTGAGCACTTTTACTGATCAGATTATAATTGGTCAACATAGCTATGTTTGTAAAAGATCTAATTTTATTTTACATCCATGTGTTATCAGTGGTCAAAGTAAAAGGCAGCCATTTTATTCAATGGATAAGTTTAAAACAATATTTTTGTTATGTCTGTGGGGAATTATAACAACGTCAAACCAGCACTCCAGATGCAGGTTGCACTATATAATTAGGTACTCTAGATAAACATTACTGTAGAAGTTAGAACTGAATGAACTTTTATGGAATGGAAAGAAAAGGAATTATGATCCAATGGGAAGAATGCAAATCTGACCATGGGCAAGTAACAGTGTTTTCTTGATGACAGCATTACCCACTTGTTTTAGTAAGTAAGATATGCTTATAAAAGAATACCATTTTTTAAATAAAATGCTCACTATTTGTTTTCAGCTTTCACCTTTATGTATATTATTACAAAGATGGAAGACTTGAATAATTGCAGATACACTCTTCATCCATAGATTGTTGAGATGCTTCACAAGGTAGGTTATGCTTCAGCAATGCTATTAGCAGTTTGTTATTATTTTACCATTATAGAAAGAGGACCTAGGCTGATGTAAGTACTGTGGACAGATGTAAGCAGAGTCAGGATGAGCTCTACCCTGACATCTGGTGGTGAGTTGTGGTGGGTTGTGGGAAAAGAACTTCAGGGGCTGATCTCATTTGCAAAGCCCCCCCCCCCCCCCCCCCGCCTAGATCGTCACTTTGGCTGCTGTGGGATCCCCAGTTTCTCTGTGATTGGGGCAGGAAGAATAAAGTGTTACTATCCTGATTATGTCAATCAAGGACAGTGGAACTGGACTTGGCTTTTTGTTATGATGGAGGGAATCACCATCAACTAAGTAGCGCTCGCTAGGCAAGGGACATGGGTTTTCAAAACTCAGTGAATGGAGAGAGGCTGGGAACAAACATTTGTACTATGCCCCCCCCCCTTCTGAGGGCCCCAAATGCCAACTGCATCTTCTCCTCTCTCCACTGTGTAATAGCAGAGCTAATTTTGATTCTATTAGGAGTCTCGTTACAGATTGCAGAGCTGATTCACTTTGGGCCATTGGTGCACCAGCACTGGGACTCCCTATTATGAGCTGAAATCACTGAAATTGTGTTAAGTAGTAGGGAGCCTGAAGATATATTGGTGGGTGGCTTGCAGGCTGGCTACCAGAGAGGAGCAGCTGGTGGAGAAGCCTGAAGCAGAAACCCACAGAGAAGGGGGGCAGTTGGCTGTTGGAGCACGTAAGGTGCCCCTTTACTCCCCCCCCCCATTTCTGCACTGGCTGGGGAGGGGTTAAAACTCTGCAGATGAACTTTTGAACTCTGGACTCACCAAGGACAGAGACAGAGACTTTGGGGTTGCTGGACTTTGGGGTTGTTGGACTTTTGGGACTTTGGGTGACTTTTGGGTTGCTGGACTCAAGAGCCAAAGGGAAAGGACTCAGCCCAATTTGCTTGGGGTGGGTTTTTGCCCATGGTATTTGTATTATGAACTCTGTTGGTGGTCTTTCCCCAATATAATGCCGCATTGTTTCTCTCTGTTATTAAATAGCTTTTGCTACACTCAGACTCTGCGCTTGTGAGAGGGGAAGTATTGCCTCTTAGAGGCGCCCCGGGGGGAAGTGGTGGTGGTATATATTTGTCCCAGGTCACTGGGTGGGGGCTCGAGCCGGTTTTGCATTGTGTTATTGGAACGGAACCCCTAGATACTGAACCCAGCCCTTGTTGCTGCCAACTCTGACAGGCAGAAGAGTTACACATATTTAATAAAAAGGAACAGTGAACAGAGAAAAATTGCACTCCAGATTGTAACAGGTGTTTACAGAGGTGCTAGAACAATTTGTATAGTGGGGCGGCTGAGAGCCATTGAACCAAACTGTACACCCTATATATAATGGATAGCACTTTGAGCCGTGGGGTGTAGGGGAATATGTCAAGCATGGCTGGGGGTTTGACTGCAAGGTAGCGTTGTGGGCCAGATGCTACAGTGGCCAACAAAGGTGTTGGTACAATGTTGGTTATGGAAAGATAAGAAAAAGCAAGTAGATACTGTGGAACATGATCCAAAGTCCACTGAAGTCAATGGAAAGGCTTCCATTGACTTCAGTGGGTTTTGGATTAGGCCCTGTGGTTTCATAACGCATGGCTGGGGAGCTCAATATGCAGCTGGTCAATAATACAGCATAGGCAATCATATATATATATATATATATATACACAATAAATAGAAAAGTTGTTTGCTGTCCTCAGTGTTAACCCACATAGTTGCTCACCTATTTCTTTGGGTTTTGGCTACTTCCTCCTGTATTAAAGGATAACCAGAATCAGGCTGGTTCAACTGACACCCTCAATTGGGTCATCTTGTTTGAGGTGAGGATACCATCCCCTCGTATCAACACTCCCCCCTATACACACAACCCTCCTCACCCCATTTCCTCAGTCTTGGTGCACATGTGGAGGTTTAGCCCTGTTATTCCTCACTTCAGTCTGTGAAAAGTGATCCATTTCTAAGTTCAACACAAAAGAAATCATGTTTGCAGGTGAAATTAGGCTACAGTATGGGGTTTGAGTTTGAAACAAGACTATGTTTGAGGATTAGATGGTGCCAAAGTCTTATGAGTTGTTCTTGCATAATTGCAGCCCACAGTGCTAGAAATACTGCAATATTGCCATGCTCAGAGGTTTTCTGAACCAGAAGTTAAACCCTTCTAGTTTAGGTTCTGATACAGTACTTACATGAACAGTAAGGGAGAATTCAGATCCAGGCATTCAAATCCAGCACCCACAGATATTAAAAGGAGTTCAGATTCTAGGTTCTTTAAGGGAGAATTGGTCCTGTTGAACCTGCTAGAGTTCTTTGGAAGAGGTAACAGCTATCTATTTTAATAGGCAGTAGGACAGTCCAGTATCACAGGACTCACATTTTATATTAGAACTCCAATGAATCTACTCTTGGCGAAAAACATCGCCAGCACCTATGATCAGAAGCAAAGTGCACAGCTGGATGTGCTGGCTGGTGGGCTGTTGGACTGAATATCTGGTTATAGCAAGCTGTATCAACAAAGGGTCAGATGAGTTATCCAGCTAAATGTCAGTAATACATGCAAGATCAGGTATGTCATGCACAGTAAAAAATTTAGCAATTACCAAAAATACACAGTGGAGCTTCCTTCTCTGCGGCAGCTTGGCAGTCTAGTCGCAGGCCCCAAATGTTTATTATGCCCCATCACACCTCTCCTGTGGGAAGAGCTTAGAAATGACTCTAGTGAAGAATGTGAGCGATTTTGGGTTCCTGAAAGCAGAGTACCCTGTTTCAAGAGCAGAAGCCTTTGAAGTTCTCATCCCATTTTCATCCTCTTGTTTCTGTCAGTCAGGATTCTCTTGGATGGAGGTGATGATTTAAAAAAAAAAAAAAAAGGATCGCATTCACCTATTGGTCAAAAGTAACTCTTTCCCCCTAATTCAAGCTCATGCAGGACATCTTTCATCACCAAGACAGACTCATCCATCACAATACATTGTGAGCGCATTTAAAATGTACTTCCTTTGTAATTATAGTTCACTTTTTGAAACTTTATAATTAGTTTTTATTTCTGGTGCTCTGTGGCTGCAGAATTCCACCTGCTCGTGAACTGGGTTAGAGATCTTGGGGGAGAGCATTGTGAAGCAATTCTTGGTCTGGAAGGAAGCTAGCAGGTCCCTCCTCTTTTAAATCATGGGTTTGGCTATGATCTTATTAGTGACTGACTGAATAGCAGTTGAAGTTTAGGGTAGATAAAAGGCAACATGGTGGATACAATTTACACAAGTATTGAAAAAGATCCTTCATAAGAACATAAGAATGGCCATACTGGGTCAGATCAAAGGCCCATCCAGCCCAGTATCCTGTCTGCTGACAGTGGCCAATGCCAGGTGCCCCAGAGGGAGTGAACCTAACAGGTAAGGATCAAGTGATCTCTCTCCTGCCATCCATCTCCACCCTCTGACAAACAGAGGCTAGGGACACCATTCCTTACCCAGCCTGGCAAATAGCTATGAATGGACTTAACCTGCATGAATTTATCCAGTTCTCTTTTAAACCCTGTTATAGTCCTAGCCTTCACAACCTCCTCAGGCAAGGAGTTCAACAGGTTGACTGTGCGCTGAGTGAAGAAGAACTTCCTTTTATTTGTTTTAAACCTGCTACCCATTAATTTCATTTGGTGGTCCTTAGTTCTTATATTATGGGAACAAGTAAATAACTTTTTCTTATTCACTTTCTCCACACCACTCATGATTTTATAGACCTCTATCATATCCCCCCTTAGTCTCCTCTTTTCCAAGCTGAAAAGTCCTAGCCTCTTTAATCTCTCCTCATATGGGACCTGTTCCAAACCCCTAATCATTAGTTGCCCTTTTCTGGACCTTTTCTAATGTCAGTATATCTTTTTTGAGATGAGGGGACCACATCTGTACCATAAAGTAACTACTGACCTTTTAAATAGAACATATAAATTTTGTATGCAATGTCCACAATCCAAATGGTGATGGGATATACATAACCAGAGGTCAAGGAGAAATATTTTGGAATGGATTAAGAAGCTGAGAGAGGCTGTTCCTCATAGTGCAGAAAAGTAAATAGTGGGGTAACCCAGGGGTCAGTATTGGGTCCAGTGTTATGTTGATACATTAATGATTTATGGGACAAAGTAGACAGCCAGTGAGTTAGTTTGTTGATGACTAAGTGGTTTTCATTAATGAAAACTATGGGGGTTTGTGAGAAACTCTAAATGGATTTAAACACATGGGGTGACTGCACAACATGATAGCAAATAGCTTGGATAAATTTTTCTGCCAATGTGCTTTACAGAGCGTCAGCTTCTCCTTTGTATGTTGAAGGGCTCATAAATTGAAAGACACATTCAGGGAAAAAGGCACAGGGTATAAAACAACCTTTTAATTTACTTAGAAGATGTCTGTCAAGTCTAGAGCTAAACCAAACAATGCTTGGATACATGTGAGAGATAGAACATATTCTGACGTATTCAACAGAGATAGCTATCCAGGTGAGTATATATGTCCACTGCTGGAAGCAGAGTATTGAATTAAGCAGACTAATTAGCTGATCAGGCAAATTCTCATTCTAGACCAGCAGTCTCCAAACTTTTGAGGGTTGTATAAGGGGCCGAATCTGGCCCTTCCCCAAAATGTATCCCCAATAGGTGGTTTCTTGTTTCTCTGTTTTACATTTAGCAGGGTTTGCTGTTAGTCTAGCCTGTTGTAGGGAGCGGAGCACAGCCACCACTTGTGCCAGATGTTCTGCCCAGGTTCAGCTATAGATGACTGCCTCATTTAAATAAGCTGTGGCGTACAAGTTGTGGGGTCATAAAACCTGGTCCATAAGGTGTTGGAACATCGCGGGTACCCCAGGGAGTCCAAAGGGCATAGTTTGAAACTGGTAGAGGCCGAATGGAATGGCAAAGGCGTTTTTTTCTTGTGATTCTGGCATGAGTGGGATTTGCCAATACCCCTTTGTTAAGTTTAAGGTGGTGATATACTGAGCTTTGCCCAGTCAGTCTAGTAGTTCATCCACATGGGGCATGGGGTGGGCATCAAATTTGGAAATCGCATTGACCTTCCTGAAGTCAATGCAGAATTGGATAGTGCCAGCCGGCTTTGGGACTAATATGACAGGGCTTTGCCACTTGCTGTGGGATTCTTCAATGACCCCAAGCTCCACCATGGTTTGGACTTCCTGTTTTACCACTTCACGCACTTTCTGGGGAAGTAGCCGTGGATTTTCCTGAACAATCTGTCCAGGTTCAATCTGCATGTGGTGGTATGTGAGGTGGGTCTTTCCTGGTTGGGATGAAAAGACAGTCAAGAAGGCTTTCATCAGGCTCTGCACCTGGGCCCTTTGTTCAGGGCAAAGTTGTTCCCCCGCCTGTATAATCTCTAGGGACAGGGCATAAGGCACTTCGGGCCCCATTTCTGGTTCTGGGGGGTATGAGGCATTGAATAGGCCTTCTTGTTCTTTTCATGCCTTCAGCAGGTTAATGTGATAGACCTGGGCGGAGTTCCATTTGTCAGGCTGTCGAACCTCATAATTGACTGGCCCGACTTGGCACACAATTTCATAGAGCACCTGCCACTTGGCCAATAGTTTAGAGTAGAAGGAGGACCTAATCGTCTGGTCTGAAAGTGCGTACTCACAGTCCCTTGTTATAGGAGCGTTTTTGGGTCTGTTGGGCAGTGAGGAGGTTTTCTTTAGTCAAAGCTCCCACCATCCCAAGTCTCCCCCTGAGTCTCAATACATATTGTAGGACATTCCGAGCTCTTGGGGTTTGTCCTTGTCACGGAGTCCCCACGGATGCTCTGGAACTGCTCCCTACGAAGGCAGTCAGGACTCTGGGGAAGTCTCCTTTCTGTGAGCAGACTGTCTGCAGGACACACAGCTCACACAGCTTCCACCTTCCTGGGTCTGACCTCGGAGCATTCAGCATCCTCTTCCCCTCTGTGCGCTTCCCACAGCGAGTCTGCCTAGGCGGGGTCCTGGGGAAGCCAGAGGGTGCTGCACCCCAACTTCGCAGTCAGACGTGACTCTCAGCCAGACAGTAAAACAGAAGGTTTATTAGACGACAGGAACATGGTCTAAAACAGAGCTTGTAGGTGCAGAGAACAGGACCCCTCAGCTGGGTCCATTTTGGGGGGCAGTGAGCCAGACAACCATGTCTGCACTTCACATCCCCACTTCACTCCACATCCCCAGCCAGCCCCAAACTGAAACTCTCTCCAGCCCCTCCTCTTCTGGGCTTTGTCCTTTTCCTGGGCCAGGAGGGCACCTGATTCCTTTGTTCTCCAACCCTTTAGCTCTCACCTTGCAGGTGGGAAGGGCCAGGCCATCAGTTGCCAGGAAACAGGGTGTTGGGCCATTCTCTGTGTCCAGACCCCTGCACACACCTGCCCTCTAAGGCTCTGCAACGATCATACACCCTTATCCCACCACCTAAATATTTAAGAACTGCATGGGGAAACTGAGGCACCCCCATAATATTCAGAGGAAACATTAAGAACAGTCCCGCTTCGTTACAGTCCTTCCCATATCTCCAGGACCAGTCAAGGACTCCCCAGGACCATCTCCCATACAAGAGTTCAAATGTAGAAAAACCCATACAGGATTGCAGTACTTCCTGAATGGGAGGGGGGGAGCCAGTTGATCCCAATTATGCCAAAAGCCCTGCATCAACCTTTTTAGCATCTGTTTCAGGGTTCGGTTGAAGCATTCAACCAGGCCATCCATTTGTGGGTGATAAACTGGGGTACAGAGGCTCTTTATTTTCAGAAGATCACACAAGCGGGATGTGAAATTCATGCCTTGGCCAGTGAGAATCTCCTTGGAGACTCCTACTTGATCAAAGACTTTCAATAGTTCCATGGCAATAGTCTTTGCATTGGTGTTATGTAGTGGGATTGCCTGAGTATAGCGAGTAGCATAACTGACTATCACCAATAGGTGTCTGTATCCTGCAGCACTTTTTTCCAGGGGGCCAACCAGGTCTATACCAATGCATTCAAAGGGGACATTGCTGATTGGAAGATGGATAAGTGGGGCTTTCATCCCACCTTTTGGCCTGACTAGCTGGCATTCAGGGCAGGAGTGGCAGAAGTTTTTAATTTCTTGATGTACGCCAGGCCAGAAGAAGTGGTCTAAGATCCAGGCCAGGGTCTTCTCCTGTCCAAGGTGGCCTGCAGAGGGGATTGCATGGACTAGGCGCATGACTTCTCATCAATGTGGCTGAGGGATGAGGAGTTGGGACCGAAGTTCCCCCATCCGATGGTCTTTTTCCAGTTGATATAGTCATTCCTCCTGGAGCTCAAAGTTGGGGTATTGCACCGCCCAGTGGGGATCTATGACCTCGTCATTAACCACTGGGAGTTGTTCATATGCATGGCTCAAGGCCTCATCTTCCTTCTGGTCTGTCAAGAAATCCATCTCTCGGGTCAGTAAGTCCCCTTCTTGGTGCAGAGTTCATACCATCTCCTCGCTAGGGAAATCTTCCGGTAGTACTTCCTCTTGGTTGGAACCCACCTCCCCGGTGTCCAGCTCCTCGCCTATTCCAACCAGTGTCATGGGCCGGGTTTTCCTGCCTACCCTGGTTCTCTCAGGCGTTTCCTCCAGGTTCCCAGGATCAGGCCTACACCCCCTCAATATGTCAGAGAAGTGTTCCCAATCCCGACTCAAGATAACAGGGTAGGCTAGGGTTGGGGCTAGCCCTACGACAAGGGGCTTAGTGTCCTCCCCAGGGTAACCTCCACCCGGGCACTGGTTGGGAACTGGGCCTCTAGAGATGTCTTTCCCCAGATGCTTGGCCTCTTCACCCTTCCTGTCGCTATCAGGGTCACCATTATCGGGAATGCCCCTATATGGAGTACTTGCCCATTGCTGTATAGACGGCCCGAGCATAAAACTTGGGGCCCACAGGAGAAACAGGCCCCCAGAGTTAGCCCTGTGGCTGCTGGTTGGGAACTGGGCCGAGGTTGCAAGGCCTGGGGCTTTTCCTGGGCTCGAGAGCTGGCTGGGCCCCCGATAGGCTGGGGTCTTAGGAAGCACCCAGTTTAGCTTCTGTCTCCTCTGGCTGGCTTCCCCCTTCTGTCGAGGGGTCCCTCTGGAGTCAAGCAATGGCTCTGATGTGGGAGTTAGAGCTGTCTCAGCTGCCAGATAGTTTTCCATTATTCGCATGGTGTCAGTAAGTGATGTCTCAGCACCCAGTCCCTGCCCCCCTTCGGGAGGATTTGGGCAAACTGTTCCACCAGGATGAGTTCAGCCACCTCTACTCCAGTCTGCCCTTCGGGCTTTATCCACCTCCATCATAGGTCTTGCAGTTTCTGGGCAACAACCTGGGGTTGGGCCCCAGAGGGTACCTCTCCCTGCGGAACCTCTGGCAGAAGGTCTCCTCGGTAATGTCGAGGTAGTCCAAGATGGCTGCTCTGACCCGGGGTAGTCTTGGGCAGTCTCTGCATCCAGCCCCCAGTATTCAGCCTGTGCTGGCCCAGTCAGGTAGGGTGCCAGCAGGATAGCCCACTGGCCACCCTCTCAAATGTCATCAGAAAAGCCTCGAGGTCATCCTCAGGACCCATCTCTGTGAGCTTGATGGGTCCTGGGCTCGGGCCCAGACCCCCAATGGAGAAGCACTGGGGGACCCTGGAGGCTGCATTAAATGCCATGACTTGCTGAACTAACCTTTGCTGCTGTTCTTGTTGCTGGGCCCCTAAGTCCCAAACCAGTTGCTGCTGCTGAGTGGCCATTTGTTGCAGGAGCTGTTGCTGTTGGTGCTGTTGTGCTGCCTGCGGCTGGTTCTCAGTCATCCACTTCAGTAATCCTTCTAACTCCATCTCCACTGGTCTATCAGTCCGTGTTATTCTAAATCAGGGGGTTTGGTTGCCTGGGTCAGTCAGTCTCCCCTTCTCTCAGGGATGGGGTGTTGCCAAGCTCTCCACCAGTTTGTAACGGTTCCCCCTGGGGGAGCATGGCCTAATGGGCACAGCTGTAACTCCTGATTGCCAAGGGGGTTGTGGGGAGGGGAGCCTGGGCCCTCCCACTCCCCTGGGCTCTGACCCAGGGCCCTTTGGGTTACTGGTGGTCTGGCAACCAAGGCTGCTGAAGGCTGTCTTCCCTGGGTCTCTTCCTCTCGTCCACCCCGCTTGAGGTCAGTTTAGTCCAAGGCTTTCCCCTGCAGGGGAAACCCTAAACCACAATAGGTAAGAGGGAGTTACCAATGTAAACGGTCCACATGGTGCTTCCCTCTCTGGTTGTTGCCAGGGTGGGTCCCCGCCTTCTTTCAGGAAGGGCCCCTTTGGGACAGCTGTATCAGAGTCTGAGGTTTCGTTTCGTTTCGTTTCGTTTCGCTCCGCTCCGCTCTGCTCCAGTTCTGCCACCCAAATGAACCAATTCCCTGCCTTTTACCTGCTCCAGCAGATGGAGCATTTGCTGCAGGTGTGGCGGGGTGGGGCTGGCTGAGCCCAAAATGATCCCTCAACCCCTTGTTGCCTAGTGTGGGGTTTGTACACCCATCACACTGGCAAGTGTTTGTCTAACCTGTTCTGAAAAAAACTGCACTGACAGGAATTCCACACCATCCTTTGGAAGCCTGTTCTAATGCTTAACTATAACAAAACTCTTTTATTTATTCCTTTTTGATTTTCAGATCATTAAAGAACTCCTGATAGAGCCATACTGGCCTCTTCCTATCTTTTCTTCAGATCAGAATAGTTGGCAGTTGTGCCTTTAATATTGTCTCCTTGAGAAACTGCCAGCTCCCCTGCACTCCTTTTGCCCTAAGATTTTCCTCCCCTTACCTACCAGTTCAGAGTCTGTGTAAGTCTGCTTTTTATAAGTGCATTGTCCTTTTAGTTCTGTTGCTCTCACTCTTTCCTTACAGTCATGAAATCTCTCTCTTCGTGATCACTGTCACCCACATTGCCTTCCACCTTCAGATTTGCAGCCAACTCCTCCCTGTTGGTCAGAATCAAGTCTAAAATGGCTGCCCCTCTGGTTACTTCCTCCAGTGCAGCAGGGTGTGGAGGAAAAGTAGCTTCATGAAGCGAAGTGTTAACGATAATGTCCAGTAACTTATTGGGATATATAGGGGACAACTTCCCTAATATATTCTAATATTATTGGACATTATTAACACAACTCCATGGAGATACTTTTTTCCCACACCCTAATTCACTGGAATATAAGCAGAAGACATCACATTGGCACTGGCAGGCTCTTCCACACACACACCCTTTCCTCCTCTCCCTTCCCCGTATGCACATGAACAGCTCCAAGCATGAGACCTGTCAGACACTTCCAATCTCCCCACATCACTTTTTTATTTCCTTAGCCCTTTGACTTTCAGCCTTCCTCATGTGCTGGCACCCTTTTCCCAGCCTATCTGATCTCTGCAGTTTGATGCCCTGCTCCCGCAGTCTGTTTCCAAGACACACAATAATGTGTTGCTTTCATCTGTAGTTGTTTCTTTTATTCAGCCGCTAATGCAGTTGATGACAGTGTATTTGTTAAAGATGCTTTTATTAACCCCGTCACTACTATTCCTTCCATGTACTTAGTCTAATTATTTAGAACAAATATCAGGATATTCCCTGTAACAATAGGAATATTTTTTCAATAGTGGTAAATCTACTGAACATTCAAAGTCACTGAAAGAGCTAAAAAGCAGCCATTTCTGTTGTTTTCCCTGATACATATCAATATATTTTAATTTGCTTCTTTCTATTAACTGTGTTTCCGTGACCGTTTCCCTGACAGCTATCTCAATTGTAATTATGTAAGCGTTAACCAGTTCCCCATGCCTAACATAACCCACAATTAGTTGTCTTGTTTCCATAGTTCATGACTCAGCTCTGTGGTTTTTGTATATCAAAGGCTCGGTTACCAGATTTTTTTTTTTAAACTGTAGTACTTATGCCTCTATTGACAGAGGGCAGAAAAACCTGAGCACAGCTGTTTCATTTGAGGGAGTAAAACCACCAGAAAACCAGACAGTTAATTTTATGCAGAATTAAAGATCATACTTGGGTGCATTCCAAAATACTGCATAATCTTTTAGGAGAAATTGTTTTCTTGAAGAACATATATATATATATATGTTCAGGCCTTTTCAGAAGCAAATATTATCTTAATACTTTATTCTTAGATGATAGGAATGAAAGTAGCTATGCACTTGAACTAAGGAGGGATTGCCTTCTCCATTGACGGTCTAAGCACTTTATATAATGCAGTGGTCCACGGACCATGTGTAAAGGGTCTGACTATGAAGATAAAATTTCAGATCCCGGAGAGGGCATTCTGTTTTCCTGATCAATCAAAATTATGTGAATACCCCCACCTACAGGTCAAAATCTGGAAGTGTTGTCATTACCATAGAAGACCACCATTTAGTACCCTTTTCTCATGCTGCATCAAATGGAGTGCTGAGTACATGCCACATTTATAGTTGAATTCTGTTCAGTCAGTTTTAAATCAAAGGTGTCTATGGTAGGGATCTGCGGACCACAGGTTGAATTTTCAAAATAGCAAATGAAATTCAATATTGATAAATGCAAAGTAATGCACATTGGAAAACATAATACCAACTATACATATAAAATGATGGGGGCTAAATTAGCTGTTACCACTCAAGAAAGAGATCTTGGCATCATTGTGACTAGTTCTCTGAAAACATCCACTCAATGTGCAGCGGCAGTCAAAAACGCTAACAGAATGTTGGAAATCATTAAGAAACGGATAGATATAAGACAGAAAATATAAAATTTCCTCTGTATAAATCCATGGTATGCCCACATCTTGAATACTGCGTGCAGATGTGGTGGCCCCATCTCAAAAAAGATATATTGGAATTGGAAAAGGTTCAGAAAAGGGCAACAAAAATTATTAGGGAACAGCTTCTGTATGAGGTGAGAAATAAGATTGGGACTTTTCAGCATGGAAAAGAGATGACTAAGAGGGGATGTGATAGAGGTCTATAAAATCATTACTGGTGTGGAGAAAGTAAATAAGGAAGTGTTATTTACTCCTTCTCATAACACAAGAACTAGGGGTCCAAAAATGAAATTAATAGGCAGCAGATTTAAAACAAACAAAAGGAAGTATTTCTTCACATAATGCACAATCAACCTGTGGAACTCTTTGCCAGATGTTGTGAAGGCCAAGAGTGTAACAGGGTTCAAAAAAGAACTAGATAAATTCATGGAGGATAGGTCCATCAGTGGCTATTAGCCAGGATGTGCAGGGATGGTGTCCCTAGCCTCTGTTTGTCAGAAGCTGGGAATAGACAACAGGGGATGGATCACTTGATGATTACCTTTTCTGTTCATTCCATCTGGGTCACCTGGCATTGGCCACTGTTGGAAGATAGGATACTGGGCTAGATGGACCTTTGGTCTGACCCAATATGGCCATTCTTATGTTCTGATCTGACCTTCATTCAAGCATCCACATTTATGAAATGAGAGAAATAATTAGGACCTGATGTTAAAGCTTTGTGTGGATTTATTTACATTTATTAATTTGTACATTTATTGAGGTGTGAGATGACATACCCTCACCTTACTAGAGAGGGGGCTAATGATACAGTTCCACATGAGAAATTATTAGTTAAATTGGAGAAGATGGGGATTAATATGAGAATTGAAAGGTGGATAAGGAACTGGTTAAAGGGGAGACTACAACTGGTCATATTGAAAGGTCACTGTCATGCTGGAGGGAGGTTACTAGTGGAATTCTTCAAGGATTGGTCTTGGGACAGATGTTATTTAACATTTTTATTAATGACCTTGGCACAAAAAGTGGTAGTGTACTAATAAAATTTTTGGATGACACAAAATTGGAAGGTATTGCCAATATGGAGGAGGACCGGAATATGATACAAGATGACCTTGTATGAATGGATGATACTGGATGACCTTGTAAACTGGAGTAATAGAAATGGGATGAAATTTAATAGTGCGAAGTGCGAGGTCGTGCATTTAGGGACTAACAACAGGAACTTGTGCTATAAATTGGGGATGTATCAGTTGGAAGTGACAATATGGTCTCACAAGGCAATATTTTCATATGTAAAGGAAAAGTTACCATTTCAAAAATGAGCAATAGGAAAGGAACATTTTTAATTCAGGCTGTTTTGTGATTTTTGCTTTCAGGACAAAACTTGCATCCGTTTTCCATATAGCAAAATTAAAAGTAGGACTTCTCCATAGAAGGGAAGGCTGTAAGTGGAAGCATGAATTCTGATCACAGTATCACATAGTGTTAGATGAAACTACTAACATCTGTTGAATCTAATCCCACTCACTAAAATAAATGGGGATATCAGATGCTAAATTAACTTCAGAAGAAAAAATCACTAAGAAATCTATTGCATATCAGTCATCTGACTTCCACATCTTAGTACCAAGAGCAGAATTTCCTTGCAATATTTTCTGTTCATTGTTCTTTTTCAGGGTGCATGAGAAACGAAATATTTGATTTTTCCATTGGGAAGAGACAATAATCAAACCACGCAAATATAATGGGAGGAAAACTGTACAAACTCACATGCAATTCCTAGGTTTTTACAGAATGTGAAAGGACATGCAGAATAAATCTGATACACTCCCAATGAACTGGAATGCATTTTCAGCAGATGTGTCAAGATAGTGTATAGTAGGACCTAGCTTTTGTTTTTTGGTACTAAAATAGAGCTGGCTGCTTGACTGGTGGATACATTTTAAAACTGTGCTTCCTAGTTGTGAAAGTAGGGCCTGGTCTACACAACAGCGTTAGGCCAACATAAGCTGCCTTGCATTGACCTAGCTGTGGAAGTATCTTCACTTAAATTTGGCCCCCACCGACGTAAGTGCCTCTTTACACTGATTTAGTAACACCAGCTCTCTAAGTGGCATGGAGTCACAGTTGATGTAATTAGGTTGACACAATGTCACTGTAGACAGCGCGTTATTTACGTCAACTGTTACTGGCAGTGGCTGTATGCTGATGTAGGTTAGGTTGATGTAATTTTGTAGTGCCGACATGGCCTAGGAGTTTGCACATAGGATGAATTTTACCCCTTTACCCCTGAAAAGGAGGCCTGTGCACTACTTGAGTGCATCAGTGTGAATTTAAGCACTTTATGTTAGTCATCTGGATGTGAAAGTTTTGGTCCATACCTCTCTGTAATTCAGTTTCCTTATTTGGAAAATGGAGCTATCTACCTATATCACAGAGGTGTAGAGAGACTTAGTATCTGGAAAGTACTTTGAGATCCTAAGAAAGGGTACTTTCTGAGTGCAAGAGTATATTATAATAATCAACTTTTTCCACAGTTATATGTACAGAACCTCTGTACCTTTGAATGTTTGCCCATTACCAGGGGTAAGCATAGCAGAGGACTGCCAATCAATACCAAATAATAGCAAATGGTTTGCTCTTTCCAAAGCCATAAACTGAAGTGAGCTCAATGCATATGCAGCTTCTAAAAATAGCAGCCTGTTTGCGCTTGATCCTTACACTCTTCCATTTCATAAGTAGCTGATGCTACAAGCAGCCTCTTTCTGTAATTGTGGTAGTACACAATCACTGCTCTCTTGATCTGGTGGGGCCATTTGGAAGGGATCATAAGTATGCTGCCTCTTAGCATTTAGTCCCAATAGTTAAAAACACACAAACAAAAAACCCCAACTACTGTGATTGTCCTAAAAGTGTGTAATTTTTGTTAGTTCCCTCTGAAAGACTGACAGTCCTTAAGATCTTTTGTTAATATCCCAATTTTCTAGGCCTTTCAACTGAGTTTGGAAGCTAACAGAAACTTGCATGGTTTCTCTTTTGAATACCTCATTCTCCATACTTCCTGCTTCTCTAGATTAGATATTTTCTGCTGCATTCCCTGTTGCAAAGTGATGAAGCCTTCCAACTTCTCACTTACCCCTCTATTTAGATGTCTGTGCTCGACAGTCTGACTTTCAGCAATGATGCAACTTTATTATAATAATACGTGCTAATTTATAGGCATCCATGCCTGACAGTCACTGGGCAACTTTAATTAAAATAACTAAAAATGAGTTTGCAATAAAATGGGGCAAAATGCCTATAAAAACAGATATTCAGGGCCAACAACATAAAATCCCTAAGCAACTAAACTAAAATGGAAACAAGAACGTCAGGACCCTTGCCCACAAATGTACCATGGCATATATGGAGGGACCACACATTCTGGAGTCAAGGGAGAAAGCCCAGACCTCCTGACCACTTCAGATTAGAATACAAGATTGCTAGCTGTCCAACGCCAGTGTCTAAATTGCCATGCAAGACACTGGGTCTTCAACTGTGTCATGTGACAACAGAAAACAGCGGCAGTAAGTAACTTTCTTCTAGCACTGAATAAGGAACTTCATTTGGAAAACACTGTTATCCTTAAAGTTACTCCATCTCCCATTGCTTCACATTCAACATTAGAATGTGGGCAGAAGTCAACCAGAGCCATTCATGGTCCATGAGCTAAATAAGGGCCTTAACTCCACCAAACCAGGCACAGCAGCAGGGCATGATAACATCTTGCTGGAATTCCTTAAGTACCTTGGACCAAAGGCGTAACAGTGGCTCACTGACTTCTATATATGTGTCACAGAGAGAAGAAGCTACCATGCGCTTGGTATCAAGCAAAAATTATTGCCATTCTTAAGCTGGGCAAGGACCCCCACAACGTGGCGAGTTACCACCCAATATCATTACTGTCAGTGTGCTTCAAGGTATTTGAACACTTGATCCTCGAATGAATCGCTCCAGAGTTGGACAATGTCTTGCAGGTTGAACTGGCAGGGTCCAGGAAAGGACATAACACCTCTGATCAAGTTTTGGCCTTGATCACCTTTATCAAAAATGGTTTTCAACAAACTCTAAAGACAGGAGACATATTCCTGGATTTGACCGCCGCTTATGACATGGTCTGGCCCAGAATCCTTCTGTGTAAACTCTAAGTTGCCTCACATTGCGTGGTCAAAGTAGTAGAGCATTTTGTCCAAAATAGGGAGTACACATGTGTGACCGTTGCAGTTCCTGGAAGTATCAGATTAATGGTCTTCCTCAAGGTTGTTCTTTCACCAATACTGTTCAATGTGTACATCAGTGACTTGCCAGCAACTCTCTCGTGCAAGTTTATCTACGCTGATGTCGTCTGCTGCAGCTATCAAGCTCAGTCCTTCTCAGACATTGACAAGGTCCTGAAAGATGATATGACGCTCATGACAGATTACCGTAATTAATGGCACCTGCACCGAGCTTTTCTAAGATGTTTTATAGCATATTTCATCCGCATAATGCAAGCGCAAGCCACAAGTTAAATATTTTCTTAAATGGTCAATGCCTGCAGCATGACGCAAACCCAGGTTACCTTGGCGTGACATTGGGTAGGTCATCAACATACCACAACCACTTGAGGAAGACAGCAGCCAAAGTTAGCACTTGGAACAAGTTGTTCAGAAAGCTGGCCAGCTCAGCCTGGGATGTGAGCACCTGGATGCTTAGAACATCAGCCCTTGCTCTGCTAGTGAACAGCAGAGTACTGTGCTCCTGCCGGTGTCTCTTGTCTCACTTGAGGCTAGTTGATGTAGAGCTTAACAAAGCTATGCGCATTGTTACTGGGACTTTATGTGCCATGGCTGCCAATATTAGTAACAAAGCACTTCCCTATATTCACCATGAAGGGGTCTCCATCATGCTCTTTCTTCAACCACCTGCCAGTTCCTCTGTCTTCTAGATGCCCTTTATGGTCACTTATGCCACCCCAGGACATGACGGTGGAATCTGCCTGGTGTAATAAGTGGTCAGTGATGACAGTCGTTAATCACTCTCTCATCACCAACCCAACCAACCATTTATCCACCAGGTTTTGAGCTGTGTAGCCTTTTATTTTATTTAAAGTGAATTTAGTAATGTGTTATTACACCACTGTAGATTTGGCTCTGCAATGGCTACAGTTTCAAGCTTAACAGAGTGAAAGTCACCTCTGCTACTTGCTTCAGATTTAGAGTCTTTAGGAACACATAAAGACCAACGGTAGGAACCATGCCAGGGGTGGGCAAACTACGGCCTACAGGAAGTAGAGTCAACCAAGGGGCGGGTTTTCATCAAGGAGAAACAAACAGAACTTTCACACTGTAGCCTGGCCAGTCATGAAACTGGTTTTCAAAGCTTCTCTGATGCTCAGGGCACCCAGCTGTACTCTTCTAATCGCCCTGGTGTCTGGCTGTGCGTAATCGGCCACCAGGCGATTTGCCTCAACCTCCCACCACACCATAAACGTCTCCCCCTTACTCTCACAGATATTGTGGAGCACACAGCAAGCAGCAATAACAATGGGAATATTGGTTTTGCTGAGGTCTAACCTAGTTAGTAAACTGTGCCAGCGAGCTTTTAAACGTCCAAATGCACATTCTACCACCATTCTGCATTTGTTCAGCCTATAGTTAAACTGCTTCTTACTACTGTCCATGGTACCTGTGTATGGCTTCATGAGCCATGGGAGCAAGGGGTAGGCTGAGTCCCCAAGGATAACTATAGGCATTTCAACATCCCCAATGGTAATTTTCTGGTAAGTTCCTTCCTGCAGCTGTTCAAACAGACCAGAGTTCCTGAAGATGCGAGCATTATGCACCTTTCCTGGCCGTCCCACATTGATGTCGGTGAAACGTCCCTTGTGATCCACCAGTGCTTGCAGCACCATTGAAAAGTACCCCTTGTGGTTTACGTACTTGCTGCCAAGGTGGTCCGATCCCAAGATAGGGATATGCGTTCCATCTATCGCCCCACCACAGTTAGGGAACCCCACTGCAGCAAAGCCATCCACCTGCACATTTCCCAGAGTCACTACCCTTGATAGCAGCAGCTCAGTGATTGCGCTGGCTGCGTGGATCACAGCAGCCCCCACAGTAGATTTACCCACTCCAAATTGATTCCCGACTGACCGGTAGCTGTCTGGTGTTGCAAGCTTCCAGAGGGCTATCGCCACTCGCTTCTCAACTGTGAGGGCTGCTCTCATCTTGGTATTCTTGAGGTTCAGGACAGGGGAAAGCAAGTCACAAAGTTCCATGAAAGTGCCCTTACACATGCAAAAGTTTTGCAGCCACTGGGAATCATCCCAGACCTGCAACACTATGCGGTCCCACCAGTCTGTGCTTGTTTCCCGGGCCCAGAATCGGTGTTCCATGGCAGGAACCTGCCCCATTACCACCATGATGTCCAAATTGCCAGGGCCCGTGCTTTGAGAGAAGTCTATGTCCATGTCCTCATCACTATCGTGATCACACTGTTGTCGCCTCCTCTCCTACTTTTGCAGGTTCTGCACATACTGCAGGATAATGTGCAAGGTGTTTGCAATTCTCACAACAGCAGCAGTGATCTAAGCGGACTCCATGCTTGCCGTGGTATGGCGTCTGCAGGAGAGCAGGGTTGCAGTGGAAGCGGTGGATGATGATGGATGCCACAAGAATAGATATTTATACAGAACGACGAGAGGATCTGCGAGGTGGATTCATGGCACCAGGACAGCAGGAAAGCAGAGTTGCAGTGGAAGCGGTGGATGACAACGACGGTTAGCAGTCCTACTGCACCGTTTGCTGACAGCAGTATGGCGTCTGCACGGAAAAAAGGCGCGAAACAATTGTCTACTGTTGCTTTCATGGAGGGAGGGGCGACTGACGACATGCACCCAAAACCACCCGCAACAATGTTTTTGCCCCATCAGGCATTGGGAGCTCAACCCAGAATTCCAATGGGCAGCGGAGACTTCAGGAACTGTGGGATAGCTACCCACAATGCAACGCTCCAAAAGTCGACGCTAGCCACGGTACTGTGGACGCACTCCGCCGACTTAATGCGCTTAGTGGGGACACACACAATTGACTGTATAAAATCGCTTCCTAAAAATCGACTTCTATAAATTCAACCTAATTTCGTAGTGTAGACATACCCTAAGATACCTAATACATAATTATCCCTTCTAATTACTGATCAGTCTTATATTTCTATAATCCTACAATTTAACTCTATTAGCATACAATGATTATATATGACATAACATGATAAAACACCCAATAAATGAACAATAAACTAATTGGCTACACCTGCCAAGGCACTTGTGGTCATCCCTGAACCAGTTTCAAACAGAACAGGGCAATTGTGTGGCCAATCTCTTCACATGGGGTTTTTCTAACAACCCACAGTGTAGATGTGGTCAACTTCAGACATAATGAGTGACCGCTGACTTACTTCAGTGGCAGGCTACCAGTTCTTCACCTGGCTGATGACGATGCTATCAAATGGCTGGGCACACTGTGCATACGCTGAGAGACTGGGCAGCATCTCTTTAGATGCTTTCCCACTCCCTTCCTGCCACATATTTAAAGCAACAGTACACATACCCTAACAGATGGCCCAAGTGGCCCAATTTTATTTGAAGTTAAAAATGCAGATTGCAGAGTATGGGTTTCACTGACTCAGTCAGAAGAATTCATCAAGAAGAGCCAATGGGTTTAATAATAGACTGGAGTCAGGAGGTCTGGGTTCTGTTCCTGATTCTGCCACAGGTTTCCTGTCTGAATCTGTGTGTCACTGTCACTCAAACCCTTTGTGACTCCATTCCTTAATCTGTAGAGTGAGGATAATACTCCTTGCAATACCTATTTCAGAGGGTTTAATTCACTCTGATTTGTGAATCTCTGAGATGCAAAGTTTGAAGGTATTACAGACATGCAAAGTTACATTGTTGGTTTACTATTCTCTGTATTAAGCAGTTGCTACTTTCTTCAGCAGCTGATTGCTTGCTTTCCAGCATGCTAAACACTTCTGTTTTATATATGTAACCCTTCTGCCAGACACAGCCAGCAGCAACCAGGGCCGGGTTCAATAGCTAGGGGTTCCTTTCCATAGATACACAACAGAACCAGCTGGAGGCCCCAACCAGTGACCTGGGGAAATTATACACCACCCCAGGCACCTCTAGGCAATACTTCCCCATTTGCAAGCTGAGTGTTGAAAAGAAACTTTTAATAAAAGGAGGGAAGTAACTCGGCATTAATTTGGGAAAACACCGCAAACAGGGTTCAGAAACGTAAACCATGAACAAAAGACCCACCCCCAAGTAAGTTGGGCAGCATCCTTATTTCCCTCAGGTTCTTAAATCCAGCAACCCAAAATTCCCTTTATTGTGCCCATCCTTTCTCTGCACCACACTCACAGTTGCTGTCCCTGGTCAGTGCAGACCCAGAATTCAGAGGTGCACCTGCAGAAGTCACCTCCCACCCTGGGTGAAGGGAAGGAGGCACCTTTCTCACTCGACTGCTCGGGCACTCGCCCGCTGCCCCTCTCCGCCAGCTGCCCTGCCGGCTGCTTGCTCTGCTCACCGCCTCACCAGCCACTCATTCGCCAGCCGACTGTCAGTCACCTTCTGCTGCCACCTGCCTCTCTGCTATGACCTCTGCACATCAGTCTCTTAGTGATTTTCAGGTGGAAATTGTGTTTTAAAAGAAAAGCTACTCAAACAAATGTTAACACTAAGCAGGACAAGAAGATTCCTAGGCCAGTACAATGTTAAATGGCTACTTTATGAGTCAGCAACTAGTGAATGCGAGAGAGATTTTCCATAGGGCAGCAAAAACCTTGGAGACAGCTCTGTAATCCAAAGGTAGCAAGAGCAGCTTTATTCAAAGATTTTGACAATGGTCTGCATGTAGTACTGCACACAGTGTGCACCACTGAGCATATAGCAGACTCAGGAAATTCAGGCAGGGCTACGGTGGCCAGGTGTCTGGTTTTTGACTGGAAAGTGAAAAAGGGGATCTGACAGGGTATGGTCACATCTACTGAGTGGACATCCAAAGTCCAGTTACTATGGGTGGGTGGTGGTGTGGGGGAGGAGGAACCAAGTCATCACCTGCACCAGCCCCTCCTCAGCCCCTCCTACTTGCATTGGGCGACTGCAGCTCCCAGCCCCAGCTCTGCAGGCGAGTCCCTCCCAACCCACACAGGGAGGGGGGAGAGAGGGGAAAAGCAGTGAGTGATGGAGGGAGGGGGAAAGAGAAGCAAATGGGGGTGGGGCCTCAGGGAGAAGGGGCAGGGCAGGAATGGGGCCTCAGGGGAAGAGGCGGGGCAGGGGCAGATCTTCAGGGAGAAGGGGTGGGGAAAGGAAGGTTCCAGCATTCCTGCTGGAGTGTCCAGTTTTTAAATATTGTGAAGTTGGCAACCCTAGGCAGGACTCTAGGCCCTTTACCTCTGCACCACTGTCAAAGGCACCTGAGGCAGAAGGACTTACAGAAGAATGCTGACTACTGATATCCTACGTAGTGTGGTTACAGCCGTGTTAGTTCCAGGATATTAGGGAGACAAGATGGGTGAGGTAATGTCTTTTATTGGACCAATTTCTGGTGATAAGACAGACAAGACAATGACTAAATGTTGCCCTTGTTTATTAGTGCAACCTCTATTTGTTTTGTTTTTAAATGGGGTTGCATAGTTGTAATTCAGGGCAAATGTTAATCCCAGCCTTGTTGCAGCAATGGTCTAAATATTTCTTCTGTAGCAAAGCCAGATGGAGAGAGAATTGTGGTTTTTTTTTCTTGAGTACTTTGAAGGAAAAATCAAATATTATTATAGATACCTTAGAGAATGATTACTTCAGCTTTTTATTGCTCCAGTTCACAATATATGAAACCAGCTCAACCATATATCTAATCATACAAAGGCAATCAAAAGCACATTACATAGAATATATGATTCAACACAGTGCAATATAATACAATTCTAACAATCCAGAAAAAAATAATTTGGATCCTCTGGCCTATCAGACTTTCCTGACCTATATGTAGCAAAGATTTGATTAGTGTTTATTTTTCACCCAGCATTTGTTTCCCTGAGCCAGAGACAAAAACAATATTAGGTTAATGCTGGGAGGGAACAGAACTTACTTTGGTCTTTGCTTCTTTTTTCAACTGAGTACAATACAGCAAAAACAAAGTAAGCTTAGAATCAGAGGAAACATGCTATAGGATAGGAAGGACCCATGTTCCAGTAACTTTATTAGTTGAATGGTAACTAATGTGTAAGAAACTGTTGTACAATTCTTGTATACGGTATAGTGTAACAAAGTATAAATGAATGTTTTGAAAGTGCTGTTATTGTTATGCTGAAAGACCTTCTTGAAGCCAATGGGTATCACAGTCATTCTTTCAACGGAAGGAACTATCAAGTCCCTTTATGTAGTGACAATAGGTAGAGGCTGTGGGGCTACTAGCTGAGACAGGTCACTGCTAGTCCATGTGGACTCAGCAGTTTCCCTGGCTACAAACACAGGAGCTAGGACTGGGTACAGGATGTGTGTCTAGGAGGCACCAGTAAGCCAGGAGAAGGAGTTGTGAGTTTCTGCCTGAAAGGAACAGCTTCTTGGGCATAGAGTTTGCTAGAATGGCAGATTAGGGGACTTCTGAGCAAGGATACCACCTACTGGTGGTGGTTTCTATTTTGTTCAGGGAAATAAGACTTTGTGTAAGTGGGTTGTTGGTTGGTTGTTTTTTGTAAACAAACAAGATTACACCATGAATATCCCTGACTCATGTCACCAATTTTTCCACCGAAAGGAAACAACCCAGCAAGGCTTCAAATATTGGCTAACCACTAAAGGGGCAATAACATGAAAACATAGATCCAAGCAGTTATGTATTAAGTAAACTAATTCTATTGAGTACTAACATCCATCCTCATGAGTCTCTTGTAGAAATTCTTTACAAAAAAAGAAGATAAAAAACCCTGATAAATGCTTTTCCTTGAACTGAGGCATCACTTGAACAAGTATTTACTTCACACATTTGTGCCCCTAATTACCCTTGCTTGTGTTTTTTAAAAAATCTGAATAGAAACAAATGTGTAGTTTACTTTCAATAAATATGAACCTGAGACTTTATCTGATTTGTATAGTGTGACACCTGTTTGTTATCAATTTCCAATAAAGAAATGGCGTTAAAACATAAGGAAAAAGGAAAGAGAATAGCAGTCAAATAACAAAGGAAGATAATGTGAGGGAGTATCTGAGCCAATATTAGTTTAAGGCCTGATTATACTTGGCTCCTTGGGTGAAGAACGGGGAAGGGTGCCAGGAGACCTAAGTAAGGAATGAAGTCTTTTCTCACTGGAAAGCATGTATGACCTCTGTCATAAGTACACAGTTCCCCAAACAAAACAACTTTCTGGATCCAGAGTTAAGGTTGAGGATTTCAACTTGAGAGAACTAGGGATTGCTTAATTACTATTTTAATGCCAACTGTCACTGTGCCTCAGTGGGTCACAGCTGAAAAATGCCACATTCAGGACAAACTGATGAGAAATAGGGCAGACTCACCCGAAACTGGTGATTATTCTATCATTATATTATACCAATCCAGTAACAAAAGTAAACTTCTGTCTCGCCACAATGGTTAACAAGAAGCAAAAAAATGCAGTCTCCTTAGGCATTCATAATATAAGAACATAAGAATGGCTATACTGGGTCAGACCAAAGGTCCATTCAGCCCAATATCCTGTCTACCAACAGTGGCCAATACCAGGTGCCCCAGAGGGAGTGAACCTAACAGGTAATGATCAAGTGATCTCTCTCCTGCCATCCATCTCCACCCTCTGACAAACAGAGGCTAGGGACACCATTCCTTACCCAGCCTGGCTAATAGTCATTAATGGACTTAACCTCTGTGAATTTATCCAGTTCTCTTTTAAATCTTGTTATAGTCATAGCCTTCACAACTTCCTCAGGCAAGGAGTTCCCCAGGTTGACTGTGCGCTGAGTGAAGAACTTACTTTTATTTGTTTTAAACCTGCTGCCCATTAATTTCATTTGGTGGCCCCTAGTTTTTATATTATGGGAACAAGTAAATAACTTTTTCTTATTCACTTTCTCCACACCACTCATGATTTTATAGACCTCTATCATATCCCCTTAGTCTCCTCTTTTCCAAGCTGAAAAGTCCTAGCCTCTTTAATCTCTTCTCATATGGGACCCGTTCCAAACCCCTAATCATTTTAGTTGCCCTTTTCTGGACCTTTTCTAATGCCAGTATATGTTTTTTTGAAATTAGGGGACCAGACTGTACGCAGTATTCAAGATGTGGGCATACCATGGATTTATATAAGGGCAATACCCTTTTTTAATGATTCCTAACATCCCGTTTGGTTTTTTGACTGCCGCTGCACACTGTGTGAACATCTTCAGAAAACTATCCACGATCACGCCAAGATCTTTCTCCTGATTAGTTGTAGCTAAATTAGCCCCCATCATATTGTATGTATAGTTGGGGTTATTTTTTCCAATGTGCATTACTTTACATTTAGCCACATTAAATTTCATTTGCCATTTTGTTGCCCAATCACTTAGTTTTGTGAGATCTTTTTGAAGTTCTTCACAGTCTGCTTTAGTCTTAACTATCTTGAGCAGTTTAGTATCATCTGCAAACTTTGCCATCTCACTGTTTACCCCTTTCTCCAGATCATTTATGAATAAGTTGAATAGGATTGGTCCTAGGACTGGCCCTTGGGGAACACCACTAGTTACCCCTCTCCATTCTGAAAATTTATCATTTATTCCTACCCTTTGTTCCCTGTCTTTTAACCAATTCTCAATCCATGAAAGGATCTTCCCTCTTGTCCCATGACAACTTAATTTACGTAAGAGCCTTTGGTGAGGGACCTTGTCAAAGGCTTTCTGGAAATCTAAGTACACTATGTCCACTGGATCCCCCTTGTCCACATGTTTGTTGACCCCCTCAGAGAACTCTAATAGATTAGTAAGACATGATCCCCCTTTACAGAAACCATGTTGACTTTTGCACAACAATTTGTGTTCTTCTATGTGTCTGACAATTTTATTCTTTACTATTGTTTCAACTAATTTGCCCAGTACTGACATTAGACTTACCGGTCTGTAATTGCCAGGATCATCTCTAGAGCCTTTCTTAAATATTGGCATTACATTAGCTATGTAATTCCAGCCCTTATTTAATATTCCGGCCCTTATTTCACCACCCAGACACTAGACTTTATGATGAGTGGTTATTGAAAACCAATTTGGTTATTGAAAACCAAAAACAAAGGGTTCTTCTGATCTCAAGAGATCAGCCATATAGCCAGGTCAATATATAACTCAGAGAGTTAATAATGGTTAATAGATCATATACATACAAGTACTTGCAAAGTCCTTATATCAGGTTTGTAGCAGTGAATGAATAAACTGCTAGCTTGTAAAGTCTCTCTGGTAACTTCCAAAAGATTTGAAGATCCTCAGTCTATTGTTCAAAATGTTCCTTTTAATTGTAAATGCAGTCCAGAGAATCAAGGCAGAAAAGAGGCAAAATGGAGATACCTCAAGGATCTTTTATACCCTTTGCCATGTGCCTGGAAATGTACTGGCTTAAACAAAGCTCACAGCCCAGGTGCATGGAAAGTTACTGGTTCAAGATGGAGTTCAGGGTCATATGAGCATATCACATGTCTTTATATGCTTTGATGACTAACAGGGGCAGCCATTACCCATATACTTGCTGAGGCATCCACAGGAAGGCTTAATGGGCAGGATGAGTTTCTTCTATGGCCCATTGTTAGAGTGAAGTGTCCTTAATGGGCCATCAAGTTTGAAAAGTCCATTCAGAATGGGCTGGTGAGACTGGAAGTAAACACCCGTTACCCCAGGAACAAACACATTTGAGATACAGATACATAGCCAATATTCATAACTTCACAAACGGTGATGATACATGGATTTGAACAGGATAATCTTATTTAGCAAATCATAACTTTTCCATTGACACCTTACATGACATACTTTGTACAAGAGTTGCATTGTATAACAGTGGCAATATCAATTTTATAAGTGGTCATATTCAACCATACAGCATCACACCAACCTTAACTCTGTCCCACAGTGGTTCTTTCTATATGTAATATGCAGGTAGGTTGTGTGCTGGTGAGAACTGTAGGGGCTCTAATTAAAGCTGTGCTGTGTCTTCCTATAAAGGTAGAAAGCTGAAAGTCACAGTTCAGTTAGTTTCAGAGAAGACAGGTGGTAGCAGATGTGGCTGCTCCAGGAAATGCTGAACTGCAGACCACATTTGACTAAAAACCAATCGTTGATCCATGTGGTCTCTAAAAATCCTGATTTCTTCATTCAAGATACTCCTGGCAAATTATATTCTTGAAACAAGCGCAGAAGTTGCGTAATCCTATTTAATTTAAAGCCTACGCGCAGAATTTAAAACTCTATATTAAACTGACTAAACCACTAAAAGGGGAAATGAATTTTTATTTCTCCTGAAGCTATCCTTTAGGATTGAGGAAGAGTCATAAAGTTAATGGGGAAGGTGTTCCCTGTGTAATAGCAACAAAGCTATTCAGTTACACTGGCCCCACAAAGCCACCGGGTAATTTAAAATAATAGAACATCAGAAAACAGATTAGCTTGTTTCCCTGTAATTTACAGACATAAAAGGGAAGTGACATGGTAATTATAGACAAATCATAAACCTAATTTTTTTAAGTTGTTTCAGCAGATTTCTTTATTGCTATTAATGTGTCGAAAGGGAACAAGGAACATCAAGTCAAGGGTTTTGTTCAAATTTGAAACAGGCAGAAGAAAAGTTGTAGGCCAAGGGTAGCTGATGAACTATATGTAAGCAGTGTCTGCTGAATTCTTCCCCGATAGCTATCTGGGTGGGGGAGAGACTTCATGAGCAATCTGTATTTACTTGAACACACCTACTCTGCTTAGATATTCAGCAGATAGAGCGGTGTGCTGCTCACAATGATCAGCTTTGGCTGGTGTTGGGTTACAAATCATCTTAGTACTGAATGCAGGGGTAGTGAAATGCTGTTACCAATGTTGGCATTATTGTGAATAAAGGGGAGCAGAACTGTGCTTAACCTGTCCCAAATGAGGGGGTCGCCCTCAGCTGAAAGCACCTCATTAAGTCAGGGCTCAAATGCCAGAGCCCTGTGAAAAGTAAGAGAAGTGGACATGTGTCCCAGGCAGGAGGTTGCAAACCCTCTCCAAGGGTCCACTCTAGACTGGTTTAACCTCTTGTGGTACTTGCTTCCTCTCACTTTCTACCATAGCACAAAGGTGCTCAGAAACTACAATGATGAAGACCAAATAAATACCCAGGTAGATATTTACTCAGGTATTTCTTCCTCCTCATCACCACAATAATTTATTTCCCAGGGGAATCTATGTGTCATGGGCTGGGGTCTAATGGTATGGATAATTCATTTTACCACCTGGAGAGAATAACAAATATGGCCTATGATGTCCATATGCCAGGGCAGTGAGATACTTAATTGTTTGAATATATTTATGCAGTTAAATGTTACATTGCAATTATTATTGCATACGTTGCCTTTGTTGTTAGAACTAGTCATTCAACCCAGGAGGTCAGACTAGATGATCATGATGGTCCCTTCTGGCCTATGAAGTCTATGACTTCAGCAAGACACAAAAGACCGTGCCTGCCTCATTGCAGTCAGTAAGACAGTTCATGTGCTTAAAGAGGAACATGAATTGAGAGCCATATCTGACCCTCTTTCTACAAACCAAACTGCCATTGACATCAATGGGAGCATTGTGTGTGTGTGGGGAGGAGTGTTGGTGTCACAAGGGCAGGATATGGACTTTGACTTTTAACATGTTCTTTGTTGTTTTGCCAACACCCTTCATTTCATTGCTTCTGCTTTTCTTGCAGACTTCACTGCTGAACTGGTGTCAAAACTGATGTGGAAAAAAATGAAGCAGTGTAGTGGTCATTGCATAAGCAAGAGTGTGGTTCCTTTGCCCTCACTTTAAAATATATGTGCTTAAAGAAAGGCCCCTCTTTTCTCAACTTGATAGTGGGAGAGAAACATCTGCTCCTACTGTGTCCGGCATGTACATGAAGATCTTAACAAAAAGCTTTAGTAACTGCAGTCATAGTAGTACAAAGGGGAAGTGTGCTCTTTAGGAAGCTACAATAAAATGACACTTGGAACATTAAGAAAATAACTTCCTTTTTTGAGGTATTTTGATCAATCAGTTGCATTCAAAGTTACAGTGAAGCACTATATGAAAGTTTTATATCCCTCAGTTAATAGTGATCCAGATTACTCATTGCATCAAAGTTAGTTTTTCATTTGGTGCAGTTAGTTTATAGGTCTGAGCCACTCTTACACACTGGCAGAAATGTCAACATACTGAATTGTAGCTGATGAAACTACACTGATTTAAAAAAAAAAGTGTAAATGAGATGAGAAGCAAACTGCAGAGGCCCAGTAGCTTTAATTTGCCAAGCATGGCTTTTCTGTACATGGATAATCCAAGTCACATATGCCAGATACATTCCTTTCACGCTGGTCTAAGCTCATTCATGTCAGTAGGATCACTCCTGACTTGTATTGGTGTGAACGGGGAAACAGGCCCACTGCGTATTGGAGGTTTATACTGTTAGTCAGGATGTGTTTAACTAGCTATTCAGAGTAAGAACCTATGATATGTGGATGAACAGCTGCAGAGGAAAACCAGTGCTGTTCATTTCCGAAAGACTGGAAAAAGGCTAATGTAGTGCCCATCTTTAAAAAAGGGAAGAAGGAGGATCCTGGGAACTACAGGCCAGTCAGCCTCACCTCAGTCCCTGGAAAAATCATGGAGCAGGTCCTCAAGGAATCAATTCTGAAGCACTTAGAGGAGAGGAAACTGATTGGGAACAGTCAGCATGGATTCACCAAGGGCAAGGCATGCCTGACTAATCTAATTGCCTTCTATGATAAGATAACTGGCTCTGTGGATGAAGGGAAAGCAGTGGATGTGTTGTTCCTTGACTTTAGCAAATCTTTTGACACTGTCTCCCACAGTATTCTTGCCAGCAAGTTAAGGAAGTATGGGCTGGATGAATGGACTATAAGGTGGATAGAAAGCTGGCTAGATTGTCGGGCTCAACGGGTAGTGATTAATGGCTCCATGTCTAGTTGGCAGCCGGTATCAAGTGGAGTGCCCCAAGGGTCGGTCCTAGGGCCGGTTTTGTTCAATATCTTCATAAATGCTCTGGAGGATGGTGTGGATTGCACCCTCAGCAAGTTTGCATATGACACTAAACTGGGAGGAGAGGTAGATACGCTGGAGGGTAGGGATAGGATACAGAGGGACCTAGACAAATTGGAGGATTTGGCCAAAAGAAATCTGATGAGGTTCAACAAGAACAAGTGCAGAGTCCTGCACTTAGGACGGAAGAATCCCATGTGGAGCTACAGACTAGGGACCGAATGGCTAGGCAGCAGTTCTGCAGAAAAGGACCTAGGGGTTACAGTGGATGAGAAGCTGGATATGAGTCAACAGTGCCATTGCTGCCAAGAAGGCCAATGGCATTTTGGGATGTATAAGTAGGGGCATTGCCAGCAGATCGAGGGACGTGATCGTTCCCCTCTATTCGACACTGGTGAGGCCTCATCTGGAGTACTGTGTCCAGTTTTGGGCCCCACACTACAAGAAGGATGTGGAAAAATTGGAAAGAGTCCAGTGGAGGGCAACAAAAAAGACCCCCCACCCCACTCTCCTGCTGGTAATAGCTTATCTAAAGTGATCACTCTCCTTACAGTGTGTATGATAATCAAGTTGGGCCATTTCCAGCACAAATCCAGGTTTTCTCACCTTCCCCCCCGCCCCCCACAAACCCACTCTCATGCTGGTATTACCTACAGGAGAGTGGGGTGGGGGGGAGGTATTTTTTCATGCTTTGTGTGTATAGAAAGATCTTCTACACTTTTCACAGTATGCATCCGATGAAGTGAGCTGTAGCTCATGAAAGCTTATGCTCAAATAAATTGGTTAGTCTCTAAGGTGCCATAAGTACTCCTTTTCTTTTTGCAAATACAGACTAACACGGCTGTTACTCTGAAAACTACCTACACGGGTGCTTATCTCAGTTCCTCAGCACCTGAGTGTCTCTGGATTAAGTTTAGAAGTGTGAGCAACAAGAGTGATGTAGTGGTGGGAGTCTGCTATAGACCACCGAACCAGGGGGATGAGGTGGATGAGGCTTTCTTCCGGCAGCTCGCAGAAGCTACTAGATCGCACACCCTGGTTCTCATGGGTGGCTTTAATTTTCCTGATATCTGCTGGGAGAGCAATACAGCGGTGCATAGACAATCCAGGAAGTTTTTGGAAAGCATAGGGGACAATTTCCTGGTGCAAGTGCTAGAGGAGCCAACTGGGGGGAGCTTTTCTTGACCTGCTGCTCACAAACCGGGAAGAATTAGTAGGGGAAGCAAAAGTGGATGGGAATCTGGGAGGCAGTGACCATGAGTTGGTTGAGTTCAGGATCCTGACACAGGGAAGAAAGGTAAGCAGCAGGATATGGACCCTGGACTTCAGGAAAGCAGACTTCGACTCCCTCAGGGAACGGATGGGTAGGATCCCCGGGGGACTAACATGAAGGGGAAAGGAGTCCAGGAGAGCTGGCTGTATTTCAAGGAATCCCTGTTGAGGTTACAGGGACAAACCATCCCGATGTGTCAAAAGAATGGTAAATATGGCAGGCGACCAGCTTGGCTTAATGGTGAAATCCTAGCGGATCTTAAACATAAAAAAGAAGCTTACAAGAAGTGGAAGGTTGGACATATGACCAGGGAAGAGTATAAAAATATTGCTCGGGCATGTAGGAATGAAATCAGGAGGGCCAAATCGCACCTGGAGCTGCAGCTAGCGAGAGATGTCAAGAGTAACAAGAAGGGTTTCTTCAGGTATGTTGGCAACAAGAAGAAAGTCAAGGAAAGTGTGGGCCCCTTACTGAATGAGGGAGGTAACCTAGTGACAGAGGATGTGGAAAAAGCTAATGTACTCAATGCTTTTTTTGCCTCTGTCTTCACTAACAAGGTTAGCTCCCAGACTGCTGCGCTGGGCATCACAACATGGGGAGTAGATGGCCAGCCCTCTGTGGAGAAAGAGGTGGTTAGGGATTATTTAGAAAAGCTGGACGTGCACAAGTCCATGGGGCCGGACGAGTTGCATCCGAGAGTGCTAAAGGAATTGGTGGCTGTGATTGCAGAGCCACTGGCCATTATCTTTGAAAACTCGTGGCGAACGGGGGAAGTCCCGGATGACTGGAAAAAAGGCTAATGTAGTGCCAATCTTTAAAAAAGGGAAGAAGGAGGATCCTGGGAACTACAGGCCAGTCAGCCTCACCTCAGTGCCCGGAAAAATCATGGAGCAGGTCCTCAAAGAATCAATCCTGATGCACTTACATGCGAGGAAAGTGATCAGGAACAGTCAGCATGGATTCACCAAGGGAAGGTCATTCCTGACTAATCTAATCGCCTTCTATGATGAGATTACTGGTTCTGTGGATGAAGGGAAAGCAGTGGATGTATTGTTTCTTGACTTTAGCAAAGCTTTTGACACAGTCTCCCACAGTATTCTTGTCTGCAAGTTAAAGAAGTATGGGCTGGATGAATGCACTATAAGGTGGGTAGAAAGTTGGCTAGATTGTCAGGCTCAATGGGTAGTGATTAATGGCTCCATGTCTAGTTGGCAGCCGGTGTCAAGTGGAGTGCCCCAAGGGTCGGTCCTAGGGCCGGTTTTGTTCAATATCTTCATAAATGATCTGGAGGATGGTGTGGATTGCACCCTCAGCAAGTTTGCATATGACACTAAACTGGGAGGAGAGGTAGATACGCTGGAGGGTAGGGATAGGATACAGAGGGACCTAGACAAATTGGAGGATTGGGCCAAAAGAAATCTGATGAGGTTCAATAAGGATAAGTGCCTGCACTTAGGACGGAAGAACCCCATGCACAGCTACAGACTAGGGACCGAATGGCTAGGCAGCAGTTCTGCGGAAAAGGACCTAGGGGTGACAGTGGACGAGAAGCTGGATATGAGTCAGCAGTGTGCCCTTGTTGCCAAGAAGGCCAATGGCATTTTGGGATGTATAAGTAGGGGCATAGCGAGCAGATCGAGGGATGTGATCGTCCCCCTCTATTCAACATTGGTGAGGCCTCATCATGTGTCCATTTTTGGGCCCCACACTACAAGAAGGATGTGGATAAATTGGAGAGAGTCCAGCGAAGGGCAACAAAAATGATTAGGGGTCTGGAACACATGACTTATGAGGAGAGGCTGAGGGAACTGGGATTGTTTAGTCTGCAGAAGAGAAGAATGAGGGGGGATTTGATATCTGCTTTCAGCTACCTGAGAGGTGGTTCCAGAGAGGATGGTCCTAGACTATTCTCAGTGGTAGAAGAGGACAGGACAAGGAGTAATGGTCTCAAGTTGCAGTGGGGGAGGTTTAGGTTGGATATTAGGAAAAACTTTTTCACTAGGAGGGTGGTGAAACACTGGAATGCGTTACCTAGGGAGGTGGTAGAATCTCCTTCTTTAGAAGTTTTTAAGGTCAGGCTTGACAAAGCCCTGGCTGGGATGATTTAATTGGGGATTGGTCCTGCTTTGAGCAGGGGGTTGGACTAGATGACCTCCTGAGGTCCCTTCCAACCCTGATATTCTATGATTCTATGATTCAATGGGGGTTATGTCATGGCCCATGGGAGAAATCATAGCCCCATTGAAGTCAATGCTAAGATTCCCATTGACATCAGTGGGACCAGGATTTCACTGTGTGGGCATACAGAGAAGAGCCCCTGCTGCTGTGTCTTCATCAAGAGGATGCTGGAGTGCTGCTTGCTTGAAACATGTAAAGAGACACAAGAATGGAGAGAGAGAACAGGTTGGCCACGTTAAAGCTAGTAAATGCAGATTCATTCCCTCCAGGGAGTCTGGTTTTGCACTATGGTCCAAAACATGAGTTTTGCCATCCAAGCTGAGTGCCCCTATATAAAAATGAAGACGCTTTACATGGTGTAGTCTAGACTCTTACCTCTGGTGCACCTTCTTGTGTCAGGGTGCAGTCACCATCTTTGCCCATCCTGATTCCACAATGATCTGCTTTTTCCATGGCCTAGCCCTCAGGCCAGGTCATCTCTCAGGCAGTTCCTCTTCTGGGGTAAACAGAAAAGTCCAAAACCAAGAAAGCCCAAAGTCTAATGGTCTCCAAGCCCATCCTTTGGTCTTTGTCTGAGATTCATAGATCTTGTCTCGTTACTCTTGATGCCTGTACTTCCCCTCATGATCCAGGGAAGTGGTAGGGGAACCCAGGCCCACTCTTTCCTCTGGGTTCTAGCCCAGGCACCCTGTTTTAGGCAGCTAAGGACTGTTCTTTCAATCCCTTGACCACTTCCCTGGGCTGCTCCTACCTTTGCCCTGTTTGTCAATGTCTTCACCAGATCTACAGGCTCTTTCATCTCCACCTTGGACTTGTAGTTCCTCACAGCTTCTTCTCAGCCAGCTACAGAGGCACGTCCTCAGAGATGCTCACAGACCCTCTGACAGCAGCTGGGAGTAGTCCCTGTGTCTCTCAACTTAAGGGCCCAATATCTCCCTCCTCCAGGCAGGAGCCTGTCTTTCAGCCCTCCGTCTAGGGCTGGGGTTGTATTTCAGGTAGTCTCTCTGCTGCTCACTTTGGGACAAACAATATCTCCCTCCTTCAAACAGGAGTTCCCCTGCTGTCCTCTTCCATAGAGCTGGGGGTAGTGGTTTAGGTCAGCTACAAAGCCTTAACCAGTTTAATCTTCAGCTGAGCACCCTTTCCCAATTAGCCCACCCCACCCCACCCCACCAGCTTAGAGACTCAGCAGGCAGATTTCCCTACTGCCCTACTTTGTGGTGGAAGGAGACAACATATATGCTAGTCCCTGTCTCCCAGGTCATTCCCAATTGGCTGGGTGAGAGGGGAGTGTTGCCCTCCACTCTGCAAGGCGCCAGGTCCTAGGCCCATAAAGAAGCAGTGACTGACTTTCTTCCAAAGACTACTTATTCCCAGGACCATCTCCTCTCCTCTATTACCTCTTATTTCCCAGGTCTTTATATACCCCCCCAAAAAACTCTCCCAAAACCTTAAAGGACCATGCCACATGACCAGGGGTGGGCTGACTGTGAGGCACTAATACCCTTAAGGGGCAGACTACACCATAACATATAGACTGTGGATTATTGGGAGCATCATGACAAAAATAAAAGAATTGGCACATGCCTTGAGCCCTCCCTATCCAAGGGTGTCAGTTAGCCAAGGAGCTGAGAGCCAGTGCCAGGCAAAGTTTTCACTGGTTTGGTTCACATGCAGGTTGACATGGTCTCCGCCTGCAGAAGGGTCCAATCCAATTGGAAATGCCACGAAAAGTCAGTGTGATAATCACAGGGTAAAGGAGAACTGAAAGAAGGAGGTTAATGAAAATAGGCACATGTAGTTACATCATTAGTTTCAAGAAGTGTCTTTTAAATAAACAAAAAAGTTCTCTCTGTTTCCCACCCTGCACCCGTAGCCATTGGTCCAGATCATCCCTCTCACATCTCCTATGCGTTTTGAAGGTTCCCTCCACAATCCTAAGAGCTAGGATTTTGGGGCCAGGATCTCAGCTGGTATAAGGCAGCACAGCTCCATTGAAGTCAGTGGAGCTAGACCAGTTTGCATCAGCTGAGGATCTGGCCCTGTGTGTTTATTGCAGATTTAGGAAACAAACTGCAGGCTGATGGCTTGCTTATGTATCAGAAAAACATAACAGCAATTCAGTAGTGGTCTTGCTATCTAAGGTGCTGCAACAGGCTATTCATGTCACTGGATAGGCTTGTGGAGCTGAGCAGATGGTGACCTGCAGTTTTCCAGGGAACAAACCCACTGCCAGTGATAGAAGGAGTGATGTAATGGCACCATGTGGAAAGAGCAAACTAGCAGGCAGTTCATTTGTTATAAGAACTGTCTGAAACACAGCTTAGGAGTGACTGAGAAAATGTTATTAAAAGGAACATGCAGACAGAACCAGCATGAGACTGCGACAGGCACAAAGAATTAAGCAGCACTAAATTACTTGAAGGCATCCCAATGAAACGAAAATTAATATCCCTACCAAGAGACAGTCATGCTATTAAGTTTAATTAGGCCTAAATCAGTTCTTAGGGAGACATCCTGTTTAAAGACTTCTCACATAAAAAGAGTACTGTACATTTGAAACAGGCTGGTAACAGTCACACAGACCCGTATGATTTCTCATTGAAAGTACATGTAGATCTTGGCTCTAGTTATTATTGCCTTCTGTTTTTAAGGCCTTGTCTTCACTGCTGAGTTAACTAGAGTTATAATTCAAGTCCTGTTCACATATAAAACTCCTTTAACTCATATTTGGTGGTACTTTTAACCAGTGCTTAATTTGTAATGAAAAAGGTGCCGGGGCTCAAGCAGTTTTTTTACTTTCATAACTGATGTGGCAAGCCCAGAGGTGCCTGGGCTATAGGCTCAGCCCCGGCACAAATTAAGCACTGCTTTTAACTCAAGTTGACTAGCCTGTCAGAAAGTATAGGCTACAGCTCGAGTTAGCTCAACTCATCAGCTGCTAACACAAACAATCCATAAAAAAACAACAACAAGGACTCCTTGTGGCACCTTAGAGACTAACAAATTTATTTGGGCATAAGCTTTTGTGCGCTAGAACCCACTTCATCAGATGCTTGGAGTGGAAAATACAGGAGCAGGTATAAATACATGAAAAGATGGGAGTTGCCTTACCAAGTGTGAGGTCAGTCTAATGAGACAATTCAATTAACAGTAGGATACCAAGGGAGGAAAAATAACTTTTGAAGTGGTAATGAGAGTGGCCCGTTTCAAACAAACAAAAAAAAAGGAGTAATTGTGGCACCTTAGAGACTAACCAATTTATTTGAGCATAAGCTTTCATGAGCTACAGCTCACTTCATCGGATGCATACCGTGGAAACTGCAGCAGACTGCTGCAGTTTCCACGGTATGCATCCGATGAAGTGAGCTGTAGCTCACGAAAGCTTATGCTCAAATAAATTGGTTAGTCTCTAAGGTGCCACAATTACTCCTTTTCTTTTTGCGAATACAGACTAACACGGCTGTTACTCTGAAACCGTTTCAAACAGTTGACAAGAAGGTGTGAGTAACACTAGGAGGAAATTAGGTTTAGGTTTTGTAATGACCCAAGCACTCCCAGTCTTTATTCACGCCTAATTTCTGCAGTGTGACCCGTGCTCACCTGAGCTAGACTAAGGCCCTGTCTACACTACGACTTCTGTCGGCAAAACTTATGTTGCTCAGAGGTGTGAAAATACACCCCCCCCCCAAGCGGCATAAGTTTTGCCAATATAGGTGGTAGTGTGCACAGCGTTATGTTGCCAGGAGAGCTTCTCCTACCAACATAGCTACCACCACTTGTGTAGGTGGTTTTAGTATGTCAGTGAAAGAGCTCTCTCCCGTTGGCATAGAGCGGCTACATGAGCAATCTTACAGCAGCGGAGCTGCATTGGTACAGCTGTGCCACTGTAAGCTCGCTCGTGTAGACATGACCTAACTTGAGAGGAGTTCACTGCAGAGCTAACTGGAGTTATCTATGACTGAGTTAACACCAGGCCTAAGAGAAGATGCAGCAAAATGAAAAGAAAAGATAAGTACAAGTGCAGTGTGGTCTAGCGGATAGAACTCTGAACTGAGTCAGAAAATGTGGTTGTTCTTCCTGGGTTTGCCACAGACCTGCTTTGTGAACCTTGGTCAAGTGACTTCACTTCTCTGTGCCTCTATTTTTCCCTCCCACCCTTCACCATGTATATTTAGATTCCAAGCTGTTCAGGAAAGAAGCTGTTTCTCACTATTGTTTGTCAAGTACACTATACAAATATAAATAATTAAAAAAGAACGAGAGATGCTGTACAAAATGGTCTCCTCCTGAAGGTACAAGAGATGTATCCCTTCTGGGAACATAAAGTAGTAGGTTCACCTGATGACTAGACCTGTGAGGAGAAAAGTAAATCTGTCTCATGGACGATTTCAATATTTGGTCTTGTTCCAATTCAGAACGAAAACCCAAAATTCCGAAATTCCCCATGAAAGGCCAGGGAGCCTTTATGAAAAGGCCAGGAGTTCTGGGGAAGTCCAGGCTGGCAGGCGAGCCACTGCGGAGCAGAACAGGTGAGCTGCCAAGAAACCATGGAGGATTCCGAAACCTGGGTTCTGTTGGAACTTAGTCACAAATGCTGCAATGAAACGTTTAGACTGGGTGGGGCAAAATTGACAAATCCCAATGAAAAAGTGTTTTGTCAGAATTTTTTCTGACCTGCTCTACTTATTAAGGGTTTCCAGACTGTTCTGTGCAGTCATATGGTCTGAATTGCTATTGAAAGAGCCTAGTTAGAGACGTGTTACCTTCACATACCTTTCTCATGGTAAGCTCAGTATGTTTCAATCTAATCAAGGCTATTCTTACCAGGGCCTGTTTATCAAAAGCATAGCTTAAGATCAAAAAGGAACCCTGGTAGACTTTCATATTCATTTTGCCTGATTACAGCATGCATTGTTTCTTAACAGAGTTGAGCTAAAGTTGTATATTGTCTATTTCTGTAATGTTTTCAGTATTTGTTATGATTGATTTCTTACTCATTCTAGGTCTCATATTTTTGTTTGTTTTCTGTATAGACAGATTGTCCAGGTCTAGCCTCCTAATTAGGTAGAGTCTCTGCATTTTACATATATGGACGCTCTTAATGACTGAACAACAGGCTTTCATGATGAATGATTTCATTCTTAATCTGTTTTTATCAGTATTTTATCTTAGTAAAGTATAGAATAACAAAAGAGTAGTCTAAATATATAGACAAGTGTGTTTTTAAAAGTAAATAAGGCTTTTTCTTGGAAGAGAGACTCAGTGGATAACTATAAATTTAGGGAGTGTCTAAAAAAAACCAAACCCCAAGACAAACAGAACTGTAATCCCGCATATATCCAATAAACCACAAACAGCTCCAATTTAAATATACGGAGCTGAAGTCTGATTTCAATGCAATGCCTGTTAGAACAATATTAGTATTACAGAATTATGGACTGAAAAGTTCAGAGATAACTCCAGCTGACCTGAAATTTCACATTAGTAAAAAAATGTAAAGCTTAAAATAAGACAGGTTAAATATGTCTGTCTGTCCTTGAGCAACTTTAGCTCATGTGTTAAGAAGGTAGACAGTGTTATCACAATAGCAGACACTGGGACTTCTGAGTTATGTAACAGGAAGGAAATAATATTTTTTTGTCCAATGAAAAAAATAGAAAGATTTGCCCACCCTGATGCTAAAAATGCAGAATAATTATCAGCTGAGGCAAGTGCACTTCTGAACTAAACATAAATAAACACACTGGACACCACAATAAGTTCTTTTTTCAAATCCATTTTATTATACAAAAACAGGTGACTCTTTGGTCAAGTACAAAGTTGAAAAGCCAGTGAAAGTGATGAGAATGGAGACAGTTCTTTTTTTACTCAAGTCTCATTATGTTTTGCAGTCATCTCTTCTGTTTCTAGTTCATTGATTAAAACAGTCACAGTATGTAGATTTTTGCCCCTTGACTTTCTGGAGTCAAAAATGGGATAATTTTCAAAGGTGTCTAGATTGTAATTGGACACTTCATGGGTGTGAGCTTGAGAGGTGCCGAGTACCCACTGACTGGGTGTTAAGGATGCTCAGCTCCTCTCAGGAATTTGTCCCTAGTTATTGTCAAAATATGTATAACTGAAGAAAGATACTGTTATGAGGAATTATTCCAGTTCAGTTAAATATAGTTCTGTGATCACATCTTTTTTTTCTATTAAATCGTTTAAGACCTTCTTTATTCTGTCTTCTCTGGCTCTGTGTCCTCTGCACCTCCATAGTAAATCTTGGCCTTGAACTCCCCCCACCCCACCAGTGGTGCTGGAACAAATTTTATAGTGGGAGTGCTGAAGGTGGAAACCATGTATTTGGGGTTTTATTACTGATTCAAGCCAGGGGGTGCGGCAACACCCCCAGCACCCTTAGTTCCAGAACCTGTGCCCTCTGCTCCAAAGCCCTCCCTCTCTTTTCAGTCCTCAGCCCCAGCCCCAGGATTTGATGAAAGTCTTTATCTTCCCCCATCCCCTTCACAAAACATAGTGTTGCCAGATATTGTGAAGGACCATTCCTGCTTTTTGTTACAATAAATAGCTTCCCTGATTATCCGAGGGACAACATCAGGGCTAGTCATATTTTAAAGTGAAGTACTGTATCTGGTAAATGCACACACATCTCATGAGGCTTCTAATTACTTACTTTTAATGAGGCTGCTTGGTGAAGACAGGCAGAAGCTGCTGCTTTCTTCCTATTGCTTACTTTCTTTTTCACTGTGTCAGTAATTCTCGTCTCTGATTCCTTCCCGTCTTTTTTTCCTTCTGAGTTCTGGTTATGTCTGTGCAACTTCAAAGCAATCACTGGTCACTATGAACATTAAAGAGACATCCCAAGTTGTGCTTTGAATCCTAATGCCAACAGGCTTTGACACTTCTATACATGCAATGCACTGATAGCTGTTTAATATTACGGAGTCCTTTCACAACCAGCATAATAAACTTTTTTCTAATATGCATGAAAACATCCCATACATTCTGTTATGCAGTACAGCACACCATACATACACGCTGTTTACACAGTACAACACATCATTGTGACAGTGTATAGCATTATGTTCATCACTTTTACAAAATTATTACAAACTTGGTACAGAGTATGCCTTGTGAGGTATCATTTGAAAACTCATAATCTGCTGAACATTATTGTCCTGGTAAAATATGTGTATCAACCTTGTATGTAAAGTTATATGTTTCTACTGTGTAACATGTTCCAGAGTTAGAAAGACAGGATCAAACCAGTTCTTCAGAGACAGAGACATTAGTACCTGCAGACAGGTATCAATAAAATCAAGTGGATTATCACTTAGTTAAGTGACATTCTCTGGCAGGGGGAAGGTTTGAACAAGAAATTTGCATTTCACCACAAGGATGGTTCAAACCTCACATCCACAAGGGACAGTTTGTCACTAGTTTGTCACTCAACAAGGATGTTTCTAGCACAAGAAATTTAATTATAAAGAGGGGAGAAAATTGCTTGACCTCACTCTCCTCCTTCATCTCTGCTCGTAGCATCAACAACTTTCAAAGAATGGAACTTAGGGTTGGGGAGGTTCTGGCTGGGAGGCTTTTCAGCCAGTATAGACTGCTGTAAGCTTATGGTGAGAAAAATCTTTTGCTTTTAAATTCACTTAATTTGTTAAGTTAGGCAATTAGCTTGCATTTTATCTTTTTATTTCTTTTGTAACCAATCCTGACTTTTATGCCTAATTACCTGTATCCGCTTAAAATATTTCTTTTCTTTCTGCAGTTAATAAACTTATTTTACTGTTTTATCTTAACCAGTGTGTTTGGATTAAAGTGTGTGGGCAATTCCATCTGGGATAACAAGGCTGGTGCATATCATTTTCCCTTGATGAAATGACAGACTTTATATGAGCTTGCATTGTTCAGCAGTGTATTGGACAGTAGAAGATGCACATTTCTGGAGGAAAGTCTGGGACTAGAGAGCTTGTTGGTGTTGTGCTGCAGTTCAATTCATGAGTGGCTAGCTTGTAGCACTCAATATTGTGTAACTGGGAGCAAGCCACATGCTGGAGACTGTGTGTTAACTGGCCAGGAGTGGCTGTTCCCACAGTAAAGCAGTGTAAGAGGCACCCTAGGTTGGAGAACTGGAGTGATGCAGCTATTCAATAGTCCAGATTATACCTGGGGTTATATCACAACCATACATAAATATATTGCATATCCAGCCTTATTCTCCTATACTTTATCCCACTCTTTTCACCACCATTGCCTTTCCCTGCTCCCTTCTGAATCTTTTCCCTCTTTCTCACATACCCAATATCCCCCCTCACTTTCAGCCCTCTTTTGCTCCCCAATAGGCAAAGAAACACAATACCAAAGAGGCCAATTAAAAACCATTTAAGCTGTTCTTCAAGATAAACCAGTTAAATAAGCTGCTATAAAAGAAAACAAGAGTAATTTTTTTTTCTGGAACAGCTGCCAATGAATACAAGTTAATTCTTCAGATGAGACGACACAACTTGCAAAGTTTGGATCCAGATCTGAACTTTCCCAGACTTGAGAGGATGAGGGGTGGGTCCAGGGTGTTGGTCCAGTTGGTCATAGAAAAAGGGCCATGCTATAAAGTTCAGATGCTGATCCCAACTTTCCCAAGATTCAGAAGGTGGACTAGATCTCTGCTTAAAACATTCACCTTCTAAAGCTTTTACTTTTTCCAAGACAGTTTCTCTTTAGCTCCAGTGAGGTTTCTCTCCCAAGCACAAATATGTTCTTATTCATAATTATATGAACACACACATAGGTCAGTAACCAAGAGGACCAGTGTTTAAGAAATAACTAGCTGCCCTTCCAGCCCTAGCTACACAGTTTCTTTTCTTCAAATCTTTCCAGATTTGCCACAAAATTGACAGTTATGTATTATTTATTTGTAGCACAACAGGCGGCAGACAAAATCAGAGTCCTCATTCTGTATTGTATGGAAGGACATGGACCCTTCCCTGAAGAGCTTACATTTTAATTGAAGACAAGACACAATAGGTGTGTAGCAGGGTAGTTACCCTGCTCTGGCCCTGAAGGGGTTAAAGCAGCCCTGGAGAGGGCTGCAGCGAGGGAGAGGAGTGAGAACAGCGAGGGGAAGCTGAGTGAGTAGCTGACCACAGCTGTGGCCAGCTTAATTAGGCCCAGCTGGCCCATATAAGAGGGCAGTGGGCCAGCGTCCAGAGTGGACTCTTCCTCTAGCTGTTGAGGGAGAAGGGCTTGGCTGGCTGGCTGGCTGGCTGGCTGCCTGGCTGCTTAGATGCTAAGCAGGGTACTTAGACTGGAGTAGGGCTAGGGGAAGGCCAGAGGAGCTGGGGAGCTCCAGCCTGGAAACCTCCCAGGCTGCAGGCCTAGTCTTAGGCCAAATAGGTATTGGAGTTGCAGGGGGTAGGTGGAGGCAGCAGGCCCAAACCCCCCTTGCCTGTGATGAGTGGCAAGTATGCTGCAGTTGGCTGCAGTGAATGGGGCTAGATGGTGACTGGCAGTAGCCCTATACTGAGGCAAAGTGGGGATGGGAGTTGAGGGTTCCCTGGGGAGGGGAGACCCAGTGAGATTGTGGGGTACTGCAAGGGTGTAGAACCCAGAGGAAAGGGGCACTGGAGTCCAGGAGGGACTTGGCCTTCAGAGGGTGCTCTGGAGCTGGAAACAGAGCTAATTCCCAGGAACCAGCAGGAGGTGCTGTAGGGGTGAGTCCCATCCCATTACAAAGTTTGTAATACATAGGAGGGAATGTGAGTGTAACAATATGAGCACTTGCTTACAGAGACCAGTTATCTGGCCAATTCAGTGCTTCCAAATTTTTTTAGAGTAGCTTTTTAAAAAACTATACAATGAGCCCTCTTTCCAAGGACACACTGTGCATTGCCAGTCATGCTGCTTGTACAGAGCACCATCCTGGGGATTTCACTGGAGCAGACTACAAATCAATTTACCTTGTATGTGTAGTTGTCTTTGTGAATGCTGAAACTGGGAAGGAAAAGAGTCAGCTTGACCACTTCCCACCCAACAAATGCAGGTGTGTTCCCTATAGTGTGTTGGTTCTTCTCTAGTTTGTCTAATTCAGCTTTAAATGGCTTAAGTGATAGTCTCCAAGGAAAATTTTGGAAGCCCTATTTCATAATCTCCATGACCTGTTTATTTCATCTGAAATTCTGAAAGCGTCCCTAAAATAATATGAAAGCAAATTGAATTATGGTGGTTTTCCAAAGGCATGGTTACAGATAACTTTTAAGAGGAAAAAAGTCTAAGATGTAGTAGAAGCCTTTTTTTAGGAGACTGACTTTTTGCAAGGTCCATTCAAGGACTTGGATACGGCTGTACATAGAGGCAGTTTGCTGTTTCCCAGGCCTTTGCTTAAACTGCTATGAGTTCTGCCTTATTATTTCTACCCCTATTCTCCAAGTGCTTGTGAAGAGCTCTTTGTGTCAGTCCTGGGGGTGTGTGGAATAGTTGCTTTCAGAGGGTTTTGCGTTGGAGGCAGTATCCATGTGGTAAATCACAGACGCATGTTTTTATGTTATGTATACGTAAAGAAATAAATAACAATAAGCATGGATTTGTCAAGAATAAATCATGTCAAACCAACCTAATAGCTTTTGTTGACAGGGTCACAAGCACTGTAGATTGAGGGGGGGAAGCTGTAGATGTGGAATATCTTGCCTTTAGTAAGGCTTTTGGTATTGTCTCACATGCCCTTCTCATAAACAAACTAGGGAAATACAACCTAGATGGAGCTACTATAAAGCAGGTGCATATGTGTTTGGAAAACCATTCCCAAAGAGTACTTATCAGTCAAGCTAGGAGGGCATATTGAGTGGGAGCAGTTCTGGGTCCAGTTCTGTTCAATATCTTCATCGATGATTTAGATAATGGCAGAGAGTAAACTTATAAAGTTTGTGGACAATACAAAATTGGAGGGGTTGCAAATACTTTGGGGGATAGGATTAAAATTCGAAATGGTCTGAAGTAAATAGGATGAAATGCAATAAGAATATATGCAAAGTACTCCACTTAGGAAGGAACAATCCATTGCACACATACAAAATGGGAAATGACTGCCTTGGAAGGAGTACTCTAGAAAGGGATCTGGGAGTCATAGTTGATCACAAGCTAAATATGAGTCAACAGTGTAACACTTTTTTTTTTTTTTTTTGCTGCAATATTCTGGGATGTAGTAGCAGGAGTGTTGTAAGCAAGACACAAGAAGTAATTCTGCTCTACTCCATCCTGATTAGGGTTCAACTGGAGTATTGTGTTCAGTTCTGGGCAACACATTTCAGGAAAGATATGGACAAATTGGAGAAAGTCCAGAGAAGAGCAATAAAAATGATTAAAGATCTAGAAAACATGACCTATGGGAGAAGATTGGAACAAGTGAGTTTGTTTCTTCTGGAGATGAGAAGACTGAGAGGGGACATAACACTTTTCAAGTACCTAAAAGATGGAAGGAGAAAAATAATTCTCCTTAACCTCTGAGGACAGGACTGGAAGCAATGGGCTTAAATTGCAGCAAGGACAGTCTAGGTTGGACATTAGGAAAAACTTCCTAACTGTCAGGTGGCTAAGCAGTGGAATAAATTGCCCTGGAAGGTTGTGGAATCTCCATCTCTGGAGATTTTTTTTTTTTTAAGAACATCACAGGCCATGGAACCTAATCCACTCTCTCCTGTAATAGACCCCTAACCACTGGTTGTGGAATCTCCATCACTGGAGATTTTTAAGAGCAGGTTAGACAAACATCTGTCAGAGATGGTCTAGATAATACTTAGTCCTGCCATGAATGTAGGGGACTGGACTAGATGACCTCTTGAGGTCCCTTCCAGTCCTATGATTCTATGTTACTATAATCATGCCAAATTGACTTTGCTCTTGAAGCTATGGGGTCAAAGCTGCAGTCCTTACTCTTGCAAGTAGTCTAATTAGTCTTCAGACAGAAATCAGGCAAGTAAGCCACATCTAACAGCACACCTAACAGACTGAGCCCTACAGGCAAGATAGGCAGGGAGATACCTAGTTTGAGTATCTCAAGAGGGCTTCAGTGTGAACCAAATAGCTGGCCATCAGGACTGAGGTGGCTGTGCACATACTCACATGTACGTAGTTTCCTAAGGACTCTTTAAGTGGCAACTTGGTGCCTAGATACCTAACTCAGTTTTAGCACTGAGACTTAGGCACCTAAGTGTCTTAGGCCTTGCAATGCTGAGAGAAGCAAGGCCTAAATACCTTTATAAATCTAGGCCTATGTTATTACGTTAAAGGAGAACACGCAGGCTGAAAATTTTCTCCAGGCATTAATTCACATAGCAAACCAGCTTCTGAATGCCCAGCCCCAACATTCCAGGGTAGAGCCTATAGGCCTAACCACAGAGGAAGGACAGAGCCTGTTGGACGGAACATTTCCAGGTTAAGCTCAGCCAGCCAGACCCATTAACATGCATTGACCGAGGGGAAGAAATAGCGAACCTATATCACTAGGAGTAATAGCCTTGGAGGAAGTAACTGAGACCACAAACCAACTGAAGAGTTGTAAAGCATCCATCTATGATAAGATAGATGCTGAAATGTTAACAGCTGGAGAGCAAGTGATGGTGAAATACATGTGCAGGCTGTATAGAATGGTTTGGGAAAAGGACATCTCTCCTAAAGACTGGAGAAGAGGTATAATCTGTAAAAGCCCTAAAACAAGGCAAGGCTCTCCTCCTGTCTTTTTCCGCACACGCATATGAAACCCTCAGATGCTCACCTTGTAACCCCATGTGTGTTTTATTTTCAGTGTTCCCTACCACCTGTACATTGTTGTGGAGCACCTTATTTAGAACAGCGTGTCATCCTCCGCCCTCTCCATCAAGGATCAGAGAAGTAGGAGATCTCTCCCTCAGAGTTCTCTTGTGGGATTGACTCTGAGAGCCTGGTTCTCTCACTGTCTTTCCCCTCCACTTCCTTCCTATGCCTTTTCTACTCTGTAGGCTAATGTGTTAATTAGCTTGGTAGCTCTCTCCAGCCCATCCCCCAGCTATCGGTTAGGCACTGTTATCATTGTTGGATTTACTTCCAGGCAACCAATTGGAGGTACAGTGACCATGGTGCTGTTTCAGCTGCTGTTGCCCAGCACTCGGTCACAAGCTTATCTGCAATAAATGGAGAGGGCTGACACTCCTATCTGCACCTCCGCCTGGCCACTTAGCTCCTTCCAGGTGCTGCACCCATCTCTGGTTGTCTCTCCACCCATCATCCTCTCTCACCCTGCAGCCCCTCTAATTCCAGGAGCTACAGCTTCTTCTTTGTGACTTGGCCCTCAAGCCAGGTCACTATGGTTCTCCCCTTCTGGGGCATCAGAGTCTTTCAGGGCAAATTGACCCAGGCAGTCCATTATCCACTGCCTGGTCTGTACCACTTCACCAGATTCCTTTTACTCCAGATTCGTGCTCTAGTTAGTAGCCAAGGTCTGTTCCATCCTGGACCTTGCTGCCTTTTCCTTGAGCCATTCTGTACCTTCAGATTCTCCTCCCTTCCCTGGGTTTGCCAGCCACGCAACTCCCTCCTCCAGGAAGTAACTGTAGGCTACTTGCCTCTACAGCCCCAAACATATCTCCCTTCTACCAGGAAGTGACTATTCAGACTATTTTCCTACAGGCCCTTTCTGCTCTCAGCTCCTGGGCTTTATACAGGCCCCATCTGTTCCTGCCCAGTGGACCCTTATCTCTAATTAATCCCTGTTCCTTGGCTTCTCCTCCAGGTGCAGCCTGGAGAAGAAATTGGCCCTCCTAGCCACCTTAACACCTTCAGGTCTTGTGTGGGGTGAACACTCCATCACAAGCATAAAACAGAAGCTGGTATAGTGGGTCTTTGAATCAGTATGCAGAAGACCAAGACTGTGGAATAAGGGGAGAATGCTGTCAACACTGGCAGATGTGTGATTGATGGATAACGGTATGTAAGAGCTGAGGCTTATCTATCTTGGATGTACAATATCTGATAATAGGCAGCTCACTAAAGAAGTGAAGGCAAGAATCAGTAAAGCCAGTGGATTATTTTCCATTTGTCAAGCTTCTGGAAGAGTAAGAAGATACATCTACACAGTAAAATAGGGTTGTACAACTCTGTTGTCTTTCCAGCACTATTGTACACTTCAGGAATGTGGCAGATGGTGGAAGTAGACAATGGGAAGCTGACTGCCCTCCATCAGTGTTGTCTGCAAGTAATCTTGGGGATTCATTGGAGAGACTGTGTAATCTGTGCAGAACTGCTGCATTGTATGGGCAACAGATGGCAGACTAATTAATTTGACAGAGATGACTACAGTGGTTTGGCCAAGTCATCAGGCTAACCCAAGGCAGAAGCACAAAGTACATCTTAGATTGGATTTCACCTGGAGAGAAGGAAAGGTGTGGAGGACAAAGAATGACCTATGGCAGAATGATTGAAAAGGATGCTGCCATCATGGAGACAATTTATGATGGAATCAAACATCTTGCTCTGGATAGACAGCAGTGGGAAAAAATGTGTTTCCTCATGCGCTACTAGACACACCAGATTGTAATTCTAAACAAAGTCTGTGGGATTGTTCATGAGTGGGAAGTTTACTGTATTACTCACACCTCTTATATGAAAGGCCATAAACCACCACTTTAAGAGACCGATTTCTAGTGTGAAAGTGCAGCTGCTACAAGCTTTAGAGTATCAGATAATTTCATATGACATCAGATAATAGTAGCCCTTTATTGTTTTTATTACACCCAGCAACATGACTCATTTCTGTCTGGAAAAATTAATGTATAACTCTGGTAAAAAGCAGAATGAGAGAGTGAATGGCTGACCTTTTTCTGTAAGGGTCATTCCACCATGGTATTGTTGACCTCCTACCTAGTTTTGTAACTTTGGAGCAGACTTGTTCTAGATCTTGTTATGAAAACCACAATGGTTTAGAATGCAATCTGACAAGCTGGTCTGAATAAAAGGTAGGATGTAGCTACACTGTTTTAAGAGCAAACAAGAAAACAAAATTGCAACTCGGGGCTTTTCTACACTTTAATTTGAAAATTAATTCAGACTAAGGTAAAGTGTGAAGCAAAACCTATTACAGAATAACTCCATGTGCAGAAAAGCCCTCAGGCAGTTCCATCTCTGACCAGGGCAGCACCTGCTCTGACAATGACTAAGAGGAAGGAGGTAGTGGTCCTCTCAATCCTTCTCCTTTACAATCCCCTTCCTTGTAGTAGGTGGTATCAGACAAGTAGTCCCTGACCTCCTCACTGCAGGCAGACTCACAATATGAACAGGTGAGTTCAGGAGCTATTGCTCCCCTGCATGCTAAGTATGGTCTGTTTATAATCTAGCCATATATAAATCCTAAGTATTTGCCAAGTCATACAGTAGATCATAATAAGAAAACATGTGCACCCAAGGCCCCATATTTACATTGCTCAGACTATTAGCAGAACAGTAAATGATGTTACTTTCTTCATAAAAGTAGACTGGTGGAGGCCTGGAAAAGTTGGCTATTTAGGAACATTAGGGGAGCTTTGCTAAAGCACCTAAATATTCCACCCATTAGCTGCTTAAGCCATGCACTGTATGTAAATCACATGCAGCGTATTATATACTTATTTAATGGAAGAAACTCCTAGAAAATATCCAGACTACACATACAGTGTAAAGTGATACTTTACGTGTTGCATCCCATTCTTCCAGAGAAACAGATCTATTCATTCCTTTCAGAAGCTTCAATAAATGTGTTGCTGATTTATAAAGAAGGGGTTTCCTGATTTTTCAAGTCACATGCAGCCCCTGTGTGAATTGGTACCATTTCATTGACTGTAGTCAATTACACCAGGGCTCAATTTGGCCATTTGTGTTTAGAATGATAAATCCAAGCCACTCTGTTTTCATATTCAAATGAACCACAACTCCAAATCTTCTGGAACTCTAGCATATTGGTATTAGCAGCTATGCTCAAGAGTATTTAACTATAGCCAAGAACATGTAATAAGTTAATTTTAAAAGCTTTTTTTCCCTCCTGGGGTACTGGGATTAATCCAGCATGTTAGTTTTTTTAAAAAAAAACAAACAATTTCTAAGTCCCAAAAATACACAGGGAAAAAGTGATTCACTATTTACAAGAAGGATTCAGCTTAATTAGTGATATCATTTCTGCTCCTTTCATAAAGAAACTAGCCAAGCACACATTAGTCTTTTCTCTCTCCCCCATCCCCCAGAACTCTCCACCATTGTTACCAGTGATGAAGCTACTGTAGCAAAAAGAAAAGGAGTACTTGTGGCACCTTAGAGACTAACCAATTTATTTGAGCATAAGCTTTCGTGAGCTACAGCTCACTTCATCGGATGCATGCTCAGGTGCTGACTGGAATTCTAGCCTCTGTCTTCTAATCTTGTCTACATAAGATGGTAACTCCTGGTGCCTCGTTTGCATTATAACCACCATTGGTGTTGCACCAGTAGAAGGAAAAGAGCTAGTGTAGATTAAGCCATAGCACCTTATTTGTGTCTCATGCTGCTGTCAGTTAAGAACAACTCTACTGAAGTTAATAGAAAAGGAGGACTTGTGGCACCTTAGAGACTAACAAATTTATTTGAGCATAAGCTTTCGTGAGCTACAGCTCACTTCATAAATTGGTTAGTCTCTAAGGTGCCACAAGTACTCCTTTTCTTTTTGCGAATACAGACTTACACAGTTGCTGCTCTGAAAACTGAAGTTAATGGAGTTATAGCAGAGTAATACCAGTCCAAGCAAGATTAGAATCAGGCTCACATAGAAAGATTAAGTTTCAGCTTATAGTGGATGCAGCCAGAAAAGAGGAACCAAAACTAATACAGGGAAAATCTGCAGAGAGCAGACTGAAACCCTCCACCTTGGCATAACTCTTCAGGAGTTCTGAAGGCACAGTAAAGTGTCTGTCTATGATGAGTCAGAATTCCCCTTTAGAACAATCATTAACCAATTGCCTATGAATAATGAGTAGAAAGCCATGAATCTGATATCTGAATTGTAGCAACATTTCTCTACTTACTTTTCAGTGTTCTAGCCAGTGGTTCAATATGACTCCTATATAATATGTTGAATGGGTGGGTAGGTTCCCAATAATTTAGTTATGGCTTGAGTAATCCTATGCAGTACACTTACATTTAAGTTAAATTGTAGCCATTTTGTTCAGCCCCACAGTCCAAGAGCTGCAAAGACAAGAAAGCCCTCTCACCCCAAGTAAACTTTAAAAATAACATTTTAAATTAAAATTCTCATGTCTAAAACTCTAGTCATCTTTCTACAAGCAGTGACCTTTGTAACACTGAGTTCTCAGACTGCCAATGGCAGAGATATAACACTTATTTACAGCCTGCTGCACTATGGCTTATCAAGCATTTTTTCCAGACCCAAAATTATTACTCAAATCAATGAGAGTTTGGGGGTTGCAAGGAATACAGGGTAATATCCTTAAATTGTAATAAACCAATTTTTAAAAAAATATTTAAACACTACAATTACTTGTGATTGTGAAAAATATGGTTGAAGGAGGTTGGAAACTGGCTTACTCTTTGGTGCAGCTGACATCAACACTTTATGTCGTCCAACAGCAAGAAGCTTTAAAACCTCAATGGTAACTAGCTCATTTTTCAAATCCAGTTCGGATTTTATTAATGCAAGAAGGACTGCTAACTTTTTCAGAGCACTGATCTGAATGAGAGGAGGAAAAGTGTTCCTCATTGCTTAGGGGAAGAACAGAGAGAGGCCCAAAGCTACAGCTGGCTTTAGACAGCTAACTTGGCTTTAGACACAAGTTTAATCAAAATAAGACGTTCAGAGGACCTGACTAACATGCATTCATGTGGAGACCATGCAAACATTTATATCCCAAACAAGTCTACTCTCACCCTTCCTTGCCTTTATTAACACTAACAGACCATAAAGTTCAGCTCAAACCTGCTCCCCAGTGCTGTCTGTTGCTTTCCCATGTCTGTGTGCTTCTTCCTTTCTAAAAAGCCACTCTCCCATTTCTTTCTATATGGGTTGGGTAATGAGTGATCTATTTCAATGAGTAACTAGAGCCCACTTAATCCCTTCCTGGCAGGGTCAACTGTTCCTAACAGAATAGGATGTTTCAGGCAAACACTGCCTGTTAAACCTCTCGGGGATATATATTTTTTTAAATAAAACCTCACATTTAGCGCGAGGGGGAAGAGAAGATGTTCGTAAGAAGTATTTGTATGTACCCCAGATATAGTATCTCATATATGGATGCAGTAAGGTGGTGAATTCCACTAGAGGCAGAGAAATCACCCCAAGCCTCCCTTCAATTTTGACCAGAGGTTTCCTCTATCTCTGAATTAGGCCCATTGAAACTAACTTCCTTTTAAACAACAGTGAATATCTCCAGAGCCCAATATTAAATCCAAATGTTCTCACACAAAAGAGGAACATAGCTGATGAGTAAATAAGAGCAAGAGATACTCCTTTTTTATTAAATTAGACATGCTGCATATGTAGGCCGCTTTGGAAGCGTGCATTTATTTTTACACTAAACGTTTTGTTGGGAGTCAAGCAGGAAATTGCTGAATAAGTGTTTTTAGTGCTGAATACGCTTTGTCACAGCTCTAGCCTTGCGGGAGATTTGTCAGGCAACAGGACTGATATTTTCTTATCAGATTTGTTGTTGCTCCAGAAACATTGGCGCATATGTCCTATAGTAACTACACCGGGGAGTAGTATAGATTCTTTATAGAGCTGCATTTTCTTAGCTTAAGGCTTTTCCTAATTACCACTCACATAACCCAGGTATTCAGTTTGTCTGATTCTCTTTATTCTGCATACGAAGCGTGCTCCTCCAGTGCTGTGGTTTATACTGCAGGGTACAGCTTTAATCACTGTGTTATTGCAGTACTGCATTCAGCATTTGTTCGGTCTCTGCTTTAAAGGTCCAAGTATCAGCCCTGATGGAAAAAATGGGTGCAAAGGCTTGCAAATACAGGGTAGCCAATGTAGTAGCTCCGCTGCATGTGTTTCCCATGAATTTGGAGCTTTCTGGGAATCGGGGGTGTGACCATCAACAGGGCGGGGCGGGGAGAGGCTAAACCATGCAGCACTCTTTGTGGCATTCTCCACTAGCAAACTCATTCTGGTGCAAATCCCTGACAGAGTTAACATTGCTCCTTGTGGTATTGATTTGTGTCTTACAGCTTCTAACTCAGTGAGGGCAGGAGGTAGCAGGTATGGCGGGGGGGGGGGGGTCAATGATAGCACATCTACTGAGCCAGTCACACTGCCAGGGTAGGAAGGACAGGGGACAGGGAAGCTGGCATAAGGGTAGACACATTAGATGTAGATCCAGGAGTTGGGGCCAGTCTCTTCCTGCAGATCTCCTGCTTCCAGGCAGTTTTCAGGTTGTACCCACTCTCCATTTTGTGCTACCTTTAAGGCTGCCTTTGGAAGCCATGGATTTATTCAAGTAAATTTTCTCCTTCCACATGTTTGTTGCATGGAATGAGACACGTGGCCCTATGACAGGGGTGGGCAAACTACAGCCTGGGGGCCACATTCAGCCCTTCAGACGTTTTAATCTGGCCCTCGAGCTCCTGCTGGGGAGCAGGGTCCAGGGCTTGCCCTGCTCTGGTGCTCTAGCTGGGGAGCAGGGTCAGGGGCTTGCCCTGCTCCGTGTGTCCCGTGGCGCTGCACAGCTCACGGAAGCAGCGGCATTTCCCCCCTCCAGCCCCTAAGTTTAGGGACAGCCAGGGGCCTCTGCACGCTGCCGGTGCCCCAAACACAACCCTTGCAGCTCCCATTGGCCTGGAACCACAGCCAATGGGAGCTGCAGACAGGGCGGTGTGTAGAGGCGTCTGGCTGCCCCCCTACATAGGAGCAGGAAGGGGACATGCCACTGCTTCCAGGAGCTGCTTGAGGGAAGTGCCGCCCGGAGCCTGCACCCCTGATCCTCTCCTGTGCCCCAATCCCCTGCCGCAGACCTGATCCCCCCTGCCCTCCAAACCCCTCGGTCCCAGCCTGGAGCACCATCCTGCACCCCCAGCCAGACCCCACTCCCTGCACCCCAGCCCGGACCCCATTCCATACCCTGAAATTCTCATTTTTGACCCTACCCCAGAGCCTGCAGTCCCAGCTGGAGCCCTCACCCCCTCCCACACCCCAACCCCCAGTTCCATGAGCATTTGTGGCCCACCATACAATATCCATACCCAGATGTGGCCCTTGGGCCAAAAAGTTTGCCCACCCCTGCCCTATGAGAAGCGTAGCTCCATGTTGTGACCCACCACTAACTGTAACCAACATCTTGTCATTTTCAATTCTCAATCTCAGTACTGAACTATTTTTTCCAAAATCCTATTATTTACTGGAGGGTGACTGATAGGAAAATATTGATCAATGTCTTCAAATTAGATCCATATTTCCTTATCTTTAGAGATACATAATCTATTTGGAAATCTTTTTAATGCCTTCTGATCCCCAAGAAAGCAGACACAGACTTATTATGTGAGCAGAATCATTTTAATGGAACAAATAATACATAACCTGAACACTCAGAACTAACTGTGCTATTCATGGATGGTCATACAGCTTATTTTTCTTTTTGAAAAGACAGCATCTCTTTGTGCACATAGAAATATTGTCTGAGAATGTTTAATTGAAGGGCGAATCTCAGTTACTGGCAGTTAGTTCTGATTTTTATTAACTGCTGTAAACAAAGGCTTTTCACTACTTCCTCAGGCAGAACTTCTACATTTAAGCATCAGTCTTCATCAGACTTCCCTCTCATTTCCCTCCCCCACCCCCTTTGTTTAGCCTGTGATACAAACTCCCTGCAGATTATGCTGTTGGATTGTGAGTTGCAAGTTTAATGCATTATGACAGGGAATCAATAATTTGTTATGAAAGCTTTCTGAAGGTACCTTGAGGGATTCTAAATGTGTGATACATTCATGATAAGCTGAAATAGTGCTTTTTTTAAAGAAAACTCTAGGTCCAACAGTGCTTCTGGGTTATGTAGCCATGTAAAATTCCAGTATCCAACTGTAACCCACATGCCTAATTGGGAGATAGATCTTGTAAAGAGCTATTGGGAGGGCAAGGGTAGAAGTGAAGGTGTCTGGGTCATTGGTACTAGGCAGCTGTTAGCACAGCACATCTAGAAGTTTCTGGAATTGGATGTGGTAGTTTTGGGTATGCTCAGTAGGTTCTTTGTAGCTGGACTCAGACTCCCCCAGCTGCACCCCTTCCGCCCGAGGCCTCGCCCCTTCGGCCCCCGCCGGAGCCCAGAGCCACCCCCGCAGCCACCGGCTCCAGCCCAAGAGCAATGGGAGGGTGGGAGGCACAGCTGCAGCCTCCCCTCCAGCCCTGGAGCACGGGAGGGTGGGCAGCGCAGCCTGAGCCAGGGCCACCGCACAGGGAGACTGGAGGCGCGCTGAGCAAGTGGGAAGCAGGGTGGGGGGACTGGGGCAGAACATGGGCAGGGCCACACCTGGCTGTTTGGGGAAGCACAGCTTCCCCCAGTCTATGCAGGGGACCAGATGTCCTGATTCTATAGGGACAGTCCCGATTTTGGGGTCTTTTTCTTATATAGGCTCCTATTACCCACACCCCCTGTCCTGATTTTTCACACTTGCTGTCTGGTCACCCAAATATGGACCTGCCGCCCATACCATGAGGGTATGTAGTCAGGTACTTTACAAAAGGCCAGTGACCTGTGTGGGCCGGGTAAAGTTGAGCCACAGGAGCAGAAAATGGAGTTTTCCTTAACTCTGAAGCAGGTTAGTGATATTATTAACCCTCCCACAGGGAAGCCCTGGCAGAGTTAATTATAGAAAGAGAAAATTGGGAGGGAAAAATAATTTTTTATTTTAATTGTGTACTTTGAATGTTGTTTGATTTTAACCAAACTATTTTATTTAAAGTGTCTCAACTAATATGATTCACCAACATTTCTTTAAATGTGATCACGAGGAAGAGTCATTTATTTTATTCTCAGTTTTGTATTTTTCTTGTAACAGAAGGTTTTTTTAATCTATACATTTAGCTGAGTGGTTGGTTAATCAGTTAGCTGACTGGCCAGCAGTGATTTCAGCAGAGGAAGAGTCTTCCTGGATCCCAACTGAAGATTCCCACAAGCAAGTGGAGGGAAGATTTTGCTTTTGACTCAGCCGACTGTATAGCTTTTTGGTGATCAAAGACTCTAACTGAGACTCAGTTGAACTCAACCTAAACCTCTAGGAACTTTGAGTTTCTTTTCCATGTGTTTCTGTGGGGGCTGACCTATTTTCTTTATGTTTATGTATAACTGTGAAGATAATGTATGTGGATTATAAAATCGTGTTATGTTGTAAACATTAAGTTATTATTATTATTTGTTTCTTTGTCATAAAATTTATAAAGTTGATAATTAAATTAATCCCTTCCAGGTTCTTTTGGGACTTGAATGTGGGGTGGTTGACCCTGTGCAATCCCTGCTGAAAATCCTTAGAGGCTGAATTCTGGGTCTCCAGCTGCTTTTCTGTGGGAACTGGGTGTTTTAGGCACTGGAGAAGGGCAATGAAGTGAACTCTAGCCCACCCAAAGGTTACACAGCAACCTCCCAAAAAACTTGGAAATCAGTGCTTTGCGAAGTACTGCATGGTGAGCAATCCGCTGACGGTCCTATGAGCAACATATTCTGTATGTCAGTGTATCATTAATAAAAATGGGAGCAGCTATGCCTTTGGACAGATTGTCAAATGTATTGTCATATCAGCACTGCAAAATCTGCTACAGCATTGACCGTTGAGCTTGGCTGCTACTTTGTAAGGTCAGAAGGGAGCTCTGTGATCCTGAAGCCTGACCTCCTGTATAACACCATAAGGCCATAGAAATTCCCTGAAACAAGTCCGATTTGAACTAGAGCATCTCTTCTAGAAAAATAGCCATTGTTGAGTTAAAAATTGCCTGTGATGGAGAATCCACCATGACCCTTGGTAAATTGTCCCAGTGGTTAATTGCCCTCACTGTTAAAAATGTGTGCCTTTTTTAAAAATTAAATGCAAATTATAAACAAAGGGCTAGATTCTCTTCTGTAGTCAGGCCCCTTTGTGGTGGAGCAGAGAGGCCAGAAAATACAAGATTTTGGCATCTGAGGCTTCCCTTGTTGTCGTGGATTTCCCCAGCTGGCATAGTTGGCTATTATTTATGTGTAGAGGGCATATCAGGGTCATGGGCAGAGCACTTCTGGGCTTCACATATTCTCAACCTGCATAATGATCCCCACTGACCACAGCCAACTGGCATAGTTTAGAGCAACCCCAGGTGTAAAAACAGTCAAGCTAATTTGTGCACCCCTCTCCCCAGCAGCTATGCCCTCTTCTCTGCTGTTTCCCGACCATCTCTGACAGCTTTTGCTACTCTTTCCCTGCAGAGGAGAGGAGCATCAAAGAGTACTGGCTAGGGTTGGCACTCCTTGTCAGCTGCAAACATGACTACTTTGTGCAATAATCCAATCACTCTGTCAGCTTGAGTGTTATTTTGCAGTGTGAATGCTCTCACTTGAGCCATGCTATCTCTAGAGCAGCGGTTCTCACATTTCAATGCACTGTTACCCCTTCTGACAACAAAAATGACTACACAACCCCACGCCACAGGGGGCCCCACAAAGCTAAGTTAGTTGGGCTTCAACTTCAGCCCCATGCAGCGGAGCTTGGGCTTCGGCAGGGAGCTGGCGTTAGACTTGCTGGGACCCAGGGCAGAAAGCCCAAGCTCGAACCCTAGCTGGGCCATATGGGCCCAAAGCCTGAGCCCCGCTGCCCTGGGCCGAAGCCACAACCCACAGTTTGAGAACCACTGCTCTAGAGGAGTTAAGTCAATGCAGTGATGACATAGCCTATGGTGTAATTTCAGCCCTTTCTGTATGAATTCTCATTTAGCTCTTCAGGGTAGAGACCTGTGGTTTCACTTTTCTGGACAGTATCATGCACACGAAAGGCACTATACAAATAATAAATCATTGTTACCATTAATTAAAATAAAGCACATTTTTGCAGCTTTGCATGTACTGGCAGTATTCTAGGCATCCAGAATGATATATGATTTCATTGCTGGTAAATGTTTGTTTGTTTATTTTCATATTGAGTGAAGTCTTTCTTCCTAGATTAAGGAGGAAAGGGAAAATATTCTCTAGAACATGCCATATTCCACAGTTTTTGACCGCACCCTGTCCTCTTCATGTATAGCATATTGCCAAAGCCCTACACACTCATCATGTGGTTGCTTTTAAATAACCTCTGGGGTACCAAAGGTCATGATGATTAAAAAAACAACCTGCTAGTACGAAAGAACTTTTTTTAAACATGAAAAAACAAATGAGAAATCCTACGCAAACTTGCCATAAATATCAGGCATGATGATGAAAGTGGAATAAACTATTTTCATGTATTTGGGGTGACCAAACAGGCCTCACTCGAGTTCTGCTTTACTTTTGTACTTGGGAGCTCTGTGACTAGACTAGACTTGTAAAATAAATAGTGTTGTTCCACCCTTTTCAATCATGAAACATAATCCTGTAGCCCCTGCTCATATGAGTAGCCTCATTTAATCTACATGGGCTACTCACATAAATAAGGGCTGAAGTATTGGTTCCATATATCTTGTTTCCATATTTATTTAGCAGCAGAGTTGCTAGTGTTTAATTAAGGTGTGGAAGGACCAATTCAAAACCTTTTCTTACAGTTATTTCTCCAAAACAGGATTTTGGGATGGAAATTTCTCATACTTGGCCTAAGGCCAAGGTTTGGTATTTTTAGAAGGTTGGAAAAAATCCATTTTGTTAGGCAATCAAGCTGCCAAAAAAAAATCTACTTATCCCATCTCTCTGTGCTAGTTTATAGCTATATTTATATAGGTAAGGCTAAGATTTTTGGGGCCATAAACAGATCGGGGGCCATAAACAAAAATTCACAGAAGCCCATGACCTGTCCCTGACTTTTACTAAAAATACCCTGAAGAGGGTGACAGAGCGTTGCTGGGGCTTGCAGGTACTCCAGCCCCGCGGCTGCTCCTGTGGCAGGGGCTGACCCAACCCCAGCTGCTGCTCTGGTGGGCTGGGGACCGCTGCTCCTGCAGCTTCACAGCTGGCCACTGGTCAGCTGTTCCGGTGGCCCTGGGGCTGGCCACTGGTCAGCTGTTCTAGCAGCTGCTGCTTCAGTAGTCTGGGGCTGATACCTTCTCCAGCCCTGCCCCAGAAGAAGTCCCGGAGGCCACAGAACCCATGACCTCCCTGACAGAATCGCAGCCTTATTCATAGATATCTAGATAGACCTAGATAGTGAGTATGTGTCGGTGATAGCCATATGATAAATTTCAAAGACAAGAAATAAGTACATTTATCATGCACTTTTGATCACCTCATTGGATCTGACTGCTCCAGCTATCTAAATTGCTGAGCAACTCTCAGAGGACATTATTTTTACATCAACCTGCATTTATTATTTGTATTACTGTAGCACATAGGAAAAAGTCATGGACCAGGACCAATTATGCTAAGCACTGTACAAACACTAAACAAAGTCAGTCCTTGCACCAATATCTTGTTTCTACCTTCTCCCCCAGATACAGAATTTTCCTTCCACTCACCAAAATTTACCCCGTTCCAGAGGGCCAAAATTCAGGTCTGCACCAGTGATTGGTTTTCTATATCTAAAAATGTCAGTTCTTTGAAGAGCCAAGATATTGGGCCTTAATCTCATGACCTTTTTTTAGATCTAGAGAATATTGGTTAGATTTAGAGTTTTTTTGTCGCCTTGTGAGCCCTGCACAGTTGTACAGGTGGTAACTAAGGCCCAGATTATAAAAGGTATTTAGGCTCCTAATGTCCATTGATTTAAATGGACATTAGGAGCCTAAATACCTTTGAGGATCTGAGTCTAAGGCAACTGCCTTTACAAGCTGAGGGATATGAAAAACAGTCCCATCAAAAACTATTTAAATTGCTGTAAAACATTCCTGAAACCGCTTTCCTGTAACACATGGCATATGTAGAGTGCAAGAGGGTGTGGTGTGGTGTGGTAGAAAGGTTTGGCTGGCACTCTTCTGGGATGACCAGCATAGCTCACTCCTGACTTCACCACTGAGTAATGTGCCTATCCCAAGCACAGGCTGGTAAAACCTCAATACAGCTCTACCTCATAGGGCATTCCTCCATTCAGAGAAGAACCACAGAACTTGACCATGCTCTCAGAAGTCTGTATAGCAGGAATTCCCAATTTGCGGGGTATGGCCATAAGTAGGTGTGTCCATCTCTGCGGCCTGTTCTAGCCAGCTCCAGTGCTGGTCACTTCCTCTAACTGTGTCTGTCTAAGGTCACTTCCTCTAACTTGGGTCTCTGACCTTTTTCATCCACTAGGTGGTGCTACCTAGTGCAGCTTCCAACAGATTCTGTGGCAAGAGGCAAGAAACTGCACCTTATAGCACTGGGGACGATGGGGATGGGGATGAGACATGTCAGGAGTAACTTCAAGCAGGAAGGGAACATCACTAGAAATGGAAGGAGGCAGAGGAGAAACAGAACCAAAGGGTAAATGTGGTGTGACTTGTCCCCAAAATGGAGGGTGAAACTAAGAACAGAAGAACAAAAAAATGGCCATACTGGGTCAGAGCACTGGTAGATTCCCACTTTTGTCCTATGACTGAAGAAGTGTTAATGGACAACTCTACCCTGAATGGTCCCTTACAATACGTGCTAACTATTTATGCTAAACAATCTGTTCCATCTTGCATTTGCTGTGAGGCTAGGAGTACCTTTCTCAGACATGAAGAGCTCTGTGGCTCAAAAGCTTGTCTCTCTCACCAACAGAAATTGGTCCAATCAAAGATATTACCTCATCTGCTTTGTCTCTCTGGACTGTAATTGCCAGGATCCCTCTAGTCTCTTTTTTTTAAATTTGGCATTACAGTGGCTATTCTCCAGTCATCTGGAACAGAGGCTGATTTAAGCGATAGGTTACATACCACAGTTAGTAGTTCTGCAATTTCATATTTGAGTTCCTTCAGAACACTTGGGTGAATACCATCTGGTCCTGGTGACTTATTACTGTTTAATTTGTCAATTTGTTCCAAAACCTCCTCTGTTGACACCTCAGTCTGAGACAGTTCCTCAGATTTGTCACCTAAAAAGAATGGCTAAGGTGTGGGAATCTCCCCCACATGCTCAGCCATGAAGACCAATGCAAAGAATTTATTTACCTTCTGTGCAACAGCCTTATCTTCCTTGTGTGCTCCTTTTGCACCTTGATTGTCCAGTGGCCCCATTGATTGTTTGGCACATTTTCTGCTTCTGATGTACTTAAAAAAAATTGCTGTTTAGTTTTTGTGTCTTTTGCTAGTTGCTCTTCAAGTTATTTTCTGGGCTGCCTAATTATACTTTTTTACATGTCTCTCTCTGTCTTCAGTGCTGTCCCCTTGCTATTTTCTCCATTGCCCCTCCCCCATTCCTAGTGCTGTGGGTCCTCAGTTCCCACCACTGTACCTCAGTCATTGCCCCTGCCCTGTCCTCCATCTCCCATTCCTGTGTTGTTTCTCTGCTGCCTCCCACATCCCTTCTGTTGCTCCCCATTCCCCAGTGCTGCCCCTTTTGATGTCTCATAGTGTTAACTGTCCCCTCATCCCTCTCATGGAGGATAGGCCCATCAATGGCTATTAGCCAAGATGGTCAGGGACACAACCCCATGCTTTGCGTGTCCCTGAACCGCTGACTTGCAGAAGCTGGGACTGGAAGACAGGGGATGGATCACTCAATACATTACTCTGTTCTGTTCATTCCATCTGAAGCATCTGACACCAGCCACTGTTGCAAGACAGGATACTGAGCTAGATCGACCTTTGTTCTTACCCAGTATGGACATTCTTATGACAGAGAGTGGGGAGAATGAGAGAACTGAGAAATGAGGGCACAGCAAGCAGAAGAGGAGCAGAGAATGTGGAGAAAAGGAGTGAGGTGAAATCAGGAATAAAAAATGAAAAGCAGACTGTAGTCTTTCAACTTCATGCACCATCCCCACTAAGAGAGATTTTTGCAGGGCAAATTATCCCCTTAGCTAGAATGGGACTGCACAAGTGTAACTGAGCCTAACTGGAAAGCCCTGGGACTGGCACAGATTGAGCTCAGGGACTGGCACAGATTGAGCTTACCTTGTGTTTGCCTTGAAGGTTAGAGTGGTACGGTATGTAACGTCACCCCTGCTTATAGGTCTGCTTGCATTTCCTTCTGCTTTTCTTTTCTCTCTTTGTCCTCCCACCTTGCTACTCCTTCCAACTTCCCTCACTGTCAGTTTGCACTTCATTCCTATTGCACCCTGTACGTGGAAGGCTCTCCCACTATTGCTAGTGCATCCCTTCTCTTTCCTCCTTCAAAACCTTCCTTGAAAACACAAGTTTTCCCGAGCATCCTTTCCATTTATGTTCTTGGGTCTTGTCTTTGTATGTCTTGCCTACTTTGGGCAGTATGCTCCCTGTGGAAGGCAACAGCATGTCCTAGGCATTGTCCCCTCATAATATTAAGTAGATTCCTTAGAGAATTAAGTTAAATTGATATAAACTGGGTTTAAACTGATTTAAGAATGCCCTCACATGAGTGTGCACCTGTTTAACTACATTGGTTAAATAATGCATCTTTAGTTAACAGCTGCAACTTTGTATTTAGGCAAGGAGGAGATTTTTTAAAGGCACAAATGGCAGTTAGATGCCTAGTTCCCATTGACTATTAATGAGAATTAAGTGCCTAACTGTCCTTTGTGTCTCTGAAAACCTCCCCAGGGTCATACTCTGTGTTTTGCGGCGCATTGTGTACATATTCAATGCTATTTAAATGATCATTATTATTAATATTTCATTCTGATGGAGAAGCCCAAAGGTATCCATTTTGAAGATGACTGGTGTTAATATAAAATACTTGTTTAAGAAGCAACTGAGTTTTCTGCTTGTCTATTAGTGCTTTTAGATTTACTTTGAAGATGGTTTTAATTGTATGGCCACTTGGCGCTGTAGCTGAAGTGACAATTGCTAAATTGTTTCATGGATTAAATGGATCTGGATCAGGTTACTTTAAGACAAATGTTTACGGAGAATGTGTTGGATTTCGCTTTATAATGCTGTAAATGGGATGACTGCTACACTGATTTTAATGCCTTTAACATCCAAACAAGCTTTTACACTTAGAAAAGTGTCTTGAAATGATATGTCTCTTTTTCAAATCAACTGATTCTCTTTTGTGATGGTCTTTTATTATAATTTAGTTGAAACAAGTTCTATTATAATATTCATTTTAAATCATGTACATGCTTTTAATGTGTAAGAGGAATCTTTTTTCTAAAAATTATGCACATAACCCATATTTTCAAAGTAGAGCTACACCTAATTAGATTTTAATCCATCTCATTCAGAATATCAAGGAGAATTTATTCCTGCATACTCAAACATCAACAACAAACATTTATAAACACACCTCAATTTTGAGTTCTCTAGAAGGAAATTGCTTCTGGTGCATATTTCTAAATCCATTATATATTGCAGTAGCCTCTTTCCCATTTTTTGTTTAATGTATATAAAGATTTCATCACCTCTGGTGTAATAATAATTCTCATTTGAGACTAAATGCTGCTGTCCCTTTCCTTCCCCTGGCTCACCACACCCTGAGTGAACAAGCTTTGTATACACAGTGTAGTTGTAGCTGTGTCGGTCCCAGGATATTAGAGATCCGAAGAAGAGCTCTGGGTGGCTTGCTAACCAACAGAAGTTGGTCCAATAAGCAATATTACCTCACCCACCTTGTCGCTCAGGCTTTTATAGATGGTTTAAAGGGGCACTCAGGCAAGCAACCCTCTCCAGTCCTTTCACTTGAAATAGCCCAAGCTGATTGGCTGCCACAGTTATAGCAAATGGACTTTTAATAGCACCTAGGGCCTTTGCACACTCCCTACTCACAAGGGTTAGGCCTGTGAAGCTGCATAGTTGTGGTGCCATATCTTCACCCTTCCCTTTGCATTGGCATTGTGGAATGGGGCATTCCAAGCTCATTGAGGCCAGTGCATCCTTCCTTCATGAATTCTTTATCTGTGGTTTGTTCAAAGGTTGTGAACTCTGAAAGGATTACTATGGTCCAAATTGAAATCAGGCTTCAATGGGATTATAGCTGCTTGTGTCAGATCTGTTTAAGCCTCACCATGAGCCTCATTCTCCACTGCCTCGTACCTTGAATAGTCATTGACCTCTGTGTAGTGAGTGCACAATGCTACCAGAATACTGATATCTAATCCCTTTGCATTCGTGTTGTTCAAGTATCAGTGACTACACAAGATATTGGGGCACTGGAGAAACAGGCCCTATGTCTTCAAAACAGGGAGCAAAATCTGTAGGAAAACATCTCTGTCAGATTTGTCCATTTCCGATGAGAGAAACCACATAAACAGACAAAAGATAAGCTGAAAAAATTAATTGTTTTATAAAATAAGACCCTACAATCATATCTGAACATCCAGTTTTTAAATATGATACATTCACTTTCTCACAGAATATTTAAATATTCAGGTCATTTATGGTATATTTCTCAGACTATTTGAGTTAAAAACTTTGGATAAATTAAACAACACCTACCAAAAGATACCACAACTTATACACATAAAACTAAGTAACAATTTTAAAAATATCCACAAAGTAAAGAAAGTAGGATCTCTTAGGAAATGCTACATAATTTCTGCTTAAAAATATACTTGATCATTTTAGTCTATCTTGAAAATATAGTTTGTATTTAATTTCTCTTTCTAAATTTAAGTCTCATATAATTTCCATTTAAGTTAATAAATATGTACAACAAAAACCTTTATATCAGTGAATATAAATAGTAAATACTGTATTAGGCCTGGTCCAACATTCTTTGCTCACTCAATGACTTCAGTGGTACTTTTCGATTTTAGATGCCAAAGGCTGCAGATCAGGACCTAAATGTCATCAAATGATTATAGCTTTTACAGAAGTGACTTTATAATAAAAAAAGCTCTAAGCTCTGAGAGCTTAGAGCCATTCCAGTCATACATTTCTATAAATAATCACGTACAATGTAGGGGAACAATGTTCTACGTTAATTACTGCTAACAGTAATTAAGGGGAAATAGTGGAGAATGAATGGAAAAATATCTTGAATTAGACACCTCGTTTTTTTACTGATTGGACTTGGTTCCCTATCATTTCAAAAAAGAGTTTTTGGTATAATTGGTACATTTTAAAACTGTGAAGCAACTTGACCACCTTCTTCAGACTTTGGATAGGTTTTCTGGGAAAGTGGTAAGCTTTCAAATGCTTTACCCCATGCGTTAGGGCCTTAATTGTGTCTTTATCAGTGTTTTTTATTCTCCACAGGTTAAGAAGCTTTGGAATTTGTTCCGTAGGTTTGCACAGCTTCATAGTGTGCTGAATATCTTCTTTTCTTACTTTCTTTCCTGGTAAATTCACCATCAGAATGTTGAGATGTTCAAAGGTTAGATTAGCCTGGCTAAGATGTTTTAAGACGCTGTTTTCACAGAGGTCAATACCTACAAAAAGCAAGGAGGGACATTCATATGATTCATTTTACTATTTTATAATGGCTTAAAACAAACTCTAAAGTCAGAAAAGGACATGTACCCACTAAATGTTTCCTAGTTTTATTTCCAAATAACCCTTTTAGTATTGCTGTTTTAACTCTCAGTCTTAGAAAGCACTTAAGCATGTGTGTAACTTTCTTCATGTAAGTAATCCCAAGTTACGCACATACTTGCTATCACACATTTATTTCTACAATTTTGTAATGCTCATCTTGACATATGTACAGTGCATGAGGCAGGGCTCTGTATCTCACATTGCACTACATGATGTTTTACTCCTGATATACAGGAAATGCCGAGACACTGTAGCTATAACTGTCACTGGTGCTTCAGTTCCAACATAGCATCAGCTCCAGCACAGACACGTTACAGTGATATAAACAGACATAGATTAAAACCAGTTTCTCAAGGACACCATTTCAAATCCATTCCTTGTAGAGCAAAAGTCATTCAAATCCGATGGTTGCTGATGGTGGCTCATGTGAAAAGGGTTTGGTAGTTTTCAGTGAAAACTGCAGCAACAAGTGTTAACATCACAAAAACTGCCACCATAAGCTCCCCTTTGACACCGATGGTGGCCGTTTCAGCAGAAAGGTGAAGGAATGAGTAGGGATCATAGAATCATAGAATCATAGAATATCAGGGTTGGAAGGGACCCCTGAAGGTCATCTAGTCCAACCCCTTGCTCGAAGCAGGACCAATTCCCAGTTAAATCATCCCAGCCAGGGCTTTGTCAAGCCTGACCTTAAAAACCTCTAAGGAAGGAGATTCTACCACCTCCCTAGGTAACGCATTCCAGTGTTTCACCACCCTCCTAGTGAAAAAGTTTTTCCTAATATCCAATCTAAACCTCCCCCACTGCAACTTGAGACCATTACTCCTCGTTCTGTCATCTGCTACCATTGAGAACAGTCCAGAGCCATCCTCTTTGGAACCCCCTTTCAGGTAGTTGAAAGCAGCTATCAAATCCCCCCTCATTCTTCTCTTCTGCAGGCTAAACAATCCCAGCTCCCTCAGCCTCTCCTCATAAGTCATGTGTTCTAGACCCCTAATCATTTTTGTTGCCCTTCGCTGGACTCTCTCCAATTTATCCACATCCTTCTTGTAGTGTGGGGCCCAAAACTGGACACAGTACTCCAGATGAGGCCTCACCAATGTCGAATAGAGGGGAACGATCACGTCCCTCGATCTGCTCGCTATGCCCCTACTTATACATCCCAAAATGCCATTGGCCTTCTTGGCAACAAGGGCACACTGCTGACTCATATCCAGCTTCTTGTCCACTGTCACCCCTAGGTCCTTTTCCACAGAACTGCTGCCTAGCCATTCGGTCCCTAGTCTGTAGCGGTGCATTGGATTCTTCCATCCTAAGTGCAGGACCCTGCACTTATCCTTATTGAACCTCATCAGATTTCTTTTGGCCCAATCCTCCAATTTGTCTAGGTCCTTCTGTATCCTATCCCTCCCCTCCAGCGTATCTACCACTCCTCCCAGTTTAGTATCACCCACAAATTTGCTGAGAGTGCAATCCACACCATCCTCCAGATCATTTATGAAGATATTGAACAAAACCGGCCCCAGGACCGACCCTTGGGGTACTCCACTTGATACCGGCTGCCAGCTAGACATGGAGCCATTGATCACTACCCGTTGAGCCCGACAATCTAGCCAGCTTTCTACCCACCTTATAGTGCATTCATCCAGCCCATACTTCCTTAATTTGCTGACAAGAATACTGTGGGAGACCGTGTCAAAAGCTTTGCTAAAGTCAAGAAACAATACATCCACTGCTTTCCCTTCATCCACAGAACCAGTAATCTCATCATAAAAGGCGATTAGATTAGTCAGGCATGACCTTCCCTTGGTGAATCCATGCTGGCTGTTCCTGATCACTTTCCTCTCATGCAAGTGCTTCAGGATTGATTCTTTGAGGACCTGCTCCATGATTTTTCCAGGGACTGAGGTGAGGCTGACTGGCCTGTAGTTCCCTGGATCCTCCTTCTTCCCTTTTTTAAAGATTGGCACTACATTAGCCTTTTTCCAGTCATCCGGGACTTCCCCCGTTCGCCACGAGTTTTCAAAGATAATGGCCAATGACTCTGCAATCACAGCCGCCAATTCCTTCAGCACTCTCGGATGCAACTCGTCCGGCCCCATGGACTTGTGCACGTCCAGCTTTTCTAAATAGTCCCTAACCACCTCTATCTCCACAGAGGGCTGGCCATCTCTTCCCCATTTTGTGATGCCCAGCGCAGCAGTCTGGGAGCTGACCTTGTTCGTGAAGACAGAGGCAAAAAAAGCATTGAGTACATTAGCTTTTTCCACATCCTCTGTCACTAGGTTACCTCCCTCATTCAGTAAGGGGCCCACACTTTCCTTGGCTTTCTTCTTGTTGCCAACATACCTGAAGAAACCCTTCTTGTTACTCTTGACATCTCTTGCTAGCTGCAGCTCCAGGTGCGATTTGGCCCTCCTGATATCATTCCTACATGCCCGAGCAATATTTTTATACTCTTCCCTGGTCATATGTCCAACCTTCCACTTCTTGTAAGCTTCTTTTTTATGTTTAAGATCCGCTAGGATTTCACCATTAAGCCAAGCTGGTCGCCTGCCATATTTACTATTCTTTCGACTCATCGGGATGGTTGGTCCCTGTAACCTCAACAGGGATTCCTTGAAATACAGCCAGCTCTCCTGGACTCCTTTCCCCTTCATGTTAGTCCCCCAGGGGATCTTGGCCATCCGTTCCCTGAGGGAGTCGAAGTCTGCTTTCCTGAAGTCCAGGGTCCATATCCTGCTGCTTACCTTTCTTCCCTGCGTCAGGATCCTGAACTCAACCAACTCATGGTCACTGCCTCCCAGATTCCCATCCACTTTTGCTTCCCCCACTAATTCTACCCGGTTTGTGAGCAGCAGGTCAAGAAAAGCGCCCCCCCTAGTTGGCTCCTCTAGCACTTGCACCAGGAAATTGTCCCCTACACTTTCCAAAAACTTCCTGGATTGTCTATGCACCGCTGTATTGCTCTCCCAGCAGATATCAGGAAAATTAAAGTCACCCATGAGAATCAGGGCATGCGATCTAGTAGCTTCCGTGAGCTGCCGGAAGAAAGCCTCATCTACCTCATCCCCCTGGTCCGGTGGTCTATAGCAGACTCCCACCACTACATCACTCTTGTTGCTCACACTTCTAAACTTAATCCAGAGACACTCAGGTTTTTCTACAGTTTCGTACCGGAGCTCTGAGCAGTCATACTGCTCCCTTACATACAGTGCTACTCCCCCACCTTTTCTGCCCTGCCTGTCCTTCCTGAACAGTTTATAACCATGCATGACAGTACTCCAGTCATGTGAGTTATCCCACCAAGTCTCTGTTATTCCAATCACGTCATAGTTCTTTGACATCACCAGGACCTCCAGTTCTCCCTGCTTGTTACCAAGGCTTTGTGCATTTGTATATAAGCACTTGAGATAACCTGTTGATCGCCCCTCATTCCCAGTATGAGGCAGGAGCCCTCCCCTCACAGACATACTCTTTCCAAGAAGAGAAAAGCATGTTTGCAGGGGTACGTGTGAGACTTTGAATTGCCAGTGCCCACACTATTCCTCTTCGTGGATATCTAAAGGGTATAGGTCTCTCAAGCCAGCACCTATAGTGCCTTGCTTATATCTGGGGCCCTATCAGATTCACGGTGCATTTTGGTCAATTGCACGGTCGTAGGATTTAAAAAATCATAAATGTCATGATTTCAGCTATTGAAATCTGAAATTTCACAGTGTTGTAACTGTGGGGGTCCTGACCCAAAATGGGTTAGTGGGCAGAGGGTGGGGGTTTGCAAGGTTATTGTAGGGGGATTGTGGTATTGCCAGCCTTACTTCTGCACTGCTGCTGACAGTAGCGCTGCCTTCAGAGCTGGGCGGCCAGAAGCCTGGCTTGGAAGGCAGCGTCACCACCAGCAGCAGCGCAGAAGTAAGGGTGGCCTGGTAGGGTATCGCCACCTTTACTTCTGCGCTGCTGCCTGCAGAGCTGGACCCTTGGCCAGCAGCCTCCACCCTCTGGCCGCCCAGCTCTGAAGGCAGCGCAGAAGTAAGGGTGGCAATCCCGCGACCCCACTACGATAACCTTGCAACTCCCCCACAACCCATTTTTGGGTCGGGACCCCCAGTTTGAGAAATGCTGGTCTCTCCTGTGAAATCTGTAGAGTATAGGGTAAAAGCACACAAAAGACCAGATTTCACAGTCCGTGATGTGTTTTTCACAACCATGAATTTGATAGGGCCCTACTTATATCATATACTGTGAGCCTGGTTTCCCCTGATCTGTACACACCCCGCTCCCATTGACTTCTTTAGTTCTTGCTCCGGTGTAAATGAGGGCAGTATGGACCCTGAGTATCACAATATTTCCTTCTCTTATGGTCCCAAAGGGGAATTGATTTACACTCCATACATATTACTCAATAGGGTCACATAGACTGCGAGTCTGGGCAGAATTTGGTCCTTTCTGTTGAACATAAAGGGTTAAATTCTGCACACAGTTGCACCTACACAGTTCCCATTGGCATCAGTGTGAGCAGTGTGCCCACCACCCAGGGCAGAATTTGGCTCCAGGAGATTACAAAAGTGCTATTTGAAAAGTTACTTCTAAATGTGTTTGCTACGCTGTCTGAATTACCTTGAATGATCTTCTTGACCATATCCTGTTCTTTGTTTTGCTGCTTCCATAATTTCAACAGTTGGAACATCTGTTCTTGAGAACTACGTTTTTGTTTAATCCTTTCTATATTTTCTGCATTAATCTTTGTCCCAGGCAAACCGTCCGTTAGTACATTCAGCCAGTTAGGGGTGAGTTTTTCTGGAACAGCAAACCTGAAAAGTGCTTCCTCGCATAGGGTTACATCTGAAAACAAATCAGAGAGAAAAAGATAGGTTAAGTCCTGGAAGTGAAGGCTAGAAGGGGCCAGCAGATCATCTAGGCTGATTTCCTGCACATCACAGGACACACTAATCCCCACCCAGTTACTCCTGCACTGACCCCAATAACCTGGATAGACTAGAATTACAGCTTTCAGGAGAGGTTAAACTATTGTGCGCCACAAGCACATAACAAAAGGGACCAAGGTACACCAACGCCCGAGGCCCCTGCAATGATAGGGAATTGATTTGGTGAAATAAGCCAAGATGATCCCAGCAAGTGTCTGAATTCTTCTGAAATTGTTTGTCCCTAACAAAACATAGAGGGTCCAGAATTGTAAGAAAAACTATTTTAAAACCATGTTTAAAATAAGGGACTGGTCTTTAGAGCTATGAAATATATGCTTCTTACCCCTTCTATATCATCTAATCGACAGTAACTAGATTTTAAAGTTTTCCCATCACCGTAGTATCTGAGCCCCTAACAGTTTTAATAATTTTTATCATAGCCATTGCTAATCCCATTTTAATAATGCTTGTTGGGATACTTACACTACACTTTGGCATTATACATACCTATTCCGCATTTTTGAGTTGATGTGTCCGTGTTTTCATGACACACATTGTCATGAATCGCATTGCCCTTCAGTGCTATTTTATGACTTGGTGCACTGCAGTTTGTGTGTTTTTGGCAGGCTGCTTTGGATGAAGTTTCATTTGAGAAGAATCCTTCTGGACATCTCTGGCAAATGGTGTCACTCTCAGGGGTGCCTTTCGAAAAACAAAACCCACTATCTTTTATAAAAGATACATATTGTGTGTGAGTTTTTGTGCACCAGGAAAGAAAATAGCAAAAAATAAACCATGACTTCGGATTTTCATGCTTTCTCGTTCCTACTTGAACACTCACTTGGAAGATATTTGTATAATTTTGAAAACTTGTCTCTCAAATTCAGATGCTCATGCTACAAAAGTATGTTAAATAATATTTTTAAACACACTGGCTTCTCACCCTTGCATACATTTGTAAATTAGCACCAGATAACTTGACTTTATTCAAATGTTTACAAAAGGTGTCTGACCTTCAATTTTCCTCCATATACATTTTTTTCTGAGAATCAATTAAAGGGCACAAAACATTGGTCCAAATTCTGCTCCGTTACATCTGTGCAGACAATCACTAAAATAAATTACTCTGTTTGTAACTGAGTAGAATTCAGCCCATTTTTTTAAATCTGTTGCAGGCAGGTTCTTCTTTTTGTGTGTGTTCTGTACTATAATTTGAATACAGTTTACATATTGGCCTTTAAATTAAAACCATTCATCCATTGTGACTTTCCTCACTTCCTTTATATATGCATATTTGTGGAAGTTTCTCCAATAAATATTTTTAATCTCTCAAATATGAATTTCCAAAGTTATAACAAATTATGCCATTGCATAATCTAAATGAGTTTCCAAAGCCTTTAAAAGTAAGTTGTTGTTCAGTAACATGGTAAATTCAAGATTACATATTGACCCTTCTTTCTTGGATTGATTATATTATTCTATACTTGCCTAATATCTAATAATTATGTATGATCAGGAAAAGTATATAGACAGTATTTGCCCTAACTGCTGTTATAAAGAATATTTATTGTCCCACAGTTAAAGAACTGAGACAACATGGAACATTACTGCACCACATTGACTGAAAGGGAGAAAATTAATGTATGAAACTTAAGCCAGGCAGCTACTGTGAAGAGTCTATCAAAGGAAATTTCTGGTTCAAATCAAAGCTCATACAATATATCCCCAATTCAGCAGTATATTCCTATTCAGCTAAGTATTTAAGCATGGTCTTAAGTATATGCCCAAAGTCAAACACATGAGTAAATGCGTCGTTAAATAAGGATGCACTTAAAGACACGGTCCCTTCTGACCTTAAAGTCTATTAGTCGGTAGTCTAAACAACGAGGAGTCCTTGTGGCACCTTAGAGACTAACAAATTTATTTGGGCATAAGCTTTCGTGGGTTATAACCCACTTCATCAGATGCATGGCATGATGCATCTGATGAAGTGGGTTATAGCCCACGAGAACTTATGCCCAAATAAATTTGTTAGTCTCTAAGGCAACACAAGGACTCCTCGTTGTTTTTGCTGATACAGACTAACATGGCTACCCCTCTGAAGTCTATAGTCTATTATTCAATTCTTTGCTGGAATTGAGGACTATATTTGCATTTGAAAATGCCTCCATCTAGTGTATTTTAGGAGTACTTGCTGTAAAAGCTAAATGCACAGAGGTTTGCGTAAAAATAAGCAAATCCACCTTTGCTACAATTTTACATTTCTAAGACTTGCTTAGAAACAAAAGGATATGAATCTCTGAGTTTTCAAGTAGCCAAGAAATAAAGAGTATATTTATATATACTCAAACGCAGAACTTCTGCTTTCACTAGATAATGAGTAAAAACATGTGCAGGAGAGCAAGAGCTCTCCTTGTTCATATCTTAACTTCAAAAGTGATTCTGTGCAATTACTTAAAAGAAATTAATTTTGCAATAGCCAACCCTCTAAAAGGTAGTGACAGAATAATGCACCACAGAAGGCTACATAGAGATTTTCCTTTTTAATCTGCTAATATTATGCAATGACAGCTGCCATAAACAATATGAAAGTCCAACTGACAGAGATCTGCACATTTCAGATGATTGGGCATCAACTACCATTGCTAAGAGAATTTCTGGTGGACTTTCCCCTACCATAGATATGCTGCTTTTTCAGGTTGTTCCTTCCAAAGAGATTAGCATCTCCATATTTTGGGAGATGGAGATAGATTGTCCTCATTCCCAGAAATACTTGCAGGAGGGGACAAAGTACATGGAAACTCCAGTAGGTTGCAGAGTTTCTTCTGCATCTTCCTCTGAATGGGAAAGGAGTAGGGTGGGTGATCTGGAAACCCAGCAAAGTCCTAGGTTCTACATGGTTAAAGCAGTATGGCACCTCTGGTGCACTGCTCCTCCAGCCTCCCTCACTTAGAATTTGTGCTGCCATTGACTGTCCCCCTGGTGCCCGCTTGAGGGGAATAGCAGGTGCACAGTGAGAGCTAACACTGCTTTGATCTGCATTAACTCCCAAGTGGATTTCTCCTAGGAAGCCTGCCACATTATTGGGCACCATAGTGCAGAGAGTGGCGAAGGCTTGGTTTGGATTTGACAGGATCAGATCTCAAAGATTGTTCTTGCAAAATGGTCCAAAATGGCAGAAACGTTGCACGATCAGGTGATCTCATGTAATTTCTGTCATTTTGGGGTGAAATGTCCTGAGAATAGATGTTACTGTGTGATTTCAATTGCATCCATACCCAAACCAGAAAACAAGCCCCATGTAGTTTTGATCTGACCTAGAATCAAAGATATAATGACTGATTTAGGTTGACAGATTAAATTCCTGTTCTTCTTTGCAATTTGAAGGTACTTTTGCTTTTGGGGTTCTAATTTTGGCCCAATTCTAGTTCCTTATCAATCCTTCGAAGGAACTCATATTCTAGTTAAAATGAATTTCAAAAGTAAGAGGCATATGTTATTAAAACTACAAAATAGCAAACCTTAGTAAAGTACAAGAACTAAACAGACCAGAGAGCACCAGTGTGAGAAACAATCTGATCAGTTTACAAAATACATTAAAATAAGAAATTTCCAGTTGCCAGAATCAATTTTGTAGGACAAAGAGGCTATATATACTATAGTATAAATATAGGAACAGTCCCAGAGAAGGTGAGGTCCTTTTGTATCCAAAAGAAACAAATAATGTGCAATAAGTTCTCTTGGATGGCTGCTAAATTAACAGCGTCTAATAGTCTGACAGTAGGATCACTTCCCAGAATAAATATGCTTTGATGGTGTAGATAATATTTGGCCAGCAGGGTGACCTCTGCTTTGATTCCCTTGCCACAGAAAGATTTATAGTGCCACCAATGCATGCCTTGTAGCCTGGGTGCCAGGACTAAGATCATGGAAGAAAAATATACTTAATTTTATAGTGCTATACTTCAATGGATCTCAAAGCACTTTACAAAGATGGTTAATTGTCCTTTATCTGCAGTAACAGATATGGAAACTGAGAAGCAGAGAGGTTAAGTGATTTGCCCAAGGTTACACTGAGGCAGTGGCAACTGGGAGCAGTAGTCAGATTCCGATTCTCCAGCCTGCATCCCAGCCACTGAACCACATTGTTTCCATATCTGATTATGAGGCATATTTTTGATAGACTAAGGCCACACTCCACCCTCAGTTACACCAGTACAAACACATTGTGTTCAGTGATGTTGCATAGATGTAACTGAGAACAAAATTTGGTTCACTGTTTTTAAGTTTTCCAGCAATTACCTTGTCTTAAAAACCTGAAGATTATAACAGTTATTGTGTTGCCAGAGTCTGTATCTCTGTTTCTTGTTTGAGGCCAACTTGCCGTTTAGTTGATGCACTCTGTTGTAGTTTGGGAACCCATCTCTCCAAAAGATTATGTGATTAGATCATTTGTCTTCTTCTGGAAGCCTAACACATTTGGCTTGGTCTTGGATTGATGACTTCAGTTTTGTTAGCCATTATTTTATTATCCTTTGATGGCTATAGTAAGCAGGCTTCCCACACAACTCAGACTTCTTTTGTGAGTCTTTCAAATCGACATCCTTATGTACTTTGTTTCAGGCCCCTTGACTCTTGCTTCTAACCTAGCTGTAAAAGCCACTACATCAAACTTCTTATCTAGCAATGCTTCTGCAATCTGCATACCAATGAATAGTGTAGCTCTAAAAGTTTCAGCTAATGCTCCTATGATATTTAATCTCTTGCCTCTTTCTGTATGAGCATGACATGGAAAGCAGTTCTGCAACTTTGGAGATTGGGGCATTACAGTTGAAAAAGACTTATTTCTGAGACATTCCTTTGTTTTCCTGTGTCTCCTTCCCTTCATTCTCTTCTCCAGGCAGTAACCAATCTCAAGTTTGTACCTGCCTCTATTCTTATTACTGCACATTTCTATAGTACCTTCCATCCAAGGATCATGAAGTTCTTGACAAACATTAGCGTGTTAAGCCAAAGAACATATTGTGTAAGAGGTGACCATTATTACTCCAGTCTACAAATTAGGAAAATGAGCCACAGAGAGGTTGAATGATTTGCCTGAAGATCATATAGGAAACTATAGCAGAATTGGGAATACAACCTATATCTTCTGACTGCCGGTCCTGTGTCTTAATCTGCATTATTTTATCAGCTACTATCAAGATATTGGACTATTTTAATGGTATCTGGTTTAAGCACAAGAATTGCCATATGTATACATTTTGATATCAATTGGGTGACAATAAAACCTTGGATCACATTCTAGTTCAGACACTCTTGACTAAACTCCTCTGGGATGTATGTGTATTTAGGAGTATTGATTTGCTCCTAATAGCAACAATGATGTTCTGTTTAATAAAGTGCCAGAGACATGTATGTATTGCATTGAAATGCTTCAATGTTGATAAGTTTCATGTTGAAGTAATTGTTAATAGCTACATGGTAGCGATTTCCAACAAATATTGTATATTGGATAACCAGTTGTGTACCGTGAAAGAAGAACAGGATTCTTTATTTCGGGATTCTATCACAAAGACTGCTGGAGAACAACTAGGACTAAGGAGAATGAAAAAGCAACACTGGATTACAGATGATACCATCAAATTATAGGAAAAAAAGAGGTGCATTGCAGAATGGATGCACTGGAAAGTCAGAGCTGAGTCAGTGATGAGGAGAGGAAATGGGCAATACAGGAAAAGAAATGTCTTGAACAAGTAGTCACGAGGGCTTGTCAAAGTGATTGTAAGCAATGGTGGACTCATGGCACAGTGCACTGAGGAAGCCTCTAAAAGACATGATCAGAAATGTGTCTTTGACACTTTGAAATCCTAATGGGACATCTGTTCTCACAGCTTCTTCCAGTTAAGAACAAAAATGGAGAGTTCTGTCACGATATTGATGCACAACTTAAGCATTGGCATGAGCATTATTGTGAATTAGTGAACAGATCCCCATCAAGGCATAACCTTTAACTTAATCCAAAAATGAACCCTGTAGAAAACAGGCTGGTGACATTAGAAGAAGTGATGCTTATGGTCAAACAGATAAAGCACCTGGTCTTGACAATACTTCATCAGAACAGCTAATGAGAGGAGGCCTGGATTTAGTTCATTGGCTTCAGAGTTGTCTTTAAAGTTTGGGAAACTGATCACATTCCAGAAGATTGGAAAAATGGCTGCATCACTCTTTGTTCTTTTTTTTTTTAAATCAGCTTGCTCAAATTATAGGGGAATGTTGTTGTTGTCAGTCCCAGGGAAGGTGTTTATGATCATACTACTGAACTAACTGAAATACTATCTCAACCAAAAAACCACGAGGTTTCTTTACAGTTCAACCTGCAGTCCATGCAATATACGTTCTGCAAAATCAGCAGAGTCCTGTGGCACCTTATAAACTAACAGACGTATTCACCCACGAAAGCTTATGCTCCAATACGTCTGTTAGTCTATAAGGTGCCACAGGACTCTTTGCTGCTTTTACAGATCCAGACTAACACGGCTACCCCTCTGATACTTGACGTTCTGCGAAATGTTATTGAAAATGACTAGAGTGACCAAAGGAAGTTAACATCTCATGTATAGATTTTGTAACTGCTTTTGACCCAGTGTATTGATCAGAATTATGGATACTACTATACCAGTATGGAGTGCCTGAGGACTTGTGGGCCTAGTGGAGGACCTGTACCAGTATAAATTTAGCTGTCTGAGGGTCAACGGTTATATTACAGACTGGTTTTCAGAAGAATCAGGAGTACTCCAGGGATGTGGTCTCTCATCTATATTATTTAATGTTCTAATAGACAATCTGATGACAAAGCTGCTTGAGGCCAAAGTAGAAGGTGTGAAACTTAAAGATTCATCCTTAGGGGATCTTGAGTATGTCAGTGAAATTGCCTTACTTGGAGAGACTACTGACCAACTACAGCTACTGCTGGAAGAGCTGCAACTAACTGCAGAATCTATGGGATTTAAGATCAATGGTGATAAACCAAAGCTAGGCATACCTCCTATAAAATGGAAATGAATGACCTGCTGATGTTGAATGTCGATGGCAATAGACTGAATGAGTGAATAGTTTTGTCTATTTGGGTAGCTGGTTGACCGCAGGAGGTTCAATAGCTGAAGAGGTTACACGGTGGATCATTCTTTCATCAATGGCATTTGAGCATCTTCAAAGACCTCTGTTTGGGCAGCAGGATATCTGTGTGACAACTAAGATATGAGTGTTCAATGCAGTAGTGATGACAATTGTTGTATGGAGCAGAAACATGGCGGTTAAAAACAACTAGGGAGAGGAAACTAAATAGCTTTCAGTATAAAAAATTATACTGAAATTATGGCATATTCTTAACAGCCATTGGTTTGATTTTGTCACAAACAAGGAGATACTTAGAGAATCCTGGCAAGTTGCAGTCTTGCACCAGTTGAGAACAAGATGACAGCAATGATGGAATTATATCCAATGTGCAGAAGATACACTTTTACAGAAGCTTTGTAGGTCTGAGGTCAAAGGAAGCAGAGCACAGGACTGACCACAAATGAGGTTGGAAGATGCAATTTTGAGGGATTTAGGAAGTCTAAATCCTCCCATACTGACTCACAGGAAGGTGACTTGCAAGGGACCACTGAAGAAAGAAGTCTCTTCTATGGCAACCATGGCTACATCATAGCCATGTGAATCTGCTACTGCTACTATCAGAAACAGTTTCTTTGTTTTAATAAAGGACAAATTACTTGACTGATGGATTACTAGACTGAATTGTTTAATCTAGTATGCACAGCACAGCCACATCAATCAGGGCAGATATGGACAGCACCACCAGGAATCTACAATAACTCTTTAACCCCCTGTTCTGTTGCATAAAAAGTACAAATACACCTACATTGCTGGTCACATATAAAACCCTGCTGTGTATCTACATCATCCACAACCATACAGCATACATTCACACCTTTGTTCAGGTGGAACACACAATAATACAGACTCCAAAATAATTACTCAGTGCTAGGAAGGCTGATTTTTATACCAAATCCATAAGGAGCTGAATGTTCAAACTTTGGGTCCACTTGGGCCCTCAACTCACTTCTTTTAAACATACTCACTGGGGGCCTAACTCTGCTCCGACTGAGGTCAATAATATAACTGTCACTGGCTTCAACAGGAATAGAGGTAGGCCAATGCTAACTACTTGTGAAATTCCTGTTCATTATCCTTTATTTTTCTGCTACTAGAGTTTCAAAGTTAACAGTGATACTAACTATGGCCCCAAACCTGCATGGATCCTTATACCCAGAAATCCATAGATTTTGCCTGCATGGATCTCTACACCCAAAATTCAGTGGGATTCAACAAAGGCATAGAAGTCTGTGCACACAGATACTGTTGCACAATCAGAGCCCATGAAACAATTTAAATGCCATATGGATCTATGCAGTAGCATGCAGGATATGGTGTAACTATGATTAGTCAGAATGCCAGCTTCCATTTCTTTTAGGCCACATTCAATGTTGGCACAACACTGGGCCACATCATTTGCAGGATGACAAAATATTTTGTTTCAAGACAAGAACTTAGTCTTAACAATTTATTTTGTCTAAAATGAAGAAAATGCTCCATGGAAACAACATTGCTACAGCCTTTATCCCTCCCAGACATACAGCATGTTACTAGCTTGTCTGACAAAGAAGTAGTTGGCTGGTCTTTGGATGATAATAATAATGGTTTCTCTTGCAGTTCCCATTTAGGGCATTGGTAATTAATTATTACCACGTTTTGCTCTGACTCTAGAGCTACATTGATATTGTTATAATTATGCTCTTGGTGCTGTATCAGTTAATGCTTCTGGTGTTTGTCAAGATACACAGTGGCTTGAAACAGCAGATTTCAAAATGAAAGAACAGAAATACTGTATCCCAGATAATGTTCCTTTAAAAGAGGCTATCCATCATGTTTCTCATTAGAGTGCAATTTGCTACATTTGTACTACCGTTAAGTTACATATTCAGTAGGAGCAGAGTATTCCACTGAGAAATGTTCCTTTGGCTATAGTCCAAAGCAATGTCACAATGGTAACAGGTTGCATTAGCTTTGCCGTTTATTAGTCTGTAATTTCATCTAGACAAGCTTGTTTCCTAATCTTTTAGTGCCACAAGTCTTTAATGCTTTGTACAGCTCTAATTAATTCTGTTGCATATTGAAAGCAAATACGTACCTGGTTGTACTACACCAAATCCAGGAGGACATTCTGTGTGCCTTAAACAAAATTCTAGCTCAAGGTATCTCCCTTCAATACATTCACAGATGCGGTTCTGTGTACTGTTGCATTCTTGCTTCACATACTGCAGCTCTTTGCACACTACATTGCAGTACTGGCATTCATCATTGCTGTTCCAGTCCTCTGCGTAGTACTGATCTGGACATGGTGCACATTCAGTCTTTTTTGTAGCTGTACAGTGCTGTTTTACATAGGTTCCCGGAGAGCACAGGTCACACATCAGTTGGCGAGATGTCACTGGGTCATAATGGAGGTACTTTGGGGGAGCGGTTTCTTGAATTGTCCACTTAACATAGATATCCAAGAACTAGCAAAAGGAAAATTAAATATTGTTCTCTTTAGTCCTATGAGACAGCACAGCCAAAAAAAAACCTTACAGTTCTATGTGCTTATGTATCTAATCATGTCTGTTTCTTCAAAGTCATTAAAAAAAGACGTACTACAGCAATATATGAAAATATGAACCAACTTTCCCACTTTCCAGAGGCTACATTATCACAGAAAATTTAATATTTGAAAAAAAAAACAGGCATTCCATATTACAACTATTAAAATATCCTGGAACCAACAAAGTCCAAGCTAACCCTAACCAATTAAATAGCATGATTTTACCGTGATCCCCCTCTATTTTCCCGGGTCCGTTCATTATCTATCAAAGGGACTTACCCTGTAAATCACTTAAGCAGTTCTTTGTAGGATAGAGCTCTTAGACTGTAAATGCTGTGGGAACAGGACTATGGATTTGGATTGTCTTCTCACTTACACTAGTGTAACTCCAATGGGCCCAGGAGCAGTGCTTGTTTGCACCAACTGTGGATCTGGTCCACAGATTTCAGTGGAATTGCTCCTGATTTACATTGATGTAAGTGAGAGGAGAATCAGGCCATCTGTATCGTGAACCATAGAATCATAGAATATCAGGGTTGGATGGGACCTCAGGAGATCATCTAGTCCAACCCCCAACTCAAAGCAGGAGCAATCCCCAATTTTTGCCCCAGATCCCGAATGGCCCCCTCAAGGATTGAACTCGCAACCCTGGGTTTAGCAGGCCAATGCTCAAACCACTGAGCTATCCCCCACCATCACGCACACTTATAGTGCAAAAGAAATTATAAATATATTATTGTACTGTTGAGCAATTTTAATTATGCTGTGATAGAAAAAAAAACTACTAGATTGCACTATTACCAAAAAGGTAGATCAAAATTCAAAGGACGCTCCTTTCCTATATTTATTTTTAACAATCAAATAAATGTAGCAGCATGCTTTTTGAAAGTGCCTTTCATTTAATCTAGCACTGACATTCAGCCACTCCTGCGATAAAATGTAACTGCTGTTTAATATCCAACAGCAACACTAAACAATAGTTTTAGACATGCTAAGAATGCTGCAGCTAATTGAAAGTACAGGGAGGCTTTAGGAGGGTAGAATTTAATCTCCCAAAATGGAATGCCCCAGAACATTAGGGCTAATGCTTCCTGTCATGGGATCTTAGTTTTACACCTTATTCAAAAGGCACATGCCCTATAACAACCCTAACACTATACTGGGAGCTATCTAATGAATAATCAGCTCAACTTCCTGCAGTAATTTGAGTTTTCCTTGGAGGCCTCAGGAAGTGCTAATCCGGGATGACCCTGCTCAGGTGTGAGATTGTCCCTTGGAATGTCATTATTTTGTCATCTAAATACAAATTTTGGTTTGCAGTTTCTCCAGTAACGCATCAACAAAATGTATGAGTGCACTTGTTTACTTCCATGCATGAAGTGCTATGATACATGTGATATCAGTAGGTATGGGCACGGCCCTGGGACCCAGAACTCTGCTCCAGCCCAACATTGTGCATTCTGTTCATTGCTACTCTTTTAAATATTGTTGGTTTTACAAACATTATCTGAATCAGTTCCTATGCATTACCTCTGTTTGTGGCTATTTGTGGAAAACAAGCATGTGTGTGTTACTGAGGGATTCATCTTCTGGAATGGATTATAATGAGAACTGAATATGAAGCTTTATACAAGGAGAACATTATTTATTTAAAGTATATTTGGCTGTCCATCAGTGGTGCTGGATTGATAGCTCTAGCTCCATAATTCTCTGTTGATACAAAGAACAAATGTAACACAGGCAATGGCAACACAAGCTTCTCCACACCATCCCACCGATGTGCCCTTACCCTCACCCTGAAGAACCATCTCTAGGTATAAGTGGTATCTCACATTCTATGCCCATTCAGCATTAGCCTCTGTATTGAGGCTCCATTCAAGGGAACCAGATGTGCACTCTACATAAGCAAAACTCCTTCAGGCACAAAACCAAAACGGATATCAATGGGAGATGTGGACACTTGACCATCACTTGATTATCATGCAGGTTTCCAAACAGCTATTCAATCGGGGGTGCTGGAACAATGTGTATAGTGTGTGTGTGTGGGGGGGGGTGCTGAGAGCCATTGAACCAAACTGTCAACCCTGTATATAATGGAATCCACTTCAAGCCAGAGGGTGTGGGAGCACCCCAGTGACCCTAGTTCCAGCACCTATGTATCAGATTGTACTGACTTTTGGTCTCTGCTGCCTTGTTAGGGGTCAAAAGGCATTCTTTGCCGCCCCTGATTAATCCAGTCCTCCATTAGAAAATGTATGGAAGTGCAGCACATATGGATGGCGCATCAACTCCCCATTCAGGGAGGCTAGCCCCCTGCCCCTCCCTTCCACCTGAGGCCCCACCCCTTCCACCCAAGACTGTGACCCTACTCCATCTCTCCACTCTCACCTGCTGGGGCCAGAGGAGCCCCGGCCAGCCTGCCCAAGCCACCCCGGCCCGCCCACCTAAGCTGCCCTGAGCCCCACCTGGCCAGCCTGCCCAAGCCACCCCGGCCCACCCATCTTCCCAATCCGCCCTGATCCACCTGCCTGTCTGAGTCCTGGTTGTCCAGAGGAGCACTGAGCCCTACTACAGTCTGGGGCCGTGGCGGGGAGCATTAGCCGAGGCTTGGGGAGGCTTAGCCCCATGGCAGCAGAGGCTTCATACATACATTTTAAGACCAGAAAGGGCTACGAGATCATCTCATCTGACCTCTTATATAACACAGGGCATAGAATTTCACCCAGTACCCTTTCATTGAGCTCAATAACCTATGCGTGACTAAAGCCTGTGTATCTCCCTTGGGGTTTAGAGAGCACGACTCCTTTAAAACCTAAGGCAGAGGAAGGCCTTGTTTTTCCAAAGGGAGGGGAATTAAGGTAGGGAAGCCACAGGGGAGTGTGTGTTTCTGGAGCTCCAGACAAGAGCCCCAAATCGAGCAGGCCCTCACATACAGAAGCAGCCAAGAACCAGCCTGAAGCCTGGGAGAGACAGAGCAGCTAACCAGGGATGTCCCTGCACAGGAGCCCGGAGGAACACTGTGCCAAGAAGGGATCACCTGAGAAGGCCAAACCACAGCCAGTCTCAGTATCACTGTCACCCAGCGCTGCATGGGGCTATGCATACTAGGGCTTGTGACCTTGTGTTGGGAATAAGGAAGGAAGTTATAGCTAGTTAAGTGGGGAGGTTGTTGCTCTGTGTGGGTTTGTCTGGAGCAGCAGAAGAGGGCACCAGAAGGGTTTGCTGGGGAAAGTTTACTGGTGTGGAAGATGACTCAAGACTCACTGTTGGACTGGAACTCTACCCAGGATTCCTAACCTCTGAATCTAGACTCAGTGTCTATCCTTTTATATTGTGGTACCACTGGCCTGATGGGTCCTTGTGTTAGATGTAACCCTGTTTTACTGTTCCCCCATCTCTTCCTCCTGTTGTTTTTCTCCATTCATCCCTCAATAAATAAATGTTTCCCTTTCCTATATTTATTGTACTATTCCACTGTATTGTGTGTGTGTGTATGTACTCTGGGGGATTTGGAACAGGAGTTTCTGGGGTGGAAGCATAGGTATTGGAACTAGGAGTGCTGGGGTGCAGCAGCACCCCCTAGCTTGAAGTGGTTTCCATCAGATACAGGGTTTACAGTTTGGTTCAATGGTTCTCAGCACCCCCACTATACAAATTGTTCCAGCACCGTGGGGTGGAAGGGAGTTTCCCTGCTGCATTCCTACGCATGCCTTTTCTTGGCCGGAGCTGCCCACAGAACGGACTCCATGATGGTCACAGGGATGCTATAGTTACACATGTCTTCCAGAAAGGCATCCAGTCTTCATCTGAAGACATAATAAAAAGGAGAATCTAACCCTTCCCTCAGTACTTTGTTCCAATAGTTAATCACACTCACTGTTAAAAATGGGTGCTTTATTTCTAATTCGAATTTGTCTTGATGATTTACAGCTCTGTTTTTCTTAAATGTCTGGATCTGATTCACAGCTATTTAAAAAGAGGGTGTAGTACGTTTTTGAAAAATGAATGGCTTTTCACTGATGAGCCGCATACTCACCCTTGGTAAACCTCTGACTATTACTCTAGTAAGAAAAGAGGCCTGATAATCTCATAAATCGTTGCTGTTAACAGTCCAAGATTCCTTTTAGGGTTTGTTTTCCCCTTCATCAGACAGATCATTTAGCAAGAATGAAACCACCCTCCCGACTATCCTACACACTTGCCTGGGCATACACAGCACATTAGAGCAGCATTTGTCAGACTTCAGTGTGGGGTGGAGAAACTGGAATGACACTTCTAAGCCAAATGCTGTAATTTAGATGTTTATGGAGCTCTGGGAGCTTCAGATAGTACTCAGCACAGATGGGAAGCTGGCATTATGTGAAAATAATTATGCAGCTCGAATGGAAATTACAGCAGGTCCTGGGTACAGAATATCTCTACACTGTAATGCATCTGAATGCTTCCACAGAAGACAAGCCATCTCTTACTGCAGTTGTAGAATTCTAGCTCTTGCCATTCATTCTCTCTTTGTGCACTCACAGGGAACACATTTCCCAGAGTTCTCAGCACCCAGGCATTCCCCTTGTGACATGTGTGAGTAAGGAGAGCAGGATTTGGCCCCTTGTCACAAGCTGCCGATTTCCACAGAAGACCATATAGGGGAGGCCATAAAGCATGAGATTTTGTTGTAGGGGTTGGGCCAGTTTTTCAAAAGAGCTCAGCTCCCATCATCAGGGACAGATGGCAGGGGAGACAGTGAAGAAGACAGGGGCACTCACTGCATGGCAGGATCTAGTCCTAAATGATGCAACTCATTAAAAATTATAAGCAAATTCTTCCAGCCAGGTTCAGAGGGGAGTTAATATAAATATAGCATTTGAGACCAGCGAGGTCCATTCTGGTGGGGGTAAAGAAAACAAATAGACCTGTGCATGGGTGAATCTACTCATTTGAATCTCTACCCTGGTAAGCACAGACGCCCACGTAATATTATGGTGGAGCAGCAGCCAAAATAATCTAAATGTGGATATAAAAGAGAAAGAAGAGCATTCAGCAGGCCAGGTTGTTTGTTTTAAAAAGAAAAAAATACCACAGGCACTAGGCAATATTCTTCTTCTATTCCTTGAAACACACTTTGTGCAGATGTATAAATGCAATAATCCAGACTGCCCTCATTGTCTCATCCATAAGTAGATAGTACTGTGCTATTCTGTTTTGTTAGAGGTTTTTAAGTAACATTACAGGCATAAATCAAATGTGTGTCTCAATGTCCTAGCAGATATTACACTTCGTTTCAACCCAGTGCCATGTTATTCATCCATACATTCACAGAACGTCATTCCCATGTCTCATTGCCCTACCACAGTTCTGTAGGCCCAGCAAAATGACCCCTTAAGACCAAGGCAAGGAAATATATTGTTCAGAGGAATATCTTCAACTTAAGATACAACACACTTAAGATACAACTTAAGATACAACACTTTTGGCATTCTGGTCAGGACTGTGTAAACTGAAGGCCTAATGTTAAGCTCCAGAATCCAGTTAGGTGTCTACCTGATTTTCAGAAGTGTTATAGAAGTATGTGCAGAGAGGCATTACACAGCATTATTATTATTTGTATTACCAGAGTGCCCAGGAGCCCTACTCATGAACTAGTATCCCATTGTGGCAGGTGCTGTTCAAACACACAGTCTCTGCCCCAAAGAGCTTACATTTTTCTGCGTCTGCTTCATTTTGGATCATTCCTAACTTAGGTGTGTATGACGCTTTATATAGCAGATGGCTCCCCCCACACCCAGCCCACATGGGACTAAGCCTATTCCTCATTCAGGCAAAACTCCTATTAATGTGAAAGGCCTGTGGCTAGAATAGGCTGAAAGAAAATATTAAGCACTACACCACCGCTCATAAGAAACAGGCATTTTAGAGTAAATGAAAGCACAGCCTCAGTTGCTGGGCTGGTGGCCTAAACAGAAAAAACAGTATATTGAATTAACTATATTGATGAGCCAGAACTTCAGTTGGGGCAAATGGGGCATACTTCCACCGATGTCAATGAAGCCCATTGACACTAGCTGAAGATGCAGACCGTCATCTTAACTCCAGAGATACGTTTGATATATTTGTTATCTGAAAAAACACAAAAAGTTGACAGAAACCTCTTGTCTGAATGCCTATTGGTTAATGGAAAGTAGTGACTTGAATTCATTCACACAACTTAGAGAAAAGATGGGAAATTCAATTACATTGCATATACCTGACCATTTTTGTAAAAACAGTGAAAATGTGTCCTACCCTGAGCAAAAATGTTAGAGGATTTTAGATTTTAGATGGCAGCAATACTGAAATTAAAAGGCTTTTAGGAGGATTTTTAGTAGGCGGAAACAGAGCTTCAATTAGTTTTTTTTTTAAAGTTAGACTTTGGACTTTTTACCGTTTCATGGTACTCTAAATACTAAGGGTAAAATTCTTGACTTTTAAACTACTACAAGTCTATTGGCTTCAATACAGTTTCACTGAGAGCAGAATTTGGCACTAGATCACATGAACTCATCACTACTTAACCACCAAATCCAAAACAGGCACGTTTTACTTTGAAGGAAAAAACAGTCTGTCTTGAATTTATGTAAGTGAGTCACAAACAATGGTTGAAAAAACTGTAATGAATGGATGTCCAGTTAATCCCTTACTCATAGATTCATACACTTTAAAGCCAGAATGGACCATCATGATCACCTAGTCTGACCTCCTGCACATTGCAGGCCAGAGAACCTCCCCCATCCACTCCTGTAATAGACCCTACAGGCACTGCACAAGGAGTCTACCGTAACCAGTCATGCCCCAAATCATAAACTCAACAGTTAGCCTCAACCTTTGTACATATAACGACTATCACTTTCAATCACAATTGCCATTCTATGCTACTACCAGACACAGGCTCTGAAAAACCAGTATTAAAGAAAAGAGAACGTAACAGAGAAAAAAAAAAACACTGGACTTAGTCTTTGCAAGTACTTTGTTGGATCCTTGAGAATCCTTTCAAGATTCCCCTGATTTCTATGCCCAGATTTAAAGCCCCCCTGGCCACTACCATTCAGACCAAGCAGTGCTGGACAGGACTCTTTTCATTAGTAGTGAGGGCTCCTCATCTACCATCCAGAAGACTGATGCAAAGTGCCGCATCTCCCTTCCAGGAGCCCACAACCATGGCTGGCTCAGACCCTCATCCCACTCCCACTGAAGTCAATAGACAGACTCCAATGGACCGAGGAGTGGGAAACTAGGTCCATGAATGGGATCAATATTTACTGCACAGAAAATCAGGGTGCTATCTGAAAACAGCCAACCGTACACAGCAACTTGGGACTGATTCTGTAGGGTATTCCCTGAACTTCCCCAGCACCCTCTGAAGTTAATGATACTGAGTACCTTGTGGGACTGAGCCCTTACACCATAACTACAAACTCAGCAGTGGACAAATGTAGAGCAACAGGTGTTTTGCTACAGAGTAAGGTCGACAGAAGTTATTTGTCAGTTTGCTGGAACTTAAGGCTCAATTTAAAAAAACAAAACAAAACAAAAACACAATTCAATTCTGAAATGATACTGGGAAAAAAAATTCTTGTACACCAAAAAAAATCTCATGCCATATGCATTAGAAAAAGAACAATATCCACTCACCTAAATTGATCTCTGATGTCACATCATAGGTCCAATCCTATGAAGGTTCCTATTGGACCCTAAAGGTCCAATCTTGCTAAGAGGTGCTAAATCGCACAGAATTTAGATCTCTTCCAAGAAGATTTGGGATCGATCTTAAAGACTTTCATATAACCTTTAAATTGGTCAATGGCATGAAAAATAATGAAATAATACATGATTCTTTAGTCATAATTGATATGTCCAGAAACCCTCTAAAGTCTGTGGCTAACTTAGATGATCTTTTAAACAAAATTTCAAATAGTTCTATGTTTATGTATTGTTTGTTTAACATGTTTAATGCCTTTTAACATATTATTCAAAATTAGTTACACAAGACTAAAAAGCAATCCTTTGGCAGTGCCACTCAACACATGGGCCTAAAGCAACATTTTTTCACACACACTTTACATCAATCTGCACAGAGAAGTCAGAGGATCTGCCAAATGCAACATCAGACAGTTTTTTCCCCCTCTGAGCCTTTAGAAGAGGCTTTAGAAAGAGAAATAAAGTGATCTTATTACTTTATTTTAAACCTTGGGCATGAAAAGCAGTACACACCCTTTCCTTTTATTTTCAGATGTAAGACAAATAGCTGCTTTCTTTTCTCTGTTAAATTAAAAATGAAATACAGTAAAAATACAGCAAATACAGCAAAATCCTTCAAGCATCATTCCCTTAAATCACTTCATTGGGAGAAAGGAAAGTAGTTTTTCAGAGTATGAAAATATTATTATTTGGCTTGGCTTTGTGGTTTTGGGTAGCAGACCATAGAATAATGTTTAATGTACTGAAAGAGATAAATCTGTTTCAGTTTTGAACTCCAAGTCCATCCTGAAGCATATTTTCCTACTTGATAAATTATGATTCAATTTCACTTTGTCAAAAATGTTGCAGTGTTTGTAATGGATACAAAGTAGAATCTCAGAATTCTGCGGCTTTGCTTTTCAGGGTATTTGAATGAAGTGAAAACAGAGGGCTAAATCATGCCATCAGTTCCTAAACAGAACTCTCAATTGAAATAAATGGGAAGGTCCTGCTTAAAGTTTAGTGGCACAATACGGCCTATAGTATTGAAATACCAGAAATGACATTTGTCGTAAATATAAAGGGAAGGGTAAACACCTTTAAATCCCTCCTGGCCAGAGGAAAAACCCTTTCACCTGTAAAGGGTTAAGAAGCTAAGATAACCTCGCTGGCACCTGACCAAAATGACCAATGAGGAGACAAGATACTTTCAAAGCGGGACGGGGTGGGGGGAACAAAGAGTTCTCTCTCTGTCTGTGTGATGCTTTTGCTGGGACCAGAACAGGAATGCAGGTCAGAACTCCTGTAAAGTATTAGTAAGCAATCTAGTTAGATATGTGTTAGATTCTGTTTTGTTTAAATGGCTGATAAAATAAGTTGTGCTGAACGGAATGTATATTCCTGTTTTTCTATCTTTTTGTAACTTAAGGTTTTGCCTAGAGGGATTCTCTATGTTTTGAATCTGATTACCCTGTAAGGTATTTACCATCCTGATTTTACAGAGGTGATGCTTTTATTTTTTCTTTCATTAAAATTCTTCTTTTAAGAACTTGATTGCTTTTTCATTGTTCTTAAGATCCAAGGGTTTGGGTCTGTGTTCACCTGTGCAAATTGGTGAGGATTTTTATCACGCCTTCCCCTGGAAAGGGGATGTAGTGCTTGGGGGGATATTTTTTTGGGGGGGAGACATTTCCAAGTGGGTACTTCCACTGTTCTTTGTGTAACACTTTGGTGGTGGCAGCTTTTAACCTAAGCTGGTAAGAATAAGCTTCGGGGGGTTTTCATGCAGGTCCCCGCATCTGTACCCTAGAGTTCAGAGTGGGGAAGGAACCTTGACATGGTGGCAGAGCGGTGGGATCAATTTGAGATTAATTTGAAATCATTTTGAGATCAATTTAAGATTTTCTGAACCAGAAGCACAGATTTTAAAAGGACATTTTTTTTTCCTTTGGGCTGCTTGGAAACAGGTTTTAAGCTGAAAGCAGTTAGAGTTTTTTTGTCTCTGCCTGGGGAGAGGAAGCATGCTGAGGCGGAGAAGGAAAAAGAGAGGAATCATGCACTGGAGATGGAGAAGGCAAAGGCTGAGCGGAATCTACTGGATAACCCTAACCATCCTTCTCCAACAATCCACAAATAGGAGCGACTATGTCCACAGTATGATGTATCCAGTGATATTGCTGAATATTTTCTCACCTTTGAGAGAATGTGCACTCTCCATAAAATTCCTGAAGCTCACAAGATGACCACATCGGTCGCAAAATTGACTCGAAGAGCTCTGGACATATTCAATAAGATGCCTATTGATGAGGCTTCTGACTATAATAAGTTCAAGGATTTGCTTTTAAAGCAATTTCAAATTACATCTGAAACGTACAGAGTAAAATTTTGAACCCTTAAGAGAGGGCTTGGACTAAGTAATGTGGCTTATCTAAACCAGATGAAGGATCTGTTAGATAAATGGGTCCAAGGAAGGGGTGTCACTAGCTTTGATGGAATGTGTGATTTGATAGCTCAGGAGCAATTCCTGAAGATGTCCAAGGAGAAAATAAAACAGTGTTTATGGGATAAGGAAATGGACTCAGCAAAAAGTCTTGCTTCTTAGGCTGATCGATACGAGCAGTCCCTGACCACCAGAGAGGCGGGGCAAGCCGGAACAAAACAGGTGGAGGTAGGAGAGAGGAACAACCCTGGTCGCAGTTGGAGCGGATACCAGAAGGGAAACCCTCAGACCACACCCTACTACTGGGGGAAGCCCAAGGCCCCAACTACACACCAAGGAACACTCCAGACACCTTATCGTCCTGCCACACCGTTCTCCAGCAACCCACCTCGCCCCAGTGATCCGTCAGCTGGACGATGTTTTAAATGTAACGAGCCAGGACATGTGAAGGCCAACTGCCCCAAGAACCCCAACAGATTACAGTTCATTGCACCGGAATCACACCAGAGGTCCTCAGGCCCAGATACGTCCCAGATACCCTCAGTGCAGAGGGAAACTGTGAGTGTGGGTGAGAAGAAGGTCACCGCGTGGAGGAACACCAGAGCACAAGTGTCGGCTATCCATACTTCCTTAGTGGACCCAAATTTAATCGACCCAGAGATTCAAGTGACAATTCAACCCTTCAAGTCCAACTCTTTCAATTTGCCTACAGCCAAGTTGCCTGTTCAGTACAAGGGCTGGTCAGGAATGTGGACTTTTGCAGTCTATGATGATTATCCCATCCCCATGCTGCTGGGGGAAGATTGGTCAATCATGTGAAGCTAGCCAAGAGGGTGGGAATGATCACCCGCAGCCAGGCTAAACAAGCTGTCATGCCTAGCTCTGTTCCAGAAACTTCTACCAGGACCTGGTCAGAGGTGATGGAACCGGACCCCATGCCAACAACAGCAACAGCAGTAGTGAATCCAGTCCCAGAGACCCAGACAGAGCTAGCCCCAGAACCAGAACAGGCAGAACAACCATCACCAGACCCATTGCCAGCACTGAATACAGTACTTGCAACCCCAACACCAGAGGGCCCCAGCGAACTTGAACCGGCAGCAGAACCCTACACAAGAAGCTCAGCCGGAACCTGAACCCCAACATAGTGCACCAGTGGACAGCGGTTCACAGTCAACGGAAACAGCGCCATCCCCTACATCGCTTCCAGAGGGACCAAGCCTAGGTCCACAATCCAATGAGGAACTGATGTTTCCAGCATCAAGGGAACAGTTCCAGACCAAACAGGAAGCAGATGAAAGCCTCCAGAGAGCTTGGATGGTGGCACGGAGAAATCCACTGCCTCTCAGCTCTTCTAATCGATCCAGGTTTGTTGTAGAAAGAGGACTTTTATACAAGGAAACTCTGTCTGGTGGACACCATGAAGACTGGCATCCTCAGAGACAGTTGGTAGTTCCAACTAAGTACCAGGTAAAGCTCTTGAGCTGAGCCCACGATCATCCCAGTGGCCATGCTGGGGTGAACAGGACCAAAGACTGTTTTCGGAGGTCATTCCACTGGGAGGGAATGGGCAAGGATGTTTCTACCTATGTCCGGTCTTGTGAGGTGTGCCAAAAAGTGGGAAAACCCCAAGACCAGGTCAAAGGCCCTCTTCAGCCACTCCCATCATTGAGGTTCCATTTCAGCAAGTAGCTGTGGATATTCTGGGTCCTTTTCCGAAAAAGACATCCAGAGGAAAGCAGTACATACTGACTTTCATGGATTTTGCCACCCGATGGCCGGAAGCAGTAGCTCTAAGCAACACCAGGGCTAAAAGTGTGTGCCAGGCACTAGCAGACATTTTTGCCAGGGTAGGTTGGTCCTCCGACATCCTCACAGATGCAGGAACTAATTTCCTGGCAGGAACTATGGAAAGCCTTTGGGAAGGCCCTTTCATTAAAATTTCATTAAAATTCTTCTTTTAAGAACTTGATTGCTTTTTCATTGTTCTTAAGATCCAAGGGTTTGGGTCTGTGTTCACCTGTGCAAATTGGTGAGGATTTTTATCAAGCCTTCCCCAGGAAAGGGGGTGTAGGGTTTGGGGAGATATTTTGGTGGGAAGACGTCTCCAAGTGGGCTCTTTCCCTGTTCTTTGTGTAACACTTTGGTGGTGGCAGCTTTTAACCTAAACTGGTAAGAATAAGCTTAGGGGGTCTTTCATGCAGGTCCCCACATCTGTACCCTAGAGTTCAGAGTGGGGAAGGAACCTTGACAACATTAAAAAGCCTTCACACTACTAATAGTTTAGTGAGTCAAAACAGCACATCGTGAATCGCCAAACTGGATGAGATCAATGGCCGTCTAATCCTATCATCCTGTCTTTGACAGTATGCAAAATTTTTCAGACCGGGGAATGGGATGGGAGGAGAATCCTGTCACCTGGCTAACTGAGATACTAAAAGCATGGGCCTAAACTTCCTCACTTTCCTTACTACCAAATCCTAATTACTTCAAAGACCTCATTGGGACTACTCACCTCTGAGTAAATTCAACAGAATTGACCCCACGGGAAAAATTTATTTTCCTGAACTCAGCTCATGATCACCTCATACTCTGAAGCAGGAGTCTGGACAGACCTTGTAAATTTTATCTCACGTAACTGCAGGTGCTATTCTTATTTATAGACCTATCTAGTGCTTTTCAAATCTTGCTGATGATTTTATCCACAAAATATCTTGTGGTGGTGAGTCCTAAGGTTTCATTGTACATTGTGTGAAAATTCTTGTATCCACTTTCAATTTATGTCACAGCCTTTTTTCATACACTGTACACTTCACAGGGATTACAAAATACTCCTTTCCACTGCATATTAACCTCTGTGTTAGAAACTGGAATACCTTTACCAGTGCAGGCAAACAAAGAATGATTGACATCTTATTCCATCTACATCATTAAAAAATGAACATCAATTACCTCCCAACACTATCTGTGGTACCACAGGTTATCGACTGTTCTAAAAAAAAAAATCTGTGGTGTCTCAAATACTTGTATGTTTACTTATTAATAGGAACTATGTTATGTTTCCTATGGGCCTCATCCTGGATGATGCGAAGTAACCTCAACTCCGAAGACTTCAATGGAAACTAAAGGCAGTGGACATCTCAGAGGATCACATTCTAAATAGGCAATTGTTAGATCTGTACAGATATGTGGTCCTGGTTTGTGCAAAATGTTCCAGGCTTTCTTTCTTGTGGGATTGCACCCCTTGATTGTTACTTTTTGGGGGAGGGTGTTATTAATCCAAAAGCAAAATCCATCTGAAATCACCAAGTTCGACTTGTTTTGCCATGGAACACTTGCAAAATGACTGAGCTTTACATACTTTCCACCCAAAGTCATAATTGGTCATAGGTGCACTTGAACCTCAGCCCAAACTCAGCAAACCTTTTGGCAAACAAAGGCTGTGTTTCAGGTGTGCAACAGAAGCTAAAATCAAGCAGGTTTCATCTGGTTTGGGATCTCTTCATAAAGGGTTTACACAACTCCACCATCGCTTTTTTTTTTTTTTTTTTTACATAAAGGGCTTGGGCCCTTTGGAGTTACTGGGATGTTTGTCTGATTGCAGTGGGAGCAGAAGCAGTCCCAGAAAGCACTCAACAACCTAAACGCCATGTTGAATTCTTCATGTAATCTAACTGCAGCATATTTAGTACAGGTTTCAGAGTAGCAGCCGTGTTAGTCTGTATCTGCAAAAAGAAAAGGAGTACTTGTGGCACCTTAGAGACTAACCAATTTATTTGAGCATAAGCTTTCGTGAGCTACAGCTCACTTCATCGGGTGCATTCAGTGGAAAATGCAATGGGGAGATTTATATACAAAGAGAACATGAAACAATGGGTGTTACCATACACACTGTAACGACAGTGATCATGTGCCAGCAATGCCCCTCTGCCATGTACATTGGCCAAACTGGACAGTCTCTACCTAAAAGAATAAATGGACACAAATCAGACATCAAGGATTATAACATTCAAAAACCAGTCGGAGAACACTTCAATCTCTTTGATCACTCGATAACAGACCTAAAAGTGGCAATTCTTCAACAAAAAAACTTCAGAAACAGACTCCAAGGAGAGACTGCTGAATTGGAATTAATTTGCAAACTGGATACAATTAACTTAGGCTTGAATAAAGACTGGGAGTGGATGTGTCATTACACAAAGTAAAACTATTTCCCCATGTTTATTCTCTCCCCCTTTGTTCCTCAGATGTTCTTGTCAACTGCTGGAAATGGCTCACCTTGATTATCACTACAAAAGGTCCCACCCCACACCCCCCCACCCCGCTGGTAACGGCTCACCTTACCTGATCACTCTCTTTACAGTGTGTATGGTAACACCCATTGTTTCATGTTCTCTGTGTATATAAATCTCCCCACTGTATTTTCCACTGAATGCATCCGATGAAGTGAGCTGTAGCTCACGAAAGCTTATGCTCAAATAAATGTGTTAGTCTCTAAGGTGCCACAAGTCCTCCTTTTCTTTATATTTAGTACAGTATTCTCCACATCTGGAAAAATGCAGAAGATACCCTTAAACTGCAAACGGAACTCAACGGCTATATGACAAATTAACAAGGCCTTCCAGCTCATCAAAGGATCAGACTCTAATTGCACAAACTGAGATCTCTTAATTATTGAATTGTCCAATTTAATCTTTTAGAAAGATATCTAGCCAATACTTTTTTCCCTTAATGTGAGAGGAAGTAGGCTGGTGGTTAAAGCACAAGGCTGAGAACCTGGAGATCTGGTTTGTCTCTCTGGCTTAACCGTATACTTGCTATATTAACCCAGGCAAGTCATTTAGGGCACACATTTTCAAACTTTGTTACCTAGTTCACTTGAATGAAAGGCACATGTGTTCAGCAACTCTAACAACCAGGCACTTATTTAGATACTATACCTAAATATGAATGTAGGTGCCAACTATAGGCACCAGTATTTGAAAGATGTGGATCTTAACCTCTGTCTCAGGGCTTGTCTACATGGCAAGTTACTGCGCTACAAGCCAGGGCGTGAATCTATAGCACACCAGTTTGCCACATGCTACCTTGCCATGTGGACACAGCTACAAGTGCTGTGATAGTTTCAGAGTGTGTTTTAATGTACTGCGACTTCAAAGCATAGTGCTCTATCCACACTCAGGGACTTTCACTGCACTATAGCAGTGTTCACACAGGACATTACACAAGCCCGGTTATGAATCTACAGCACACCAGCTTGCCACTCAGTACAGTAACTCCTCACTTAAAGTCGTCCCGGTTAACTTTGTTTCGTTGTTAAGTTGCTGATCAATTAGGGAACATGCTCATTTAAAGTTGTGCAACGCTCCCTTATAATGTCGTTTGGCAGCCGCCTGCTTTGTCCACTGCTTGCAGGAAGAGCAGCCCGTTGGAGCTAGCTGGTGGGGGCTTGGAACCAGGGTGGACCGACAGCCCCCCTATCAGGTCCCCTAAGTTCCCCGTATGGCAGCCGCCTTACAGGCTATCAATTGCCAGGCAGTTCAGCTGTCCCTGCCCCCATTGCCATGTGCTGCTCCTGCCCTCTGCCTTGGAGGTGCTCCTGGGAGCCTCCCGATTGCTGTGCGGGGGGACGGGAAGGAAAGAACGGGGCTAATGTCAGGATGTCCCCCTCCCCCCTGCTCCTGCACCCCGCTTACCCCAATTCCATAGAGTAGGGGGAGGACACGACAGGGCTCAGGATGGAGGGAGCTTCCTGGCAGCAGCTGCTGTCTCAACTTGCTGATCTACTTAAAAAGGCAGTGTACTTAGAGTGGGGTCAGCATACTTAAAGGGGCAATGCGCATCTCTCTCTCTCTCACACACGGTGTGTGTCTCTGTCTCTGTCTGCCATGCTGTCTCCCCTCCCCATTCGTGCTGCCTTGTAGAGTGTGAGGCTACATTAACAACAATGGGTTAACCCTTGAGGGCTCAGCTGATTGCTAGTTCATCATTTAGCAGTAAGACATTCCCTGGGAAATATCTCACCCTCTGACTTCACCACCTCAACCAAACTTCACAATCATCATCGCTGTGTACCAGTATTAAATTGTTTGTTTAAAACTTATACTCTGTGTGTATGTGTGTGTGTATATATACTATATATATATAGTCTTTTGTCTGGTGAAAAAAAATTCTCTGGAACCTAACCCCCACCTATTTACATTAATGCCTATGGGGAAACTGGATTTGCTTAACATCGTTTCACTTAAAGTCACATTTTTCAGGAACATAACTACAACGATAAGTGAGGAGTTACTGTAGCTTGCTGTGTAGACAAGCCCTCAGTTTCTTCGTCAGTGAAATGAGATATGTAGCCTACCTTACAGAGCTTTTGTTTTGTCAGTATTTACAAATTTACACCTTTACATTAAGAATTGTGGATAAAGGCTCTCTGGAAGTCTAAATTAGTATTATTCCATTTTCAGCTGTCTGAGCAGACAGACAGCTGCTCTTGGGTTTGAGAAACGGTGAACTAAATATTCTTCATAGCTAGGATTCACAATCTCTGTGAGGATGAGAATGAGGAAGTGAAGAAAAAAAATAACCAACCAACAGAACAGCTCTGGAAAGATGCATCAGATCTTCAAATCATGTATTAATCTCTAGGTAAAATTACACATCTTATAGTGACAGCAGGATTTCTGAGATAACCTAGACCTATGCCATGCAACTGTCATAGGTATGAATTCATGTCATGGATACATGAAGCCTCTACACTGAATAGAATTACTACTACTACAAACATAGTATTCTTCCAGGAAGATGACATGGTGGGCGATGTAATCTCTTTTACTGGACCAACTTCTGCTGCTGACATAGACAAGCTTTCGATCTTGCACAGAGCTCTTCTTCAGGTTTGGTCAGGAAGATGGTGAGTTAGTAGCAATCCTATTCAATGGAGAGGCTGAATCATGACCGAAGAGAAATATAAATGAGAAAGCATCAAAATTGCTACAGTAGATTAAAACAACAGCTGCCTACACATGACAGACCAGACAGGCACACCAAGAAAAGGGTGTCATATTAGAGATCCAAAATAGCAGAGAGAGAGATCAAATTTAGGAGATGAGATAAAGTGGGGGATTAGTAACAGGATACAGTAACAACTTATTGGCATTTTTTCACATTCCTTGGTGCATGAAAGTCTGTTGGTGATATCAATGCTGCTATAAAATGAAGATCAAGTTTAATTTCATTGTAAATTGTTATTTTAGAAAATGTACCAGTTTATTATATTACAGTTAACTAGGAATCTAATACATTAAAATGTTTAAATGCTATTACATTATGATGAACAGATAGAAAGGCAAGTTGGTAACAAGTTATTGCTGACATTCCACACTTAACTTCCTGTCCATTTATATAAACAAAAAAAGGCATAATAATATAAGGTAAATAAAAAGGTTTTAGTCTCACATTTCAATTTGCTGACCATAAACATAACAATTTTTGCTCTTCCTCCAGCCCCCATTAATTACTTTGGTTTGTTTTTCAAAAAACTCTTTCAGGAAATTCTACCCAAAGTAATACACATGCATTACTCATCAGTGACTGGAAATCTTCTAATTTGTTTTACATGAATATACACACACACATGCAGTTTAATGAACTTTTAGAATATGTAACTCAGTTCTAACTGTATCAGAGATTACCTGGACATTAATGTCACGATACTTGCTAAGACATTCTAGAAAAGTAACTGTATATGAATATGTAATAGTCCATTGTTATAACAACCAAGTACTGTTTAAATATTTATTACACAGTAGAAGTCTATACACATTTCAAAAATTGATTTAATGCAATTTTAACTTCCAAACAGCTAAATAGATTAAACAACATTTTAAAAGGTTTGTTCCAGTGCTGAGACCACCATAGGTATACTTAGAGCAATTTTTCAAAGATCTATCTATCTATCTATCTCTCTATCTCTCTATCTTTGAAAAATTGTTCTAAGTATACCTGTGGTGGTCTCAGCACTGGAACAAACTTTTTAACCAACCACTAAAAGCAGGGGCTTAGAAGACACCTGCTGCCCCAGCAATAACATTTCCTGCAATGACATGAAGGACACTACTACTAATTCACCCTCTGTTTGTGTACACAAAGCAAAATTGAGCAGTTTAGAAAGTCAAAAGAAACATCATCTGTCTGTGCTTTTAAATACATTCTGTGGTCACACCGTTTTTCCTAAAGCAAGAATGTTCTCCCAAGACCTGAAGATACTGATCGACACTTGTGCAATAATAACGAACAGTGACTCGGAAGACTAGGCAAATATGGAGTTTTAATAAGTCATAAAAGAAACATCCCAAGCTAAAAATCCATTGCCAGCTCATATCGTTTTTGCTAGTGTAAGAGTGATGTGAGCCTGCGAAGACGGGGGAAGAGTAAGGCAGGAAAGAACATGAATGCAAAGCAAATGATGTCAATACCTTATGTAATAAAAGTATCTTCTTTTCTCCTGACGCTGGAAGCCCCCGTCCCAGTTTAAATCTTACCACAAAAGCCCACGGTGATGAAACTGGAACACGTTAACCAGAAGGAAGAGCAAACGAAAAAAAACCGAGGGGAAGAGTGGATCTGCAGCCCTCCAAAGGCTCCGATCTACCTCTGCGAAGGGACTTACCACAAGCGTGCAGCGCAGGACCGTGTTCATTGTGGTCGGCGGGAGAAACCTCAGGGAGCTGGGGACGCTAGACAGGGAGGCAGTGAAAGCTCCGGTCCCCTCGCAGCCTGCTGCTGACTCCCCCCTACATGAAAGGCACGTTGTATATATATCGCCCCTGCTGCAACAGGAAGCATTAGCTCAGCTTTGATCACTCATCCCCTGTCCAGCACCAAACGTGGATTCCCCTCCCCACCCACCCCACCCCACCCCCCGCAGCCCCAAGGAACTGTAAAACTTGGTGACTTCATGGAACCCTTTCAGGGCTCACCACAGGCTGGGGAACGCAGGAGGGAGTGTCAGGGGCTGGCCTCCGACGGGCGCTGGCTGCCGGCTGCCGGCCTGGCCCTCGCTCGAGGGAGGGGGAATCAGTCACCTTCGGACCGGGCACGAGCCAGTCAGCGGCGGCCCTGGGCTCGTCGGAGGCGGGTTTATAAAATTTCTCCCTCCGTCCAGCCTGCGGTGCAGAGACCTCTAGCGCTTTGCCTCTGCGGCTGCACCTCCGCGAAGCTGGGGAGGACGGGGTAGGGCCCGGGCTGCCCCGTGATTTGCGGCCGTGCGGGGGGTGGGTAGGAAACCAGGGGACTCCACGGATTCC